>NW_012113141.1:8490357-8522266 GCF_000951035.1 Colobus angolensis palliatus | reverse complement strand
GTCCACCTCAGACTGTCTGGATCAAGTTCATTGGCTCTGGAACAGGTTTTCAGCTTTTCCATGTGGCTCAATATCAACTTTTCCCGTCTAATGATGACAAATCTGTAATGTGATAAGGCAGAACAAGATGTAATCACAAGCTGAAATTTCACTTCAGCTTCACATACGGACATATGCTAGCACTAACGTTATCTGGGTTAGGAAAAATCAGAAAGCACCTCAATGAGAGGGTACAGAACACTGGAATCCAACCAGCAAAAAAGTGTCATTTCATGTATTATTTTTAGGAGAAAAGGTTTGTTAATAGTGTTAGGGAACCTCGATCTTTAACTGGAATGAATGCACCTATCTCCAGGGGCCCTTTCTGGTGTGGGATGCCTGAGCCACGGAGCTGCCCAGGACTCACCTGCCATCTCTCTTGTCGATCATGTGGAGGTGCTGCAGAGTGGTGGCAATGTCATGTGGGCACATGCCCGTTGCTCTGCTAATTGCTTTGATGCTGATGTGCCTCTCATGGTGGTGGTAGAGATACTCTAAGATGACGCTCTTCCAATATGCCAGGTAGGAGAGACGGCCCAGATCGGAGAGAGGCTTTTCAGGAGACCCTGCTTGGCCTTCTCTTCTAGAAAGCAAATAGCCTAGGGCAGAAAAAATAAAGGGGCATTCCTCACTGTGGCATTCCCAGAGCTTAGAACAGGAGCCACTAGAAGTAATATGAGTAGCGACAAGGTAAAAACATCACACCAGAGAAGTGCATCCGCTTTAAGAATGTAGCCCCTTCCCAGTTATAGTGATTTGATCTCTGTGAAGTTTACGCTCCTGAACCTTTGACAGTGGCACTCTAAGTCAATTTACGCAGCTAGCAGCAGCATTCCAAACACATATTGTGGCATATTTCACAAAGACTAAAAGCGATGGCTGAAGACATTACTCCTGGTGAGTCTCAACATCTAAGTTTCTTACAGCTTTAGATTCTTCCAAAAACAAAATGTCAGGCACTTACTCAGAAATCCTGTCAAGGGACCACCCCAAACATTAATAGGCAAGTTGTTTTCCACAGGAAGGACCTAATGACCCTTTGACAGCTGGGTCTTAATAAAAAGAGAAGGACCTCTGTTGACTCAAGAGTCTATATTGCTTGTTACATTTAACTAGCAGGTTGATCTGAAGCTTTGTTTTAGGACTAATAAAAGAATGTCTTTCAACTCAACTGCTGCGAGTCACATCAGCTCCACTAGCTCAATTTTCACCTCTTTCATAGAAATTAATTTACAATCCAATCCCAGAACATTGCTCCTACAAATTAAGACAAAACAAAACAAACTCCTTAAAACAACCTATTGCATGTATGCTCAGAAAATCCCCCGGCATCTTAAGCTTTTGAACGCATTTTACAGCATTACTGTGACGGTTCCTTGGCAAAGGAACTTTAAAAATGAAAAAAAAAAAAAAAAAAAAAAGAAAAAAAAAGCAACCAGCCCTTTAAATCCACTTGAAGGTAATGAATGAAAGCTGGCGGCTGTCTTGGTAATTAAGAGCCACTTATGGAGTAGAAAAGAAATGCTATAAACTAATGATGTCTACCTTGCTCTAATTATCTATTTCAACAGCCTCACCTTCATGAACTTCCTAAGTTTAAACAAACATCAACCACATACAGTAGGTGGCAGCAATGACAAAATCATACTGCTCTGTAAACCACCCAAATCTTCAGCATTTTTCTTCTTTATCTACATTTCCAAAATGGCTGCATTCTCAAGAATTTTCTCAATTTTAGGGTTATTTTTTGTTAAAGAAGAAATCAATGCCTCTGATGCATTTTCCTGCCTCTCAAAATCACTGCAAATACAGTAATGCAGAAATACAAAACAAGCATCCAGCCTGAACCCTCGAAGGATATAATCATAGCATTTTGCATTTTGATGGCTTTAATCTGAATGCCATTACAAAGAATGGGCGTAAATTTAACTTCAGGTTTTGCTAAGGTCTTTTGACTTACTTGTCTCTTTAACCCATGTTTAAGTGCAAAGTATTTGACTGAATGCAAACAAGCACCACAACATTTTACAGTGAAACCACTGTCTACATGTAATTTGGCAGCAGGCTGGGGCTTTCAATAGCAGTGTGTCAGGAATGCTAACACAGTGATGGCCACTGTGCCGAAGCCAGACCACACTGTGTCCTGTCAACACGGAGGAGAGCTCTCTCTGTCTCTGTGTCGCCAGAGTACGAAGGGGGCCCACACCTCAGAATACAGATAATTGGCACATCCGTCACCTGCCTCCGAAGTGCTTGGCACATGCTGAGAAATGTACTCAGGTGGCCGGGGGGGGTCCCAGCTTTGTACTCCTGGGGGGTGAGAACCATAGAGCCGTGGATATGGAACTATCCCCTTTTGTCCATGAGATCCCACAATTAAAAGTCCCCTGCAGTGAGTGTGAAAGTCTCCAGTTCTCTACTGGTTCTTATTTGAATCCAGCAGTCAAGGACAGAAAGCCCCACTCCTCTCAGTCTTGCAGAAAGAATTCTGTACAACCAAAGTGTTCATACCAAAGTGGTATGTGCCCCCCCATACCTTATGTCCCCCACTACGATAGGCCAGCTTACCCAGAAGCACATGTATTCCTTTGTTCTGTCTCCCCACTACAGTCCCTAATCTGGAAGGCAGCAGCAGCCAGCATCAGGAAAACCCACGCTTTCCGCAGCTGTTCGTGCTTTCACACCCTGAAGTGGCGCAGACACACCCTGTCAGGGCCTGAGCCTAAATGGGTTAGGCCACTCAAACTAGCAGGCAACTTGGGGTCCATGGGGAGCATTTAGGCATAAACCTTTTAGCACCTGCTACTCCTACCATGTTAAGTGGCTGTCTCCTGGGACACTCCCTTGGACACAGACTTCAGGCTATGGAATGATAGTCACGGAAGAGTCCTGGGGAGGTGGCAACAGGGTGATGAGCCCTGATGGGCGTGGGTACACTGAGAACCCAGTGGTCTTTTTCAGCAAACACCCTTGCACTGTGCTTGCAAAGGCCAGGAGAAAGCAGGGAGTGGCCAACACCTGCCAGGAGGCCACGCTTCCCGGGGTGCTGGAAAGAAGACGACTGCAAACCCAAGCTCCAGCCACAGCACAGCAGGCGGGTGTGCAGGGATGACGTGCACCAACACTGCAGACTGCACAAGGCCACTACCCGAAGGGACCACTGCATGGCTTGCCGTGGGTTTTTCCCTCTCCTCTCTGACTCATGAGACTCTCAAGGAACTAACAATAGCAGCAGCCGGCACTTATGCCAGGAGCCACTTGGAAGTCCACAAAGTCTCCTCATGTAAGAGAAAACAGAATCCATCAAAACGATCAAAATGAACAAAGATACATTTCTGATTCCTTACTAGTTAAGTGAACTCACTTGTAATATGTTAAACGGCAGAGCTTAGAAGAAGTGTGTCATGTCCACTCCACTGGCACGCTTGGCGGATGTAGGACAGAATTCCATTTGAACCTGCAGCAGCACTTCCTCTCAGAAGGCTGCAGCTGGTGGCACTTCACTACTCTGACCCTCATAACATGCGATGTTTTAAAAAAGGAATTTCTTGCCACCTTTTGTTTCTTTGTACTTTTTTTTTTGAGACAGAGGCTTGCTCTGTTGCCCAGGCTGGAGTGCAATGGCGCGATTTGGGCTCACAGCAACCTCCACTTCCCAGGCTCAAGCGATTCTCCTGCCTCAGCTTCCTGAGTAGCTGGGATTATAAGCGCCAGCCACCAGGCCTGGCTAATTTTTGCATTTTTAGTAGAGACAGGGTTTCACCATGTTGGCTAGGCTGGTCTCGAACTCCTGACCTCAATCCGTCAAGTGCTGGGATTACAGGTGTGAGCCACTGCGCCTGGCCTCTTTCTATTTTTTCTAGGCTCTTCACAACATAATTACAATATAGCCCATTTGAAGAATAATTTTTGGTAAGAACATTTTACTTATTGAGTAATCATAGAGATGTGGTGGTTTAAGTTACAGCTCTTAAATTTAACTTACCAAAAGGATTCCAAATAATTGATCTAAGATGCAGGGAAATAAAAAGCACTTATCTTGGCCAGGTGCGGTGGCTCACGCCTGTAATCCCAGCACTTTGGGAGGCTGAGGCGGGCGGATCACCTGAGGTCAGGAGTTCGAGACCAGCCTGACCAACATGGAGAAACTCTGTCTCTACTAAAAACACAAAATTAGCCAGGCTATTCGGGAGGCTGAGGCAGGAGAATCACTTGAACCCGGGAGGCAGAGGTTGCGGTGAGCTGAGATCACGCCATTGCACTCCAGCCTGGGCAACAAGAGTGAAACTCCATCTCAAAAAAAAAAAAAACAAACAAAAAAAAAACAAAAAGGCACTTATCTTGGAAGCTGGTGTATTATCCTGAAGCATCTGAAACAAGTACAATATACCCCTGGTGAACAGATTCCCACGGTGCTTTAACACTTCTCCTTAACTCGGGATACTTTCAATCAGAAAACCTCAGCTCTCCCTGGAGAAACCTGGCTGTTTCAGATGGAAAACAAAGTGATGTTTGGAGGACAAATCCCAGTGGCTGCAGTATAATTAATCGCTGGTGAAATTATTCCCTTGAACTTGTCTGTGAGCCAGAGGTGCTGGCGAACAGCACTTACTCTGTGAGTGGGAGCCTTGTAATTGAAAACGGGGTAGCCCATAAACCCCTCATCCACATCAGCTATCTTGATCATAGCAAAAGCTGGCTTCCTCTTTTGCTTTACTGGAATTACTTATCCTGGGGAAGGTGACATCTGAGTTGCAGTATACAGGCCACATAATCAATTCAAAAGATTATTAAGATGTCTACTTAAAGGGAAAGGAAGAACAGTACAACTTCTGTCTATAAAAAGTAAGCATTTCTAAGCTGTACTGAATGGAACCCAAGTGTGTCTCACCTCTGTTAAGGCTGAACTACTTGTAGTAAGACAATCAAATCTCATGTTAACTAGCCCTGATTCCTTGGAGTTTGAAATGGTTAACTTTCCCCCGGGGGAGAAAATAAAAGTGGTAGAGAGTTACCTCATGTAGACGGATCTATTAGGATAAGGAAGGAGCTATCTAGATAAGGTCAAGATTTGTTTTTGCAGACCCAAATTCCCAAATTAAATTTAATTTCTAGCATAATAACTGTAATGTTAATGCTCACTGAAAATGAAAATTCCTTCCCTTTAAACTAGTGGTATTCAAGGGTGTAAATGGACCATAGTAGAATCATGTTCTCAGGCAAGGGCATGGATAGGGACAGGGATCTCCCCTGACAGGGGCAGACACCCTCACCCCTGCACACCTCCATCTTCCACTACCTGGAACCAAACCATATGAACCTCCTCAAACACCAAAGTGTAAACTTTGGCAAGCTACCCACTCCCGACTTCCATCTGTCTGGATTATGTGAGTTTGGGGTCACCAGCTGCTTTTAGGGGATGATAATCTTTCAGGATTACACACTTTTCATCAGACACCTGTTTAGTTCAGCAAATCCTGCTGAAAGGTCTGTATCAGTCGACAGCACTGGGTTTGCAAGCCTGGGAACAGACACCAGGCCAGGGATTTATGGCAGCTTTTGAGCACAGGAAATCTGATGACTCTAACCAAGTTATCTCATGCTTGGAGATGGCAATTCACTGGTCTGTACGCTCATCTGTTCCTGGTTTCTGGTGCAGAGCAGCACTGTGACCAAGTGGATGAATGGCATGTTATCAGTCTAAATAATGATAAATGAACCTGACAGCCTATTTATATCCCCTCGTTTAAATTTTGTGGTGATTTTGCAATTAGTGCAGAGGAAGCTGAACCTTAGTCCTCACAGCATTTTAAGAGAACAGCTGTGCTCTAAATGACCTGTGACCTGCCTGATATCTTACTGCTTTCCAAGTATTAAAAGATACAGGTGCCTCCTTGGCAAAGATGGAAATTTTGAATTTTTCAGATATTTTACATTTTAAGAGATTGGTGTTGAAACTGTGGAAGTTTAAGACCTCTCTCCCGTACGTCCTATGGGCATGATGTATTTATATAAGAACTTGAATAAATGCTGCTTATCAAGATCTCAGTGTGGAGACCTGTGGCATCAACATCACCTGACAACTTGCTAGAACTTTAAATTCTCACAACCTATCTCAGACCTGCTGAATCAGAATCTTTGGTGGGGAGAGGCAGAGCCCAGCATCTGTGCTTTCAGAAGTTCCCCAAGTGATTCTGATGTACTTGAGTTTGAAAACCACTGCTAGAAACCTGCTCTGAAGCTGCTGGCTTTGATGAGGGTGTGGCCACTGAAGACAGTATGACTGAAGAATCTCAAATAGGTGAGACCTCACTCAGCTCCTTGGATGGCAGATAACTGGATAATGGACTCACCAAAGCCCCACCAAACAGAAATCTGGCTAGAGGTCACTGAGTTGCCAAATCGCTTTGTGCAGACGTTCTATGCCTCTGCTTAACAGCATGGACTCTGGTTCAGTAGGTCTGGGGTGGGGCTTGAGATTCTGCATGTCTAACAACTTCCTGTGGCATGGACCACACTTGACTAGCAATGGTTTATACTTTAAATCAGTGGTTTTCAAACGCTTTGGTCTCAGGACTCAAAGAGCTTTTGCTTATAAGGGCTCTATCTATTGATTTTACTGAGAAATTTGACAAATATTTATTAATTTATTCAAAAGATAACAATAAACCCATTATGTAACATTTTTTAAATGAAAAAATACCCTACACTTTCTAAAATATAAATAAAATTTATAGTGAATAAGAGTGGCATTATTTCACGTTTTGCAAATTTCTTTAACTTCTGGCTTAAGAGAAGCCAGTCAGATTCTCTCTTTCTCTCTTTTTCTCTATTTTATTCTTTCTTTTTCTTTTTCAAGAAGACAGGGTCTCCCCATGTTGCCCAGGCTGGTCTCAAACTCCCAGGCTCAAGCGATCCTCCCACCTCAGTCTCCCAAAGTGCTGGGATTACAGGCGTGAGCCACCACACCCGGCTTGCTAGATTTCATAGATTGCTTTGGTATTGAATCTGTTGTGATACCACAGGTCATGACATTCTGGAAAACTCCTCTGTATACTCATGAAAAAATGAAAGGAAAAAGGAAAAAGAGTATCTTAGTACTACTAGGAAAATAGTTATGACATTGTAGACTCACTGAACCATACTTTGAGACCATGTACATTAAACAAAGATGAGAATTTTTTGAAGTTGGGCAACACGGCACCGGTATTTAAAAACAGTATGTCATATATTGCATACAACATGACAGATCATGAGAGGCTCTATGGGTGGGTGAACAGCATGGGCTCTGGAGCCAGACTGCCCAGAATGGAATCTGGGGTCCACCACGTACCAGCTGTGTGACCTCGGGGATTTTATTTAACCTCTCTGTGCTTCAGATCCCTCATCCATATGATGTGAATAATAATTGTACCTAACTCTTGCAGTTCTGGTAAGGATTGAGTTAATATGAAGCATGCAGAATAGTGCTTGACACATTACAGTAATCCTAATAAGTGTTAGCTATGATTATTATTCAACATATTGAATGAATCAAATCTCAAGGTGATCATTTGGGTAACTAAATATCCTTAAGGTAGGGGAAATAAATAAAATTTGGACAGAAGGAAAGCAACAGAGACAGACTGCTCTATAGAATCAGATTGAGAAAAGCTAACTTTCTTTTCCTACTTTTGCCTGAGGAACCTGAAAACCATTCCATGGACTCAGACAGAAGCTCTCCTCTCATCCCACCCTTCCTTCCTCTCCCCTCCCCCCAGCTAACCACCCAGATACAAATTGAATTAAAGAAAGAGGCCACGAAAAAAAATTCTGCCTTAGGAGTGGTCTTAAGAAATGGCAACAAAGTTCCCAGCAAACACAGTTCTATGTCCCCAAATTCCCTTTGGCCCCTTAGTCCTTAACTTCAGGGTCTATGCTTAGGAAATGGCAAGCCCATGCAACCACAGAAACAATGACTGCTTAGGGCTTCAGCAGAGCCCAGGGACAGTCCCAAGACAGATGAAAGACTCAAATATTTTACAAGACTTAAGTGTGTCTCTGGAAAAATGGCCTGACCCAGTGAAACCCTGAGCATGGAGACAGCATGTCTTTGGGGAAGGAGGCTGGCTGCCCTGGGTCACATACCAGCCTGTTACTCTTAAGTCCCTCTCTTAGATCTCTCTTCTCTGGGATCCCACAAGCTCCTCAGCAGACCTTCAGTGCTGAGCTCTTCCCCAAGGGGCCACTGATTTTTCTTACCGAATGTCCCTACCCCTCCAAGTCCATTCCAGACTGGAATGGTCTTCCTTCAACTTCCCCAGTGGAAGATGTATGGCAGGTGCATGACTCCTCCAGTGCTGTGTGGTGTGCCCGTGTCTCTGAGCTGACCGACCATGCTGGGATTTACCAGATAGTTCGATGGTTCTGTGGGTAGGTGTGCACTCCCTTGCGGGGGTGGTCATTCTGCATGTCAGTCCCCCAGGTAAAAGAAAGAAAGAACATGAACTTACAAGTAGGGCATCAGGCAGCAGGAAAGGGGACTTCCCTCCCTCTGCACCACCCCTGTGTTGAGAAGCATGCACCTCTGTGGATGTGCTCCTGAGCCGGAGGTGCTGGGGTAGCACGTGCCACATGGAAGCAGCCTGAGGGCCAGAGACAGCTGTGTGAGATGGCATTTATAACCTGATTCTCTTACCCAGTGAGAGAATTAATTGCTCCTTTTTCTTTTATTTTTGGGATAGGGTCTCACTCTATCACCCAGGCTGGAGTGCAGTGGTATGATCCTGGCTCACTGCAGCCTCAACTTTCTGGGCTCAAGAGATCCTCCCACCTCAGCCTCCCAAGTAGCTGGGACAACAAGTGCACACCACCATGCTTGACTAATGTTTGTATTTTTTGTAGAGACGGGGTTTCACCATGATGCCCAGGCTGGTCTCAAACTCTTCGGCTCAAGCAACCCTCTTGCCTCAGCCTCCCAAAGTGCTGGGATTATAGGTGTGAGCCACTGAGCCTGGCCTATTGCTCCTTCTTCTGTCTTCAAGTGTAGCCCAGTGGTTCTCGACCCTGCCTGCACGTCAGAATCACTTGGGACTTTACAAAGCCACAGATGTCTGGGTTCCACCCAACCTCATGACTTGTCTGGTTTCAGATATATTATGGGCTCCATTAAGGAAAGGGCCTTGGGGACTATACTTGGGCCAGAATATTAAATGGGGTGCAGCACTACTTCTTCATTTTTGCCACCTCACAGGGCTTTGGTGGTAGCAGTGGTGCCTAATGAGAAATCCCAGCAGCAGGCAAATCTTAGAGAAATAGAGGCACTCCGAACTGAGGTGGGGGAGGATGGCCATTCTGTAAAGAACTGTGTGATACACTTCACAGAGTTTCATTTCGTTAAACATTCAACTGAGGAGTATTTGTGAGTGTATGGTGTGCCACCACAACCTAGTTCCTGGTCTAGTGGA
Source organism: Colobus angolensis palliatus (assembly GCF_000951035.1). Lineage (NCBI taxonomy): Eukaryota > Metazoa > Chordata > Mammalia > Primates > Cercopithecidae > Colobus > Colobus angolensis. Next base: position 8,512,781 of record NW_012113141.1, on the reverse strand, counting down.
TTAGAAGAATAAATTTTTTTTAATAAGATTCATCCTTCAATTTCCTTGTTAGGAAAACGAGGTACCTGCCACACGATAAAATGATCATGGAATGAGAGATGTTATACTTTGTCAGTATCATTTATGCCCCAACTAAAATTGTTTGGGGAAGGCGAGAATTTTTAAAAATATGTTGACATAAGAATAGCTTACCAAATTGTTGAAGTAACCAAATTGTTCACGAAGCCCATTGCCTACCACCAAGCTAAGTTAATGCTCTGATTTGTGACCCAGAGGCACTTTCAGTTAGATGATGATAAAGCCCCAGTGCCATGGCCTTCCGCATGACAGAAATGAGAAAGGCACGCAGAGGAAGGTCTTCCTCTTTGACCTTTTACATTTTCTACAGTTCAAACCACTTTTAAATTCTGGGATATTTTAGGAAGAATACATTTATTTTTAAAAATATAAAGATGAAGTAATTTGGCATTTTAAAATTATTTCCTCTCATATAAGTAGGCAAAAGTCTGCATTAGAGATTCATTAAAAAAAGAAATAGTTTTTGAAATAGAAAATAACACAATTGAAATAGAAGATAACTTACTTCTTCAGTTTTTACTAAAATAAAGCATTTTTAAATATCTGGCTCCCCCCAGGCTTGTTCTCCAACTTGGACAAAATTTTCATGTCTAAGTTACAAAATTCTGGTAGCAAGAACCTACCATGGGAAGGCTTTAAGATGGCAAACTTGATTGAACACATATACACTTCAAATAAAGCATCTGCGCCAAACAAATGACTGCATGCACTTAAAATGCTTTACCTTTAAGACCATTCTCCTGCTGTGAAAACACTGCAATTGAACATTTTCCTTAACTAAATCACTAAATGCAAAAACTGAGACATCTTTTGCCTACTTTTATAGGTCTGAGGATCTATTGAGGAAGCTGAGATAGTTCATTCTAGTATCTAGTCATCTGATCTGGTCCAACCCCACAGACGGACAGTGGAGAGTGGGAGAGGGGTCGTATTTACATAATCATGGCAGTACCACTGATTTCAGAACCAGGTTTGGGAGACAGGATGGTTGGAATAGCAACTTGCCTTTCCATTTGCTCTCCTACAAGCCCCCTAAAATGCTGTGTGTATATGTGGAAGGGAGTGTGTGTGTGTACCAGCTGTAATTTTTAAAAATAGGACAAAGTTATGTTGTAATTCCAATTCTGGATGATGAGCTTTCACACAGCAAACAAAAATACACAGCAAGATTGAAGAAAGAAAAAATGAGAATACAAATCTCCTTAGAAATTTTCTTTGTTTTCAAACAAAGTACATTTCAAAAGGGAATCTGTCAGTTTCTGACATGACTTTCTAAAATCAAAGTACAGCCCATCACCTAATCTGACTGATCAACTACTGTTGGAAATGTTAAGACAGAGAAACTGTTGCTAGTTGTCCTCAGGTTATCTAGACAAACAATCCCACTCCACTGATCCACTTTCCTTTTCACTTATTTTTTATTGATCTCCCAAATGCTTTGAAACGTGATTTGAGGTAAGAAGCCTCTGGAGGTCAATGGCTATGTCCCCCCAGGGTTATTGCTGAGGCCCCTCTGAAGCTGTGCAGCACACAGGCACCCTAGGCAGCGGAGCTGGGGCGGGAGGTGGGGCCAGACAAGTGGCTGGCTGGTTTGCCCAGGGACTTGGTGTCATGTAGGGACTTAGCTTTTTTTTTTTTTTTTTTTTTGAGACAGAGTTTCTCTCTTGTTGCCCAGGCTGGAGTGCAATGGCGTGATCTCAGGTCACCGCAACCTCTGTCTCCCAGGTTCAAGGGATTACCCTGCCTCAGCCTCCTGAGTAGCTGGGATTACAGGCATGTACCACCACGCCTGGCTAATTTTGTATAGAGACAGGGTTGCTCCATGTTAGTCAGGTTGGTCTCGAACTCCTGACCTCAGGTGATCTGCCCGCCTCAGCCTCCCAAAGTGCTGAGATTACAGGCATGAGCCACTGCGCCCGGCCAGGGACTTAGCCTTTAATCTTAGGGAATCTTAAAGTCCAAATTGGCTACAGTACATGTTAGCTGTTAGAAAAACAAAACACATGCAATATCATCACTAGCAGTGTTAAAGATAGCAATGACTACCCCTTCAGTTATAGGTGATACATTTCTCTAAGCCCCTGGAATGAGCTGCTATTCTGTCCACTGTTTAGCTAAATTTGAGACTTAGTAACAATACATTAATATTAGCAGAGCTTCACCACAATATACTAATATTATCACCACGAGACTTTATATTATGTTAATCAAAGAATCTCCATTCCACTTTCAAAGGCTTGAAATGGTTTTGTGCTATGTCCAACAGTTGAGTGCCTACTAGGTACTAGGCACTTTTCTGGTTAGGTTGTATGCAGACACTCTATTTTCCAAATTTAATGAGGAAAAAAGCTCTGGGAGTTTAATTTGTTAGCTGGTATGCAACTGCTGAACGCAAGAACCACAAACTACGTAAATCACAGGAACTCAAATAGACATGTTAACAGCTAAAGTTCATTTTTTAAAAAATCAATTCAATATGTTACATCGCAAGGAATCAATCACACTGCAATCATCATTTACAAATCAAAGTACAGCACACATACTCATGGGGGTATATACAAGTAGGTAGAAGTGTGTGATTATGGACAAGTAGATTGAAACTGTAAATTATGTAACTGTCTCTTGTAATTACCCTGCTTGAGAACTGAAACAAACTTCCTGTATAATTTTGCAGGAGAATGGAGACTGAGATACAGAATTGCTTTTTAGTTGGTTTTAACCCTTCCACAGCTATTTAATTATGTGTGATGAGGTCAAAGAAAGTTTATGCTTAATTTATGAAAAATTGGCAGGGAGGTATTTCAAAGTAAATCCTCTAAAAAGCTTCCGATTATTAATTAAATCTGGTGATTTCTCTTCCTCTTCAAGGAATATTTATATAAATTATTAGGTAAAATAAACAATGTTTAAAACAAATTCACGGGCATCATTCATTTTATTTCCTCTCTAAAAACATTCATTATGTTCTATAAGTTTTTAACTGGATGCAACTGAAAAGCTACAGGGATGAAAGGCTGTCTTCAGAGGCATCTTCTGCTTCGGTAGAGAAAAATCTTATTAATGTCCTTAACTTCATGGAGAAAAGCTCCAACGCTGGGCGAACCCCAGGGCAGGACTCTTAGTCTACGAACAGAGAATCACCTTCTTAAGAAGAAGGAAACCTGTTTTTCTGATAAATAGCAGAGCCTCAGTTCAGGACATTTTAAGTCATCCCAGGCTTTTTCTTCCCTTTCTTAAAAATCTAACTTTTAACATCTTTTCTCTAAGTTCTGTTTCTAGTGCCTAAAGATCTACCCCAAATTTTAGAACTGCTCAGCAACCACGGAGGAGGAAAGGGCAATTTTCCTGTACATATCTTACAGGGTCTGCTGGTGCTACTCTTCCCACAAAAAAAGAAAAATGGGAAAACAGTTCTCATGCTGCAGTGTCTCTTCTTTCTCTCCTCAGGCTCACAGTTAAATACTTTCTCTGTACTCCATCCTCACTCTGCATCGCCATTCCTTGTCCGAATCCTTCATTTCATCCTCATTCTGTTAATGCACAACCCTTCAATTATGTTTTTCTAAGTTTAAGAGTGAAAGTGAAATTTACAGGAATGCTGTTCTCTGATGAACTAGACTCAACACTTCAGAGGATTTGATTCAAGTAAATTTCAGTACATTTCCTTCACATAAAAATGGCTCTGCAAAGGCTGACATGGAGTTGATGCCGGTACACTAAATACTTGTACACTCAAGTTTTCATTTTCGAGCAGTCAAGGTGAAAACCATGTCTCTCTTTAAAACATGACTAATAGGATGCCACCAATCGAGTAAGTTTCAGTTTTAAGAGTTACAAAAACCCAAGCGCTAAGATACCATAGGATATCACCTACCATTTTAAGATGATCACTTTCTAAAAAAACAAAAATAAAACACAGATACAGAAAATGACAAAAAACAAATATATGGCTTAATGGATTATTATTAGGCAACTGTCCTTGTAACTATCACCCAGGATCAAGAAAGAGAACTTTGCTGGCTACTCCAGAAAACCTTCTATCTGCTCCAGCCAATCACCCCTTCTCTCTCATAAGTAACCGCTAGACTGACTCTCACAATAATCTCTTGTATTTTTTTATACTTTCATCACCAAAACAGCCCAGCCACTAGAACAGTCTTGCCTATTAAAATAAAAAAAAATCTTAATGCCATTTTAATCTAGGGGTTCCACCTTCACCCCTTTCTTTTCCTTGTAATCTATCTGTGGATGAACTGGGGCCACTTGACCTATACTGTCCACACTCTGAGTTTTGCTGATCTCCTACTTGCATTCAGCTCAGTATGCTCCTCTTTATTCTGTATCTCTTGCAAAACGGCAACTAGATCCAATGCTTGCTTGATAAGACTTGGGTTCAATCCACTGGCAAGACTACAAATATCCTGGATCAGAAGATACATAATTTCTGGTTGTCCTTTTTGCAACTGTTGTTTTTGTTCATTATCTACATCCATTAATTCACAGTGGTGGTGGGGATTACAAAACGGTTATATTTTAATTCTGTCATTTTCTTTTCTTCTTTTTTTTTTTTTTGAGATGGAGTCTCACTCTGTCGCCCAGGCTGGAGTGCAGTGGCGCGATCTCGGCTCACTGCAACCTCTGCCTCCCAGGTTCAAGGGATTTTCCTGCCTCAGCCTCCCGAGCAGCTGGGACTACAGGCGCATGCCACCACACCCAGCTAATTTTTTGTATTTTAGTAGAGATGGGGTTTCACCATGTTGCCCAGGCTGGTCATGAACTCCTGAGCTCAGGCAATCCGCCCACCTCGGCCTCCCAAGGTGCTCGGATTGCAGGTGTAAACCACTGTGCATTTTATTTTCATTGGTTAGCTGGAATATGTTTATAAAAAGATGTTTCTGGCCAGGTGTGGCGGCTCATGCCTGTAATCCTACCACTTTGGGAAGCCAAGGCAGGTGGATCGCTTGGTTCAAGACCAGTCTGGACAACATAAAGAGACTACAGAAAATGAAAAAATTAGCTGGGCATAGTGGTGTTTACCTGTAGTCCCATTTACTCAGGAAGCTGAGGTGGGAGGATCTCCTGAGTCTAGGAGGTTGAGGCTGCAGTAAGCTGAGGTCGCACCCCTGCACTATAGCCTGGGTGACAGAGCAAGACTCTGTCTCAAAAAAATTTTAAAAATTTAAAAAATAAAATGATGTTTCCCCTCCTTTACTACTTAATTACTTCACTGTACAGTTTATATAAGAAAGGCAGGATAAATGCTTTAATTACATTGTTTGCGGTTTTCAAGATAATAAACTGGTTCCTATTATCCTCTAAATCAGTTTGTTTTTTAATATTATTATGAACTTGTGAATTTAAACATTTGATAGTTGCATATTTTTTATCTTTATTATTATATTTATTGTCTGGTCAGAGCCTCTTCAAATTGACTCCTAAGTCTTTTTGACATGACCCTAACAATTTTTGCTTCCTTGCTGTCTAGTATGACAAGCAGGACTTTGTTTTGTTTACAGAAATAACTCTTCGACTTCATTTAAAATGATGACTGTATTTGCCCCCAAAAAGGACATACGTAAATTTATTGTGGAGAGTGATGTCCACCTGTATTACATTTTCTCATGATTTTAGCAACACCTTTTTGTACCTTCTGCTGTGTAATTGTGCTACATATTTATTTACATGTGGACAAATGGTTACATGTGAAACTGAATTGCTTTTAATCCACTCAACCATTTTTATACACTTTAGAAACATTAATTTAAAACAATTTTGCTGAAAAAAAGAGTTCCTCTATGATGTTAACTCAAAGCAGGACTCCATATAAATAATTACAAAACAGAGGTTTTTACATTGGTAAACATGAAAATGTAGCATGAATATTAGGGTACAAACATGCTAACCACAAACCCTCTGTGGGGGAGAAAAAAAATCAGATTCCTAACTAGTATTTTCCTAAACAATTCTAAACAAGTTAAGGAAAACCTTCTGTTTTACCCAATATGAAGTTATATTTAAAAACAAACAAATACAACACCAACAACCAACCAACCAACGAACCAAAAAACTACCTTACAACCAGCTGAAGTCACAAATATGTTGTTTAGGGTCAGGCGTGGTGGCTCATGCCTGTAATCCCAGCACTTTGGGAGGCTGAGGCGGGTGGTTCGCTTTTACTTAGCAGTTTGAGACCAGCCTGGGCAACATGACAAAACCCTGTCTCTACTAAAAAATACAAAAATTACCCAGGCATGATGGTGCATGTCTGTGATCCCAGCTACTCAGGAGACTAAGGCAGGAGAACTGCTTGAACCCAGGAGGCAGAGGCTGCAGTGAGCTGAGATCGTGCCACTGCACTTCTGCCTGGGCGACAGAGCAGGACTCAGTCTCAACAAAAAAGAAAAAGAAAATGAAATACCATCATGAGAGGGGTAAGTGCAGGCAAACTTTTATCTTAGAATATTCTGTCTCAAACATAATGTCTCTACTACAAGCTGGAAAATATGTTCAAGGGGGAATAGTTCTCTTGAAACCCAAACCAGGTATAGCACTAATTTCAGCCAAGCAGAGCAAAATCTTTCTTGATCTTGTTTTAAGAACAGGTCAAGGCACAGTGGCTCACACCTGTAATTCCAGTGCCTTGGGAGGCCGAGGCAGGAGGACAGCTTGAAGCCAGGAGTTTGAAACCAGCCTAGGCAAAAAAGCAAGAGCCTGTCTCTACCTGACCCCCCACCTCTGCCCGTGAAAAACAGCCGGGAATGGTGGCATGTGCCTGTAATCCCACCTACTTGGGAGGCTGACATGGGCGGGTCACTGGAGCTCAGGAGTGTAACGCTGCAGTGAGCTATGATCAGGCCACTGTACTCCAGCCTGGGTGACAAAGTGAGACCCAGTCGAGAAGAGAAGAGAAGAGAAGAGAAGAGAAAAATGTGAAAAATGTATCTCTTCCATATATCTTAACTGGGTAAATGGAAAATAGAGTTGGAAGCATTTCCTCCTCTGCACTGCCACAGCCTCTCTCACATTTGAAATTGCAGGGCTGGGAAGAATTTTGTGTCTGACCCTCTACTACCCTATGGGCAAGGACTAAATCATTCATCCTTACGTCCTCATCACCTAGACCATCCCTGGCACAGTGTATTTAAAGCATGTTTACTGAAAGATGGGACGAAGTGATAAACAAAGTGTAAAAAACAAAGACTGAGAGGAAGTCCGAGTTTAAGCACTACTGGTCAAAAGCTAGCTGGATGTATCTGGCAGGTGTTAACACTCATACAAAGAAGTGGATTAACTAGACTCAGGCATGCACTGATTTCCCCCAACAGTCCTTTATTGTGTATCCTCTATGTGCTAGCCACTGTGCTCATGGCTTGGAGTTTAGCAATGACCAAGTCCCTGCCCTCTTGACGGTCCCACTAAGGCTTCATTTTGTTCCAGTTACCGCTGAAGATTAGGTTATTCTCATCCCAATTATTTGAATGGAATTTGTCCAGTAGTGGGTTTCAAAATGACTCATTGCAAATGCCAGTCAATGTTAGAAATCCAAACAGACAAAAAATTTGTTTGGAAAAAAAAAACAACAAACAACCACCTGCATGCCAAAACCCGAAAAAATTCTGAGCTATGTAAGGCAAAACACTAGCTTTCAGAAAAAATGAGAGAGACTGCAGACCGTATGTTTCATATTTACAATGTTTTCATTGAGGCAATGAATACAAACTATTCTATAAGAGCTATTTATTTGCTCTTATTTATGACAAGCTTAGCTTAAAAAAAGATATACAAATAAATCGTTAGCTGCACTGTCTCATGCAACTCATTTCAATGCATTCAGCAGCAGTCAACCTCTGAATAAATCACTGAGAGCTCAATTTTCAACCTTGATGTTATCTTTAGCATATTAAAACATATTGTACTTCAGACCAATGTAATAAAACAGTAATGGCAAAAGCTTTTAGTGAAACATATTATAATGAGAAAATAAGGAAAAATAGCCATTTTCCTTATTATATTACAGACTAGAATCCTATTAAAATAAATGTCATCATTATACTTGATTACATAGGTCAAAACCTGTCTTCCAAAACCCAGCAAAAGCCCAAGGATATAGCTGCTGGTCCAGTATTTTCCAACAAGTGTCATGGGGGTGAAGGTGGGAGGCTCCTTATCTTAGAAAAGGCTATAAAGTACTTGAGCACCATTTCAAAAGCGTAACTTATTACTCCTTAATGACTGCCTTGACTGCACTCACCCAGGAGCTGCTGGGAAGGCTAAGCAAGGAGAAGCTTTCTTGACAGCTTCCTATGGCTAAAGCTGGAATTTTCCTTTCAAAATAAATGCAATCAAGAAATGAATTATCTGATAAGAGAAAAAGTAAGGAAAAGATAAGTGTCTCTTCAACCAGCTATGTACAAATGTGGATTATGTCACAGCTCTGCTTTCTCCGCCAAAGGTTTAGAGCAGACAGTGACATCTTCTTTCTGATGCAACTGAAATGATCTAAAGATAGAGGCTGCATTTCAGCAAAAGTACCAGACCTCGAAAGAAGACAGGGCATACCTGGCATCATTTGGAAGTAAGTAAACCAGTGCTGATGGTTTATGTTCTAATAAAATAAAATTCTCCCTAAGAATCACACACAAGAAGGGAAAGCACATTTTAAAAGTTCTTCCCGTCATAATTTAACATTTGTTCAACAATTAAGAACCTACTAAGCGCCATGCTCTTCTAGAAGATCAGAATGCAGCAAAAAGCAAAGTCCACACTCTCATGAAGTTTACTTTTGATAAGACATGGGCAATCAACAATAAATACAGTCATGCACATACACGGATGCACATACATGGATATAAATATGCATGCTATCCTAGCTCTGTCCTCTGAGAGGGCTAGAAGCAGTGACACCCAAGTAACCATGGGCACATTTAAGTGATCAGAACTTGGTTTCCTTCTTTTTTTTTTTTTTTTAAGGCAAAGTCTTCCTCTTTCACCCAGACTAGAGTGCAGTGGCGCACTCTCAGCTCACTGCAACCTCCACCTCCTGGGTTCAAGCAATTCTCTGCCTCAGCCTTCCAAGTAGCTGGAACTACAGGCGCCCGCTGCCATGCCCAGCTAATTTTTGTGTCTTTTTGTAGAGACAGGGTTTCACCATGTTGGCCAGGCTGGTCTTGAATTCCTGGCCTCAAGAGATCCACCTGCCTCGGCCTCCCAAAGTGCTGGGATTATAGGCATGAGCCAGTGTGCCCGGCCCAGATCCCGGTTCCTAAATACTGTTCTCCACCATAAGGAACCAAGGCTCTTGGGAGAAATGGATGATTCCAGCGCTGGCTTAAGAAAAGGATAAGCTAAATCTGGAACATCATGCTGTGGCAGAAAGGAAGAATCCACAGGATGGAAGCATGTGGAAAAGGCACAAGAATCCACTTGAAACATTTGCTGCTAAATAAATCCAGGACAACTTGATGTTTGGGGAACATCAAAATCAATCATGGTAATGACAAGATATAACCTATAGAATAAAATTAAAACCCAAAATTATACAAAAAAAATTAAATAAATGGGGAAGAAGAAACAATTCTTCCTTATAGAATGCCAATTAGTAAGTTATAGAAAGAATGAAATTAGAAAATTACTATTTGGTAATTATCCTAGTAATAATTATTGTAGATAAGAGCCATAAGTGAAGGTAAAAGTAGGAGGTGAAAATTGGATGAGAATTGATATTTATATAATCTCAAAGTATCTTCTCACCAGATACTTACTGATTACAAAGCGAAAAATGGTAATTTCACAGTGAAGAAGCCTGGCAGGTCCCACCTAAGCCCAGTGATGAGACAAATGTATTATCATATGATCCTGATGAAATGCACTGGGGAGGACATACGGTCACTTCTATGGTATTCCTGCCAAAAAATGTACAGCCTAAATCTAACTGTGAAGACACATCATATAAACCCAAACTGAAGCACACCATACAAAATAAGTGGCCTGTATGCTTCAAAAATATCAAAATCATGGAAAACACAAAGCAAAGCAAAACAAAACAAAAAAACAGGTAGTATTCCAGATTAAAGGAGGCTCCAGGGACATAACTACGTACTCCACGTGATCCCGGAGGAGATTTTTTTTTTTCCTCTAGAAAGAACATCAGTATAAACTGGTAAAATTTAAAATTTGAACAATGCACAGAGATTACTTTAATATCTTGATTTTAATAATTTGTATTATGGCTATATATGAGAGCATCGTTGTAGAAAAACACTGTAATATTTAGGGATAAAGGTGCCACACATCTTCAACTTACTCTCAAATGATTCTGAAAAGAATATATGAGAGAGAAAGAGAGAAACAAAGGGAGAGATTGAAAATAATAGAGCAGAAAACAGACGTGATAAAATGTGAACATGTGCAACAATGTATGGGAAATTGTGGTATTATTCTTAGAGCTTTTCTCTAAGTCTGAAATTATTTCAAAATTAAAGAAAAAAAAAGTGACATGGATAAGGCACTGCTGGCAGCCCCCGCAGCAGAAGCAGTCCAGGGCTTGGGATGGAGCACTCTGGGGCCCCAGGGCTCAGCAGTGGCTGGGAGAAGAAGAGCTCCTTGCCTTGTCGGTGTGAGGCTCTGAAGCAGGAACTGCAAATGTTTTGTGGGCAAGGGAGTTCTCTGTATGTCTGGTGGGGATGGAGGAAGAGAGAGATAGAAAGACTTTACAGACAGAGATGGGGAAGACTTTCAAATTTTCTGACTGAGAAAAGGAATCCTAGAATCCAAGAGAAAGGACTGTGTTCTCAACCAATCCATGATAGTCACTCTCTCCTCCACCCATTCCAGTTGTGGGCAAAGAGTCATAAAACCCACTAGGGAGTTTATGAGCAAATTGGGAGTTGGTACCCTTTAGTCACTCTGGGCAAACTCTGCAAATGGCCTCCTCGGGAGCCTTGTTCTGACAAATCCCAGAGAAGCTATTCTAGGAAGTGACAGACAAATGACTTATTCTGCAAGCAGCACATGGTTCCATGGATGACCATTCCACCTCACTCGGCTGCCCTGAAGAACAGTGTTCAAAGCACTGCATTTGCAGTTCTTTATACAGATAGTCCCTGGCTTACAATGGTTCAACTTTACTAAGGTATGAAAGCAACACCATTCAGTAAAAACCATATTTGATCATTTCCTGGGCTAGTGATATGTGGTACAACACTCTTACATGAGATACTCAACACTTCATTATGAAATTGGCTTTGTGTTGGATGATACTGCCCAACCGTGGGGTAATGTAAATGTTCTAAGCACATTTAAAGTCCAGGCTAAGCTACGATGGTTGGTGGATTAAGTGTATTAAATGTATTTTTAATTAATGATATTTTCACTTTATGATGGGTTTATCAGCCCATAGCCCCACTGTAAGTCCAGGAGCGTGTATATACACACAATGCATTACATTCCACTCACATCTGTGATCAAGTGTGCAAGTGGGCAGCTATATCTCTCTCCCTGCTTGTGTCTTGTTTCAGCTTACTAAACTGGCAATTATAAAGATCTACCTGATCTACAACCTCATTTGACTTACTGAAAATACATCCCTGACCAAAAGACCCCAGGCTCATGTACCAAACAGAAATAAAACAAATATAACCATTAAAAGGTCCTTTAAAAAACCAGAGCAGATTTTAGAAAACCTGTAACCCTAGTTAGCTTTCTATCCTGGGCTCCAAATAATGAGATCAAAAATGATCAAGAGAGGTCATGTGACTCATCCCTACCTTCAAAGGCTGGATTTCAATCATTCTGGAAAGATATTTATGTACTATTACTTTAAGTAACTTCCAAGAGAAGGTGCTATTAATTTCTTCAGCAGCCTACTCTATCTTCCTTAAAACTTTTATAGCCAAGAAATTCTTTTGGTTTTAAATTGAATTTCTATTGGGTTTAGACCAGTTCACATTTTCTTTGAGTGCTATAAAATTCTTCCCCTAGTTTCCTCTTCTCTGAGGGAATAACACCAATCCCTTTTCAACTTTATTCAGATCTTTCACCGCACTTCTTAAACCCACTCCAGCAGGGGCAATGCTAAGTGTACAGGAAAGAGAAAATCAAAAACCACACCCTCAGCACTGCTTTGCCTGGTCACATCCTGGTAGACAGCATTCATCATAGTGGCCCTGAGCCACTCAGTAAAGGTTTCAATGTGTTCTGTAGTTTTAAAATACAAGGTAGATTCTAATAACAGTTTTCACTAAAATGGTTTAAAAAAAGACATAGCATTTGAAGATAATGTATTTGTTACCCAGATTGTTTTCTTATGTAGAAGGCCTTAGTGCCAGATCGTGCTGTACAAATAAGACGCTACTGAATTTAGAGCTTGAACTTTTACCTAGTAAGTACCAGTTCCTTTCTAATTTTAGGTAGACAATTATTGTGGACAGCAAACATATCAATTTGGAAATTTAGTTTATATCAATACAATTTAATTTATACCTCTAATACATATTATTATTTTTTTTTTTTTTTTGAGACGGAGTCTCGCTCTGTCACCCAGGCTGGAGTGCAGTGGCCAGATCTCAGCTCACTGCAAGCTCCGCCTCCCAGGTTCACGCCATTCTCCTGCCTCAGCCTCCGGAGTAGCTGGGACTACAGGCGCCCGCCACCCCACCTTGCCCGGCTAGTTTTTTGTATTTTTAGTAGAGACGGGGTTTCACTGTGTTAGCCAGGATGGTCTCGATCTCCTGACCTCGTGATCCACCCGTCTCGGCCTCCCAAAGTGCTGGGATTACAGGCTTGAGCCACCGCGCCCGGCTAATACATATTATTATATAGGAATCTGTACTACTGGATACAGAGAAGTTGGAAGTATGACACCTCCATCAATAACTATCACAAAAGGGTGAATAGAGTGTAAGTGTGATACCATATACAATATGGGACCAATAAAGGTATGAGATAAAATTCTAGGAGGTGGGATCAAAAAGCAGAGATACTTGAGCTGGCTCGTAACAATGGGCAGGATTTTGAACAGAGGGAGACTAGGAAAGGATTAGGTGATCACTTCAAGGAAGGGACTGCATAGACAAAAAAATGGAGGTATAGGACCATGCTCAGACTATTTGAGAAAAAGGAGATTGGTAGATGAAAAAGCCTAAAGGACAGGCTGGAATTAGATGTTAGAAGACGTTAAATATTGAGCTAAGGAGTTTGTCTTATTCTGTAGGCATATAGATATGACCAAAAATTTAAGGCTTGAATGACTGCTATGCATACCAGAAACTATATTTATGGACTACTTATGAATAGAAGACACACAATACTGGAGAACAAGATAAATGGTTTTGCCCTCAGAAATGATTACAGCTAGGACACTATAAAAATAAAAATGGTACACTGCATTTGGTAAGATGGCCCTCCTTGGGATTACTGGTTTCACGGATAACTAGGTCAGGAAAGTATAGATAAGACAAGGGTAATGAATCAATAACTAAAAATATTATCTAAAAATGGAAAAATAATCAAAATTTTTCTTTTAAAAGAATCACATTCTTCAATGTCATTAGATAAATCAGTCAAAACTGCTATTCAGTTATTTTACACTTTTATCAGACATTAATCTTTAAAATACCTAACAAGATAGATTTAGATTCACTGTATTTCTTCATGGTTTTCTGTGAGAACATTTACATTGTGGTTTTTGCATCTGATATAGCTGACGAACATTGTGCAAAGTCCTAAATTTTCCTCCTTTCAGTTAACAAGCAGATAAACTGCAATCTGGTAATCAAGAAGCACCTGGTTCCTAGTGACAGATTTATTTTTATTTATTTATTTTTTTTGAGACAGAGTCTCTCGTTCTGTTGCCCAGGCTGGAGTGCACTGACACCATCTCAGCTCACTGCAACCTCCACCTCCTGGGTTCAAGTGATTCTCCTGCCTCAGCCTCCCCAGTAGCTGGGAGTACAGGCATGTGCCACCACGTCCAGCTAATTTTTGTATTTATTTTTCAGTAGAGATGGGGTTTTACCATGTTGGCCAGGATGGTCTCAATCTCTTGATCTTGTGATCCACCTACCTCGGCCTCCCAAAGTGCGGGATTACAGGCATGAGCCACCACGCCTGGCCAATGACAGATTTTTACATGACCAGAAATGACTATTATCATGGGATATCTGGTCATCATGTTATCTAGATATTTTGAATCAGTTCTCCAAATGTACCCCTAACACAACATTTACACATCCAGTAGAATATAAACAAGGAAAAAAACAAACTACCGATTTTTAAAAACATTATCCATGTGCATACTTTTATATATTATTCCGGTTTTAACAGAGAAGGCTCAGAAGATATGAGTGCATATAAGATAAATATTTCTTGGGAAACCTCTAGATACAAACACTGTATTAATTTCCATAATAGAAAAGGGAAATTAACAAAACAAGGTAAGAGTTATTTCTACTAGCAAGGCCCAGGACAGGCTGCCTAGAAAATTATTTTTCTAAATGGAAATATACCTTTTCTGCTTTGCACTGTACAAGATTATAGGCAAAATTTTAGAGAGCTGAAAATCCTTTCAAGTAATACTTCCTTTAGCTTTAATCACGAATAATTGCCTCTTTTGGTGCTAATGAGCATGAGCACCACAAAATGGAATGTAATTCTGTCGGTTCATTCAGGGTAATGGCTTTGTGCATGAGGCCTGCTGCCGAGAGATCTAGTCTCAATTTCCTAGAGTACAATCACTGAGCAGCAGTACATTTTTCACTTGAGGAAGATGTTCTAACCTATGTAAATATAAATAGAAAACTCATTATCTATTGATAAAAACAACAATGCAGGTTAAATAAAGTTTTATGTGTTACTGTTTCCTGTAACAGCCATCAGCCTCCTGGATCATGAAAGTAAATAAAGTACTTCACTTACTGAAATCAATGAGAAACCGTCCAAATCCTTGCCTTTGGTGCTGGGGCATGATCATTATGCAGGAGACATTATACTTCTGCTGGCAAAGCTTTTCCTGAGGGAAGGAGAAACAGATCAAGTATGTCAGAGCCTGCTGAAGTGCGCAATTCCCTGCACCTGCCACTGTCCTTGTAAAACTGTCCACTAAAGAAAGCCAATGGGTTAGGTCAGGATCAAGCAGAAAAATCCTACTATATTAATCAATCAAACTATCAACTAACAACAAACCATCGACTCTGGCATGCCTCTCAACTACATCTTTATTCTTGAAAGTCAGTGCCATAAAATATGCATAAAGAATCCAAGGAAATATGAACCAAATAAAACAGAATACAGACAGTATAAAAGAAATGCTTTCCTTGCTCAAATAACTTCAGAGATAGAGAAAATAACATCCCAGGGAGTCACCCAGTGGAGTAAGTTAGGATTTAGCCAGCTATCTTGCTAAATATAATAATAATCTACAACTCTGCAACAGCAATCTGTCTTCTGCCTTTTGGCAAATGCCCCAGTGAAACTAAAACAGTATCTGTGTGGGTAGATGTGCACAAATACATTTCTCCTATGAATAAAAAGTCAATGTAAAAAGCTAGAGAAATAATTAATCTGCATTTCAAACCAGGAAAACAAAACAAAATGAAACAAAAAGACAACAACAAGAAACCCTAAAGCCTCCAAACGAAGGTTAGACCAAAATACTATCAACAGTTTGAAACCAGGAGGAAGACTGGATAGAACACGGTAAGAAACAGCTCTTACAGTTAAAGAAGAACTTGCAACTTTCATGGGATGTGGCATCAGGGCAGCATTTTTTTATTCAGAGTACACAGAAGTTGCCAAAACCTACACAGAGATCTGGAAAAGGCTTTTGAGGTCATGGATGCTCTGGCCAAATATAAACCACAAATAAGACTGACCACAAATGGTACCAACCACACCAAAGTTTTACTTCAGAACACCCAGATCTTTAATGAACCAATTTGAAAGATCACAGGAGATGGCTGTAGAAAAAACCCTACAGGGCAGAATTGAAGATTTCTTTGTGAAAAAGATGCATTCTCAACTTTTGCACATTTGTAGTTGTCTATGGAGCCTCTAAAAAATGAGGAGGAAGCAATGTGTGTCAGTTCTCCTAAGAAGATGAATTGTCCCTCACTGGATGTGCACATCAATGGCAAAGGTTCAAGTAATTCGTCTATTTTGCAAAGTTAGACAAACAGGTCACTCTCTCTAAAAAGAAATGTACTCTGGGTTAAGAGAATTCATCCTTGATACCATTCCCTTCCTTGTCCAGAACCATTTCCACCTTTCAGAGTTTTTTGAGATCCAATATAGTAGTGATCTTTCTTCCCCCGCCTCACAACTTAACGCATTACTACAGCTAAATTCTAAGCTATGAATAAAATTACTACTCCTTCTTTCCTTTCTGTTTACAGCCATCTATTATGTGCTTGGAAAGTCACATGCATGTAACAATTTGCACTGAACTTTTCTAGGTCATTCCAGCCCTTCTCTGGCTATCCTTGAACCGTCATTCTAATAACCTCTAGAATTTAGTTCAAGAATAGCCCCAAAGGGCCAGAGTCCTCTAGATTCCAACTGACACATGAGAATATGGTTTAGTTTCATCTAGTCTTTTTTATTTATTTATTTATTTTTGAGATGGAGTTTTGCTCTGTCGCCAGGCTGGAGTGCAGTGGGGTAATCTCAGCTTACTGCAACCTCTGCCTCTCGGGTTCAAGGGATTCTCCTGTCTCGGCCTCCAGAGTAGCGGGGATTACATGCATGCACCACCACACCCGGCTAATTTTTGTATTTTTAGTAGAGACGACGTTTCACCATGTTGACCAGGATGGTCTCGATCTCTTGACCTCGTGATCCACCTGCCTTGGCCTCCCAAAGTGCTGGGATTACAGGCGTGAGCCACCGCACCTGGCCTCATCTAGTCTTTTAACATGGTTATTTTTCAGATTAATTTTTGTTTCACTATACTGCCAAGGCATATTAGTATTCCAAAATAGCAGGAAATAACAGCAGCTGCTGCCATGCTATAGAAGAAACTGACAAAATGAGAAAAGTTGAGCTAGTTCTGAGTAAAATGTTAGGCACCCTGGGAGGAAGAGAGGCAGAAATTCAAACTTCAAGAATCACCACCAACTCTATACATGGCTGCTACTCAGCGGCCAACACAAGACTCAGGAGCGGTATGGTCAGTGCAGCATGAGTAAGGTGGGCACGGTTAAGCCTATGTTTAAATCCACAGACATTGAAAGAAACACCATTTTCTAACAGGAAGGACGCAACCGCTATTCTTTTTAAGTCTCTGGAGAAAAATGATCTTGACAAACCTACATAAAAGGTAAGGTGTTTTATTTATTAATCATATAAATAGATTTCCTATTTATTGTTTTAGTCAGTGTTAATTCTCTATCATCTTTTGAATTTATAATGTGCAAATTAACTTTCTTCTTTTTCATTTCAAAGCTTTACCAAATATGTGGATTAAAACACTGAGACAGTTTTCCATGAATGCTGTTATTTATTTTTGTTTATGATCTTTGGGTTGACTCGAATTTAGGATAGCTATAGTTTGCAAGTACCTTCACATATATTCTATCTTTTGAAACTCCATTAAAATGGCACTTGTATAAAGCATCCCATTTACATTGTGCAAGAGCAGATTCATTAAAATTCAAGTATCACCTAATATAAAAAATGTATCATAAAATAAATAAAAGATAGAGTTTGGACCTTCTACCTAAAAGTCTCATAATTATTGTCTCTATGTACCATCCTGGTAAATTTAACTATTTCCTAGGTGCCTCAGAAAAGTTAAGGTCATTACCCGGTAAACGTCTCCAAACTCAGTTATCCTTTATTAAAAGGAGCTATTGTTTCTTAGAAGCCTTTGAGCAGAAGAATGTGAGTGAACTGCTCTGAACCACTGAAAAGGACAAGCTACATCCCCTCAATATGTCGATGTTTCCCCCACTCTAATAGCTAGAGATACTTAGGCTTTTTTTTAATTTTTATTTTTTTTTAAGATGGAGTCTCGCTCGCGATCTCAGCTCACTGCAACCTCTGCCTCCCAGGTTCAAGCGATTCTCCTGCCTCAGCCTCCTAAGCAGCTGGGACTACAGGCATGTGCCACCCGGCCCAGCTAATTTTTTGCATTTTTAGTAATTTTTTGCATTCACCATGTTGGCCAGGATGGTCTCTATCTCTCGACCTCATGATCCACCTGCCTCGGCCTCCCAAAGTGCTGGGATTACAGGCATGAGCCACTGTGCCCAGCTGATACTTAGGCTTTCTAAAGGTGAGATTGCTTTAGAACTTAAAACCATAGCACAGAGAATAAGAGACGAAAGTGTAAAACCAGTCGTTTTATCAGCTTGACTGTCCAAATGCCAGCGTCCTAACTCACTGAGATACTGTTGACAACAGAGGGAAGGCAACAAGGAGAAAGGAGAATTCTCTCTTAAATGCTACATTAAACTGAAACCTTCATGTTGACACCACTTAAAGGGAAAACGGAAATAAGCTTACACTGAGAAAATCAAAGATACTAAGTGGTCCACAAGGCAGCAATTAGAATGTCATCAGGACGGCACACAGTGCTGAGGTCCTTTACACACTTACTAGGCACCATGTTTTTTGTTTTCATCTTTTAAAATGAGTTCTGAACAAGAACCTTAGCTTTTCAAAAACACATGTCACTTATTCAAATTACAGTAATGAAAAAGCCCTGTTCAAAGAATTGGGCTCTACCAAAAACATTTTGAAAAAGAAAATGAAGGTCATGCTGGCTCTTGTTTTACCTTAGAGAAGTATCCAACCAGATGACAGCCCTTTTCATCATTTTTTGTAAGGACATAAAAAAGGAATGGCTCGACATCATAATACAAAGTTTTGTGGTCCAGGAAGAGCTTGGCTAACAAGCAAAGGTTTTGGCAATAAATTTTGCTCATATTCCCATCAACCTAGCAGAAAGAAACAGACAACATTATTTAACATAAATACACCACGCCACATAAGATTGTTTCTTCTATATGGTATTTCAGAAAGTACATCATTTTATTTCCAAATCTTAAACTGAGAGATTAAAACACTCTATTAAGCAAGTACAGCTTTAACCAGAAAACAGCTGTCACTGGCAAATCAGAATTCCACATCTTCTCTTAAATTAGGGTACATTTGAGGTAGTTAAATTTCTCTTTTAGCTACCAAAGAAGGGCCAAACCACTAGTAAAGGAGTAATTTTTACTTGTAGTTTATTCTGAGCTAAAAATGATGAGGCATGTCCTCTCTCTTTATTTGAACCAAATAAATCTGTATTAAGGAAATATAAACAGATCAAAATACTTCTCAAGTAAGTTAAACTTTATGTTGTTTCAAAGGGTTTCACATAAAACTAAAATTAATGAACTGTATTATTCTGATTCCTCAGAACTGTGGATTAGCAAAGAGGTTTCCATTTTGGTTTTATCCCAAGCATCATCTTAAATATAATTGGAAAAGATAAAATATCTATGTTGGGAATACTTACAGAGAAAGTGATATGAATTTCAACCTACAATAAGCACCATGATTACAGTCTACTTCTCTTGAAAATAAAAGAATCAAGCTGTGATACTGATGGCTACAGACAGGAGGCTAGGCACAGATGCCAATTTCTTTGATCAAATGTAGTTACTTGTTGAAAATAGAAAACACAGCAGATTCAAAACGAATTTCCCTAGCACTTTTCTTAAGGGAAATGGGTATTTGCTAACCAGAGCTCTTAAACAACGAACTTGACCATTCTCAGGTCTCCTGTGGACCATACGGGTTCTCATCTTGCACAAATTATTTTTAGATTTCATTTAACTATTTCCCTTAGATGAAACCTAGGTCCCATACATAGCAACACAATCAAATATGGGCAACGGGCACAGAGGATACAATTCTCCCTTTAATTAAAGGAAGTTTTCATATATTTGAGAGTATGGCCCTTTTGGAAATGGCAGTATATTACAAAAAGGAAAGATGGAGATATACATAACTGTGAACCAGAAAAATAGAGAGATGACAGTGCTGAAGAAAATTCTGATCAGTTGTGAAAGGTGTAAGAAGAATAAAGAAAGGGAAGGAGGCAGGAAAATTGTAATCTGTGATTATTCCTCCTTTGTTTTATAAGTTTTGTAGGAAACTGCTAGGAGAAAAGTTGCCCAAGTGGTATACTCTATTAACTCAGATTCCAGAATAGGGACCTCAGTACTTATCAAATCCAGCTCCTTATTCGTATAAGCGAATTTTACAGACATGCTTCTGATGTTTCCCCTCTCATCTCTGGATGGTCCAAAAGCACCTGCCCTGAAAGAACAGCCCATTCTTACCAGCCTAACAAGACTGATCCCCTTGCCCCTGTGAAGACGTTCCATGGATTTACGACAGCTTCAATCCCAATGCTGACTCATGCCGATTTATTAAATAATTACTTAAGGCCAACAATGGGTTTTGAGCTTTGAGAAACAATGTTTTGGTTGGAAGAACAGATCTAAGGCATCAAGGAAGGATCCAACAGGAAAGCTGAACTTGTGACATTAGCTAAGCTTCAACTGTGAGCAGCTGTGTCACCTCAGCCGGCTGGGGCTGGCGGGATAGCATAGCAACAGGAAGCTCAGGCAACATGTCTTCAGCCTTCCCTCTAGCCCACTAGTTCTTACTGGGAGTGATTCTGCCCCCCGGGGGATATCTGGCTACGTCTGGAGACATTTTTGGTTGGTACAACTGGAGGGGGTGGTGGTGCTACTGGCATCCGATTAGTAGAGGCCACAGATGCCGCTAAACGTAACATCCTACGCTGTAGAGCACAGCCCCTACAACAAAGAACTCACCAGCCTGGAATGTCAGTAGTGCCCAGATTGAGAAACTCTATGCCTAACTTTTAGTAAGAACTAATATATCACCTAACCTTCCCAGCAACAATACCCTTCTTCCTCCAAGCTTGTCAAAAGAGCCCGACAGAAAAGAGAAGGCTTTAAAAAAATCGTAAGACACAACTGGAGTTTCCTGTGTCCTCTGATCAGTCTTGGGGAAAATCTAGTGGGCCCAAACCTGTCTGAGAAGGAGCCTGGTCCATGTGAGAAACCTATAACCTTCCCTTTATTTCATATGATGGCAAGACACTACAGGCCGGAAATAAAAAGAACTGTAAGGCAGAACAATAAATTTCAGCCTGAATAGTTCAGAAAAAGAGAATCCAGAAGTGAAACTATACTTCACAGAAAGAAGACATCACATTTGCTGTACAAGGTAGGCGTGTTCCCAGCACCCAGGAATGAGCATCAATGCATACCATCATGGGTCACAAAAGAGAAAATGCAGCAGACAACAGAAGTGTGCAAGTGGAGGGAAGAGCATAAAGGAGAGACATGAAAAGTCCTGCAGACAGACAATAACCTGGGAGAAAGGCATGGTCCCTGCAAGGTAAAACTGACTCAGCTTAACTGAATCCCTGAAACTGACAACAGATACGTAATTAAACAATGCAACTATATAGAGGCAAAGGCCTGCTACTAAATCAATTCTGGAAATACAAAATGTCTTCAAGAAACCCACAATGACAGACATATGGCCACAAGGGGTTCCTGTGAACAGCAGAGTTCTTCAGGGGTGGCCATCTACCCAGATGGGAGGGAGTCCCAACATCTGTTAGGGTCTCACCAAAAGGATTATCCATCCTGCCAAGAAGTGGATGGAAACACAGGTGGTTGTGTATTGAGGAGATATGTACAGCTGCTCAATTCCCTGGAAGAGTGAGCACCTGCCAGACATTGGCTAGAGCTGCTGAACAAAGCTCATTTCTCCTGCCAAAGAAAGTGGAATTTACAAAGAGCTGAGGAGATCATAAATTCATTGCTGAATATATCTAGTGTAGACAGGGATTTTGGGGAAGACAAAAATGTTAATGTGATGAAGTAGGGATTCTTCATCAATCTAAATGGTTGCTTAATATGGTTAAACACTCCAAAACACGGAGATGTTTTAAAGGGCAGTCTGAATTTCAGTGCCAAAATTAAATATACTTTGCACCTTCTAAACACAAATCAGCACATAGTCAACAATTAGGAGTACTAGATTTCAAAAAGCTGAATTTTTTATTTACACGTGCTTACCTCAAATACTGAAAGGTCTTTCCTTCGGTAAATTTCATTTGCTGGAGGATGAAACCATCCGCACTTCTTGGAGTGCCTTAGCAAAATATTTTTACTTTTCATATATTTAAGACAGAATTCACACAGGTAAAGCTTTGGTACTCTTGCATATTCCTGTGGGTAAGGCGAGGAGTACCAGGTTTGGATTTCGTATTTACCAAATTCAATCACAGAAGGGTACCGGCCACAGTCTTCCAC
>NW_012113141.1:8466884-8488122 GCF_000951035.1 Colobus angolensis palliatus | reverse complement strand
CTTGCATATTCCTGTGGGTAAGGCGAGGAGTACCAGGTTTGGATTTCGTATTTACCAAATTCAATCACAGAAGGGTACCGGCCACAGTCTTCCACCCCACTCTCACACTCTATTTTCTGTTAAATAGGAAGAAAAGGAAAATAATAATATATATACTTCACTTACATTTTGGTTCTTTCACCAGTGACTATCAAAACTTATCAGAACGCTAATCTTAATTGTGAATTTGCATGGTCTTAAAACACTATAGACACTTATGAAATGGGTTGGTGCAAAAGTAATTGCTATTTTTATAATTATCTTCAATGGCAAAAACCACAATTACTTTTGCAGCAACCTAACATTACCTCTGTGTAAGATTCACAGCAAACGAATACCCTAAGAAACAGTATAGCAAAGGAAATAAGTATGGTATAAATACATACAAATGTTGATTAGAACTGGATTTAACAATCTGTTGTAATAGATTAGAAATTAGGTGATTATAAATGATGTGGCTATTACACAGGCTTATTTGTTACATATGTTTACAGTTTCCTATTCCTCCATGAGGTAGTATTTATCACAACTGTAATTAAATAATCAATTGTGAAATCTGCAGCTTAGCATTTGTCTCCTCTTATTTCCCTTATTTCCATGTGGAAAGCCGTATGAGGTTAAGAACTCTGCCTGCCAGATTCACTGTGGTATCCCTGGTGTCCAGTACAGTGCCTGACACAGAACAAGAATATTTCTTGAATAAAAAAAGCCAGTTTTACCATGTTGGAATGAAAAAGTTTTAGAATTAGCAGTATCTTTCAGATAATGGCCTACTGTTCACGTTTATACATGAATGTCAGAAGAAGGCCAAAAAAAAAAAAAAAATGATAATATTTAAGGACTTCGAATCTTTTTTTAAAAGAGGTGGCATCTTGCTGTGTTGCCCAGACTGGAGTAAAGTGGCTATTCAAGGGCATAATCCCACTACTGATCAACATAGGAGTTTTGACCTGCTCCACTTCCAATCTGGGCTGGTTCAAGGACTTCCAATCTTAATAACGGGGGGAAATTTGACATTCATCTTAGCCAAAGGAAAGCTGATACAAGGCATCCTGATAGGGGCAGAATGAGGGTTGGAAATATCCAATGGCTCTAAAGGTAGAAACTGACAGGAGTATTTAGCCCAACTGGCTGCTACTAAAAATAAAGCATTAAGAGCCTACAGAAAACCCTTTCCCCACAAAACAGGAAGTGGGGTTGGGTAGGGAGTCTACCTGACCACACTGGCCAGAGAAACCGAATGTAGTCACTGACACAACAAATTCACAATTCATAACAGATTCGTCTTTGAGAAGTCTGACAGCCTCACCTTTCAATATCTGGGTGGTAATAATTTAGGCAGAATTAAAGTGGAATCACTTAAAGAAATTACTGGACAATAAAAATAAAACTGACTACAACTGATCGTGAAACACAATATTTTTTCATCAATGCAAAAGAGCTAAAAATATGAGACATTTTTCATATGGCTGGCCATCTGTGTTGGAAGAAACATCGGCAAATTTAACAGTGATGTTCCTCTTTTTGTTAATGATTTTAAATTGTTATTTTCTAAATTTAGGCAGAACTCATCAGAAATCTATTCCTTCACACCTAGAAACGTTTTCCAAAATCTGCCTCAATTAGTGCTACTGTTTTATTTTGTGAGACCAGCTGAGCCAATACCTACTTTTAAGAGTGGAGACAATTCTACAAAGTCATTGCTTTTGAATGCACAGTCAATAAAAATGGGCATGATAATGGCTAAAGAATCACAAAGGATGTTGAAAGGGATTCTCTATAAAATCAACACAGTAATTCCATATGGATAGTCAGAAGCCACATTTTATACTTGCTAGTACAATGTGGGATCCTCGCCTTACCTCCCAAGAAAGTTCCTGGGCCTGCTTAAAAACATCCAAATCCTCTTCAGTAACGACATCCTTGTTTCCAATCACATTTACATCTGCACTTTCTTGTTTGATGTTTATTTTTATTTCAGTATCTGTCATTTAAAACCAGCAGAAAGTGTATTCACTGACTTGAATCATGAGTAACCATCATATATTACCAAAATGGCACCAAATTAGCATACTGGGCAAATAGGGATTTTTTTTAAAGCTTTATAAATAAGCCTTTACATCTAAGCACTGCTCATAGATCCAGCAGTATCCTTTCCCTGCTATACTCAAATTTTTATTTGAATTTATCACTGTCATCTTTTTACAGCTTTAATAAATATATGAGGGAAAGTAAGAGTAATACAAAGCGAAATCATATTTTTCAACCAAGATTAGAAGTTTTATCAATGTCTAGTTATAGCATTCCCATTATCAGTTTTGAGATAATAAATTCTACCACTTTGTCCAAATGACACATTTTCGGTTTTTGTTTGATAAAGGGTAGCAAATGTAATGGGCCAATTTGTTCAATGAAATTATGAAATCCGTTTTCTCCCTAAGGTGGATACACACACAGACACACTCACATCCAAAAGCACACATCACAGAGTCACAGATCAGGTTTTGCTGAGACGGAAGCAGGATGAACTTTGTCATGAGAAAGCAATGGAGCAGAGGGAAGAGCTGAAACACCCCCTGTTGGAAGCACTGACAGCACACGGCCGAACAGCGCTGTGGCTGCAGAGGCGACATGGGGGAAAGCATGGCAGAAGCATGGCAGTGGCTACTCATGCGGGACTACAAAGCCATAAGCAACGCTATGGAGGCATCTGGGGGTCCTAGTGTCACTACGAATGGAAGTAAATAATAAAAGGTGGGAGAGTATTAGTTGGAAAAACAACACTTTGGAAGTTTAGTCAGCATTAGAAAAAGGTCAAAGTTTCACTGCTTCTGTATGAAAGTGAAGTGAGAACAAGAGAAATAGCTAAGACCTATGTGACAAATAGGAATTGATTGGTTGATTTTTTTCGGGGTTGGGGAGAAAGGGACGGGACGCAGGTTTGGTTGGAGCTTTGACCTTTTGCTTACCATCATCCTGATCAGGTTTAATCCTTCCGTCTGTCAAGCTCCCCTTCCCTGGTGAGGGGGTCCCCATCTGAGGGGTCACTTTATATTTTAATCTGCCTAGCATCCTGTGCTTTTTAAGGAAAGTTGTTCGCTTGAAGTGAGCAATTGCTTTAAAAATACGTCCTCTAGCCATCCCCCAGCTAGAGGAGGAGGAGTGAGAAATAAACCGACTTCTAATATCTCTTTTGCCAAAGAAGTGGGCTTTAGATTTTGCCGTGGAAGACAATTCAGTTTTACGACGCATACGTTTGGGTGGTGCATAACTTGGGTGTCCCTTTTTGCGAGACTGTCCCTGAGTGGTATAGATATGAGAGAGCCCATCAAAGAGTGCCTTCAGCTGGCTGTTAGTGGTCAGGCCGCTCAGGGAGGGCACGCTGCACTGGCTGGAAGAACTCTGGGGAGAGGGAGAAGAAGTGGCCGTGCTGGACTTTTGTGAACTGGGGCTCTGACCGGAGATGGGGGTTGGGGGTGGAAGTGAAGAAGGTGGAGGTTTTAGCTTTTGTGTGGTACCTGTAGCCAACACATGAGAAGTGCATGACTGTTTCTGAGAGACCTTTTTCCTTGGACGATAGTGCTTTGAAAAGTCTATTATTTCACCTCGTGATCTGCGACCATCAGGTGATGGTGTAAAAAACTTAGTAAGGCCATCAATGAGCCCTTTGGTTTTCTTGTTAACTTTAAGTGTAGAGGCAGAAATGTAGGTGGAGGTGGTGGTGATTTTGGTGGTGGCACCAGGCCGAGTGGGGTCTGTAACAGCCAATCTGCTGCTTGAGTCCTTCCCAGATGCAGCATGACCAGATGAAGGTGTGGTACAGACTTTAGTCTTTTGACCCCTACCAGGTGACCCCCTTCCTGTGAATGCATTCATGGATCCTTCATCACTGGTTACAGACCTAGGCAGAAATTTAGAGAATAGTATCAGCATTTAATAAATAGAATTATAAAGGTATCTAAAAACAAATTTATTGCAACTAGATGCATTCAATGGGCTTAAACTTAAGAACTGTATTTTTTGTGTGTGCCACCACCTAGATGTTCCTCTGTTGGAAAGGCAGCAGCAACTGCATTTGCATGTCATGGTTTTTCCAGGGCCCATCCAACAGGTACTGGAAGAATCCATGTGGACCCAAGAGCAATATAAGCAAGAAAAATGTTGAAGAGACTAAAAGAACACCCAATGCTTTAATTATAATTACATAAAAACAAGCTATCCTTTGGTGTTGTCACAAATAATTATGATCTCCTGAAATGTCTTTTTTAAAGTATTAGGAGGAAATAAGTCATATGTGTTATCCAGAAGCAAAAGAAGAAGCTTATCTAATCTCTAGTTAAAAGTAATTTTTAATTCAATTTGCAAACTTACATAAATAGAGTTTGGATATGGCTATAAATTTGTACTTTTTTTTTTAAGAAAACATAAAAAGACACCCTCTTCCTCTCAGCAGTTTGTGCTTAGGATGGTAAGATAACCAATAATACTCTCTTAGGAGAGAAGACAATTAACTACAGCATAAAATATTGCTGAAAAAAGGACAACAATAGCAAAA
Source organism: Colobus angolensis palliatus (assembly GCF_000951035.1). NCBI lineage: Eukaryota > Metazoa > Chordata > Mammalia > Primates > Cercopithecidae > Colobus > Colobus angolensis. The sequence goes on along the minus strand of NW_012113141.1, from coordinate 8,483,528 downwards.
AACTGAAGAAATGATTAAAGAAAAGCTACAGCGGGTCAGACATGACATGGAGAGTCTGGTGAAGAAGCGGCACATTTACCATGGTCATTATCAGACACTTGGCGTCAGAATCTTTATACCCCAGTTCTGCCCATACTGTTGAGTAGTCAACAGAAACTAGAGGTCACTCGCTAACACAGCTGCTTACATGAACAGCAGCCGACTGTCTTCACCTCAGGCTAAGGTTTGCGAAGCTACCCATTTTGTAGCAGAGTTTTATACAATAGAGAAACACTTGCAGATGAATTATGACAATGCTGGGGCCCAAGAATGTACTTTCAAAATGATCAATTTAGCTGAAGGCAAATAATGATGAAATGAAAGCCTTGAAAAGAGACAATACTGAATTATAAAAATATCTTAAGTAACTACAAATACAAGAGCACATTTTGGTGATCATCTTGTATACAAAGATTTAATGACCAGATTTCAGCTGCTGGCTGAAGGGGAGGCAGGTGCAGCTACCAGGCTCATCTGAGGTGGCTCTATTGCCAGGGACTCTGCCTGGCACCACCAATTCAGCCAAGTCAGGTGAACGGTGGAGATCTCTAGTGTCACTAGAGACACAGTGAGAGTTACCAACAAAGAACTCATCCAGGCTAAAATGTTTCACATCAGAATGCTGCATTTGGACTGTATCTGGAATCGATTGCCCAGAAAGGATAATATGCTTATAAAGCATGTAAAAAGGAAAACTCCCTAGACTGTCTTAAAAATTCCTAAGCTCAAAGGACAATTTTGGACAAACAAAAAGTTAGGATTGGTGCCAGATGCAATTTTCAGCTGTGTCCTTTGTTTAGAAAGTTTATATCCTAATTTGGTTTTTTTAATTGGGCCCTGAGGATACGGTCCCATGTTGGGAACAATGCTTACACAGGATGAATGCAAAAACATATAATTTCTACTTCAAATGATACTACTATGAAAGATTTTATTCATAACCATGTTTCACGTTTGCCTCTAGAAATTTTTTCAAAATCTCCTGACAATGTCTACTGGTTAAAGGGTTTTTGCAAAGTTTCATAGAAAACTCTAGAAAGAAGCCTGCATTTCTTACTTCTTCTTAGGAGATAAAGGTGCGGGAGGATACTATTTTCCTGAGAGCGAGTAAGATGTGAGAACTGCTTCAGATAAAATTAGGGGAAAAGGAGTAAGCAAGGGAGTGAGATTCTCGGTGTCTGTTCAAGGTGTGCGCAGAGCATGTATTTTTTCTCCATCACAATGGTCCTTTCACTAAGCCTGAAAAGATGGTGGTAGTCTGTTGGCAGAACTGTTATAGATGTGCAAGTCTCTTGATTACATTTGTAAACACCTTAATGCTGATAGTTAAATCTATACTCTACACAGGTTAAAATAAATTCATTTCACCTCTTATCTTTTCTCTGCTTTTCTAACTAACTCCTGCTAAATGCTCTACTGGGCTTTAATGGTAATTATATGGCTACAAGATAGTGAAAATGGGGTTATCATAGCAGACTTCCAGGCCACTGCGAATATATTATTTTATATATATGTCTGCACACGTGCAGTTGTCAAATAGCTGTGTCTAACTCTTCAGAGGCAAATGGTCATCTGCAGGTTTTTCAGAAGCTCCTATTTCATAAAAGAGATCTTAAAAAGTGGTAATGCTACATTACTATCAGAAGAGAGAGTTATTTTTCTAAAATGTTATCTAGAGTGATGAAAGAGATTTGCTATAGACATGGACAAATCCCTCTCGTTTTAAAATTCCTATGAAAATATTTATATAATTAAGCTCTTCTATGCTCAGCCAGTAATAAAGTAGGCTGAATGACTGTTTCCAGTTCTTATATTCTGCTTCCATCCTGCTGCTTGAAAAATGTCACTTAGTATCACAGCTACTGCCAACAGAAGACCCCAAAATGCCAATGGTAATTAAAAATGTTATTTTCAAAAACTTTCCACAGCTCAAGCAAAAGGAGAAGTATTTTTCAACCCTTGAGTTTGAAAAAATGATGCCAAAAAACCCCTAAAGGAATCTAAGAGAATAACAATCACCTATATTTTAAAGCAAAACATAAAAGATTTCTTTTGATAAGATCTCAACCTACAACAATCGTTGCTTTAATTTATTTTTCGGTCGTCCAATGGGTTTTGCATATCGTCGTTTTATTTGTGCAGCTTTCTCATGAAGTAGTTTTCTTCCCTTTTTCTTTGGTCTGCAGACTTGGCAAATCCACATCCCTGAATTAATATATATATGAGAAAAATATTTTAATGTTTCATTTTAAGAGAAGATATTAAATATAAATTGCAGCTGTAATAAGCTGCTCAAGGATGCCTGTATGCTGAACTTCACTCCAAAAAATGCGTCATTCCCTTTTGTCGTTTTCGTTAGGAAACCATCACTACAGGTCAATTTCCCCAGAACGAAGGCGGTGAGGGCAGAGGTGGCCTCTCTCTCAGAACCCTTCCATACAGCTGTTCCCAACATGTCAGTAAGCCTCTCACCAACATATAAACACACATGAAAACTCGCCCCTGTCAGATATTTTATCTTTTGATTTGAGGGAAACATTTTCAAGTCAGTCCATTTTTGGAATTTCTAGAAGAAAAAAAAATTATCATCTCTTTCTGGGAAGTTCCAAAACTAAAAAAAATTATCAGTATAAAATATAATTTTTAAATTTAAATAAAAGTTTTGAGTACTGCAGAACTGCAATGATTAAAACTATACATCTAGCATAGGAAAATAGGTCAATGGATAAGAATGGAAAGACCAGAACAATCGAAGCCTACAGAATAGTTTAGCATATCAAAAGGTCATATTTCAAATCAGTAGGGAAAAGATGAAATGATTCAATAAACGTGATAGAACAAATAGCTATCTACCTGGAAGAGGAATTATTTCCTATCCTTTATAAGAATAAATTCTAGACAGATGAATATTATAATATGAAAAAATAAAATGTTACAAGTACCAGGAAAGATATGTGGATATTTATATAATCTAAGCATGACTGACATTTAAAACTGAAGCCATAAATAAAAAGATTCATGAATCTGACTACATGAAAAAAAAAAGAGCTTCTGCAAATCAGGGAAAAAAAGGTAAAAATCCCAAGAGAAAAATGATTAATGGATAAAAAGAGGTACCGTAGAAAAGATGATACACAAACAGCCAAGAATAAAACACAAGAAATGTTCAATCTGACTACTTAAAAAAAAAAAAAAAACAGACATATTTCTATTATCAAACTGGTAAAATTTAAAAAATAATAATACTGTATTTCATCAAATCTAAGATACTATATGATGTATCTGACTTCAAAGATATTAAAACATTAAAAACAAACACCTGTGTCTTAGACTCGAGATATAGTAACGGTGAGTACTGGTCACGATACAGGAAAATAGGTATCCTCATACACTGCTGGACAGCCTGAAAACTGATACAGCCTTTCATGTATCTAGCCTTTGATCCAACAGTTCCTCCCCTAGGAATTTATTTCAAGGAAATAATTGTGGATGGAAAAAATTGGAAACATTTGTAATATCCACCCTAAGGGATTGGTTAAATGAATTATAGTTCATTTATACAGGGGGCTGGAAAATCAAATACCTCCAGGAAGGACCTAGATTGTATAATACGTGTGACTGAAGCAAATTGGAACGTTTAAGACAGCAGGGAGTAGTGAGACTGTGGCAAACTGCAGCACGCATGCACCACCCAGAGGACTCAAACTTTTAAAAATATGGTGCCAACAAAGCGTATCTGTGACCCACAGTTGCCAGGTTTGTAATCCCTGCTCTATACCATGGAGTTCTACACACTTATTAAAAACTATGTTTAGGAGAATATTTAATGATGTAGGGGTGCTTACAATCTATTAAGAGGGAGGAAAAAAGTACATTACAAAAACATGTACAGAATGCTCCATTTCCCTTCAAAGGGTATGTGAAGGCAGAGAAGGTATTTCTACTTCATTTTTATTTTTATTCCTTTTTTGTCTACCTGTACTTTTTAAATCTTCCACAACGTAAATTATGGATTTCTTAATACAAAGGCAAAGTTACTTTTAAATGTTTAATATATTGCAAAATGGGGGGAAAATGCTGAGCTTAGCTGATTTACACAATAAATAGAAGAAAATCCACATTCCATCAGACACGATCAGCTATAAGATCATTCAGATGCTCGTGTTCAAGATATCAACTACTGGCCAAGAAAAAGGCGATGGCTTCCTGTTGTAGGTCTTTGGAGTCACTATCATCCTCAAAAATATAAAATTTCTTAAGCTCTAAACACTGTGCTGAATAATATGGAAAGCGTTCTAAACTTTTGACCTACATAATCTAATCTTATTCTAATAGGGGAATGGTTTGTAGAGAGAGATGGTCTTTTTCATCCCTGGGTCTGAATTAGAGCCTTTATTTTATATATATGTATATACATATATATATATACACACACACACACATATATATGTTATTTTTTTCTATGCTTTTGTAATCCTCTATTCACAACCCTAAACTCACAAGTATAGGGAAGGTGGGAGGGATGAAAAAAATGCTTAAAGAACCTGTGTAACCCTGAGCTGTCAGACCTCAGGACAAAGCTAACCAATACGTAATAAAATACATTTTTAATACAGTTTAAAAGTTCACCTTTTGGCATTCTGGAAAGTGGTGGGTCACAGCATTCCATATGGAATCCTCTATCACAGGAATCACAAAAAAGCATATTATCCTGTAATATAACATATTAGAGACTAGTTGAGACTGAAACCAACTGTAAAAGGCCAAAAATTATTTTGTTACTGGATTAACATTAATACAACATAAGGAAAGTGCACCAAGATCCCAGCTGCAGTCTGACAACACGTGAATTTAAAACTTTAGAAAGAAAGTAGCCATACTCTATAAAAACGAAAACACCTTAATACTGGAAATTAGCAAGTTACCTGGAGGCGGATTACGGGAGCCGTACTTACAGCGTTTCTGCCTTGCACTCTACAGGCACTGCATGTCTTGCATTCGATGCACTGCCACCTTAAGGCCTTTACATTTGTTGTTAATTCAGGACAAAATTTCAAACAGGATGGGTGTCCTATGAGAATAAAAAGCAAATTGCTTGATGGGAATGGTGCCTTTGACTTGTTTAAACTCCCATTCCCTAATATTTAATAGATAGCTGATGAGGCTTGCCAATGAACCTTAGGAACTTGAAAATGCCAACAGATCAGAGAATCTAAATTACAGATTTCCTTTCTGCCTTTTCCCCTTACCTTCTTTCCCTGCATGTAACAAAAGGATTGTAAAAATGTTTTCCCTAAGAGAAGTTAATTTATACCAATTCCAATCTCAAGCCTTTGAGAACTTGAAGATAACACAGGCTCAGGCGTTCTCACTCCTGCGCCCTGTTCAATCTCCTGTACTTGCCATCTTCATCGACCACCATCTACCCAGGGGGTCCTGGTTTGCCACACACTGAGGGGAGTTGCCAAAGTTCAAACAATTCCTGCTCTCTATGTGTGATGAAATCATAAAACTTAACAGATAACTAAATAAAAAATTGAGACTGCTTAACCTAACTGCAGATGCCCTCCCCCGCCCAAATCCAACAGTACACAAAGAACATCCCATTGCTGGGATAGATATTGCCATCTTGCCTCTGGATCACTGAGTTTAAACTCTGGAAGCAGGAGCAGAAACAGTGAATTTGAGAGACAAGAGTTAAGAAGCTGAGAGATCCAGGTTAAACAGGACCCACCAAGAAGTGTGGCCTCAGCAGGTTCCCCCATTTTCCCGAGCACTGAGTTTTCCACACTGTTTGGGGCACACTTTTCACCTAGCAGTGCTCCACACACCATGTCTTACTGCTCACTTCATAGAGGAAAACTGGAGACCCTGAGGGGCAATGTCATTCAAAGAAGCCAGCCCTGAGCCAGTGAGTAATAGATTCCTCCAAGAGGTGTGGGGAGCGTGAGCCTAGATTGTTTGGAAGGCTGTACAGTTTAAAATCTAATGGTCTTTTATCACATAAACTCAAAGAGATCTCCAAACTTGATTTTATTTTTTTTAAACCTGGTCTTTAAATAGTAAGAACATTAGTAAATCCCATGTGAAAGAACTTACAACCAAGCTGCAAAGGAAACCTGAGGGGTAATAAAAAAAGCAGATTCTGCAATTTCAAAACTGTTTTATAATTTCCTGACTTTGGCAGGCTCATTGTTTAAATATGTATTTTGGATTGCTGCCAAAAAGGTCCTCCTCCCTAAAGCTTAACAGGTGCTTCATAAAATTCCACCCACCAGGAGATTTGGCTTTTTGAAGTAAAAACATTCAAAATCAATCACCAATACTGTTAATAAAAGCACACTATTCCTGAGTTAAAAAAAAAAAAATCTAAACATCTGTATTTAAGATGTTGAGAAAATAAAATATTGTCACAGGATTATGACCTCAGGCAGGAGAGACACCTAGGCAGATGCATTTAACCTGTGACACTGTTCTTTTATGAGGCTTCTCTCATTCAAATGAATGCAAGGAAAAAGTCTGAATAGATAAAAATGGTATCAATCTCCTCTTTCTGCTCAGGAACGGCAAACAAAGACAGCCTGCTTGTCGACTTTTAAGAAGCATACTGAAGGGGAGAGGGGAGAGGTCTACTTTGATCAGAGCCCTCCCTTCTGTCCCCTTATATAGTGAGGGGGGTAAAAACTTAACTTTTAAAGAACAGCAATTTAAATTCCACCCTTAAAATGGTCCTGTCAGCTTAAAAGTATACCATTTACTTCCCCCCTCTTTTTTATTACTTCCTGTAAGGCATACATCATGAGCACATATGACCTCAATTTCACGCACTGAATTTTTCTCTACATTCAAATCTGCTTTTGTGCTTTGTGACTTAATATTCAGTAACTAAGGTAATTCACATCATATTACAGCTTACTATTTGTTCTCACAGGTATCTTATGAAATACAGACTTTTTAATAATTACACAGTTTGAAAATTAGTGGATTTCAGCCATTTTCAATCAGGGGCAAGGAATATTCTTTCTCTTAATGGTTTCTCTCACTTCAAGCAATACTGTATCTCAACTACTACTATTTAAGCTACCCTATCAAATTCTAAAATCTTCAGCCTACCTTTCCTTTAGGCAGCAATCTTACCTTTATTTAGCTCAAGAGAATTGGCCATAGATCCCTTCCAGTTCTAAATTTCTATGATTCTGTAAAGGATGCTGAGGGATGAAGAAATATTTCCATTTTATTTTCTCATGGCCAACTTTAAAATAACACAAAAGACTGTAATGTGTCTTGATATACTACTACACAAACTATAGTAATTAGATAAAGGAAAACAATGCTACTGATCAAGTAATTCCTTACCTCTGGTTTAGCCATTTCATAAACTCAACAATTTCCTCTAACTTTTTTTTTTTTTTTTTGAGACGGAGTCTCACTCTGTCGCCCAGGCTGGAGTGCAGTGGTGTGATCTTGGCTCACTGCAAGCTCCACCTCCCAGGTTCCACACCATTCTCCCGCCTCAGCCTCCTGAGTAGCTGCAACTATAGGCACCCGCCACCACGCCTGACTAATTTTGTTTTTGTATTTTTAGCAGAGACAGGGTTTCACTGTGTTAGCCAGGATGGTCTTGATCTCCTGACCTTGTGATCCGCCTGCCTCAGCCTCCCAAAGTGCTGGGATTACAGGTGTGAGCTATAGGACCCAGCCTGTTTTTTAATTTTTGAGACAGTCTTACTCTGTTGCCCAGGCTGGAGCGTGGTGGCATGATCATGGCTCACGGCAAACTTTGCCTCCCAGACTCAAGCAGTTCTGTCACCTCAGCCTCTCCAGTAGCTGAGTCTACGGGCACGCATCACCAAGCCCAGCTAATTGTTTTGTATTTTTTGTAGAGACGGGGTTTTGCCACGTTGGCCAGGCTGGTCTTGAATTCCTGGCCTCAAGAGTCCACCAGCCTCGGCCTCCCAAAGTGCTGGGACTACTGACACGTGCCACCATGCCCAGTTAATTTCCTCTAAAATTCTTCTTCTCTCTGTTCAGGCATTTCACGGTGCTTTGTCTTTTTGGAGTTTGTTTTACTCCTGTATTTTGCAATTTATCAGATTTGATAGCCATAATACATATTCGTTCACTCATTCAATTTCACACAAATACATTACCAAGTACTAGCAGCTTACAATAGTTTTATCTAGCAAAACCAAAGGAATACTATTTAAAATTAAACAAGTACCAATGGAACTACAAACCAGTGGAAAAGCTTTTAGGAGAAAGTACTGAGGAAGAAAAAACACAGGCTCTGTAGTAAGCAGAGCAACAGCCCCCAGCCGTCTGTGCTCTAATTCCCATAACCTGTAAACATACTATTGTTGTGGCAAAAGGAACTCTGCAGAAGTGACTAAGCGTACAGACCTAGAAATGGGGAGTTTATCCTCGATTATCTGAGTGGGCATGATTGATCTAATCACCTTAATCCTTAAAAGCGGAGAACCTTTTATGAACTTGGTTAGAGAAATGAAATGGGAAAAGGAGGAGGAAGGGTTCAAAGCATGAGAGAGACTCCACCTGCTATCACAGGCTTTCGAGATGGCGAGGGGGCTGCAAGCCAGGGGATGTGGGTGGCCTCTAGAAGCTGGCCATGGCCTTCACCTGACAGCAAGAAAACCAGGATCTCGGTGCTATCAACACAAGGAACTAAATTCTGTCAATAACCCAGATGGATAAGAACATGGACCTCTCCTAAAGTCTCCAGAGAGGAGCCAGCCCTGCTGATACCCCAATTTTCATCCAGTGAGACCCATGATGGACTTCCAACCTACAACTGAAAGATTAAAAATGTGTTGTTTTTAAGCCACTAAGTCTGTAGTAATTTATTTCAGTCGCAATGGAAAACTAATAACGACTCAGACACTAAGCCCCTCAGACTGGCTATCTGACCATCTATCTGTCCATCTCTCCTTCCTTCAACTAATATTTAAGGAGCACTGGATACAGTGAGGAAAAGGAGAGGCATCGTTCCCACCCTTTCAGATCGCATAGCCCAGCAGGAAAGACAAACATTAAACAAGAATGAGCATTAATGCCTTACAATGGGGTGGCTTAGGGATATGGGAGAATCTAGCAGGAGGTTAGAGAAAGGCCTCCCTAAAAAAGAGACCCAAAAGATGAATGTGATTGGATGGGACCCGATAAGGGGCAGAGCAGGGAAGATGGCATGAACAGACAGAGATGAATGGCATATATCCAAGGAGAGAGAAGTTGTTCAATGTAACCAATGTGCAGAATGTGAACAGAATAGTGATGTAAGATAGGGTTAAACCAGAGCCCAATACAGAAGAGTTTTGGGGGTCTGTATTAAAGTAACTAACTGGTAGCCACTTATGAAATTCTATGATCAGATTTATAATTTAAAAAGGTAACTTAGGCTATAGTATGGAAAATGGATTGGAGGAAAAAGGGTGAAGCCTAGATTGAGGTCATTATAATAGCGGATCTGAGTGGGGCTGGTGGGGATGCATCGATAAATTTAGCATTCAAGATATATATTATGATTTAGAATCGATGTGTTTCTGGTGATTCCTTGGTGTGAGAGAATAGGACAGAGGATGGCTCCAAATGTCCAGTTTGTGTAACTGAGTGAGTAGCTAACAGTGTGCCATTTGCTGAATATAGGAAATCCTCCAGGAGAGGCGGGATACTGTTTCTTTGCTGGGATTTCTGTTGCTATTGTGTGGCTGTTTTGGGTAGAGGAAGCAGTGCAAGGTTGATGAGCTGTTCTGGATATTAACTTTGAGGTGCCTCAGCGGTAGACTCGTTGGAGAAGCTCTATAGTTGTTTGTATCTAGGGTCAGCTCAGTAGAAGCTACAAGGCAAAGTAACAAACACAGGGCCATGACAGACATCTGAAGAAACATTTAGGGAATGGAGAGAGGACCAAGGGGCTAACAAAAATATGTGGAAATAAGTGGTAGAGAAAAAACACAGATAAAATGGTGTCACGGGGGCCAAAGGAAAAGAACACCTCAAGAAAAAAGATTCTCCACAAGATCAAATATGACTAAGATAAATTATTTGGTGTGGATTAAAAGACACCGATTAGATTTTGATAAACACTGAAAAACAACCATTAGATGTTGCTACAAGGAGGTAACTATTACCCAGACAAGCACAGTTTTAATGAAGTTACATCCCTTTGGATGGTCAATTATGCTTTGGGCTTTTGTGGGGATGGGGTTCACCTTATTCCCCCACCCCCTTTTCTTCTTTGTTTTTTTATTTTTCTATTTTGAGACGGAGTTTCACTCTTGTCACCCAAGCTGAAGTGCAGTGGTGTGATCTTGGCTCACTGCAACCTCTGCCTCCTGGGTGCAAGCCATTCTCCTGCCTCAGCCTTCCAAATAGCTGGAATTACGGATGCCCGCCACCACGCCCAGCTAGTTTTTTGTATTTTAGTAGAGACGGGGTTTCACCATGTTGGCCAGGATGGTCTCAATCTCCTGACCTCATGATCCACCTGCCTCAGCTTCCCAAAGTGCTGGAATATATCTCTTAAATTATTTGACACTAATGTATTACTGAATACATTTCAGTATCATGTATGACTCAGAAGTCATTTTTATTAAACCAATGAAATCTAATACCTTTATATATTATATAGCTTGCCTGAAATGAACATAATTAAGGATTCATTGGACATTTCAATTGTTCCCATTATCTATATGCCTACAATAAATTATCCATTCAGCATTATAGTCTATGAATATCATGTATAGACTGTTTAAACTTACTAAATGTTGCAATGCAGGTTGCTATTATTCACCTACCAAATATTTGACATAAAATATCTGTATGTTTTTAGGTGACAGAATAATAGAATGAGCAGGATTCTGTGGGATCACTTGAAAAGGTCATTATTATCAAGGGTTTTGTGGCATGAAGGTCTTCAAAAGTAAACCACACCACACCAAACAAAGAAGATAAACCCTCAATCTCTGACATTCCCACTTTATTTATTTATTTATAGAGAGAGTCTCAGTCTCTTGCCAGTCTGGAGTGCAGTGGCGTGATTTGGCTCACTGCAACCTCTCCCTCCCAGGTTCAAGTTATTCTCCTGCCTCAGCCTCCTGAGTAGCTGCGACTACAGGTGCGTGCCACCGCACTCAGCTAATTTTTGTATTTTTAGTAGAGATGGGGTTTCACCATGTTGGCCAGGATGGTCTCGACCTCCTGACCTCGTGATCCGCCTGCCTCGGCCTCCCAAAGTGCTGGGATTACAAGCGTGAGCCACTGCGCCCGGCCTTTTTCTTCCTTTTTTTTAGTAGAGACAGGGTTTTACCATTTTGGCCAGGCTGGTCTTGAACTCCTGACCTCAGGTGATCCGCCCACCTTGGCCTCCCAAAGTGCTGGGATTACAGGCGTGAGCCACCGCGCGTGGCCTCTTTTCTTCTTTGGATCGTATCTTTAGGTTTCTTTCTAGTCAAGAGTCTTCTTTCCAACCTAATGATTCAATCTGCATCTAGTCAATGTGAAACTGGAGGACTAAGCAACAAACTCCTGGGGTGACCTTAAGAAACTAGTGGTCTTTTAAATATTTTTATATGCCCATATATCCATACACTGCCCATACCAGTTCCCTCCACGAGCATGCAAGTTTTGTTCAGGGTTAACACACAAATAAAGACAAACCCAGGAAAGACTTCGGGTCTCCCGAGGGTGCACTGATATTCTACTCCACGGCTCTTGCTCCCTTTATTATACAAAAGGGATTTCTCTCACTCACCCAGCTGCATCACAGCAGCCTTTCTTCTGTCTCCTGTTTCAATGAGTTTCCACTTAGAATGATGCTGTAATTTTGAACTGTACACTTATCTTAGATTTGCTAATTTGAAAACACACATGCACACAACTCATCTGTAAGTAAGATTTAACCACCCAGCAATCTGAGCAGCAGACACAAAATTTCATTTGGTATAATATCTAATACTTATGTGAAGCTAATTAAAGATAATTTGGTCTTAATGAGGCAAAGAGAATATAACAGTGTTAATTTCAAAGTAGGCTGATCCATGAAAGTCAAGTAAAATCATTTCTAACATTTCCACAGACCTAGACTATCTGATGATTCCCACATTCGTATTAGTGGTTGGAATAACCCTTCACATTTGTCTCATGTTTTATAGTTACTGATCATCTTCCTATCATTATTTCACTGGATTCCACAATAGCTCTGTGGATGCAGGGTGCAGACATTCTCCTTTACACTGCAGAGATGAGGAAAACCAAAGTTACACAGCCAGCAAGTGGCGGAAGAGAACTGGAGTACAGGCTAGGGACGCCACATTCAGGGCTCCGGGCACTGTGTACCTCACCTCACGTTTTTACTACATACAAACTTGAATGATTTTTTTTTTTTTAAAGAATTTTTAGTAGAAAAAGAAATGTTAAAGAAAATACTGCCCACTGAAAGCATCGAGCCCCTTTCAAAACAGATAAATTTCTAATTGGCTTTACTTTACGATGTAAGCAGAAGGAAACATTTATTACTCTCATCCATGAAATCTAAGCGGAGTCTAAATGTGACATCATATGAATGGTACTTCAGATAGGGACGGCTGAAAAGCATCAGGCACATATGGGAAACACATTTAAGAATGATCCTCCCTACAGGCTGCCATCTATATTTCCTTTTTCTGGTTTTATGCTGCTAAGGGTATTTTTTCACATAAACAACTTACGTTTTGGGATCCCTTTGATCATTATGAACAGTCTCAATTCAATCCCAGAACCAACAGTCTCTTCTGAGGGTGAGAAGGCAGCCATTTCCATAAGGTCAAGTAGGAGTCCCAACTAATCTGTAATTCCCACTTGAAATGCTGAACTGTGACAACAGGGCTCACACCATTATTAGAGGGTGCTGTTGAGGCATGTTGGCCTATTCTTTTTTCCTTAGAATTACCAAGGTGTCAAAACAGAGCCTTAGAACCACAAGAATCGGCCGGGCACAGTGGCTCACACCTGTAATCCACCGAGGCCAGCGGATCACGGGGTCGGGAGATCGAGACCATCCTGTCTAACACTGTGAAACCCCATCTCTACTAAAACAAAAAATGCAGAAAATTAGCCCGGCATGGTGGTGGGTGCCTGTAGTCCCAGCTACTCAGGAGCCTGAGGCAGGAGAATGGCGTGAACCCGGGAGGCGGAGCTTGCATGAGCAGAGACAGCACCACTGCACTCCAGCCTGGGTGACACAGCGAGACTCCGTCTCAAAAAAAAAGAAGCCACAAGAACCCCCAAACTCCCTAAAATGAACTATATTTAATTGTGACCCTTCAGTTTAAAGAGGAAAAAACAACAAAGTCTATTCTGATCTATCAGATGAATAAATATCTACAAAGGATGTCCCTGAGTTAGGAACAATAGTTTTTTTGACTAAAGCAGCCAAATCCAGGCTGGCACAGCACACTCAAGGGAAGATTAAGTGAACTTCAACACTAGAGCCAGATCCCATTGCAGAGTCCAGAGAAGCACTCTGAGGCATCCTCTATCCTCAACAAAGAGACACGATGACCCCAGGGCTTGAATTTCTGCCATGACCCATACCTTGGCCCCAAAGCCTCTGGCTCTCTCGACTTGAAGACTGGCTCACAAAGCCTCGCCAGCCACATAAACCCTCTGGACAGTATCCTCAAGTCATTATTCTCCATTTGTTAAAAGAGAAAACAAGAGGATATTTTTGAACAGAGAAAACATAACACTGTACCTAAACACCCCCTGGCTTTACCCTGAAAAAGTCTGAGCGAAAAGTAAGAAACACCAGGGGAAAGAAATTTTCAGTGACCTCAAATATAAAGGAGATCAAGCTCCCCTCTGGCAGGTCTTCAATCCGGGAAAGATGAAGGGAGATTGATTACATCAGAAAATCTAAGATCTACTTGTTTAGAATTACACCTTTATACCCTGTGAAGGAGGCCTTGAAGTTATGATCTAGAAGATAATGATCTCGAACTTCTTATCAACTCAAGTAAGTGTATCACCAGAGGTAAGGAAATATATGAAGGGAACTTTTCTTCCCACATTTAAGTATGTCTTTAATCTGTCTAGGCACCCAGACAAAGAGATCCTAAGGAAATAAAACAGGGAAGGGTATTTTTAAAGTACCACCTTAAAAACCACAAAGGGTAAACCCTAGACAAGTGAACACCACTAAATTGATCAGGCATTTACACAAAAGAGTAATTCATTCAGAATGAGCCTCATGAGAAAACCCAAAAGATAACGACAGAGTCAGAACTGATGAGTGAGGCACTACCTCACCAGCATAAAACAGGGATATCGTAGGGCTGAAATGTATTAAACTGAACATACAGATAATGTTTCCATGCCCTTTTGTCACTATCCATGATGCCATGGCCAGGTAAAAGAATTTTAATGAATCTGTAAAGCCCATCAAAAAGACTGTCAGAATGCATTTTTCAAGTAGCATTTGAAATGTCTTATTTCCAAGGCTCTCCCTTCTAGTCAGCACCTGAAAGCTGCTGAACTACAAAGGGCCTATCAAGTTAAACCTTCATATAAGGAATAAGAATCATTACACAACACTGTCATTCTCAGTATGAAACACTTCTTCTATCCAACCATCAAGCAGCTGTCAAAAGTGATGATAAGATTTTAAACTACGTGCAGCAATCAAGGATAACAACATCAAACATGCTAAACCATAACACGGCTCACATTTGTAGTACACTTACCATAGTTCTTACAGACCTTATGCCAGGCTGTTTACTTGTGCCCTCACATTTCACTCCCATAAAACCCATGAGGTTGGTGCTGCCATTATCTCTAATTTTCTAACGAGGAAATGGGCTCAGAATGGTCAAGTAACTAACTCAAGGTAGAGGAACTGGGCTATGGCTGGCTCTTGAGTTTGCTCCTAGCCAGTACATCTCAAGACTTCCTAAACAAGAATTAGCTATGGTGTTCTGTTGGTTATTGTTTTTGTTTTTTTAGAGATTACTATAACTAGAGAAATAGTCATGAATTTTAAAATAAGACTTTGGAGAAAAAAGTTTGGGTAGTCTGGGAAAAAAATTTGAAGATTAACAGAAAAGGCTTAATTTTTACTTATTTTTGTTATTAATTTTTAAAGATGGGGTTTCACTCTCTCGTACAGGCTGGAGTGCAGTGACAAGATCATAACTCACTGTAATCTCAAACTCTTGAGCTCACGCAATCCTCCTGTCTCAGCCTCCCAAGTAGTTGGGACTACAGCACACCCAGCTAATTTGTGTGTTATTTGTAGCAACTGGATCTCACTATGTTGCCCAGGCTGGTCTTGAACAAATGATCCTCCCACTTAGGCCTCCCAAAGAACTGGGATTACAAGTGTGAGCCACCGCACTGGGCCAAAAAAATGATTAATCTAAAAAAATCTAACAGCTACCACACATAAACACATATATGTCTATATGCATGTATACATGTGTGTATATGTGTGTGCGTACATGTATTACCTAGGCAAATATGACCTGTTTAACAAAAAGGAAGACTGGCTAGTAAAACAAATTAACAGCACAGTTTGCCTTTAAATTTCCATTATAAAACTGGAGGAATGGCCTTAAAATCTTATGAGAAAAAGGCAGAGATAATAGCTACCTCACTGCAATTTGCCAAGAGTCCCTACCCAACAATTCCTTGATTTCAATATCACCTTCTGTACAGACTACCCTTTTCTTATCTTATTCCAGACAATATGAATTTCTTTCATGCCTGATGACTTATTGATACTATCATCGCAGTTTCCAGAACATTGTCTCTCTCATTTGAAGTCACACAGAGCTGGGCTGTAATATTACATTTCAGCAGTAGGTGTCATGACCTGAAACACTGGAGACCAAAATACTTCTTGAGACTTCAGGTTATATTAAGAGAAAATAAGCCAGTGATTCCAGTTGTACTCAGCTTGAAAGCTTAGAATTCTCTACACTGAATTTACCTATAATGTAGACATCTCCACAATGAATTACCAATGCTGGTATAAAATAAAAGCTTAATCATAAATATGTATAGTATTATATAAGCATATATAATACCCATATGTCAGTACTAACGCTTTTTTCTCTATTCCTTTTTATTTTTAAATTTAAAGCCCATGCTATAACCATATAATTGCCTTAAATAACAATACAGTTTTAATAGAGGGATAAATAGCATGAAGCTATGATAATGGGAAGTCATTGTACAACACATAGGAAAAACACAACTTACCACTACTGCCACAATCTGCACAAGAGAGGAGTTCTTCTGGTTTCTTTTCACGATTTGATTCTTTAGTCCCCAGACAGAAGCTACATATTGGAATGGGATCAGCACGTGGCTATGACAAAATTAAAATAAAAAATACTGTCACTTTTCCATTTCAAAATTAAAAACATTAAAATCAAAAGCTTCTTACATTTTTCACATAAAGCTTCTTCTTTCTTTAACAAAGAAAAACTGCTAAATAACGTATTTAAATAAACATTTTCTGCTAGCAAAAAAACTCGTATTATTTTTGAGACGGAGTCTTGCTCTGTCGCCAGGCTGGAGTGCAGCGGCACAATCTCGGCTCATTGCAACCTC
>NW_012113141.1:8462926-8466104 GCF_000951035.1 Colobus angolensis palliatus | reverse complement strand
GTAGCTGCGACTACAGGTGCGTGCCACCGCACTCAGCTAATTTTTGTATTTTTAGTAGAGATGGGGTTTCACCATGTTGGCCAGGATGGTCTCGATCTCTTGACCTCATGATCTGCCCGCCTCAGCCTCCCAAAGTGCTGGGATTACAGGCGTGAGCCACGGCGCCCAGCCTGACATTCCCACTTTATATAAGAAACAACAAAACATTTGTCTAGTCCCCAACCAGCCTTTAACTCTCGTATGAAAATTGCTTTTAACAATGTATAAATCTACATACATTTTAGTATCTCCATTGTTATTTACTACTATCAGCAATGCTAGTATTCCCATCCATAGGAATAGCTGACTGTGCCTACAGATCTGGTCACATTATTTTCAACAACCAAAACTACAAAAACTATAATTTTACCGTATATTCCAAGCCTTCACACATGTTGTCTGCTAGCCATCTGAATGTTACTATGATGTCTCTCTATTTGAATCTCATGAATCAAAAATTCAGAGCAAGAACACCCAACATAATCACAAATGTTTTTAAATGTAAATTAAAAACAAGATTTTGCTAGGTCTAACTCTCTAAATATACATCAGCATAAAATAAACTTCATTTGTTCAGCCACTCTAGCCCAAATGCCTAATGCATTTCCTGGTGCATAGTAGGCACTCAAAATATATCTGCTAACTGAATACATGAAGGAAATATATGCTAGTTAAGAACAAAAAAAATAAATGGTTATAATGATTCCAACAAATGCCTTGGTTCCTTGTGACAAC
The DNA here is from genome assembly GCF_000951035.1 of Colobus angolensis palliatus. Taxonomy (NCBI): domain Eukaryota; kingdom Metazoa; phylum Chordata; class Mammalia; order Primates; family Cercopithecidae; genus Colobus; species Colobus angolensis. Next base: position 8,465,330 of record NW_012113141.1, on the reverse strand, counting down.
ATCTCATCAAAAACAGAAAATCATCTCATGACCAAGCATTTACAAAATTGTTTAATATGACTGCTAATCTCATCTTACAAGGGCATTCATTATCTTCCCTTTACTTTCAGCTTAATTTGTTCTTATAATATGCACAGGCTTTACGTTCTGAGGTAGCTATGCAAATGTATTTTTGTGGCCCCAGTTAAAAAGTAGATTATAAAACATTCTGTACTAGAAAAACCAGAAGAGACAAGCTATAAAAAATTGGTCACTGACTCTAGCCACAGTTTTTTAAATGCCAGATAATCAGCACTGCATAATTATGGATCCATAGTTATTACTTGCAACTGCTCAACTGCAGTACCTTGGGAACACTTTTGTTCCTTTAAATAGCAATTAAAAGAACAATCTGGCTTTAAAGTGACAACATTCCCCTGATAGATTCGAGCTAAAACCCGGTCCTCTTACTAATGGGATTCCTGCTTTCATTTGATATAACAATGTTCAAGCTACTGCTGCCATCCTTGCAGTGATAAATAATTTACAGAATGTCACATATCATTCATGCAATGAAACAAATCCAAATCTCCAATCCCATTTTTCTTTCCCAGATGAATTTTTAGCTGTGAGAGAGACATGGCCATCAGCCAGCATTCATGTTCATTTTTCGTTTTTTAACTAAAGGTAACACAAAGGACAAAGGTTGCTAGTAGTTCATGGCCAGAAAGACTGATGTCCCGCGCTCTGCCCAATAATAGAAAGCATAGATGTTATCACTTCACGCTACATTCAAGTGAACCCCGCCATGCTGATGTATGCTCACAACCATTTATTTTAAGGATAACTATCTCACAATACTCTATAAAACCACTGCATTATACAGAAATGTCTGCCCTGCTGAATTATTGATAATTCAAAGCACTTTTTGCTAACCTCAGTGTAGCCAAGTCTAATTAACTTTAAAAAATTGTCACTTGTACGAAATGAAACTTTTATAGTAACATAAGTAAATGGGTCACAGGATTATTATGATTCACTGTTCTCAATCAGACTACATATAAATTGTTTTTTAAAAAGTCCTTTATAATAAAGTAAAATGGATTCCAGTCAGAAAAAGATCTGAGTAAATGCAAACTTGATTCTATACAAATCTACTACAAGTAAGTCATATTTAAGATGTTTGAAAATGATACCAAAAATCTCCAAATTCTTAATTCCTTTCTTTGAAATTTCACAAAGGCACCTAACCTGTTGATCACATTTTCCCATCAACAAGCCTGAATATTTTAAACTAATCCCAAGAAGGAATGCTCATGAATAAGTCTAAAGATGAATACATCTAGCAAACTGTGTTCTGGAAGGATCTCCTTGTCTCCCATGCAATGGCCCTGGGGCAGCTGCTAGGCTAGAGGCTGCTCCTGTACTGTCTCATTTAATCGTCTTAACAATCTTGCCTGGTATGAGTATTATCTCCATTTTAGAAAAGAAATTGAGCATCTAAGAAGTTAAGCAACAGGCGCGTGCCACTACACCCAGCTAATTTTTGTATTTTTGGTAGAGATGGGGTTTCACTATGTTGGCCAGGATGGTCTCGATCTCTTGACCTCATGATCTGCTGTGTAGAGCTGTACTCAAACACAAGTCTGTCTTCATGAAAGCCCATTTCTTACTTCACTACCTCCCCTCCATTCCTCAGGATAACAAATGTCTAAAATTATCTTTCCATCAGTGGCAATAACTCTTGACTAATGTGTTCGTAATCTATTCCATACAATTTCTCCCATGACCAATGGCATATGGTTTTAAAAACTATTAAAAAGGCAATCACTAAACGCCATGGATTATTTATTAATTACCATGGGCAAAAGGTACCTTTACAATGGAGAAATCTGGTGGACACTTTCTAAACCAGTATGGGACAAACTGACATCATGTGCCTTCCAAGCGCCTATCCTGAAGGACTGAGCACTGCCTATATAGTATTATTGCCAGAAACACTTATCCTGAGTCCAATCATAAACAATCAGGCAAATTCAAATTGGGGGACATTCTCTGTAACAACTTTTCCGTACTCTTCAAAAAATGTCATATAATACCTAAAAAGGGGCAGGACCAACCTGGGCAACATGGGGAGACCCCATCTCTACAAAATAAAAAAATTAGGCAGGCATGGTGGCACATGCCTGTGGTCCCAGCTACTTGGGGAGTTGAGGTGGGAGAATGGTTTAAGCTGCGGAAGTTGAGGCTGCAATGAGTCCTGATTGCACCCACTGTACTCCAGCCTGGGCGACACAGCAAGACCCTGTTTCTCAAAAGAAGGGAGGCAGGGGGCAGGAACAACTAAGGTGACTGAAGTGGTATGAAAACTAAATACAAATACAATCTGTGATCCTTGGTTGGATTCTGGATTTTTACAAAATAT
>NW_012113141.1:8445247-8462271 GCF_000951035.1 Colobus angolensis palliatus | reverse complement strand
AAAGAAATTGAGGAGTAAAGTGTGATGATTGGAGAGTAACTTACTCTCCAGAAAAAAACAAACTTAAGTGTGTTCGTATGTTAGTGTGCACAGAAAGTAAACATGACACAATGTTAATGGTTGCAGAGTCTGTGTAAAAGGCATACAGGTATATCATTCTATGTAAAAGGCATACAGGTATATCATTCTATGTAAAAGGCATATAGGTATATTATTCTATGTAAAAGGCATGTGGGTGTTCATTATATAATTTTTCCTCATCTTTACAACTTTTCCAAACAAAAAGTTGGGGGGAAAATAAAATTGTGCCTCTTTACTCTCAAAAGAGATCTAGACTGAATTACTCTTTTCAGTAGACCCTCTATATCTGTGGGATTAAAATCAGTGGATTCAACCAACCATGAATGGAAATTATTTGAAAAGAAAAAGGATGGTTTTGTCTGTACTGAACATATATATGTTTTATTCTTCTCATTATCCCCTAGACAATAGAACTATTCACATAGCATTGATATTGTATTAGTTATTGTAAGCAATCTAGAAATGATTTAAAGTATATGGGAGAGTGTACATAGGTTATATGCAAATACTGCACCATTTTATATAAGGGATTTGAGCATCCATGGAATTTGGTATCAGTGGTGGCAGGGGGGTGAGGGAGGGGTCCTGTACCCAAACCCCCACAGATACCAAAGGTTGACAGTAGTTGGACTATCAACATTTATAAAACAAGGTCTCTCAAGCCAATTACCAACTCAGAGGAAATACAGAAGACAGAGGAATATGTTAATCGATAGAGCAGGAAGATGCTAGTACCAAAACTCTAGGGAAAAAATGGCCCAGTTTCTTCAACAAAGTAAACGGGAGACCAAGTGAATGGGTGAGCAAAAAACAGATATAGAAGAATCACTAGATTAAGAGACATTTAAAGGGCCTATCAGCCAATCACATGTGTGAACCATATCTTGATCATCATTCAAAGTGTAAGCAAAACAAAACAAAATATTATGACCTAGTGAAGGAACAAGGGCTACCTAGCTGTCAGAGACTGTTTGGTGTGGACACGCTGGGTGTCTTCATCCAGTTGAAAGCGTTAGATTCGTTCTTGTGGTTCCAGAGTACAAAACTTACACCAATATGGGTTATCATAGAGAGCCTTTCCAACAGAGCTGTCCAGCAATGGAATGGATTCTTTTTTTTTTTTTTCTGTTTCATTTACTTAGTTTTTATTTTTTTAATTGTGGTTCAAATGGCATTAAGTTCACAATACTGTGCAACCATTACCACCACCTATCTCCAGAACTCTTTTCAACTTGCAAAACTGAAACTCTGTATCCATTAAACAATAATTTCCCATATTCTCTTCCCCCACCCCAGGAAATCACCATTCTACTTTCTGTCTCTATGCATTTGACTACTCTAGCTACCTCATATAAGTGAAATCATACGGTATTTGTGGAATGGATTATTCCTGAGGCAATAAGAGGCCCCTATAATCAAGTGGCCATGGAGAGACTGGAAGGGCCCCATCAGGATGCTGAGGACACAACAGTATACAATTTCACCTCACACAATTTGGGGATCTGGGACTCTTCAAAGATTCCATCCAGATCAAATATTTTAATGGTTCTAGAGTTAATCTTTAAGGTCTTTCCCAGTTCTAATTTTTTATGGATTCTATAATACTTAGAAATTTTAAGAGTCTTCAAGACCTTTGATCTCAAAATAAGATAGCCTTTTCTAAGGAAATATTCTTTAAATCTAGGACAATGCATTTTTGAGCAGCTTTATTTTACTTTATGAATACTTCTGTTTCTGCCCAGAAGGAAACTATACATTTGTTAGCCTTAGTCTAAGTAACTGGACAAAAATAAATGAAAATTCCTGCACTAAATCAGAGCCAGGAGTATTTAGACTCATATCCTCCTCCTGACAATGACACAAAAAGGGGTTTTGTAAGCCATTTCCATGGTATCTGTTCACAATGATCAGGGATATATAGCCCTCTCTCTCCATAATCCCCCATAGATCCGTACTTCTTAAGTCATCTACATCTTTCATGAGACTGCTGAAAAAAATACACCATTTTAGTAATCCCAAGTGTTAAAAACAAAACAGTTCAGCATTTTTCATTCATACGTTCATACTTGCACCACAGAAAGATCCAGATTTAAACACTGCTCTCTAAGCCTCAGGTTTCCTCATCTGTAAAAGTGCACAATAGTGTCTGTGTTGTCTAGCTCTCGGGTTGCTAAAGTTCAAATGTGAGTGAGTGTGGAAAGTATTTTGTAAACTACAAAGTTCTACTCAAATATTATGAGTATTGCAAAATTTTATTTGGCTATAAAAACAGAAAGAGCAAACAAACAACTTCAAGTCCTTAATAAACATCAGAACAAATGAATTATTCTGGAGTTTAGAATTACTCTATAAAAGACTTTCATTTTCTGAGCCCCCATGATGAATATTAATCTTAGAGGATTTTTTTAAAGAATGAATTAATCAGGGAGTACAGGAACAGAGTAGAAAATGCCTCCACTGAGAGCCAAAAAGGCCTGCAACTATTTAATAAAAGGAAAACTCAAACTAAATGAAAAGAAAAAGATATCAGAGAAAGAAAAGCATAAACAAACATAAAATATTAAATGAATAATACCACAAAAGCAAACAAAGATGAATACTGGCTGGGCACAGTGGCTTATGCTTGTAATCCCCACACTTTGGGAGGCCGAGGTGGGCAGATCACCTGAGGTCAGGACATTCGGGACCAGCCTGGCCAACACGGTGAAACCTTGGCTCTACTAAAAATACATAGCCAGGCATGGTGCTGGGTGTCTGTAATCCCAGCTACTCAGGAGGCTGAGGCAGAAGAATCGCTTGAACCCGGAAGGAGGAGGTTGCAGTGAGCCGAGACCGCACCATTATACTCTAGCCTGGGCAACAAGAACGGAACTCCATCTTAAAAAAAAAAAAAAAAAAAAGACTCTTCTATATCTCCTTAGTTTGCACTTCTTTGTTATACTATACTGAAATGTGAAGTTTAGGTAATGCTTTACTGTTTATCACAATGCTTTTCTCAAGTCCCATATATGAATGCTATGCCACAAGGCCACCTCTCTAAGGTCACCTAACTAGTGAGATGGAGGAACTCCAGCCTGCTGACACCAAGCCCTTCACTCTCTGGCTTTCCCCATGGTTTGTCCCTCCTTTCACTTGGAGCTTGATACACCTCAGCAGAAAGGCTATTCCTGACCATCCTCTCTGAAACTGTACTCCACTGGCACCACTCTAGAATCTCCATACCCTTCTTTTTTTTTTTTAAATAAGGAGACACCACTCGCTTTGTCACCCAGGATGGAAAGCAGGGGCATGATCAAAGCTCACTGTAGCCTTGATCTCCTGGGGCTCAAGTGATCCTCCTACCTCAGACTCCCAAGTAGCTGGGACTATAGTGGCGCGCTACCACGCCCAGCTAATTTTTTAACTTTTTATAGAGATGGTGGTCTTGCAACATTTCCCAGGCTGTCTCGAACTCCTAAGCTCAAGCAATTCACCCACCTCGACCTCCCAAAGTGGTGGGATTACAGGTGTGAGCCACTGTGCTCGGCTCCACACCTTGGCTTTACTTTTCTTCACTGCACTCATCATTAACTGAAATATTGCATCTCATTTATTTGTCCGTTTCCCTTACTAAACCATAAGTTCCATCATGACGGCAGACACTGTTCATTTCTGTAGCCCCATTTCTGTACAGCTTCAAAGTGTATCTAGGGAATAAATGAATAAACAAATGAACAAACTGCTCTGAAGTTGGGAACTGGTTTCTCCAATTCACAGGTCCCAAAATATTGTCAACTGTCTTTTATTTTCACATATATCCTCAATGACCACAAACATTACATGTCAAGAAACCATCAATGGCAAGGTGGGTTCCACCACTGTTTAATCTGAAGCCTTTTCTTACTCTGACACACATAATAAATGACATTTGTGTTTGCTGTATACTTCCCTGGCCATAAACTGACAAGACGGGACCAAAATTTAAAAATCAGTTAGGAGGAAAATTATCTGCCCAGTATTAACTATTAGGGCTTGCTCAGTAATAGTCACTATAGGCTGTAATAGTCACTACATAAGATAGATCATGTAGTCAGTAATAGTCACTATATAAGATAGATTTGGGGCATGACCAGTTGCCAGCACCTAGTTGTGGTGGCACTCCCCATCCCCAGTCCCACCATTTCTTTCCATCTCTAGAAAGAATATAAGGTTATTTAAAAACAAAAGAAAGAAAGAAAAAAAAAGAGTCGCTGGTTGTGGTGGCTCACGCCTATAATCCCAGCACTTTGGGAGTCCAAGGCAGGTAGATCACTTGAGGTCAGAAGTTCTAGACAGCCTCAACATGGTGAAACCCTGTCTCTACTAAAAAAAATACAAAAATCAGCTGGGCATGGTAGTGCGCACCTGTAGCCCCAGCTACTCTGGAGGCTGAGGCAATAGAATCACTTGAACCCAAGAAGGGGAGGTTGCAGCAAGCCGAGATCATGCCACTGCACTCCAGCCTGGGCAACAGAGCAAGATTCTGTCTCAAAAGAAACAAAAATTAAAAATTAAAAAAAAAAAGAAAAAAGAAAAAGAAGAAAGCCAAGTAAAATGAATACTGCAACAGTAACAAAATTATAACAAGACTATGTATCTGTTTAGTCTTTTTAAATTTAATTTTCATTTCAATCTATATTTATTCTGAGACAAGCTTATGAGACTGGCTAATTTTTTTTATTTTTGGTAGAGATGAGGTTTTACCATGTTGCCCAAGCTGGTTTCGAACGCCTGGGCTCAAGTGATCCACCTGCCTCGGCTAGTGTTGGAATTACAGGAATGAGCCGCCATGTTATAGTCTATTTTTTATAGTCTATTTTTAAAAGAAAAATATTTTACAAATGCTGGTGCCTTATTACTGGTAATGAATTATTGTCTACAAACTTCACAACTGATGGCACTGCAACAAAGGTTGAGAACTGCTTCCTGTTGTTACTAAGGTTTTTTTGTTTGCTACTTCAGAACTCTATTTGACACTTACCTAATAAAGAACTAGACTTTATTTTTTGCCACTTAACCCACTTAGGCAACTGATGTCTGTCGGAACAGATCAAGCCCGCTCCTAATTAGGATAGAGATCACGCACACTCAGGATTTTCCCTCACAGCAATTTGCTTCAGATATGGTCTTCAGAAGCTCACTAACTCTAAAGGTAGGGATTTCCTGTGATGATCTAAATCATCTTATTTTTTTCCAGAGCGTTATTTTGTTCCCGTCTGCATCTGCGGTAACAGTAACTATGGTCAGGACAGCCATTCCTCCACAGGGAGGTTCATGCCCAGCACTCCCTCAGAGCAGCCCTGGGTCTACCTCACACCCTTCGGGGTAGAATAGAACTCTGTTTACGACAGGTCTATCGCCCTTTTCTCTACACTCCTGCCCCCTTTTGTTTTCTTTCAAGGCTATTCTTGCAATTTCATCATGAATTGGACATAAGTAGACACCAATTTTTTTCCAAAAGATAATTGGAGATATACTTACTATAAGACTTTACACAGGCAACACTGTCATCATAATTTTACTCTCCCTATACAGATTTTTATTGTATCACCTCCCCTGCTCATTATACTTCTCTGTGGGTAATTGGTTCTGTGAGGGAGTACTATATCATCCCCACTGGCTCTGTGGATTGAGTATCTGTATACTCTGGGCAAAAGGATTTATTATTGTTAATGTATGGAGATCTTGAATGTGACTGCTGTATTTTTACCTCCTTGTCACACGATGAGGGTGCTCCATATTTTAAGTGACAGAAAGGAAGTAGGAAAACCTAATAAAATAAAAATATTCAAAAGCATCCCTACATATATCCCTAAAATACATTACTTCTTTTTTCATTTAAAGAAATCATTTAGAAACAAAAAAAGATATTAGATGACCACACAGTGGGGAAGTCCCATGATCAAAGGCTGACTCAGAAGTATAAAATAATAAAGCTTAGCCACAACGGAGTAAGAAGAGAGAAGGAAAGATTTTCTAAGAACGTCAGCCACAACAGTTTTGAATTGTGTGGAGTTAATTGAAATGCTCACACTGTATCCTATAGTCTAGAACTTGTTCTAATTAGGCAGGTGTGCCATTTATAAGAGTGCTGATTACAGAAAGTGATTCTATTGGAAGGAAGCAAATTAATCCTGCACACTGCATTTAACAATAGCATCTCATTTGTGTGGTGTGTGTTTTCTTGTTTTTTGAGTTTTTTTTTTTTTTCTTTTTCCTGGTAGATGAAGCCCACAAATTTGTTCGGGGGTGGGCAGGGAGGGGGAGAACATTCATGAAACAATTGCTTGCCCCAGGGCCTTCAGTTTCTTATCTGGACAGGGACTTTCTCTCCTCCACTTCTGCCACTAGAAACTGCAGATATTGCATTTATCTTCTTAAGAGGGACCAAAGTCTGATTCAACACAGCTGGAAATTCAACACATGGTTACAGGAAGTCTGTTTAGGATTTACAAACTATTCTCTTTGGCAAGTATATCATGATATTAGCAATATAAACCCTACTCTGGATTTAGAAAAATGGAATTTTAAAATCAACTTAACATTCAAGTTTCACAAATCTTTAGTCGTTCCTTTTTAAAAAGAAAATTAACAAAGTGCCTCTCTAGTGATTCCCAACTTCAGTGCTGCAGGAAACTTGACTGGAGCAGGTCCAAACTTCAAGACTATAATTTATTTAGGGATATAAAAATTGACAGGGATGTAAATAGAAATTCTGTCTTAAAGACAGCAAGAAAAACAGAATAGGAAAACTTGGGCACTAGATTCTGAAAAAAATGCAAGAACTGCTGTTGGTAGAAATTCTATATTGTAATTCATCTCTATGACTTGGGAATGTTTTCCAAGTGAGGCTAGAAGCATAATAGTAAAACACAGATTAAAGGATAGGCATAACAACAATTTACAAGAAACACAAGCAACGGCTGATACTTAGTAGAGCTGCGTATCAGCTAGAGGTAGCTAGGAGCTTCTGCAGTTGCCCCAAGGCATTCATTTTAATTTAGATAGCATGCTACAAAACCCTGCCTAGGCACATTGTGAACTGAATGTAGACATTCTTACTATCAATCCTGCCGAGAGAAACCTGCTGTAACTGCTCAGGAGACACAGGCAACTCAATTGAATATAATCAGATCCAAACAGGAAAGTAGAATGAGGAGACAGGACATAGGTAAGTGGTTATTAACAAGCTAGAAAAGTTACACACTAGTCGCTTTCCCAATAATATCACCACCACCTCTGACAATTCCCTGCACTCACAGAGATTTACATGGCAGTTGAGATGTTATGTGCTATTCAATAAGTTACTAATATTTACTCAGCAACCAAAGTATGCCAAGCAGAATATAATTGGTACTCCAAGTGCTTGTCCTCACAGAACCAATAAAAGTAGTGTAATTCCATTACTACACTTAATTCTCAATTGCCCTCTGGGCACACAAACCATCTGGTGTGCAGAATTTCCAGGCTCCTGACTTCTTTTGTTTTCCTTGCTTACAGACTACCTCTGACCCTTTCAATTGCAGTATTCATAAGCAGTAGGAAAAGAGGATTAGGTGGATAATTACTACCTGAAGGTCAAGAGCTCTGACCTTGTGTTTTGGAGTTAATTCTGTGTAGCAGAAGACTCATCCTTAGACCCCCTTTGTGGTAGAGTTTTTAAGTCTCCTTATGCTTTAGGCCAGGCACCACCCTGGGCACTTACATGAGCATTATCTCAGACAGACTCTGCTCCCTGGCACCACAGCTTCACTGTAAGGTGTGTGGGAACTGCACAAAACCGAAGCCCCTCCCCGCATACTAATACAAGCTGCAGCAAGGCCAGGAGAAGAAATGCCAGGTGTGATAGGCTTTCCTCCGAGGGCGAAGATTTTAAACTTAATTTCCTAGAACTTTACAAGTCTACAGAAGCCTACTAAGGGTAAACAGTAGAAAGAAGGAAGAAAAAGCCCATTATTTTGGTGAAATTGGTAAATTTTTGCATATCTTAAATAGCTTAGTACATGGTGAGCTCTTGGAAGGAGATCCTTGTTTGGTTTATCTTAATTACTACATATAATAAAGAACTATACACACAGTAGATGTTTGATAAATATCTGTTGAATATAAGAATGTAACATTTCTCATACTTGGTACTTTCTTATCACTTTCTAAATTACACTCTTCAGCATATAAATGGTAAATAAATAATAATAGAACAGCACATGGTTATGGGGGGAATACACACTTTAAATGTTTGTGCATTTAGAACCTTCATATCTTCCCATTTACAGTTGTTGTTGTTGTTTTTTGAGACGGAGTCTCGCTCTGTCGCCCAGACTGGAGTGTGGTGGCCCGATCTTGGCTCACTGCAAGCTCCGCCTCCCAGGTTCACGCCATTTTCCTGCCTCAGCCTCCCAAGTAGCTGGAACTACAGGCGCACACCACCTCGCCCGGCTAGTTTTTTTGTATTTTTTAGTAGAGACGGGGTTTCACCGTGTTAGCCAGGATGAAACAACGCCCGGCCTGTTGTTTTTTTTTGTTTCATTTTTTTTTTTTTCAGCCAGGAGCGGTGGCTCATGCCTGTAATTCCAGCACTTTTTTGGGAGGCCAAGACGGGCAGATCACTTGATGTCAGGAGTTCGAGACCAGCCTGGCCAACACGGCAAAACCCCATCTCTATTAAAAATACAAAAATTAGCCAGGCGTGGTAGCACACGGCTGTAATCCCAGCTACTAGGGAGGCTGAGGCAGAAATGTTTGAACCCAGGGGGTGGAGGTTGCAGTGAGCCAAGATCATGCCACTGCACTCCAGCCTGGGCAACACTGCAATACTCGTCTCAAAAAAAAAAAAAAAAAAACCAAATATAACAACAAAAAGGTTTTTTTTTCAGTTGTGGCAAAATATAAACAACATAAAATTTACCATTTTAACCATCTTTAAGCATACAGTTAAGTGGCACTGACTACATTCCCATTGTTGTACAACCAAGTTGAGGCATATTTAACATGCAATGAAATGTACAATTTGATGAGCTTTGAATAAATGCCTACACTGGTAACCCACACCCCTATCAAAATACCACTCCATAACCCAGAAAGTTCTCTCCTGCTACTTCCCAGTCCATACCTTTTCCACTTCCCTTCCTAAGCATTCACAAATCTGATTTCTATCACCACGATTTGATTAAGTCTGTTCTAGAACTTAATTTAAATGGACTCAGACACTATGATTTTTTTGTGTAGGGCTTCTTCCACTCTCCAAAATATTTTTGATATTCACATATATTATTGTATCCATCAGTAATTCATTAATTTTTATCACTGAGTAGTATTTTATTGTAAATATACAAAATTTTATTTGTTCTCTCTATAATTGATTAGCATTTGTCTTAAGTTTAGGGCTAAAATTTTAAAAATCGCTATGAATATTCTTTATTTTTTAGAATGTGTGCTTTCATTTCTCTTGATTAAATACCTAGGAGTGGAACATCTGGGTCATTAGATGCAGGTATATGTTTAACTTTATTAGAAACCCCTAACTAGACTGATTAAGAAAAAGAAAATGCAAATTACCAATATCAGGAAGTAAGGTAGAGATATAACTACAGACCATTAAGACATTAAAATAATGGGAAATATTATTAACAACTTTATGCCAATAAATTAGACAACAGAGAAGAGAAATGGACTTCACTGATAGACAAAATTAACCAAACCAACCCAAGAAGAAACAGAAAATCTGAATAACCCTAAATCCACTACAGAAAATGATTCATTATTTAAAACCTCCCTAGAAGAACGAGGCCCAGATGACTTCACTGGTGACTTATTTCAAATATTTAAGAACACAATGCCAATTTTACACGATCTATTTCAGAAAACAGAGGAGGAGGAAATATTTCTCAATTGATTTTATGAAGCCAGCATAATCCTGATACCAAAATCAGATGAAGATATTATAAGAACAGAAAATTGAAAGTGCAATCAATATCCCTCATGAACATAATCCCCATTATAAAAAGTTTTACTTTAAAAAACAAATCACCTTTACTTAGGTATAATTATATTGAGGTGTAATTTACTTGCAACAAAACGCAACCTTTTAAAGTTTGGGCAGGCTGGTGGGCATAGTGGCTCACACCAGTAATCCCAGCACTTTGGGAGGCCGAGACGGGCAGATCACTTGAGCTCAGGAGTTGCAGACCAGCCTGATCAACATGGTAAAATCCTGTCTCTATTAAAAATACAAAAATTAGCTGAGTGTGGTGGCTGTAATCCCAGCTATTCAGAAGGCTGAGGCAGAAGAATCTCTTGAACCTGGGAGGTGGAGGTTGCAGTAAACCAAGATGCACCACTGCACTCCAGCCTGGATGACAGAGAGAGACTCCATCTCAAAAAAAAAAAAAAAAGAAAAAAAAAAAAAAAAAAAAAGTTTGGGCAAATGATACATCCATGTAATAATCCTAACAATTAAGATATAAATCCCTCTCTTCACCCCAAAATGTTCTCCTGCATTCTCATCCTTTTCAGACCCAGGCCATCACTCATCTGCTGTCATGACAGATTAGTTTTGCCTGCTATAAAATTTCATATATGAAATCATACAATCTGTACTCTTTTATGACTTAACCTTACATTTGACATGTTTTTGAGATTCATCCATGTTGTTGCATATGTGAGTAGTTTATTCCGCTTAATGCTACTTAATGTCTCATTTTATCAATATACCTAAATTTGTTTATCCATTTACCTGCTGATAGACATCTGAGTTCTTTACAGTTTTGGGTTCTATGAATAAAGTTCATATGAACATTCATGCAAAAGTCTTTTTTGTGTACATGTTTTCATTTCTCTTGGGTAAATACCTAGGAGTGGAACTGCTAGGCATATGGTTAAGTGTGGGTTTATTTTATAAGAAACAGGCAAAGTGTTTTCCAAGGTGCTTGTGCCATTTTACACTTCCAGTTGCACTTGGTATTGTCAGTCTTTTTAGTTTTGGCCGTTTAAGAGAGTGTATGTGATTTTAATTTGCATATCCTTGATGACTAATGATGTTGTTCATGTTTTCATGTGCTTAATGGCCATTCATATATCTTCTTTTGTACAGTTTCTGTTAGAATCTTCTGCCCATTACAATGGTCACTGCAATATATTGTCAGACCCTCTTTCAGTGAAAAACCTATTGTCCCAGCTACTGAGAATGCTATGGGAAAGTACTCAGCTATCACTCCCTCCAGGGATTGCCTCAGCTGCAGAGAATCACATTGGCCAAGACATATCCTTCCTAGCATGGGTCATATCCAGTGATACAGGCTCACATTACTGAGTGATGCAGAAATAAAAAGGCATCATCAGGGCCCAACTCAGAGTAATTCCGAAGGTCCAATTCAGCTTCAGAGTGAGCTGTGAAGTCATCCAAGGCTGTTCCTGGGCTGCATCACTGCTCAACATCTCCCTCCACCTAGTGCTGCTTTGTTGCCCTCCTTCTCAAAAGCCTTAACACCAAGGGCATGCCTTACTAAATATCCTATACCTGAGCTTTATCTGTAGACGCTTCCTAAGGAACACAACCTGTAACACCCATTGTTTAATTGGGTTGTTTGTCTTATTAAGTTGTAAGAGTTCTTTACATATACTGGATACAGGTCCTTTGTATGTATGTATATAATACATAAGATGTAAGTGTTGTGAATATTTTCTCCCAGTTTGTGGCTTCCCTTTCCATTTTCCTGCCAATTTCTTTTGAAAAACTTCAGTTTCTAATTTTGATAACGTGCCATTTATCGATTTTTCTACTTTTTGTGTTCAATCTAAGAAATTTTTACCTATCCCAAAGTTGCAATGGTTTTATCCTATATTTTCTTCTAGTTTTATAGTTTTAGTTTTTTATATGTCTATACACCATTTTTAGTATATTTTTGTGTATGAGGTGAGATAAGGGTCAACGTTCATTTTTTTCCCCATATGTATAACCAGTTATTCCAGGACCATTTGTTGAGATTTTCTTCTTCCCATTGAATTAGTCCTTCAACTTTGTTGTTCTTTTTCAAAAACTTTTAAAACTATTTCAAATCCTTTGTCACAAATTTATTCATCAGCGTCCCAATTTTTAGGGAAAAGCTTGTTGGGATCTTTACTGGGCTTGTTTTGATTCTATAAATCAGTTTGGGAAGTACTAACATTGTAACATTATTCAGTCTCCTATGAACATGGGACATTTCTCCATTTATTTAGGGCTACCTTAATTTCTTTCAATAATGCTTTATAGTTTTGGGGGTACAATGACTTTGCCTATATTTTGTCTAATTTTATCCCTATATATTTTCATATTATTTGATGCTATTGTAAATGTTATTTCAGGTTCTGAATCTTCATTGCTACCATATAGAAATGCAACTTTAAAAAAAATATTCATTTTGTATCACAGGACCCTGCTAAATCCTCTCTAGTTTGAACAGCTTTCTTAAAGATTCCTTAGGATTTTTGATACAGATGACCATACGGTCTAAAACTAGAGACACTATTAGTTCTTCCTCTCAATCTGCATACTGTAAGAGATAGTACTAGTACTATCATTAATACTTAATACTGTAAGAGACGTTATTATTCTTCCTCTCGAACTTCCATTTCTTTTTCATACCTTGTTGCACTAGAAACTCCAGTACAACGCTGAATAGAAATGATGAAAGGGGGATATTCTTGTCTTATTTCTGGCCTTAGGAAGAAAGTATTTAGTTTTTCACTGTTGATAATGACATTAGCTATGGCTTTTTTTTTTTTTTTTTTTTTTTTTTGAGACGGAGTCTTGCTCTGTCGCCCGGGCTGGAGTGCAGTGGCCGGATCTCAGCTCACTGCAAGCTCCGCCTCCCGGGTTTACGCCATTCTCCTGCCTCAGCCTCCGGGTAGCTGGGACTACAGGCGCCCGCCACCGCGCCCGGCTAGTTTTTTGTATTTTTTTAGTAGAGACGGGGTTTCACCATGTTAGCCAGGATGGTCTCGATCTCCTGACCTCGTGATCCGCCCGTCTCGGCCTCCCAAAGTGCTGGGATTACAGGCTTGAGCCACCGCGCCCGGCCTTTTTTTTTTTTTTTTTGGTGACAGAGTTTCGCTCTTGTTGCCCAGGCTGGAGTACAATGGCGTGATCTCGGCTCACTGCAACCTCCACCTCCCGGGTTCAAGCGATTCTCTCAATTCAGCCTCCCAAGTAGCGGGGATTATAGGCTTGTGCTACCATGCCTGGCTAATTTTGTATTTTCAGTAGCGATGGGGTTTCTCCATGTTGGTCAGGCTGGTCTCGAACTCCCCACCTCAGGTGATCCGCTCACCTCGGTCTCTCAAAGTGCTGGGATTACAAGCATAAGCCACCATGCCCAGCCAGCTATAGCTTTTTATAAATGTCTTTTATCAGGTTGACAAAAGTTTCTGCTATTCCTAGTTTGCTAAGAGTTTATATCATCAGTGGATTTTTAGCTCTGTTGATTGTTTTTCCTTATCTTAATAAGATGATCATATATTTGCTTCATGTCACAATATGAAATCAACTGTATTTCTGGATAAACCCTTTTCTAGGTAAAACTCAAAATGTATTATCTTTTTTACATATTTCTGGATTAATTTGCTAATTTAAAAGATCTGTGTTTATGTTCATGAGGAATGTTCCATAGTTTCCTTTTCTTGCAATGTCTTTGGTTAGTTTTTATTTTATTTTTTGAGACAGACTCTTACTCTGTCGCCCAGGCCAGACTGCACTGGCGCGGTCTCAGCTCACTGCAACCTCCGCCTCCCAGGTTCAAGTGATTCTCTTGCCTCAGCCTGAGTAGCTGGGATTACAGGCACCTGCGACCATGCCCAGCTAATTTTTATATTTTTAGTAGAGATGGGGTTTCGCCATGTTGGCCAGGCTGGTCTCGAGTTCCTGACCTCAAGAGATCTGCCCGCCTTCGCCTCCCAAAGTGCTGGGATTACAGGTGTGAGCCACAGCACCTGGCTAGTTTTAGTACGAAAGTAAAGCCAGTCTCATAAAATGAAAAGGGATACGTTCCCTCCTCTTCTATTTTCTGAAAGAATTTAACATTTGTATTGTTAAATGTTTGATAGATTTCATCACTATTATGTTGTCAGTTGTCTGAGTCTGGAGTTTTCTTTGTAGCTAAGTTTTAAATTACGAACCAAATTTCTTTGTTGGCTACAGAACTATTCAGATTGTGCATGTGTGCATGCGTGTGCATGCGTGTGTGTGTGTGTGTGTGTGTGTGTGTGTGTTGGCGGTAATTTGGGCATTCCAGAAATTCTTATTTCATCTCAGTTACCCAATTTTTTAGCAAAAACTTGCTCATAATATTCCCTTATGATCCTTATTATGTCTTCAATGCTGTCTCCTCTCCCATTCCTGTTATTGATAATTTGTGTCTTTTTCTTTTTTATTAGTCTAGCTACAGATTCCTAAATTTTATTGATGTTTCAAAGGACCAACTTTCGATTTCTCCTATTTACTTGTAAATGTTATTGGCAGAAAATGTTGGTTCTAACATAGACATCTTATTTGGTATCATCTCTATCATTACCATTATTATTCTAATTCAATAGAGAGAATCATGTGACTATTCAGAGCAACATTCCCTTTTCTTTGGATGTAGAGGATCTGCTCATTCAGCCCTGGTGATGTGCCACGTGCACATCACTCCTGGGATCTGGAGGTGTGGGTGCAGAGATAACAGCTGGCATTTTAGTAGAAGAAAATTCCTATGAAGAATTGCTCTCCAGACAGTGGTTTTTAAACAGGTGTGAAGAATCTTAACCTGATTCTGATGAATTACCCATGGATCTTCTAAAAAAAAATGTACACACCTAAGTCTCACCCACAGACTTTGATTCAATAGGTCTGGGATTAATTTAGGAATCTTAATTTGTAACCAATCTTCAAGAATTCTGATGGTATCCCAACTTTAGAATCACAGCTCTGAATCATCAGAACACTGGACAGTCTATGCTAAGAAGAGTCTAAGGAGTTGGAGAGAAAATACAGAGCAGTGAGGGGACCAAGAATTTGTTGCCTACCACCTAATTTAGGGACCCAAAGGCATAAATGGGCTTAGGTACATAAACATGTTTTAAAAGTGGGGGAAGGGCTGGGTGCTGTGGTACACACCTGTAGTCCTAGCTATGGGAAGACTGAGGTGGGAGGATAGCTTGAAGCCCAGAAGTTTGAAGTTACAATGAGCTGACTGCACAACTACACTCCAGCCTGGGTGACAGAGCAAGAACTTCTCCAAAAAAGAAAAAAAAAGGCTGGGCTCGGTGGCTCATGCCTGTAATCCCAACACTCTGAGAGGCTGAGGCGAGCGAATCACGAGGTCAAGAGTTCAAGACCAGCCTGACCAACGTGGTGAAACCCCGTCTCTACTAAAAATACAAAAATTAGCCCATCATGGTGGCATATACCTGTAGTCCTAGCTACACAGGAGGCTGAGGCAGGAGAATCACTTGAATGCAGGAGGCAGAAGTTGCAGTGAGCTGAGATGGTACCACTGCACTCCAGCCTGGGCAACGGAGCAAGACTCCATCTCAAAAAGAAAAAAAAAGTGGGGGAAAATATGTAAGTGTAATTATGAGTACATATAGCTTTAAACTCCTCAATGTGAGCGCTATTTTGTTGATTAAGTAATGCATACATACACATGGTTTTCTTTAAAAATTCCACACAGTACAAAGACATTTTAATAGAAAGTAAGTGTCCCTCACATTTGAAGGTCTAACACCTTCAAATCCTGTCTCCAAAGGTAGTTACTGTAACATTAAGACACTTTCATTGATAGCCCTGGTATACACACAAGTAACACCTTAAGAAAAGAGGTTGCAGCATACTATACCCAGTCTCATCCTAATTGATATTGATGTTATTACCACTCATTTGTTTCTACAAAAAATGTACACATGTACACTTCCATGTGCAAATATACCTAGAGGATAAACTCCTAGAAGCGAAATTGCTGGGTAACAGGACAGGCATTTTAAACTGCGACAGGTTGTATCACTGTATACCTCTAACATATTTTATCAAATTTCTTCCCTTTGCCAATTTAGTTGTTTAAAATCATACCATAAACTTGTTTCTCAAATCAACTTTAAAAAACAGACTCTGGCTGGGTGCGGTGGCTCACGCCTGTAATCCGAGCACTTTGGGAGGCTGAGGCGGGAGAATCACGAGGTCAGAAGTTTGAGACCAGCCTGGCCAATATGGTGAAACACCATCTCTACTAAAAATACAAAAATTAGCCGGTCATGGTGGCACGCACCTGTAGTCCCAGCTACTCGGGAGGCAGAGATAACTGTCCTTAGCCCCTAGTATGTGATAATACAAATAAAGCTGTACCTCCACAAGCATCCATAATTCATGGTTAATATCAAAGATTAGTGTTCCCACATATCCTCACAGCCTTTACATTGGAGGAAACAACTCAAACAGTGGTAGAAGTACCAACAAACATGCAGAGAGTAGTAAACCAAACTCTGCTCTCCTCTTCCAGTGATCTTTCAAGATCAGCATAGGAAGCACACCATCTTCACACTAAAAAGATTACTCAAGCACGATTACAAGCGGACTGGTTGTGTGTGTGTGTGTGTGTGTGTGTGTGTGGTATGTTAAGAAAATAAAGGGGCTGGGCAAGGTGGCTCACGCCTGTAATCCCAACACTCTGGGAGGTTGAGGTGAGCAGATCGCCTGAGGTCAGGAGTTCGAGACCAGCCTGGCCAACATGGTGAAACCCCGTCTCTACTAAAATTACAAAAATTAGCCAGGGGTAGTGGTGGGCACCTGTAATCCCACCTACTCAGGAGGCTGAGGCACGAGAATTGCTTGAACCCAGGAGGCAAAGGTTGCAGTGAGCCATGATTGTGCTACTGCACTCCAGCCTGGGTGACAGAGTAAGACTCTGTCTCACAAA
>NW_012113141.1:8440979-8445197 GCF_000951035.1 Colobus angolensis palliatus | reverse complement strand
TCTGTCTCTACTAAAAATACAAAAATTAGCCAGGCGTGGTGGCCCGCACCTGTAATCCCAGCTCTTCAGGGAGGCTGCGGTTGAACCCAGGAGGCAAAGGTTGCAGTGAGCCATGATTGTGCTACTGCACTCCAGCCTGGGTGACAGAGTAAGACTCTGTCTCACAAAAAAAAAAAAAAAGAGAGAGAGAGAGAAAATAAAGGGTGCATAATTTATTTGAAACCATCAGTTAAAAGGAAACTCTCCATGTATGTTTGACAGATCTTTGGAAATTACAAGGGCATGGAAATTTTTTACCAGCCTATAAAATTTCAGTATTCCTTTCCATATTCAGTGTCACAACAAAGAATAATCTAAAGACTCAAAGAATAATCAGCAAGCATAGACCTATCTATACAAGTAAAATATCAGTATTGTCAAGCATGGTTTTTCTTCCTCTTTCCCTTCTTCTCTTTTTCCACTTCATCTTCTCTTCTTTCCAATTACCTGCTCTATTTACTTTGAGGGCCTGGCTCACATGATACTGCTGGTAGTCTATTGTAGGGAGTCATCTCTAAATTATTAAGATGATTTGAGGGATAGCTGGTGGGTTGGGGGGGCATGGTGTAGATTAGTGCTTCTTAAACTTTAATATGCAAACAAAACATCTTTTAACATCTTGTTAAAATGCAGATTCTGATTCAGTGGTTCTAGGATGGGGCCTGAAATCCTGCATTTCAAACAAGTTCCCAGGTTACAATGATATTGCTGACCTGTGGTCCACATTTTTGAATGGTAAAATACAGTCATTTAAAAACAACAACAACAACAAAAAACAGCCAGGTGAGGTGGCTCATGTCTATAATCCCAGCACTCTGGGAGGCTGAGGAGGGAGGATAGCTTGAGCCCAGGAATTTGAAGTTACAGGGAGCTATGATCTTGCCAAAACAACTCATATTCAACTTTGGAGTATGTTTGGGGTATGTTTTACCATTTCAATATGAGGATTCACCAAAGAGTTAGACCCTGTAGTGAAAGCCCTGGAGGAGGAACTGGAATAATAGTAATTGTAGTCGTTGCTGGTGACAGCAATTGCAGTAGTTGGTAGTAGTTATCATAGCAGTAACAGCAGAAGCAGTGATAGCAATAATTTAAGAGCAAAAGCAAACATTTAAGAGCACTTACTACAAACAGATATTCCGGTAAGCATTTAGTTAATGATTAAAATGCAGGAAGATAGGTAACGTTATCTCCATTTACACATGAGAAACTGAAGTTAACTCTCCCAGGACAGTCAGACTTTAGAACCATCGCATTACTCTGTCTCTAGTTATCTATCAAGTTCACCATCACTGTATTATTAGTAATGGAGGTCATCATTTCTCAAGCTGACACATAGGAGGAGGCAATTGTTTAAAGACCTTCTTTTTCTCACTCCTGTAAAGTCCAGCTTGGATAAATAAATAGATCATTATAACTTATCAGTTTAGGTCAAGGTCAAGAAGATTTTAAATTAATGTTTGACAATACAGTGCAGTCTAGCTTTGGGTAACGAAGACTGGCTGTGCTTTCAGAGGCTATTATGATGATGTTGTTTTAAACCTCTTGGCTTTATTTGTTAACTAAGGTGTGAGAGAGTGGAACAGCTTGCTTTTAAAGTTATCCTAAGATTAACTTTGGTTACAAGATGAATTCCAGCATATTTGGCTCTGACGCTACATTTTACGCTTTTTAGAGATTAAGCTAAACATACAATTCTCAGTCAAAAAGCCCTGTGGAGTAACCCGATCTGAGCAGGGGCACTTTAACTCACTGCCAAATAAAAAGCATGATCGCCTTATTCCACACACACAAATACCATTCTTGGATAGGCCAATTAATCATGAATATAACTTTTCAGACATTACATAATTTCACATACACTTGCTTCTAATGCTTGCCAAAGAAAACATCAATTTCTATCACTAGGAATAAATCTACACTTGAAAAGGAATGAAAGTTACAAACATGAAACAGTGAAACTCTGGCCACCCTTCTCATGCCATCCTCCTTCATAATTTCTCTAATAATTTTATCATACAAAACTGGCATCAATAAAGAACCTAAAATGACATAAGCCGTAAAAGTACATAAATAAAATAAAAATTGAGAAATCCAAGTAAGTTTTATACCCGTGGAAGTGGCAACCTCTAAGTTACAGTAGAAAAATAAAGTCATATATATACCACACAGTCCTGGATGCTCCAATATTACACACAAAAACCACACATTGATATATTAAATCACCATCAATTTTCCTATCTAAAATTATTTGTTTTCTAAATAGAATAAGTGATTAATTTGAAAGTAATCCACCAGTATCTACAATTAACATTTTCAAATATAAATAATTAACATAAACCTGGTTAGTACATTATTTTTAAAAAATACCTATTGGCCCAGGATTCCCTTCAGCATGTTTTACAAAATTTATTTGTTTATTTTATTTTTTTTGAGACAGAGTCTTGCTCTGTCTGCCAGGCTGGAGTGCAGTGGCACAATCTTGGCTCACTACAACCTCTGCCTCCCAGGTTCAAGTGATTCTCCTGACTCAGCCTCCCAAGTAGCTGGGATTACAGGCACCCACCACTATGCCCAGCTAATTTTTTTGTATTTTCAGTAGAGACAGGGTTTCACCACGTTGGCCAGGCTGGTCTCAAACTCCTGACCTCATGGTCCGCCCACCTCGCCCTCCCAAAACGCTGGGATTACAGGCATGAGCCACTGCGCCTGGCCCAAAATTTCTTAACAGATTATTTACAAGCAATAAAACTTGGAAAACAAAAGCAACAAATAATCTTCATGCTAAACCATGGCTATACTAAAGACAGATTTTAAAGAAGGTATATATAAACTCATGACAGATTTATCTGAATAATCCTCTTCTACAAACATTTTTAGGGTATTCTTCACACTATCCTTTTAGAAACAAAATTACTTCCTCACACTATCCTTTTAAAAACAAAATTACTTTCTATTTACTTAAAACCCAATAGGTGACTACTTTTGAAACTTTCCTAAGGAAAATCTCTCACCCTAATCATCATCACTCAAAAGCATGCAAGTGTCCATATATATACATGGCACTCTATGCTTTTAAACAAAGACCAAGCCATTAATGCCAGATCTTTCATAGGTGTGTAGAAATAACTGGTACGGTGCTTCTCCACCCTTGTTTAAACTCTTGCCTCACCAGCCAGGATTTCGTTCAACTTTACTTGGTATGTTTTGCATTTAAAAAGATGTATTTTTGGCCAGGCTCTGTGGCTCATGCCTGTAATCCCAGCAATTTGGGAGGCTGAGACAGGAGGACTGCTTGAAGCCAGAAGTTCAAGAGCAGCCTAAGCAACATAGCAAGATCTCGTTTCAACAAAAAGTTTTAAAAATTAGCCAGGCATGGTGGCGCATGCCATTGCACTCTGATCTGGGCGTCATAGTGAGACTCTGCAACAACAACAAAAAAAGATATATTGTTTTCATTTTCTAAAAAAGATATAATTCTAAATATTTTTCCAAATTATATAGCTATATATGAGTACACAGATGTGTGTATATATATGTGTGTGTGTGTGTATGTATGTACATATGTATAATATGGGGTGTGCTCTTCATTCTCTCCAATTAATAAATAACAGCAAATGTTTATTGCATGTTTACTACATGCCATGTACTGTGTTAAGTGCTTAAATTATTTCAACAATCCTATAAGGTCAGTGTTATGATCGAGTTTTATTGAGGCACAGAAATTGTGCAGCAGAGAAATTCTTCAATAATGGGCCCAAAGAGAATAGCTGCAAGTGACAGAGCTCAGAATCCAACTTAGGCAGCTGATCTCAGAACCTGCTTTCTTCACCTCTGTGTGGATCTCTAAATTAGAAACAGTAACCAGGACAAGGATGGGATTCTGTCAGTACATCTAAGTCAAGGGCAAGGGTCATTTTGGAAGTGGGAAGCAGAGGTGAGTATAATTGGGGTGGATGTTAGAGGAAGAAGCTATGGGAGGTCTATTATTGTCAGACCTGAATGAAGAAGAGCCCATCAGCAACTCTCTACATTGTGCAATAGCGCAATCTCGGCTCACTGCAACCTCCGCCTCCTGGGTTCAAGCGATTCTCCTGCCTCAGCCTCCCGAGTAGCTGGGATTACAGGGAGTTGGGAGAAGCTGGGAAGATGGGATTTCAGGAGTTACTTGGAACAGAA
>NW_012113141.1:8428176-8440268 GCF_000951035.1 Colobus angolensis palliatus | reverse complement strand
CAGGATGGTCTCGATTTTCTGACCTCGAGATTCGCCCGCCTCGGCCTCCCAAAGTGCTGGGATTACAGGCGTGAGCCACCGCGCCCGGCAAATTCAGGTTTTTGAAGTTTTATTTCATTAATGCTATATAGATAGGTCAAAAATCATCAACAGAAGGGTAAAAGCTGGGTACAGTCCATCCACAGGACTTCTCTAAGGAGGTAAGTCTTAAAGGTAATTTTAACATGGAGAGTGGCAGAGATTTCAGTCAGTTCAGAAACAAACTGCAGAGGAAAAGGCAGTAGACATGGGTGGAAAGGGGAGGGGTGGTGGCTGTGATGAAAATACAGGGGACTTGAGCAAGGATTCACCTAGGGGCAGGAGAGGAAAGGAGGCCCTTCGGAGGGAGACGAGCCTTAAACAAGGAAAACAAAGCCCTCTTCACTGATGGCCCCTACCAGCCTCACCAGCCCAGAGTTCTTTACTTCTCCACAAAATCCTCAACACTAGTGGCAGATAAGCTATTGTCTAGGGCACCCATGCAGTTCTGCTTCCATCTGTTGAGTTCTGTGCTTAATTGCGCTTGTTCTCAAACCTGTTTTTGTCAGTTATGCCTGTACGGTAATCAAGAACCTTAATTAAATGTTGTTATCCAACATCCAATAAGCTATGTGCGCAGAAAAAGAATTGCAGTCTCTATGGACACATGGCTGAATGCTTTTAGATGGGTTTGATTAACTGAAAAAAACTGTACAAGGTCGAGGGGGAAATTACAATCCAGAAGAATTCTACATTCAGATTCTTCACAAATGCCTTTAAAGAAACTGAGACTGAAAATCATTGAGAAAAAAGATGGAAATTCCAACCCATGCTCAAAGCCTGGAGCCTCCATCAAACAAGTGGCAAATATACATACATGATATATTTCAAAAGTTATAATATTAATAAGTATTTAACACATACAGAAAGTGGATGCACATTTTTATTCCCTGCTTTTAACCAACTTTCTTGACTAATCAATCCCTGTCACATCAAATAAAAGAACTAAAATGAAATCATTTTCTTTCATTATTACAAAAAACTACCTGCATACAGGTAGAAAGATTTCTACTCAAATACATACATATTTAAATCTGTACTTACTATGTTTCATTTCAGCTAAGTCTATGTGAGTCAAAATCACAGGTAAGTTAAATACAATTCTTGTTAAATATTTTGCCCACAAAACTCCAATCTGAATACTGAATTTAAACAGATATTTGCATTGGGTACTCCCAACTTTAATATGTTAGTTTTCATTTTCTCTAGACCAAAATAAATATATCTGGTACAAAAGAGTTCTGGTCTAGATAGGTATTAAGTATTTTCAAAGTATGTTAAAATAATAATAAAAAAAAGAGGCTGAGCACGGTGGCTCACAGCTGTAATCCCAACACTCTGGAAGGCCAAGGTGGGTGGATTACCTGAGGCCAGGAGTTCGAGACCAGCCTGACCAACATGGTGAAACCCCATCTCCACTAAAAATACAAAAAAATTAGCCAGGCGTGGCAGCAGGCACCTGTAATCCCAGCTACTCCGGAGGCTGAAGCAGGAGAATCGCTTGAACCTGGGAGGTGGAGGTTGCAGTGAGCCGAGATCATGCCACTGTACTCCAGCCTGGGCGACCGTGTGAGACTAAGCCTCAAAAAAAAGGAAAGGAAAAAAAAAAGGAAAAATAATATAAGGATAATTTAGTCTGTGAAAAGCAATCATTTTTCAAATAATATTAATTTGCCTCTGACTGATTTTAAGACCTAATAACATTACCATAAAGAATGGTGGCTATCACCTACTTGTGCTCACTTTCCTAGAATGGCTTAAAAACACAAGGAAGAATTAAACCTAGAATGCAGTAATAAAGAATTACTTGGTATAACTTCTTTTGAATACACACTGCTTATATATCTGAAACTAGCAGCCCATTAGAGGCCATATATATTTTCTCATTAATTAACCATAGCAAGTTATTAGTCATAATTGCAAACAACTTGCCCAACTGATGGTTCCTTGGTTTTTTTTTTGACATCACCATTTTATAGATAATTAGACTACAGAACCACTAAATAGGGACTGTCTTGGACTATGTCCTGTATATGATGATAAATAATACACTGGTGGCACTCGGTCAATGTATGTATAATACTGCCATTCGTTTATTTTTTAAATACTTTATGTTCACTGAAAACTATTTATCACAAGATTTCACTGTATGCAAGAGCATCTGTAACACAGGGTAGAAACGGAATGTTTTCAAAACAGAGCACCTGGAAACATTAGCCAGAACTCAGGCGGCCAGTATTTTGGGATTTTTTTTGGCAGGCACATAAATAGATCAGGCATTCTGGTTAGAAAATGAAACTCCCAGCTCTAGGTAGAAAAAACTAATTTCATTCAAGATAAATAGTTACTTTCAAATTCATTAAAGAGGAAAAGAATCTTGGTAGAGACAGGCATAAAATCCTGGAAGTTATGTCAGATATAAGTGATGAGGCCCAAACCACTACCACACAGTCTTATGTAGCACTTCCCAGCACAAAGCCCAAAAAGCTTTGCATACTTTTATCTAATTAATTATAAACCATTAAACAAATCTTGACCATGGTGAGAATGCTACTTGGACAGAAACAGTCTGAACATTTTGAGCTCTAAATTCTACCACATAACAAAAGAGAAAAATATTCAGCAAGAGAAACCAAAGGTTCTTGGCTAAAACCTCAACTCACCATCTTGTACTTATCAAAGCCATCTTAGGCATTATTTCAGGGTTACTTTACTGTTGTCTAAAAACTAAAAAATGTACATGGCTTACCCAAGGTCAGTGCTCAGTAAATACTTGCTGATTTGATGTCTTAATTTCTCAAGAAAAGGGTTATAAAACCTTTAAAGTCTTTAAAACTATGTATAAAAACTCTTTCTTTCTCCAAAAGTTCTTATGACAAATGACATAAGTGAGCTAAGAATTTTAAGACACAGACTAAAAACCAGGCTCTCTACCAGTGATTAAGCCAGTGATTCAAATTGTTCTTCCTGATGAAATAGAAAATATTATAAATATTTATTCTGTAGTAGTGGCATTCATTAAATATTATTTATTTTTCATCTCTCTTCCTTCCTGCACTCATCATGCTTATAACTAAACTCACATACTATTATACTTGATTACCACCCAAAATATCTAACATTCTCTGTTTCACATGCATAAATCTTATCCATCCAATCATACTGCTAGTTTCTTGAGAGAGGGGACTGAGTCTTGCACCTTTATATTCTCTTCAGGGCCTTAATGTACCATCAGGATATAAAAGACTTTCCAAAAATTACTTAGCTATCAAGTAAGTGATAATTCAACCAGAGAAAGAAAAAGTTAACTCCTGCGTCTATCTGGCACAGTCAAACAATGGGTACTTACTTTACTCAAATGTCCTAATTTATAGAGTAGGATTAACAATTTCAAGAATTTTGAGCAGAGTAAAAAATGTTATATTACAGCTATACAAAATGCAATTTACTTTTCCCTGAGTTTTACATTGTAGACTGATTATTATTATCCTTGATGAAATAGAGGATTGCCCGTTAAAAGAAATTTTCAAATAATAATATGCCAGGTAGACCATTTCTTTTTCCTGGAGCACTTTTTGTTGTTGAGTTCAGATGTCTGACTCATGATCTGGTTTGGCTTACATAAGCCTGTGGAGTATTCTCTTGTGAGTTTAGGGCAGCTCAGAGGGTCGACTCTATCCAGAAGCACTAGAGAGTCACACATGAGTACTTGGTCTGAATACTTCCTAGGCTGGAGGGGATAGGGCTCAAGGGCAAAGATCACCGAGGAAGCTGCCGGTTTCCTGACCCTACTGCCGTGGTGGTGGATGCTTATAAACAAAGGCAACTGGGTAGGAAACACACCATCCATTCCAAGCCAGCATGAGAGAGAAACCTGAGGCAGGGTGGGGGGTGAGGGAGATGGGGTACTGAGATAGCCTAGAGCCCCTTGAGGTTGCCCCATTTCCCGCAATCAATAACCTAGCCCTTCACTACTTGCTGAGATTCTGAATCAGAAAGGATTTTAAATTATCTGGCTTTCAAACAGGAGATTTTCAATGTCCCCAACAAGCCTGTCAGAGTCAAAAAAAAAGGTTTTTTGCAGCAGGCTCTGGTTCGCCAAGCAGAGGTATCTCCCGCTGAGCCGATGGCTCCCCAGTTCAGATCTCCTGATCATTCAGGTTCTCCCAAGAGGTTCTTTATACCCACAGAAACAGTGAGGCCCCAGGGATCTGCTCTAGGCAGTCCCTTGTCAGTCAAAAGATACAACTCTTAATTCATTAGCAGTCTACACTATGGGAGCAAAGGGAGGGGTTTGAAGTAATGCACAGAAGTCTGAATAGGGCCTTTGTGAAGCACCTGTGCTAGGCCAACACACTAACTGATAGAGAACTGTTCATTACATCAACATCTAGGTCAAACCCAGAACAATGACATCCTGAGTAAGATTTTGTGATATTTCTGGACTGTGTATTATAAGGAACTAGAGTGGTATAGTAATAATAATGTTGATTGTAATGATCAACATTGTGATGATTCCACTGCCTCCCTTTATTGAATATGCTTAACTCTTACATCATTATTACATTTGATCCTTATGATCCTGTGAGAAAAGGAAGAAAAAATATTCAAAAATGAAGGACTGACACAGAGCTGACTTGATTGGAGGCCAATCCTTCAGCTGTTTCCTGGGAAAGCCAGAACTGAGGTCTCAACAGTGCACTGAAGAAGTAACTTAAATGGATGCATTCACTCATTAACAATACCTTTGTCCCATGCCTCCATGTGAAGTGGTAGATCAAGCTGTAGGGTTTCACAGATGTAATTTAGTCCTTGCCCTAAAGAAGTTCTGAGATTACATGGAGGGAACAAGGTGGCATTTAGGCTGGTCTTGAAGGGTGGGTGCATCTTGCTAGTAATGACAACTACAACATGCCCAACATGTGCAGAGGCATGAGCCCAAGAAAGGACCTCTGTCAGGTTATTTAAAATTATTCAACATATACATAAAAATAAGTGATCTTCATTTTCTCCTGTAGGCAATATGGATACAATGGTGTTATTTTTGTTGCTGTTGTTTTTTGAGACAGAGTCTCACTCTGTTGCCCAGGCTAGAGTGCAGTGGTGCGATCTGAGCTCACTGTAACCTAGGCCTCCAGGGTTCAAGCGATTATCCTGCCTCAGCCTCCCAAGTAGCTGGGATTACAGGCGTGTGCCACCACACCCGGTTAATTTTTGTATTTTTAGTAGAGACGGGGTTTCGCCACGGTAGCCAAGCTGGTCTTGAACTCCTGACCTCATGGGATCCGCCCGCCTCGGCCTCCCAAAGTGCTAGGATTATAGGCGTGAGACCCTGTGCCTGGCCGGGTACAATGCTGTTTTTATTAAAATAATAACATATCCCATTTTTGACTAGTCTAAAACATCAAGTGTTTAATTTCAAAGTCAAACTCAACAATTATTGAGAATTCACAATACACATCTATATATTATTTATGTAGGTAGGGGACAGTCACTGTTCCTGTGCATACTGGCACTATACTGCACGGTTATCTGTATCTTGTTTGCTGGCTCCCCTGCCCCCCGCCCTGCCATGGGCTGTACGCACATGCGACACAAGCTGCATCTGTTCTGCCGACTGCTCTGGCTCCTGCACACACTCTATTTCAAGCACATAATGAGCACTCAATACATTATTTCAAGGAATGAATGAATGCCTATCAGGCACTGTATTATAAAAGAATTCCCAGTCTAGCAGAATGGAATGATGCCTAAACAACACTGATAACACTGTTGTGTTATAAGAGTTACCGTTAAAGAGCTTTGAAAACACAGATAAAGGAGCAACTAATCCAGTTCAGATATCCTCCTATACATCAACTTGTATAGACAATTTCCACCCCTTAATAATTTGCTTTCACAACAAATACTCATCCAACAGAACCTATGTTTTTCTGTGAAGAAAATCTAAGCAATAAAAAGTGACTCAATTTCCAGGCATAGGTTTTACAAAATGCTTCTGGATTATGGAAAAGAAATGTTCTTATAAAGAGAGACTGTAACAAAACTAATCCTAGACCAGCACAGGAAATCATCTGCACTTGGCTGGGGGGAATGGGGAGGTGGGGACCAGAGAGGAGGGAGAAGTATGGAATGATTATTCCACAATAAAAAAAGAAATTGGCCAGGCTCGGTGGCTCACACCTGTAATCCCAACACTTTGGGAGGCTGAGGCAGGCAGATCACTTGAGGTCAGGAGGGATCAGCCTGGCCAACCTGGCCAACATGGCAAAACCCCGTCTCTACTAAATAATACAAAAATTAGCCAGATGTGGTAAAGGGCACCTGTAATCCCAGCTAATTAGGAGGCTGAGGCAGGGAGAATTGCTTGAACCCGGGAGGAAGAGGTTGCAGTGAGCGGAGATCGCGTCACTGCACTCCAGCCTGAGTGAGACTCTGTCTCAAGAAATAAAACATAAAACTAAATTTACATTTTGGTTTGGATACAGAGACTAAAAGGTCTCCTCTATCACCCCATAAATTCCAGTATCAGACCTTTAAACTTTCAGATGTTAAGAATTAGTTTATCCCCCAAAGTTTCAATTCGAACACAGTTGAAAAAAAAAAAATTTCAATATAGCAAACTGACTGATTCCATGATCTGATTTCATCACCCAGCAGTAGGAAGCATTTAGCTGGTCTATAAGAGAGAGATGTGTGGTTCTCTTGGCTAGAAGGCACAAAATCCAACTTTCTGTTCTTTTGGCAAAAGAAGGAGTATCCAATCAGCATAGTAGGAAGTAAGTAACAGAATTTCTAATTTTACAAAGTTAGTCAATTTCATGGTTAAGCAGTGCTGTTTTGATGGTAACCTTTACATTTTTACAACCCAGCTATGAGTATTAAGTAGGGAAGATCCAACTAAGATAGTTATTTCAGGGGTAACGTCCCTTTTTCTCAAAGTTAAAACTCTTAATATTCACTTGGCTTGTAACATGGTATTTAGTCATTCCCATTCTTTGAATTGTTGCCTAATGCAAGCTTTCATTTGGATACACCAGTCCCGTTGATGTTTATAAGACTGCCTTGTTATTAACCTCTAACCCAATTAGTCACCAAACTGACAGCATGCGTTGCTATTTGGAAGCCAAAGGCTTATGAAGGATTTTTTTTTAGAATTTGAACAAAATGAGCTATATTATGGCCACTTTATTTATAGTTCTTAACGAAGTCTTCACGTTATCTACAGTGACAAACTCAGGGTAAAAGCAAATCAGGTCCTTTGTGTGCACTAGGCCAGGGAGTGAGGGCTGTTTTAAATAAAAATATGTTTTAAAAATTTAAAGGTGCAATCCACCTTCTACCATGGCCATCTCTTCCCTTTACTTCTGTTACCTCTGTTTATCTCAGTGATAGATAACTCCATCCTTCCAGTTATTCAGGCCAATAACCTTGAAGTCTTCTCTTTTTCTAACACTCTGCATCAAGTTCATCAATACATTCTGAGGGCTCTACTTCAAAATACATCCAGAATCCGTCCTCTCCTCACACTCTCCACTATTACCTCTGGCCTAAACCATCATATCTCTTGCTTGTTTTGTGGCAATACCCTCCCAGGGGCCTCCCTGGTGCCGCCTACAGCTTCTTCTCAACACAGCAGCTGGAAACATCTTGTTAAAACGTTAAGTCAAATCATGTGCCTCCTCTGTTCAAAACCCTGCAAAGGCATCCATCATTCTCAGCAAAGTCAGAGGCCTGGCCTGTGCTGAGGCCTTCCTCCCATCCGCTCTCTCCTCTTACTACTTGACGACTCTCCCCTCTCTCTCCACGCCAGTCACACTGGCCTCTTATCTGTTTCTCAGACATGTCAGAGGCTCTTTGCACTTGCTGTTCCCTCCATCTAGAACACTCCTTCTCCATGCCTGGAATGCTCCCTCACTTCCCTTAGAAGTCAGGTGAAATGTCACTTTCTTAGAGAGGCCTTTCCTAATCAAACTATTTAAAAGAGCAATGCCTCCCCGTCCCATCACTTCTTAATTTCCTTACTCTGCTTTGTTTTTCTCCATAGCATTTATCACAGCTGACATGCTATACACTCACTTATTATTTGTCTCTTCCCATTAGGATGTAAATGAATTTCATGAGGGCAGAGACTTGTCTGTTTTGCTCCCTGTTGTGTCCCCAGTGCCTACAACAGTGCCTTACACACACCAGGTGCTCAAGAAATAGTGGCTGAGTTAATGAATAAATTAATGAATGCTAGACTTTCTCCTTTCTACTTCTCCCACTCCTTTTCTATACTACTTCTAACAATAGAATTGTTTGCCCATGACTCATTGATAAAGTTGTCTTGCATTTACTTCTCTAAGATCTATTTCAAACGAATTTATCCTGAGCCCACACCCAATAAATAAACAAGAACTTAAGAAACCAACTTACTTACCTTCTAGCTAAACATTAGGTGCTTGAATCTTTCCCATAACCTCTACCTGTTTCTAAGGGCCTATAATTTCTTCTGCCACAGTGTATAATTCAGCCAGTGTTTCTCAATCCTCAGGCATTCCCAGACCATCCATGGCAATTTTGCTTCATCTGTGTATTACCTGTGCTATTATTTTCTTAATAAGTTTTAAACTTGGCTCACTTTTATTCTTTAAAAAAAAATATGACTACAGACACGAAGTGTTTGTCCATGAACCACTACTGAGATTACATATACCAAACTCTGGATTCCCTTGAGCCAAAAAGTTTACCATGGGGCCTGTAATACCTTTAGGATGTAAAACACACATCCATACATACATATCCCTTTGCTTAACACTACGTAAGTTAAAAATTGAAGTCACAATAGAATCAGATCATCTATGGACTCAATATATCATGAAGAAATGTCTAAATTCCTGGTCAGAGTAATTCAGGCCATCAACACTAAGTTCCTAAAGAGAAAACCTGCCCAATTATCTGCTGGGTCCTTTGTAAAATATTACCTCCTAAAATGCTCTGGTAAAGTGCACACTGGTACGCTTTTCTAGAAAAGTTCTTTTATTCTGATCACTATTCCATCTACCTAACCATCTTTCTTCTCTTTTTCATTTCTTTTAGGAGAGGATTGGTTGGGATGAAGGGCTCCTGGAACACACTTCCTAAATTTGACAGATTTCTTTATAACAGCAATATTGCAGTTGTTTTCTAGAGCTTTATCAAATTTGACTTCTAAAGCTCACTTTTTATTTTAGAGAATGATATTAGGAATCCCTGATTAAGAACAATAATCTTTACAAACTAAAAAGCCGTCCTTATATTCAAACACACTTTAAAATGTGAGCAGTATTCTAAACTTGCTGCAGACAACCCATACAATCACGAGTTATTTTAAGAAAAAGACTCAGTTAGACACATGTACAGAAGCTAATACTAATGTGCTGTTCTTCCAATGAAAAGGTTACTGACCTATCAGTAGGAGTTGTCTTTTCTGGCAGAGATGATAGATTTGCCTTGTCTTATCTCCACCCCCTGCTCTGTCCCCATAATGAGCCATAGCTACATGTGCAAGACAGCTGGCAAGGGGGAGTCAGGGTCTGTGGCCATGGGCCAGAGCAAAGCTTACCAGTCAACCCAGAGCCTGGACCTATGACCCGTGTCTCATTAACACCTTGCTCTAAGCAACTGAGCTGCCACAAAAATCAACAGTGGCTTAAGCATTTTGTTTACAAGTGAAACAAATCAGGTCAATCTGACAACCGATAGTTCAAGCAGCCACTAGAAAATTGCCAAAAGGATACAAAAACCAGTAGTGAGCAGGAGTGATAAGGGTCTTGCAGTCCTAGCTTGGGAGGTAGCCACACAAGCAAGGATGAGTATGGAAGGGAATGAGACTGCAATAGGCAGGTCTATTTCTAACATACCAGGCAGTCAGTGCACGTTAATTAAAGACGAAAAGAAGAAAGGCACAGCTACAACCCCCTTAGTGATAGCCTTCTTACTCAGTGGTTAGAACAAATGCCTTGATAGATGCCCAAAAAACAGCAAGGGACAGTTCACACTCAGGAGCTACATGCTTAAAAACATCTATACTTTAAAAATATTTAGAGGCCAGGCATGGTGGCTCACGCCTGTAATCCCAACACTTTGGGAGTCCAAGGCAGGCGGATCACCTGAGGTCAGGAGTTCCAGACCAGCCTGGTCAACATGATAAAATCTCATCTCTACTAAAAATACAAAATTAGCTGGGCGTAGTGGCAGGCATCTGTAATCCCAGCTACTCAGGAGGCTGAGACAGGAGAATCACTTGAACCCGGGAGGTGGAGGTTGCAGTGAGGCAAGATCTCGCCATTTAACTCCAGCCTGGGCAATAAGGGCAAAACTCCATTAAAAAAAAAAAATTTAGATTACAGTGACCCATACACATTAGGAAACCATTTGATCTTAAGCCAAAATAAAAGAAAAAAATCCACAACAAATCAAGCTCAAAAGAAGTAATTATATACATATTTTCATTGCCAAAATTTTGAATTTCTAAGCAATCCAAATAATCTTCCCTTTTAGAGTGCACACTAATTAATATGAAGAAAAGCTCCCTGGGCACCATTTTATGCCCAGGGTTTCAGTGGTTAGTCTAATTGGGGCCATCCCACCTTGGGATGGAACAGCAAGGAAGAAAAGAAAAATGGACACAGCCACTTGTTAAATTATAACAAGTCTCTTCGTTGGGGTATAAAAGCAGTCTTATGAACAGAAAGGAGAAATCACCAGAGTTTGGAGAATTGCCCCTTGATCAGTCAACTGGCCAAGAGAACCAATTATCCACCTATCGTTGTATTAAATGCTATATGAGAAGGGTTAAGAAATAGTAGACAGGGACCTTATCCACAAAGTTTATGATCTGGTTGAATACATATGATTAGCAAAAAAAATTTTTTTTAATCAAACCATAATACTCAGCTGTCAAGTTTAGGCAATAAATGCCGGAGGTACTCTGATGATGATGACAGAATAGGTAATTCAAAGAGCTAACAACATAAGGTTGAATTCTCGGTCAAAAACTGGTGAGGACAGTGAGTCCAAGAGGTAAACCCAATACTCAGAGCCACTTTTATCATGGGGTTATATTTACCAATCCAGGAAATAAAGCTGATGTGAAATTTTGGTGACCTCTGGAGCCTAAGCAGATAGGGTCTCAAGGATACCATCCCTACTGTAAATGGGGCTACACAAAGGGAAAGTGAACTGTAAGTAACCAGCCTACACACAGGTTTGCAGCCCAGCTCACAACACCTGAATCATGAACTCGGCTTGAGGAGGCCTTAAATTGTACAACCTAGGCAGAAGGGAGAATCATATGAAAATTTCTGACCTCTAATTATTTCTATAAATACTTTTTCAAAAACAACATCCAGGATGTAATCAGGCATAGGAAAAAACAAACACTATGAGTCGGAACAAGCAGAAACAAGGAACTACAGAAAAAGACCCACAGGAACTTCAGATATTGAAAATACAGGCAAAGATTTAAAAACAATGACACTAACTATATTCAAAGAGATAAAAACCAAGCTAAATGGTTTTAACAGGGAACTATAAACTATAAAAGATGACAAACTTAGAAATAACTAAATAAAAATTCTATAACTAATGGCAGATTAGATATAGTTGAAGAGAGAATTAGTAAACTGAGTACAGCTCAGAAAAAGAAAAAGATGAAAAACACAAAAGAGGGTAAAAGCACAGAGCGTACAGTGAGAAATTTTAACACATGTTTAGTTGGAGACTGAAAATGAGATTAAAAGAGGATGAAGCAGGCCGGGTATAGTAGTAGCTCATGCCTGTAATCTCAGCACTTTGGGAGGCCAAGGTGGGCAGATCGCCTGAGGTCAGGAGTTCAAGACCAGCCTGGCCAAAGTGGTGAGACCCCATCTCTACTAAAAAAATTTAAAAATTAGCAGGACGTGGTGGAGCATGCCTGTAATCCCAGTTACTCGGGAGGCTGAGATGGGAGGATAGCTTGAACCCAGGAGGCAGAAGTTGCAGTGGAGCCA
>NW_012113141.1:8423512-8424328 GCF_000951035.1 Colobus angolensis palliatus | reverse complement strand
GCAGGCGCATGTCACCACAATCGGCTGATTTTTGTATTTTTAGTAGAGACAGGGTTTCTCTACTGTTGGCCAGGTTATTCTCGAACTCCTGACCTCGAGATCCACGTGCCTTGGCCTCCCAAAGAGCTGGGATTATAGGTGTGAGCCACCACGCCCGGCCAAAATTATAGATTTTTAAATACCACCATCACAAGCAACATAACTGAATTTTAAATCATCTTCAGGACATTGATAACAGTGGCAATGAGCAGCAATATGGGAGCTATGGATTTGAACTGATCCACCAGCACATGCAACCTTTTGAAATTGTTTTAATTTAAGACAAAGGTAACTAGATACTTCTTTATCTGAAAGACTGATGATGAAGGATAGAAGCACTCTTTTTCATTTTAGAAATATTAACTGCAACTTAACATGCACCAGGCACTGTAGTAGTGTTGGGGATACAGAGAGATACAGTTCCTTACTGCCTTATCGGGGTTTACAATGAGACAATACTAATAAATGTGATGACTTTATATTAGTGAAAACCAGAATGCAAAGGAAGCTCAGAACCTAGTCAGAAAGGCCTCCCAGATGCAAGTGACATTTCACTTGGATCTAAAGGATGAGTGAGCATTAGTTAGACAAAGGGAGTAGAGCTATGGCAGGGGTTCTGGACAGATGAGGCACCTTCTGTGATGGAAGATCTGTAAGTGCACAGAACATGGCATATTCAAGGAAGTGAGAAAAATTCAAAATGCTGGATGTACAGTGGGGCGAAGAGAGTATACATTTATCAGCCTACGGAATGATTCTTTTTTTTTTTTTTTGAGA
>NW_012113141.1:8419222-8423001 GCF_000951035.1 Colobus angolensis palliatus | reverse complement strand
TTATTATTATTATTATTATTATTTTAAAGAGATGGAGTGCCTGTGTTGCCCAAACTGGTCTCAAACTCCTGGCCTCCAGTGATCCTCCCACCCCAGCCTCCCAAAGTGCTAGGTTCACAGGCATGAAGCCACCATACCCAGCCAAAAAGTTGGGATTTTTAAAGATATTTTCTTTGCTTTTAAGAGAACACTATAAACTAGTCTTTGAAAACAAAGTAGAATGTGTCAACAGAAAAAAACATCAATTTGCACTGAGGGGAAACTTGAATCATATCCGAACTATGCAGGCCTTTTAAACTGTTGAATTCAAAAAACGTGGCTCATTATTAGAGAAATTCCTAATTTCTTGAGCCAGTTGCTTGAAAAAATTGCCAATTTTGGCTGACGTCCCTCACTCATAAGATCCTAAAATTTTTCAGAAGAAATAAAATTGCTTTAACCTTTGTAGTAAACAAGAATTAATTAAATGTGATAAACACTGAATTAACTAAATCCACATTAGTTATAAGCATCCAATATTGAAAAATTATGTTGAAAGCTACCACATAACAATTCTTCAGTTAAAAATAATTAAATAATAAATAAGATGGAATTTCATTTCTCATATTTTGTGAGAATAACATCTGTTTTCTGTCACAGGACTGTAAATTTCTAGATTAAATAATTACACTTTGAAACAGAAAAGCACAATGATACACTGTGTGAACAAAATGCTATGGACTTACTAAATAAGTAATACTTTTTTTTTCTTTCTTTCTTTTTTTGTGGGAGAGAGAGTCTCGCTCTGTCGCCCAGGCTGGAGTGTACTGGCGTGATCTCAGCCCACTGCAACATCCACCTCCTGGGTTCAATCAATTCTCCTGCCTCAGCCTCCATAGTAGCTGGAACTACAAGCGCCCATCACCACACCCAGCTAAGTTTTTCTATTTTAGTAGAGACAGGGTTTCACCGTGTTGCCCAGGCTGGTCTTGAACTCCTGAGCTCAGGCAATCCGCCCGCCTCAGCCTCCCAAAGTGCTCGATTACAGGCATGAGCCACCACTCCCTGCCAGTAATACTTAAGGCTCATGCTAGGCTTGAAAACAGGTCTACTGTACTGGCATAGAGAAACAGGTAAGCATGAGACCCCGGCACTGGGCAAAGCTCTCTGTTGGGGAAACCCTGGGAGATGGGTCCCCTGCAGGGTGGGTTACTTCCGGCCTCCAGAAGCTTATCTGTTAGCGGACCCTGAGCACACAAGTTTTCTTTCCCCTTTGTGTATTCTCCCTCAAAAGGGCAAATTTCTACATTATAAGTTGTTGCTGGACTAATATCGAATAATAAAGTACTTCTTTAGCAAGATTCAAGTTTAATTCAATCTTTGTGAATTCTAGAAGCAATTAACATTATGAGAATACAGTAGTCCCCCTTTATCTGAAGTTTCACTTTCTGTGGTTTGTTACCCACAGTCAACAGCAGCTCAAAAATGGGTGAACACACAGCACAATGGGATATTTTGAGAGAGAGAAAACACATTCATATAACTTTTACTAGAACATATTGTTATAACTGTTCTATTCTTACTTATTTTTGTTAATCTCTTCCTGTGCCTAATTTATAAATTAAACTTTATCATAGGTATGTATTACATACAGGGGAAAAACAATATATAGAGACTTCAGTACTATCAGTGGTTTCAGACATCTACTGGAAATCTTGGAGGTGGATAAGGGGGGACTACGGTATTTCAAAATCTTGTTCAGAGTTTACGAAGGGAATGCTTTCGTATTTCATAATGCTTTCGTATTTCATAATTTCTGATTTCTCGAACAAAAGATATCTGCAGAGTTACCTGTCATAAAAAATAACCACACTGAATAATAGCTTGTTATAGCAAACCTTCCCCTCCAACTACTCATACCCCTTTCTCTCTCTTCAAGTCCTAAATTCAAGTAATACTTCACTTGACACTTATTTATCTCCAGGATTATCATATAACTACCATTGACAGTTAGATCCACTTTTTTGCAATTGACTGAACAACCCAATCAATAGCAACAAGGACACTCTGCTTTCACAATCTGACAGCTGCTCCAGCTGCTGGCTCCCTGGGGCTGATGTTGGGGAACCAGGCCAGCACAACATGACACATTCACAGGGACACGGACACCAGGTACAACACTAAATCTACATGGGTCATTAGCATGACTATAATTAGGCAATGCTACAAAATAAGAAATGCAGAAAAGTGTTCCAATCTGTACAACATACAGGACCATGTATTATATCCTCCTTTGCATTTGTGATTTTGAAAGCCTAAAAACTGGATATGGGTGCTCATATTATAAACTATATGCACAGCTGTTATAACTGATGTTAAAGAAAGAGGGAGGGATAGAGAAAGCAAAATGCTCACATACTAAAAAAGCTTCCTACAATACAGGCAGAGAGCTAAATACAAGAGACATGGATGAACTTGAATATAAGAAGTTACATATATGAATGACTGCTTGATAGAAAATATACTGGAAAGCTGGAATCCCTCCTCCAGTCCTACCCTTCAACCTTCATCTATATCTATCTATCTATCTATCTATCTATCTATCTATCTATCTATCTATCTATCTATCTAATCTATCCAGCCTCCTTCAGCCTTCATCTATCTATCTGTCTATCCATACATACATACACGAGACGATCAATTAACATTCCCAAACAACCTAGAAATTAGGATATTTGCAGACTGAACTTGATAGGAATTGAAGAAATGTTTAGGAGGAAGCCAGTCTAAAAGTCCTCTGTAATACTAAAAAAAAAAAAAAAAAAATTGAGCATAATTTTTGAAAAGCACAGCATCTGCTTTTAAATTAATCATAAACACTTACTGCACCTGGCTGTGATAACTCACACCTATAATCCTAACAGTTTAGGAGGCCAAGGTGGGAAGATCCCTTGAGCCCAGGAGGTCAAAACCAGTCTGGACAAAATAGTAAAACCCTGTCTCTACAAAAAAAAAATTACAAATTAGGTGGGCATGGTGGGATATGCATGTAGTCCTAGCTACTCAGAAAGCTGAGGTGGGAGGATTGTTTGAGCCCAGGATCATGCCACTGCTCTCCAGCCTGAGCAACAGAGCAAGACTCTGTTTCTTAAAAAATAATAATAACAAAAATAAATAAAAATAAATTTAAAAATGAAACAGTGCATTTCCCCCCATGTTATAAACACAATACACTAGCATTCTAGAAAATGTATCAAAATATTTTTCAGGAAAAGTTAACTTGACATGGATATAAAAATCTCAAATATTACAAAGTATTAATTTTTTAAATCATGATGAGAAGACAGGGGAGGCATTTCAAAAGGAACTAACAACATGCTTTCAATAAACATGGCATGGAATTGTAAAAATAGAAAGCAGCCTAAAGGCTGGGCACAGTGGCTCACACCTGTAAATCCCAGCACTTTGGGAGGCCAAGGCAGGCGGATCACTTGAGGTCAGGAGTTTGAGCAGCCTGGCCAACATGGTGAAACCCTGTATCTATTAAAAATACAAAAAATTAGCCAGGCAACTGTAATCCCAGCTACTCAGGAAGCTGAGGCAGGAGACTTGTTTGAATCTGGAGGAGGTTGCAGTGAGTCGAGACTGCGCCACTGCACTCCAGCCTGGGCTACAGAGCAATACTTTGTCTCAAAAAAAAAAAAAGGAAAGAAAGAAAGAAAGAAAGTAGACTAAGGTCTACAGTAAGTGAAGACAGCTAAAAACTATGTTCAATAAAATTTTTAAAGCATATTTACACA
>NW_012113141.1:8416937-8419172 GCF_000951035.1 Colobus angolensis palliatus | reverse complement strand
AAAAAAAAGAAGATGAAGCACAAACAGTATGTGAAGAAATAATGGCTGATAATTTTCCTGAACTAAAATACCAACCCTCAGATACCTAGCAGAATAAATAAAAATAAATCTGTATCTTGATATATTGTACAAAAACTTCAAATATAAAAATCAGAGGGAAAAAAATATATAATTTCGATATGGAGTTTTGCTCTTTTGCCCAGACTGGAGTGTGGTGGTGCAATCTCGGCTCACCGCAACCTCCGCGCCTCAGGTTCAGGCAATTCTCCTGCCTTAGCCTCCCAAGTAGCTGGGATTACAGGCGCCTGCCACCACGCCCAGCCCATTTTTAAAATATATTTTTAGTAGAGACGGGGTTTCGCCATGTTGGCCAGGTAGTCTTGAACTCCTGACCTCATGTGATCCACCTGCCTTGGTCTCCCAAAGTGCTAGGATTACAAGCATGAGCCACTGTGCACGGCCCACAGAAAATATTTTTAAAGGCAGCCAGGGAAAAGACAATTACCTTAGATTGACAACTGAAGTCAAAAGACAATGAAATATCTTCAATGTGTTCTAACTACCTAAGAATAATCTCCAAGAA
Organism: Colobus angolensis palliatus; assembly: GCF_000951035.1. Classification (NCBI taxonomy): domain Eukaryota; kingdom Metazoa; phylum Chordata; class Mammalia; order Primates; family Cercopithecidae; genus Colobus; species Colobus angolensis. The sequence continues at coordinate 8,418,589 of NW_012113141.1, read as the reverse complement.
TGCATATGAAATAAACAAAAATTACTTGTGCCAGCAAACCTCTACTCAATGAAAATTTTTTTTCTTTTTCTTTTTTCTTTTTTTTTGAGATAGAGTTTCACTCTTGTCACCCAGGCTGGAGTGCAATGGCACAATCTCGGCTCACTGCAACCTCTGTCTCCCGGGTTCAAGCAATTTTCCTGCCTCAGCCTCCCAAGTAGCTGGGATTACAGGGGCCTGCCACCACACTTGGCTAATTTTTGTATTTTTTGAAGAGACAGGGTTTCACCATGTTGGGCCAGGCTAGTCCTGAACTCCTGACCTCAGGTGATCCGCCTGCCTTGGTATCCCAAAATGCTGCGATTACAGGCACGAGTCACCGCACCCAGCCTGAACTTTTTTTTACCTCCTTCAAGACCCAGCCATATATCTATTCATTTTTTTAAAAATCTGCTGAGCATCTAGATAACATGCTAGGCAGTTAACATTTGACTTATTGACTGAAATACCATGTTAGTTCAAACATATTGCAAATAGGACCACTAGAATATATTAGAACAAGAGCAGGAGTTTTTCTGTTTTCTTTGCTGCTATATCTTTGTCACCTCAAACAGTACCTGCCATACAACAGGTGCCCAACAGGCATTACAGAATAAATTCATATTCTTTATTAACAGAATTTAAATGCTATTAGATGCTACTGCAACAGCTAAGCATAATTATTTGTTCTCTTTTTCTTTCCAAAAGTACAATAACAATCTTAATGCTGTGCAGTTTAAAATTAGAAACACTGATTACAAATTAAATGCTCATTAAGTATGAATAACGAGATTTTTTAAAAATTTAGGCCAAAACTTACCCTACAAGTATGAGGATACATTTACTAATAAAAAGTAATGAAAAAAGGTAGTTTTTAAACTACCCTTCTAGTTTCATGTCTCACTGTGTTCTTCACATATACTATGCTCCATTCCTATCAAGTGATTTGCCAGTCTGCAAACAAGCCAGTCTTTCACACTTTCATGCCAAATGCCCTTGCCTGTCCATGATGAACTCCTCTTCCACCCCAGGTCTCCACAAGGAAAAGCTTCCCCATTCTTTAAGACCCAGATCAATGTCATTTTTTCTGAAAATGCTGCCTCAACACTGTTATTCAGTGAGTCAGCAACTCTCTCTTCCCTAGGGAGATAGTATAAAGGCCTTTTAAAGGCACTACATTGTTTTAGCATTACTTGTCTAGATGTTGGCTTACCTCATTAGGTAAGGGCCATGTCTCATCCATTCATTTATCTCCCTACCCTCAAGCACCAATCTCCGTGACTGGTATATACTAAGTATTCAACCAAAACTGTTTGCTAAAGTCATGAAAGACAAAGAAAGGATTAGAATCTTTAACAGATTGCAAGAAATAAAGGAGAAACAACAACTGAAGGCAATGTGGGATCCTGGAAGAAAAATATAGGAGGTGAAAAACTGGTGAAAGTCAAAAAGGGCCACAGTGTAGTTAATGGTATTGTACCAGTGAATTTCCTGCTAATTTTTTTTATAACTGTGCTATGTTATATAAGTGGTTAACAGGGGAACTGCATAAGAGCATATATAATTATCCTATTTTGACAACTTTTCTATAAATCTAAAATTATTTCAAAATAATTTTTTTTTTTTTTTTTTTT
>NW_012113141.1:8408034-8411387 GCF_000951035.1 Colobus angolensis palliatus | reverse complement strand
AAGTAGACTAAGGTCTACAGTAAGTGAAGACAGCTAAAAACTATGTTCAATAAAATTTTTAAAGCATATTTACACACACAGAATCACATGCATATATATGCTGTCATCTAGGAGCACAAATCCCAGAGGAATGCGAGCAGTGTTTATGAAATATCCTCACATGTATCACTCTCTGCTAGACTACCCATAGAAATCAAAGAGAGGCAAAGTTGCTTTGAGGATTGTAGAGGAAAGATGTTTCACAAAATACTCAATCTCAAAATATATTTTTTAAAATATATTCTTCCAAGAAGGAAGAAAAATACACAAGACACCCTTCCCTATCAAATATCAAAGAAAAAGATCTTGAAAATGGCAAGGGTAGCCTAGACTAAATAAAAATACCTCAAGCCCAACATCAGGAAAGAAATTTAAGAGAATGCATATAGCTGTTATGTGCTATCTGTATTTACTCCATGCCTTCTTCCATTAAAATGAGTGGTGACATCTGTTTTATACAAGTTCAAGTTTCCAGGCCTAGACAAACTTCCTCTCAAACCCAAGAGGAATTACCAGGGAGGTTGCAGATCTGTAGTCCATGATGTCTGAAAAATCAGGAAGAGTGAGAAGGATGCAGATAATGGAATATGGACAAATATCAACAAAAATAGAAGAAAAAATGTGAAAGAAAACTCAAGAAATTAAAATCAAGAAAATATTGCAATGACCATCAGCAAAAGGTTTAGAAAAAAAAATTAAACATATTATTTGTGGGTGCCCACAGTGAAGTTATCTCAAGAAGCCAAGACAGAGTCTCTAAGCACTAAAACTCAAAAACTAAGCTCATTTCTCCTCCTGATAAGGCTGCTGAAAACTTCAACATAGGAAATGCCACAAGGGGGTACTGGGATTTCGAAAAGGCAAAGAAAAAATTATTTTCATGCCATTATTATTGAGAGAAGAGAAATATTAGTTTGTTTATTTTTTGAGATGAAGTTTCGCTCTTGTTGCCCAGGCTGGAGTGCAATGGTATGATCTCGGCTCACCGCAACCTCTGCCTCCTGGGTTTAAGCGATTCTCCTGTCCCTGCTTCCCGAGTAGCTGGGATTACAGGCATGTGCCACCATGCCCGGCTACTTTTGTTTTTTTTTGTTTTGTTTTTTTTTTTTAAGTAGAGATGGGGTTGCTCCATGTTGGCCAGGCTGGTCTCGAACTCCCAACCGCAGGTGATCCACCTGCCTTGGCCCCCCAAAATGCTGGGATTACAGGCGTGAGCCACTGCGCCCAGCAAGAAATATTAGTTTAAAGGTGATTAGGGGAGGTTTTTCCTTTCAATAGACATTCTATTCAATAGACAAATGACCTCAAGAAAGCAGGAAAGATGAAACAGTGAGAATGTTAGGGAAAAGAAGCGGCAGCTGACCACAAAAATGTACTCACTCCTCCCTTAACACATATGACTGAAATCTAAGTGGTTTGGGTTGGGGCATGGAAGCTGGGCACTCTGCTTACCCTATAAATACTACAACTGCTCCATAAGATTTCCTTCAGAACTGAGAATGGCTAGCAAGTGTTGATTACTCTATATAGACAAAGAACTTGGGGGAAGAAATTTAGGTCTGCTGCAGAACCTAAGCCGGTCCTAAATTATGTCAAAAACACCTTTTGCCAAAGAACCTCCTTTTCATCCAAAAGGCCAGTATACATCCAGAACCCAAGAAAGCTAAGGGAAAGCAGTACACAGCTGTGAGGCAGAGGAGGTGAGCCTGGAGCTTATGCACAAAGGAAGATTATCCAGGAAGATGTGGCAGTTCCGTTAATGCAATGCTAACCCAAACTGAGGAGTTCTGCCTGCTATCTAGCCCATAATGAGGTGGAAAGGGAACAATTTTTCTGTACAAACAAGGGTAAACCCTAAAACTGATTTTAGGGAAAAGGCCTTGCCTTACTTACATTTCATTTCATTTATTTATTTATTTATTTATTTACTTACTTACTTATTTTGAGATGTTGTCTTGCTCTGTCTCCCAGGCTGGAGTACAGTGATGCAATCTTGACTCACTGCAACGTCTGCCTCCCTGGTTCAAGCGATTCTCCTGCCTCAGCCTCTCAAGTAGCTGGGATTACAGGCACATGCCACCAGGCCTGGCTAATTTTTGTATTTTTAGTAGAGACCGGGCTTCACCGTCTTAGCCAGGATGGTCTCGATCTCCTGACCTCGTGATCCACCCATCTCGGGCTCCCAAAGTGCTGGGATTACAGGCTTGAGCCACTCCGCCCGGCCTTTCAAAATAATTTTTAAAGTGCTTGGCTGACTTGAATTATTCTGTCAAATTGTAGAACCATAACAAAGAAGTCTGTCAGGTTTTTTGTTTGTTTGTTTTCTGAGACAGGGTCTCACCCTGTCACCCAGGCCAGAGGGCAGTGGTGCAATCTCAGTTCACTGCAGCCTTCACTTCCCAGGCTCAAGCAATCCTCCCACCTCAGCCTCCTGAGTACCTGGGACTGCAGGTGTGCACCACCACACTCAGGTAATTTTTGTATTTTTCTGTAGAGACAAGGTTTTACCACATTTTGCCCAGGCTGGTCTCCAACTCCTGAGCTCAAAACATCCACCCGCCTGGGCCTCCCAAAGAGTTGGGATGACAGGCATGAGCCACCGTGCCAGGCCAGTGTTTAGTTTTTATACAAAGTTCCCAGATATATAAGGTAAGTAAATAATGGGAGGGGTTAAAGGAACCACTGCCATATCTATACTATCTGAATTTTTTTAACCAAGAATGAATTTATGTATGCATCCATCAAGTCTAATTAAGAAGAATGCCAACCAAATCAATTGTGTGAGAAGTACAAAGCAAATTTAATATACCTACAAATATGTCTATGGCCAGTACAGTCGACAACAATACACAACTCTCAACCACCACTATAAGCATTCTCTGGGTAATACAAAACCAGCTGCTATACAGAAGAATATGTAAATCATAATACATGAAATTCAATACCACTAGGCAGATATTTCATTCTGACACATCACTGCACATGAAACTAAGCTCTGTAGAAGGGACTGTATTATGCTATAGAATATAAAAATATGTCCCTGATAAAACTGTTGAGATTGTAAAACTACAAATATGGGATGAGGTCAGTTTACAAATATGAATTATCAAATAAAGCACAATTCAATAAAACATTTGGAACTAGAGACATAAGTGAAAGGATAAACAAGACAGGTTATCATTAAGGGATTATGATGTCTCACAGGGTCACTATAATAGCACATGAGTACACAAATTATAGATTTTATTTTTTATTTTTATTTTTTATTTTCTTCAAGACAGAGTCTTGCTGTCGCCCAGGCTGGAGTGCAGTGG
>NW_012113141.1:8399228-8402232 GCF_000951035.1 Colobus angolensis palliatus | reverse complement strand
GGATTACAGGTGTGAGCCACCATACCCGGCCTTACTTACATTTTAATAAGGCTAAGATGACCATTGCCTACTATTACTTTTCAGATTTCTCATGTCCCCAGTGGTTACTTTTCCCTTAACCTCTTCACATGTAGACTTGTGGATGCTCTAATTAAGAAACCTTGGTTCAGAAACCAAAAAGGAGAGAAGTTGGAGAACAATTCACAGTTGATTCAGGGAAAAGGAGCCAAGACAGAATGTGGGCTTGCAGTAAGCAAGTCTCAGGGGGCTACCAGAGGAAAGATACACATAAAATAATTTTTAAATTTTTAAACTATAAAGGCAAAAACAGGAACAAAGAACTTACATCATGATTGAACTGACAGGAGGTTATTTAAACTACAAAAGTATATAAGCTGGAAAAGCAGAGAATCAGGAGGCATATACTAGGTTGATTCACATAAAATTCCCATTTTTATAGGCTAAAACAATTGAATATCAGTGTCTTAGTTCATTTCCTATTGCTTATAACAGAATGCCGGAAACTAGGTAACTTATAAAGAAAAGGAATTTATTTCTTTTTCTTTTTCTTTTTTTTGAGATGGAGTCTGGCTCTGTTGCCCAGGCTGGAGTGCAATCTGGGCTCACTACAACCTCCGCCTCCCAGGTTCAAGTGATTCTCCTGTGTCAGCCTCCCAAGTAGCTGGGACTACAGAAGCGCACCACCATGCCCACCTAATTTTTGTATTTTTACTAGAGACAGGGTTTCACCACTTTGGCCAGGATGGTTTCGATCTCTTGACCTCGTGATCCGCCTGCCTTGGCCTCCCAAAGTGCTGCGATTACAGGCATGAACCACCGCACCCAGCCAGGAACTTATTTCTTATAGTTACAGAGACTGCGAAGTCCAAGGGGTCTCACATCTGGTGGGGACCTTCCCGCTGGTGGGGAAGAATCTGCAGAATCTCATGGTGGTGCAGGGCATCACATGGCAAGCGGCTGAGTGTGCTGGTTCCGGTCTCTCGTACTGTTCTTATAAAGCCACCAGGTCCACTCCCATGATAATCTATCAGGCCATTAATTCATGAATTAACACATTAATCTAGTAATCTATGAATGGATTAGTCCATTCATGAAGGCAAAGCCCTGGTGACCCAATCATCTCTTAAAGACTCCACCTCTCAATACAGCCACATTGGGGATTACATTTCAATTAAGTTTTGGACAGGACAAATATTCAAAACATAGCAATCAGTAATTTCATAAGGTTCAAAGGAATAACTATCGCAACGTTTTGCATTGGAAAAGCCATCATGGCCGGGTGCAGTAGCTTACACCTGTAATCCCAACACTTTGGGAGGACGAGGCGAGTGGATCACCTGAGGTCAAGAGTTTGAGGCCAGCCTGGCCAACATGGTGAAACACTGTCTCTACTAAAAATACAAAAATTAGTTGGGCATAGTGGTGGGTACCTGTAATCCCAGCTACTTGGGAGGCTGAGGTAGGAGAATCGCTTGAACCCAGGAGGCAGAGGAGGTTGCAGTGAGCTGAGACCACATCATTGCACTCCAGCCTGGGCAACAACAGTGAAACTCTCCCTCAAAAAAAAAGAAAAAGAAAAAGAAGAAGAAAAAAAAGAAATAGAAAGAAAAAAAAGAAAAGCCACATGAAGCAAATGACTGCACTGAAGAAAAGCCATCCTGAAGCAGTGTGACCGCACTGAAGAGCACCAGAATGAATGGAGGTTTTGGGCTCAATATGAAGGATGTACTGCTGACAAACAGGACAGCCAAATCAGAAACAGGAAGTGTCCAAAAGGAAGAGAAAAACACCCTCTCAAGAGATTTCTGTACTAGCTAGTCTCTAAGACCACCCAATGTTCTGAAAAGTTCCAAATGTTCTGAAAGTTCTTGCCCATTATGTCTAAGCAAATCCTGGTGGGTTTGGCTGGTTCTGTTTGTAGTGAGAGCAGACAACTCTGTAGTGAAAGGAATGTATCCTGAAAAGAGAATGGAACCAGAGAAATTCAGGAAGGCAAGAAAATGACCTATATCTACCACTTGCAGCCCACCCACTGCAGAACTTAGATCACTGCTTTGATCACAGTGGAATCTCAATGGACATCTGCAGGCTGGAAGAATGAGCCCTATAAACCAGTGACATAAATTTAAAGGAAGGATTGACAGCACTGCTGAAATGCAGTACAGGGGTCTGGAAAGGAAGCAGTCACTGGGATGTGGGAACTTAAACTGCGAACCTATGACCAAGTAGATGTGGGATGGGCAGTTTGGGACCTCAAAAGCGAGGGCACTCCAGAGGCTGACACTCCAGAAAGGCCCAGCAGGAGCAGGAGACAATAAATGTAGCTGGAAAGAGGTCTGGGTGTTGAGTCAGAAAAGTGGACTGAAGCCAAGACTGTAAACCACCCCAACTCCCAAGCTCAGGTTTTCACGAAGAAGTCTGCTCACTCTGGTCTCTTAAGCATAGTTTATAAAGAAAACAGAAGACCAAAGTAAGTAAAGGGGTGATTTCAAAGTAGGTAAAAGGGTGGAAATGATTATTTTCTTGCCTTCTTGATTTTCTCTTATCCCATATTCTTTTCAGAATATATTCTTTTCACACCTACCATTCTTCTCTATTCTTACTACAGAGAAAACCAAGCAAATCCACCAGAATTTGCTTAGACTAAATAGGTACATCTTTGAAATGTCTCAATATTTAGGATCCAGACAAAAATATAAAAATGGTAAAAAAAAATAATTTTTCTTTGAGGCAGAGTCTATCACCCAGGCTGGAGTGCAGTGGCATGATCTCAGCTCACTACAACCTTCGCCTCCTGAGTTCAAGCAATTCTCCTGCCTCAGTCTCCTGAGTAGCTGGGATTACAGGAGTGCACCACCATGTCCGGCTAATTTTTGTGTTTTTAGTAGAGGTGGGGTTTCACCATGTTGGCCAGGCTGGTCTCGAACTCCTGACCTCAGGTGATCCGCCCACCTCAGCCTCCCAAAGTGCTAGGATTACAGGT
>NW_012113141.1:8387849-8399178 GCF_000951035.1 Colobus angolensis palliatus | reverse complement strand
TCCTGAGTAGCTGGGATTACAGGAGTGCACCACCATGTCCGGCTAATTTTTGTGTTTTTAGTAGAGGTGGGGTTTCACCATGTTGCCCAGGCTGGTCTCGAACTCCTGACCTCAGGTGATTCACCTGCCTCGGCCTCCCACAGTGCTGGGATTTCATGCGTGAGATACTGTGCCCAGCCAATCCTATGGTTTTCTATTAATCAGTTGCTACATTTTTTTCTGTTTTTCAGACCAGATTTTGCAGTATTTCACTCTTAATGGTATACAAACCATACTAAAATATCTCATCATTTTTATTAAATCAATTTTTCTACATAATCCTCTTTAATGAAAATATACACCTCAGTCGAAATGCGGGAAGGGCAACAACAGCATACATTCTTGGGCCCTTATGTGCAAGACAGTGGCACTGCAAGGCATGGATGGAAGGAGTGGTCCACTCAGAGTGCAGGCAATAGGAAGGGCCTTGCCACTAAGGGAATTTAAAAATAGTAATAAACCGACCAAGAGTCAGTTTGCTTTTTATTATCACCCTACACCGGCAATTCCAGACAATTCTAACTCCTGCCTGCTGGGGCTGACAGCTCCCATCACAGCCCTCTTCTCCTTAGTCCACCGCTAGTGCCCAACAACGTATTAAATGCTTTACAGAGACTCTCTTTTAACCCTCATTTTACAGACAAGAAAACAGAGTCTGGGAGACTGAGTTAAATGGGGAAATGAGGATTTACCCTAGGCAGCCCGATTCCCAAGCCCACCTGTTTAACCTGCAGGCCACCATCATTCAGGGAAAAGGAGCAAAAGGCAGCAGAAGCCCAGGGTTGGGCGCAGCTGAGAGGCAACAGCTGAATTTAAATGTCATCATCTATTAGCCTACCTCCTACCTTTTCCATCAGTCAATCAACAACTGCCTGGAGCTCAGAGAACACTTCCTACTTATTAATTTATTGCCCATTTCTTGACGGTTTCCCTAGAGAGCAGGTAGGTTAACTCTGCCACACACCTAGTCGCTGTGGCCCGAGGCAATGATCTCTCACAACCGACAGGCAACGGCAAAAAACTACCTCATGAAAATATTTTGGACTCCTTGGTGTTCACTTTAATGGGCAAAGACATTTGTGTTTTTTTGTACTGTCAGAATTCCCATAATAGAAACATTTTTAATTGCTTTAATTTTAGACTATCTATGCCTTTTACTGGACATCATCTTATTGAGAGAAAGCAGGATATAAATAAGAAATAAATACATTTCTTCACTGGCTAATAAATTAATTTAACCATGCAAATAACTCATTTTGTCTCCCCAGTTTCTACATCTAGTAAGTGGAATTTTAAGTTACATCTTCAAAATTCTAGTGAGGGTAGAAGTTCTCTAATAATCTAAAATCCTTAGACCATCAAACTACAAACAAAGGCCATTGCTGTGAAGACCTTGGAAACTAAGATGAAGAAATTCCCCCTCATCCCATTCCCCAATTACTAAAGGGAGGAGGATCACAGAAATAAAAGTGTGATTAAGTTCACAAATTTAAATTTTAAAAATCAATACATACTGAATGTGAGAAGAACTATGTAATCACTTCAGAGATGTGAAATATCCAACCAAGCTTGGACTCCCAAAGACTGAATATATTAACACAGCTAAAGAAAGGAGGTGTCAAACGGCAAGCTGGCCTATCAGCAAGGGATGCTGAAGGGAAGGCAAGTGTGGGAGCAGAATTTTACAATGCCCTCAAGATTTGGGCCCCTGGTATATACATCCTGTACAATCCTCTCCCTATGAGCATACACAGGGCCAGGCTTTTAAAGGGGGTCAGAGATTGTAAAGACCAAAAGTGTGTGGGAGATTTTCCAGCTGACATTGAAGAAGCAAAATGCTACGTTGTAGAGAGGGCCATGTGGCAGGGCAGCCTCTGGGAGAAGAGGACCTCAGTCTTACAACCATAAGGCACTGAATTCCACCAACAACCAGTGAGCTAAATGAGACCACATCCCCAGCTGACACTTTGATTTCAGCCTGGTGAGTCCTTGAGCAGGGGACCCAGTTACCTGTGCCTGGACTCATAGAAAATGTGAGAGGGCTGGGCGCGGTGGCTCACGCCCATAATCCCAGCAATTTGGGAGGCCGAGGCGGGCGGATCACCTGAGGTCAGGAGTTCGAGACCAGCCTGACCAACATGGAGAAACCCCATCTCTACTAAAAATACAAAAAAATTAGCCAGGCATGCTGGCGCATGCCTGTAATTTCAGCTACTCGGGAGGCTGAGGCAGGAAAATCGCTCGAACCTGTGAGGTGGAGGTTGCGATGAGCCAAGATCGCGCCATTGCACTCCAGCCTGGGCAGCAAGAGCGAAAGTCGGTCTCAAAAAAAAAAAAGAAAGAAAAAGAAAGAAAGAAAGAAACTATAAGATAATATACTTGCATTGTTTTAAGCTGCTAACTTGTGGTTATGTGTTACAATGTAATTGAAAACTAATACAGTGAGTCTCCAGAGAAGCTGGCAGTTCCCATCTAAACATTGTCCTGACATAGAGAAGGCCACCCCTGTTGTGAGACAGGTGTCTGATGCCATGGAAACTGTGCTCACCTAACTCATGGTTTGGATGCCATGCTCACTAACACACACCTGGCTTCCTACACAGATGTGCCTTAAGGGAGATAATGTACTGACCATCCACATGGAGTATCTCAGTCCCTGGAACATTGACTTTTCAGGTAAATAAATAAACAAATATGCTGGCCTCCTGATTCCATACACCAGTTTCTTCAGCTAGGCTCCCGTAAGTCTACCCCTGAGAGACAGCTCCACCCTTGATATCCACAGAAAATCAAGTTAAAATCTGACAAAGCTAAGAATTAGCCAGACCCTGGACTGTATTAGTCTTACTGCCACAACCAGCGGCTTAAAACAACACTCATTCGTGAGCTCACAGCTGAGTGGGTCAGAAATCCAGTCAGGCTCAGCTGGGTTCTCTGCTTAGGGTCTCAGAGAGCCAAAAGCAAGGTGTTGGCCAGACTATGCTCTTATCTGTGAGCGCTTAGGAAGAATCCACCTTCAAGCTCGTTTAGGTTGTTAGAATAATTTGGTTCCTAGTGGTTGTATGACTGAGGTCCCTGTTACTTTGCTGGCTGCCAGCCAGGGACATGCTCAGTTTCTAGAAGCTACCCACATTGCTTGGCACGTGGTCCCTTTCATCTTCACAGTCAGCATCGAATCCTATTCATGCTTCAGATCACTCTTCCCACCTGCTGGAGAATATGGATTCTAAGGGGCTTGTGTGATTTGATCTCCCCCCGTGGATAGTCTCCCTCTGCCGACCAAGGTAATAGAATCATGGTGATATCTCAAACATGCATAGGTTCCATCTATACTCAAAGGGGAAGGTATAATGCAAAGGGCAGGGTCACTGGGGGTCACTCTTAGGATTCTGCTAACCACACTGGACCATGGCAATCTGACAAGGTAATGAATGCCCGCCGGGGAGAGCTCCTAAAAGAGCCAGTCAGCTTTCTACAGGAGACCTTCATATACCACAATACTGCCAAAATCCCTATTCATTTTAAAGCAATTAGGATATTTCCTCATTGTTTTCCCATATTCTTAGTGCTATACATTGTTACTTTTTACTTCTTCTGAGCTGGAACCTTATGAATGTATTTTGCCCACTCACAGAAATCAAGTTTCATAAAAATTAAGCAGAAACCATAGACCAAATACTGAACATCTACTAAGTATGAGACAGTATGTCAAGTACTGTGAAATATGAAAATAATATTAACTCTTCTCAGAGGAGTTGATAAGTAATGCAAGCCAAAATGAAGATAATATAACATGATTAATGATGCCACACTTAATATTAGTCAAAAGGCAAGAATTAATAAGATTCACAGCAAATTACCACAGTTTTTAATACAGGCCTGATAGCCAGCGTACTCCTACAGATGCCACTGGTAACAGGTAGATATGAAGATCTTTAAAATGTTACCACTACGATTCTAAAATTTTGGGATGTTTAACATATATATAATGTTTATGTATAAAGCAAAAAAAAAAATCAGAGGAAATACACCAAAGCAGTTAGCTATTTGAACAGTCATTTTACAGGAAATTTTAACTGTATTTTTATTAGTTTTTTAAAACTTTTTCATTTTTTTCCCCAGTAAGCATATGGTACTTTTAGAACGAGAAAATATATATCTACAAGCATTTATATTGGGCAAATCATGGTATTTGCCCCAACTAATCTTTCCTTCAAGCCAAAAACTGTCTTGTCCATAGCTCCCCATGCTTTGGAAAACATGGGCTATTTGGATATGGCACAAAAAAGATCAGGAGAGCCATTCAGACCCAGCTAACTGGAACGTGAACAAGGAAACAAACTTGTTGACAGCAAGACTTAGAGCTGAAAGGATACAGAAGAGCTGAAACTACCAAGAGCCCTGCAAACTGATGGCGTGTGAGAACAGAAATGATGAGTAAAGAGGAGCTATGGGGTAGAGAGAAGGACACGAAAAAGAGATTGAGGGAGCCAACAGAAGAAAGGAGAGAGCAGACAGGCTATGAGCAGAGGACGCCCAAGACAGAGACAGAAGAGCAGGGATGGACGGGTGGGCAGATGGATGGGTGGGTGGAGGGATAGGTGGACAGGAGGACAGGGAGAGCCAGAGTGAGTATGCAGTCCTCCTAGCACTTCTTTGATTTCTGACAAGTTTCCAGCTCTCTTTTTAACAAATGATTTTCCATTCCTTTCAACCAAAATGAGCCTAATCAAAATGACATTAAAAACGTTACTTCTATAAGACTAAAAATTGAAATAAAAGACAAGTTTTTAAAGATCTTCTAAAAGACAATTTCTTAATTTAGATTTGTTTTTGCTTCTTCAAATCCCAGTTCCTCCCCACAAACTGATGAGAATCTCTGAATTTCTCTATCCCCAGCACTCACAAACAGAACAATCCCAGTCAGAAGAGGATTTGCCTATTAGCGACGCTATCTCCACCAAGACAGCAGCCTTATTAAATTACAACTGTTTGAACAAGGTCAAGCACTCAGAGTTTAATTCAAAGTGTTTCCAGGTATAATGCTGTCAGGTCAACTTAAACAAGCCAACAGAGGCTTGGAGCCTGATTAAATATTAAAACAGAATCTTTCACATCTGTTTTTACCCAAGGATGAAATTACTGTACATCACTTCAATCAGCTCATTAATACACTACACACACATCTTGCCTCAAAGGTTACAGGAATATCAATGCTTCAGAGGCCTGCAGTGAAACCTGCCCACACAGCCAGAAGTGAGGTCACTGCATACTTTACAGAACGTCAATATTTCTTTATAAAATGTGAGAGATAATCAGTTAGACATAGACACATTTTAAATTAAAGGATGAAAACCTCCATGAAGTTAAGCCAGTTGCTTTTGATCTGAACCTTTTCATCATTCAGTTGGCTTTGATAGGTAACTTGATAGCACACATTAAGCAAAAATTTTGATTCAACAGTAATTATTTTATAAAATGGAGAGTTGTCACATCCAAAGAGAGAGTCATGTTGATTACATTTTTTAACTTACAAAAGCACAAATATAAAATACAAAAGATATTTTAAGTATAAAAGATATTTAAGATTTTATACTTAAAATATCTTTTATATACATAAACATTTTGAAGGACACACACTGAGGACACTCAAGAATATATACTTTCATGGAGAATTAGGTGAATGAGCAATTGAGAATTTTCTGCTCTTAAAACTCCTATAACAAGGAATGACACCTGGACAAACAGTCAAGAATCACTTAGAATAGGTCTCTGTTTAACCCCACTCCCCCAATATCTGCACTCAGTGAATCATTCTTCAACTGCTTTGTAGCACTATGTGGTAGGCAGTGACAGCTATTAGCTGGGACTGCTATGCACATTTCCCACCCATGCCTCTTCTTCTGGTATATCACCCCCTTTCATCTGGGAACCTCACTAGTCCTTGACAATTGTCAAACACAGTACCCTCGCCTCCTAGCCAGTCAGTCGAGTGAGCACACTCTTCAAACCACAGTCCTCATGACCTGGGTGACAGTCTAAAGCGTGGGCACATGCCTCCAACAGGCTGCTTCTACACGTGAGCTGGGAGAGGAAAGTCTTTAGGGTTGCCCACCTGGCAGAAGGTATGGACAGCCATTTTCCCACCCCCAACGAGACAGCCAACAGGCAAAACACAAAACCTACTCATAGACAGAGGGAGCAGAGCTCAAGATGTACAAAAACAGGGCTGACCACATCCTCTGAGCAACTGGAGCCATCTGGGCCCAATCCACCTCTACTTTCTGTTTTGAACATTAGGTGTCTCTAGCTAAGTATGATATGTATTCATTAATAATATATTTTAATACGATATTTTAAATTAGTTCAATATAGACAAGGATGATGAATTTTAAATATTTAACACTTGACCAAAAATAATGATGTTAGTATCAATGGTACTTGTGAGGTGTTTCATTGCGATACTGCCCTAAGTCCTTAATTAATGTTAACATTATCTGTGTTTAGGTATGTTAGTAATAAAAAAATCAGAAAAGGTATTCTGACCCAAAGTACAGATAAAATCACACTTGCTCTAAGAATCCTACTGACTTCTCTCTTTTCTGAAGTTCTACAGAACTTACTTAACACTATAGAACACTACCTAGAGATTTTTATCTTGCACTGCTTTCTTACTGTTTAATGTGTAATTGATTTAAAGTTTTATTAACTGTTTTGCTATGTTAAAAACAATATAGGTTGCTTAAATATAAGATATTTTAAATTAGTTCAATACAGACTAGGATGACAAATTGTAACTATTTAACATTTGACCAAAAATGATGCTGGTATCAATGTCACTTGTGAGATCTGTTTCATGGTAATACTGCCCTAAGGTCACTTACTTACTCAGGAGTAAAGGCCAAATTTACACCCAAAAAAGGGTGATTGTGGAGTAACAAAACCTTCAAAACCCAACTTAAACACTGCAGGCTAAGGAAAAATTATTCAAGAACCATTTGTGAGAAGTTGGAGTTTTAAAAATTCATTTAGAGGTCATGCACGGTGGCTCACACCTGTAATCCCAGCACTTTGAGAGGCTGAGGTGGGCGGATCACCGGAGGTCAGGAGTTTGAGACCAGCCTGGCCAATATGGTGAAACCCCATCTCTACTAAAACACATACAAAATTAGCTGGGCATGGTGGCAGGCGCCTATAATCCCAGCTACTCGGGAGGGTGAGGCAGGAGAATCGCTTGAACCCAAGAGGCAGAGGTTGCATGAGCCGAGATCGTGCCATTGCACTCTAGCCTGACTGACAAGAACAAAACTCTGTCTCAAAAAATAATAATAATAATAATTCATTTAGAATTTTAGAAATAGCAGTTGTTTCCAGGAATACATGAAAAACATTTTATTTCTTTGAATTCATTGATACTGTTTTTTTTTTTTTTTTTTTTTGAGATGGAGTCCTGCTCTGCTGCCCAGGCTGGAGTGCAGTGGCACAATCTCAGCTCACTGCAACCTCTGCCTCTTGGGTTCAAGCAATTCTCTTGCCTCAGCCTCCCAAGTAGCTGAGATTACAGGTGCCCACCACCATGCCCTATTTTTTTTTTTTTTTGTATTTTTAGTAGAGACAGGTTTTCACCATGTTGGCCAGGCTGGTTTCGAACTCTTGACCTCAAGTGATCCACCCGCCTCAGCCTCCCAAAGTGCGAGGATTACAGGCATGAGCCACTATGCCCAGCCGGTTGACTCTAAATAAAGGAATGATTTGGGACATGAAACTCAAAGGTTCATTTGCCCTCCCCCCAGCATATGATTACATTTGAAACTGAAGGTTACTATAAGCACAGAACTGTCTTAGCCTTCTTTCTTCTGCTATAGCACAGTAATAGACAGTATTTCAGTAGGAAAACCATGGGACACAGAGCCAGGACACCCAAGTGGAAGTTCTTTCTCTGTCATTGACTGGCCTTGTGAAAATAAAACAGTTCAAAACTTCTTTTGAACCTATTCTCTTAACTGCATGAGACTAACGCCCACCTTATCCACTATATAAGAGGGTGGTGAACAGGAATTTGAGGCTATGGTGAGCAATGATCAGCCACTGCACTCCAGCCTTGAGCAACAGAGTAAGAGCCTATTCCCCAAGAAAAAAAAAAAAAATTTAAAATTTAAAAAGACAGTGGTGAAGACCCACTAAGACAATGTTAGAAAAAACAAAACCAGTGCCATTTGAAAGCAATATACAAATGTAAGTTGCAGTCTCCTGTCTACAGAAAATAAATGAATTTGTGTCATGTGCCACGTGCAAACATGATCTTAGTCATCTTCTAGGAGAAAACAAAGCTCAAAGAGGCTACTCCTAACTTGTGCAAAGTCATAGCAAAGGTAGAAGCAGCGGCTCAGTCCAAAGCCCACATCCTTCCCCTCACCACGCTGCCTCCAGTAACCACAGAGCAAGGAAGCTGTACTTCTGGACCCACTAGGATCCAAATCCTAGGTGCTTTTCCCTTTTCATACCAATGCGTTTCACGTTTGTTAAAAAGGTAAACATTCTACAATAAACACTTCGTTGCTGTTCTTTTTTTTTTTTTTTAACTAAAGAAACATGCAGATTTATTGTTGACAAAGAAAAATTCCAGCAAACACATATGAGGGCCTATATGGTGTTTTGCTAAACAAAATAATTTAAAAGTATGTTTGTTATGCTTGCTATGGCTAAAAATCCTAATTTAACATGGCAAAAATAATCTGCAAATGAATTATAGCTAATTGCCTATGGTGTTTTCAAGTTCTAAAGAATGAAACAGCCCCCAAAATTTCCATTTTTAGAGCCATATATTCCTGTTTATAGATTCCTAGTGTTCATTTACTGAGCGTAAGCAGTTATGAAGACATTTAAATTTTTAATAGTACGTATTTCTTTAAAGAAAAGCTGAAACTTCCTGTTTAGTGATTTAATCACGACACAAGTTGAAAGCATTTAAAAATCAAGTACCTATTGGATGAAGTTCACTGCTAAGACACAGAATAGATGCTGGCCCAACTTTAATATTCTGTAGGACGCAAACTACATGCCTTGCTAGGGGGTAACAGAAAAAAGAAAGTTGCCTGGTAGTGGTGACTTACTGAATTTTCTCTGCCCACAAAGCTTAATGCAGGTAAAATGACTTAGTTAACTAATGGGGCTGAGGGATAAGGGTTGTGCCTATCACTGTGGCCCCCACAGTGGAGAGGGCACTTTCGCCACCACTCTAGGTCCAGCAGTATGCATTCTTCCCCAGGCAGAAAACAGGTACTCTAGGTGCACAATCAGATTACTTCCGGGACAGACACTTCTTGTCATGTTAGAGTGGGAAGCGGGGGAGAGGAAGGGTGCACAGGGGTGCATACCAGGATTTGCGTCTGTGTCGGGGCTTTTTTCAAGGCTGGAGAAGGATGCAGTGAAACCAAAAGACAGTTAGGCTCAGGATTATAATAAAAGCTTTCAAATACTTACAAAAAGGGCTCTCTGAAATCTTAAACCATTAAATTTAAACACTGGCAGTTAATAAAACACAAAGCTATGTGTTTAACAGAAAATAGAATCCCAATATGGCATAATCTTATACCATACACAAATTCACACTTGAACAATATAATCAAGTAGAGTAAACCATACTAAATGTAAAGTCAATAAATTCTTTTCTTGATTGTTGACCCCACACACACACCAAAGAAAAGACTATAAGGGATTTAACAGAAGGAAATTAATCATCATAATACTTTGGTTCAATACTGATCTAGGGTGAGATAATTTGGGCATTAGTACAGTTTACGTGAAATAAGATTTAAAGCAGCACATTTAAAAGAAGCAGAATTCATTAAACAACCTCTCAAAAGGATCATTTCCTCTAATTATTGCTTTTATAACAGAAGACAAAGGCAACCCAATGTAAGTTCATAAAATCTACAATTAGCTGCCAAAATCTTAGCAGATAAAATTAGAAGAGAAAGCATATTTGGAAGCACAATTGGTAAAAAGTTCTGTTATCTTATTTCTAAAAAGGCATTTGCTCTTTCTTTCTACCCATAATCATTTAAAGTACACAAATAGGCCGGTGTGGTGGCTCACGCCTGTAATCCCAGCACTTTGGGAGGTCAAGGCAGGTGGATCACTTGAGGCCAGCAGTCTGAGACCAGCCTGGCCAACACGATAAGACCCTGTCTCTATTAAAATACAAAAATTAGCTGGGTGTGGTGGTGCGTCCTGTAGTCCCAGCTACTCAGGAGGCTAAGGCAGGAAAACCACTTGAACCCAGGAGGCGGGGGTTGCAGTGAGCCGAGATCGCGTGCCACTCTACTCCAGCCTGGGTGATGGAGTAAGACCCCCATCTCAAAAATAAATAAATAAATATATTAATTAATTAATTAAAAACTAAAGTACACAAATATTATGGACTAGATATTACGGTAGGCCCATGACAACAGAGGAATAAAAAGGCAAAGCTAAGCTAGGTGATCTAGCAGCATACAGTCCTAGAGAGAGGGGGTTTATAAAAGTCCTCACAATACTTCCAGACAAGTTTGCTAACCTGGGTTGTCCCTAAGAAGCTATAGGAGAGAAAAGCAGCTGACTGGCTGACTGGAACATTTTCACATCTGGGCTGAGTCTTCAAAGGAAAAGAAAAAGAAGGAGTCTGAAAAACAAGGTTAAACAAGAGGGAAAGGTACATATCCCATATTCCAGGCAAAAACAACAACAACAACAACAACAAAGCAGTGTGTGAAACAGTACAGAGTTAAAATATTTTTAGGGAATCTTTGGACAGAGGAAGGGGATAAGAGGGAGTCATGCTGGGGAAGGTCTAAAGCTGGAAAGATTGATAGAAACAAGATTAAGGGCCAGGCGTGGTGGCTCATGCCTATAATCCCAGCACTCGAATCCCAAGAGTTCAAGACCAGCCTGGCCAACACAGTGAAACTTCATCTTTACTAAAAATACAAAAATTAGCCAGGCATGGTAGCTCACACCTGTAGTCCCAGTTACTCGGGTGGCTGAGGCATGAAAATCACTTGAACCCGGGAGGTGGAGGTTGTAGTGAGCTGAGATCACACCACTGCACTCCAGGCTGCCTGGGCCACAGAGAGTCTGTCTCAAAAAAAATAAGGAATAAGATTAAGAAGAGGAGTGTTTTGGTCAAACTGTGGAATTAATTCAAGCTTTTTATGCCTTACTCATAAGGCCTATTGGGAAGATATTTAAGACCCGATCAAAATCTGTCATATTATTTCCTAAACTTTTCAGTAGTACACAATTGATGTTT
>NW_012113141.1:8377880-8387264 GCF_000951035.1 Colobus angolensis palliatus | reverse complement strand
GAAATGCAAATCAAAACCATAATGAAAACCTCGGACCCATTAGGATGGCAAAAAAAAAAAAAAAAAAAACAAGTATTGATAAGGATATGAAGCAATGGTAACCTCTGTGCACTGCTGGTGGGAATGTAAAATGGCATAGCTGTTATAAAGAAGAGTTTGGCGGCTTCTCAAAGAATTAAAAACAGAATGATGATCCAGCAATCCCCTTCTGGGTATATAGCCAAAAGGATCTCAAGGAGATTTCTGCTTACCCATGTTCACTGTAGTAGTGTTCACAGGAGCTGAAAAGCAGAAATACCCTAAATGTCCACCAACAGACAACTAGATAAAGCAAATGTGGTCTATCCATACAATGGAATATTATTCAGCCTTAAAAAGAAGGAAATCTTGTCACATGCTACAACATGCATGAACCTTGAGGACATTAAGTGAAATAAACCATTAAGAAAAAGACAAATACTGCATTATTCCACTGATGTGAATTGTCAAAAGTAATCAAACTCTTAGCAACAAAAAGTAGAATGGTGGTTGGTAGAGGCTGGCAGGAGCAGGGAATCAGGAGTTGCTTCCTGGGTACAGAGTTTCGGTTTTACAAGATAAAAAACCTCTAAAGATCTGTTGCATTAACTGTTGCATATACTTAACATTACTGTACTACACACTTAAAAATGGTTAATATGGTAAATTTAATGTTATGTGTTTTCTTTAACCATAATAAACAAACAAACCAAAAACAACAACATGGTCGGATGCGGTGGCTCATGCCTATAATCCTAGCACTTTGGGAAGCCGAGGCGGGTGGATCACTTGAGGTCAGGAGTTTGAGACCAGCTGGTCAACATGGTGAAACCCCATCTCTGCTAAAAATACAAAAATTAGCTGGGTGTGGTAGTGCACGCCTGTAGTTCCAGCTACTCGGGAGGCTGAGGCAGGAGAATGGCTTGAACCCAGGAGGCAGAGGTTGCAGTGAGCCGAGATAGAGCCATTGCACCCCAGCCTGGGCGACAGAGGGAGACTCCGTCTTAAAGGGGGGAAAAAAAAGAGAGAAAAATATGATTAAAGGCTGAAAAGTTTCAGGCTAATTCATAAGGGGTCCCTAATGCCAATATGGGGACGTGACCTTTATTATTAGCTGTATGTTACGTCAGCAAATTTAGCGTTCAAGCTGTAGTAAAATTTCAAATTTCTCAGCCAACACAGTAATTGCTGGCAAGTTGTATGCTTGAAACCTGCAGAGTATAAATAAGGGATAGTATGCTACATTCTAAAATCCACTCCAGTCTACTGGGGTTGAGATCGTTGATTGATTTTGCCATCATGGAAGGCTGTTTCAGAATTTCCATGAATTTTGGCTGGGCATGGTGGCTCATGCCTATAATCCCAGCACTTTGGGAGGCCAAGGCGGGCAGATCACCTGAGATCAGGAGTTCGAGACTAGCCCGGCCAATATGGTGAAACCCGGTCCCTATTAAAAATACAAAAATTAGCCAGGCGTGGTGATGCATGCCTGTAATCCCAGCTACTCGGGAGGCTGAGGCAGGAGAATCGCTTGAACCCGGGAGATGGAGGTTGCAGTGAGCTGAGATTGCATCATCGCACTCCAGCCCAGGTGACAAGAGTGAAACTCCATCTCAAAAAAAAAAAACAACAAAACACTAATTTTTAGCCAGTGTTTTAAAAAGAAAATATTATCTTAAATAAAGCCAAACTTTCAGTTATTAAAAAGTCTACTCTAAATCCAAACTCATTTTATCCAATGTCAAGCTTTTCCCCTAAGAACAGCAGTGAGGAAAAAGAGAAGGTTCCAAGAAAGTGAGGAAAGGGAAAGGTCTACCCACTTGTCTGTGGTCCGGTCCTGCAGCCTGTAAAATATCTTCCACCATTTGCAGGAGTCCACATAACAGCTCTCTCTAGTGAGACCCCTTTGCTGGGACCTCCATGTTGTCTGATGCAGGCAACGGGTGCCCTTTGACTCAGCTCTCAGTCTCCTCTCAGCTCCTGCCTCTGTGGTTCACCCACGACCTCCTTCTGCTGGGGGCCTAGCCCTGGGAGGCAGCCTTCACAGGCAGGACAAGTCTTTCAAAAAGACTTGGGCCAGCTGTCCTCCATGCAGACCACCAGGCCCACAGGAAATGTCAAGCATTTTTGCTGCCCTCTCTCCATACACTGTCCCCAGGGGCAGCTCCAGCCACATGGGGGGCTTTCAGATGAGAGGAAGATACCTGTCTCTGTATTCACAGACATCCCCAAACTCCAGGAAAGCCATACCACACTCACTCAAGAACACTTTCTCAGGAGTCCATTCCAATCCCACAGCGGCACCTGGTTGGTACCTCTGTGCAGCTCGAGAAGATGTCAATACCCTCTTGCATTCAACCCTAATCTCTGAGTTATTCTCTTGAGGTCTTTCTCTAATGACTGGGGGAGGACAGAGAGAGAAGGAACCCCCACCTCCCCCAGGAAAGAGCTCCCTACCCCTAAGAGTTCCTTGCAAGCCACTGACTTATACGCTTCTCTTACACAGGCTGATTATGCTATGGGGGGTATAACAGCTACTATGTGCACAAAAGGTAGTTAGAGGTATCAGTGCGAAATGTACAACAGTAAAGGCTAAGTCCATCCATATTAACATTGATGTGTGCAACCAGGACTATCCAGGAAGAAAATCTTGATAATTTTAGTAACTCCAGTGCCACTACTGTCACTGCCTTTATTTTGGAGACAGGGTCTCTCTTTGTCCCCCAGGCTGCAGTGCAGTGGGGCAAACATAGCTCATTGCAACCTCAAACTTCTAGGCTCAAGGGATCTTCCTACCTCAGCCTTCCAAGTAGCTGGGACTACAGGTGCACACAAATTAGCCATGCCTGGCTAATCTGTTTACTTTGTGTAGAGATTGGGTCTTGCTTTTATGCCCAGGCTGGTCTCGAACTCCTGGGCTCAAGTGATCCTCCTTCCTTGTCCTCCCAAAGTGCTGGGATTACAGGCGTGAGCCACCACACTCAGCCTGTCCCTGCATTTTCTAACACTCTGTTCAGATTCAAACTCCAGGTGGAAGCAGTCAACAGGCTAAGCTTAAGAAGCATGGGCCGGGCGCGGTGGCTCAAGCCTGTAATCCCAGCACTTTGGGAGGCCGAGACGGGTGGATCACGAGGTCAGGAGATCGAGACCATCCTGGTCTACACGGTGAAACCCGTCTCTACTAAAAAATACAAAAAACTAGCCGGGCGAGATGGCGGGCGCCTGTAGTCCCAGCTACTCGGGAGGCTGAGGCAGGAGAATGGCATAAACCCGGGAGGCAGAGCTTGCAGTGAGCCGAGATCGCGCCACTGCACTCCAGCCTGGGCGACAGAGCGAGACTCCGTCTCAAAAAAAAAAAAAAAAAAAAATAGAAGCATGTCCACCCCCTGCAGTTCCTAGGAGGCAAGAACAGAAAATGCCCATTTGATCTCTGCTGGCTTCCACAGCAGAAGGTAGAACCTACCAGGACTCATCATTGGGCAACCTATAGTGGACAGCAGATGTCCATTACAGACATTCCCTATCTGCTTCCTTAAAGAACTCAGAATATCTGTCAAAACAACACTGGCAATGATATACAATGTTAATTCTGCCAGTCCACATTACATGCCAATATTGTTCCAACTAAAAAATAATTTATAAACGCACAGCTCTGATCACTACCACAATCTGCCATTATCAGTCAGAGTCAACAAAAAATGAAAGCTCCCAGAAGGGCTAAAATCCTTAATGCAAGGCTGATGACAAAGACGGCAGGAGATTATTTAATTTTTTAATGTCGGATCATGTTAACTGCCATGCTTAAATTTGCAAATTGTTGCTTGTTAAAATATCCATTTACTAAAATGATAAATAATACATGTTGTGACACATTAGTGAAACTGTTATTTTTTAAAGCATCACAGACACAGATGAATTACCATTTCGGTGCAAACCCTTGTACCATTTAGGGAAAAACAAGAGGATCTGTTAAGTTACATCGTGGCAGAAAAATCAAGAGTTGCCACCACATTTCCCTACCCCAAAATGACCCTCCACATTTCAGATTCTTAAGGTCAGCTCAGCGAGGCATGTGCAGAGCCAAAACCAGAGCCCAGAAAGTTGACTGAAGGCTTCCTGCCAAAGGCAGCCCTTGCAGTAGCAGCACCAGCTAACATCAAGGTCGAGTTGGCAATGGAAAGGTGGCCAGGTTTAAAAGAAATGCTGTCAGGAATCGCCAGGAATAAAGAAGCCATTCCAAATTGCACTATAGCAAAGGAAACAAGGATCACAGCTTTCCCCAAACAATGTTCATCCATTTCATCCCCTACTAATCTAGCTCAGTAATCTCATGTTCAATTTTACCTCATATATATAGAGCTCAGCTCTTTGCTTTTATTGAATGGGGATACATACTGGAATCTCCTTTGAAAGATAAATGGTTATTTGCAAATGCTGAAAGGCAGAGAGTAAAAACAAATTTTGTAACACAAATAAAATTTTGAAATTCAACCATTTATATGCCAAAAAAAAAAACCCCAAACTGTGTTCTATCTACCTTTAACTCAAGATTTGAACATATATCATAAAATCCTTAGAAAATAAAGTGACTGTATTTTAAAAATCAAACCCATGATGGTACAAAAAAATACTTGGTAACCAAAAGATTAAATGTAAAACATGAGCTCACTGACTCGAGGTCAAATTTCTAAAGTCAGCATTCTCAGCTCTTCATGGTCTGTCCCTAACCTACCTTTTTCTATTTTACTTCCTACAGCTTCCCTTTAATAGACGTGTCCTCCGAGAAAACTGTACTACTCAGTTCCTCACATTCTCCTGTGTGCATTTCTGTTTGTTTTGAGACTGAGTCTCGCTCTGTCACTCAGGCTGGAGTGCAGTGGCCCGGCTAATTTTTTGTATTATTAGTACAGACAGGATTTTGCCATGTTGGCCAGGCTGGTCTCAAATTCCTAGCCTCAAGTGATCCGCCTGCCTCAGCCTCCCAAAGTGATGGGATTACAAGTGTAAGCCACCATGCCTGGCCTCCTGTACGCATTTGTAAGTGGTGGGCCCACCTCCCTTTCCTTCTGAATATCTCCTTAAAAATTACATGTCCAGGCCAGATCACTTGAGGTCACGAGTTCAAGACTAGCCTGGCAACATGGTGAAACCCCATCTCTATTAAAAACACAAAATCAGCCAGGCGGCTGGCATGTGCCTATAGTCCTAGCTACTGGGGGAGGCTGAGGCAAGAGAATCACTTGAACCTGGGAGGCAGAGGTTGTGGTGAGCCAAGATTGCACCACTGCACTCCAGCCTGGGCGACAGAGTGAGACTCTGTCTTTTAATAAAAAACAAGAAAAACACATGTCCAAATTCTCCATTTCCTACAGTGACCAGCTCAAATGGCATCTTGGCTGAGTGCTCTCTCCTTCCTCTGCCTCCCACAGCCCTGGCAATGAGCTACACTCCATACACCTTATCCCTTCTTGAAGAGTAGTAATCTTTGGTCAAAAAGTCACTACTAAACTGTGAGTTCATCTTCACAACACAGCTCTTACTTATGGAGAGACAGTCACACTATGCCCTGTTGACACAGGATCCAAGCAGAGCCTGCCTCCAACCTATGGCAGGTCATCTCCTGCCTGACTTGTGTAAATTCCTCAGATTTAAAAGCCCATTTACTCCTTTGGCTCTTTCCCACTAGGGCTTAGCTCTCTCCCAAAACAATGAATTTTTCTTTCAAAGACACTGAATAAGGCTCCTTGATTTGATCTATTTTCTGCCTCCCATCCACTGAGCCTCGCTCCAAGGTATGCTCAGGCCAGTATAAAAAGTCCAGCACCACCTTGCAGGGTGAGAATTTCAACCCCTTTACACAGATGCAAACGTTCCCATGAGGCAACTGGCCCTGGGTTCTGGAGTTCGGCTCCTCCCTTGTCTTGGACCTCAGTTCTTAATTCTCTCCCACTGAATCTTCGCAGCTACTTAACTTCTTAATGAAGCTGAAAGCTCTATCAACCATCCAGGCCTTAAAGTTCTCAAAGCTTAATACCAAGCATAATCACCCAAGTAGAGAAATGGATCAGACATCAGAGACATCCAGGCAACCTTATCTTGTCTAAAAAATATAAATATGTATTTAAAAAATTTTTCATTACACAATAATGGAATACAATTTCACTGTAAAAAAATTTGACAACACAGATGATACGAAGTCCCCACTGACACTTCCTCAATCCCGTCCCATGTCTGTCTTAGAGTCTTTTATTCATGTATTTACATATCATCCTTCATCAAATCTAAGATCTTATCACTTGTTTTTTTTTTTTGAGATGGAGTCTCGCTCTGTTGGCCAGGTTGGATGGAGTGCAGTGGTGCGATCTTGGCTCACTGCAAGCTCTGCCTCCCGGGTTCACGCCATTTTCCTGCCTCAGCCTCCCAAGTAGCTGGGACTACAGGCACCCGCCACCACGCCCGGATAATTTTTTGTATTTTTAGTAGAGACGGGGTTTCACCGTGTTAAACAGGATGGTCTTGATCTCTTGACCTTGTGATCTGCCCACTTCGGCCTCCCAAAGTGCTGGGATTACAGGTGTGAGCCACCATGCCTGGCCGATCTTATCACTTGCAATGTGCATTATGCTTCACTAAGAAAGAGTTTAAATTAGTAAACTATGTCACCAATTGTTAGATACACTGATTTCAGAAATGTTAAAAAACCTGAAAGGCATGTTTTAGAATTTACAAAATACAATCCATATAAATTTTGAGCTTTACAAATATAAATGTAATAATTCTGTATTTTTTCTCACTAAAAAAGGAATCTGAGAGAGCCTCCCACATCAGTTGCATAAAGATCTACACCACACTCTTATACACTTTTTAGGTACTGCATTCTATATGCTGGCTGTACCACTTGTACATTTAATCATTCCAATATTTCACCATTCCAATGAGCATGTGTTCATGTGCATTTCACTAGACGTAAAACTACCAAATTAAAAGTACGTGATTTTATTTTCAAAGATACAGCCAAACTACCTTCTCCAAAAAGGTCTGAACAATTTATATGCTCAGGATATGAAAGTACACCAATTCTTCCTCATTGCTGCCAAAGAATATTATTCGCTTTAATTTCTGCCAATCTGATGGGATAAAATCATATCTGGTTGCTTTAATGTGTAATTCACTAATTATTAATGAAGTTAAGCATCTCTTTGTATTTATTGGCCATTTGTTCCCTTTCTGTCAATGCCTTTTTATATCTTTTGCCCATTTTTCTAGTGTTTTCTTATTAATATGCAGAAGCCTCTTTATATACTCTGTATTTATCCTTTGTATATTGCACATGGCCTATTTTCTCCTAGTCTGTTATTTGTCTTTTAATTATATTCGTGATTTTGTCTTTGGTGATACAGACATTCCGAATCTTTTAATGGTCAAATTTATTCATCACTTCCCAGCTATACCCAAGATTACTTACATGTAGGTAATATTTTCTTCTAACATACAACCCATTCTTTGTAAACTCCACTGGGTTCTGGCCTGGCAGTGCCTGAAGGGATGGATATGAGACACACTCGTACAACCCACACACTGGAGAATTTCCATACAGCTATCCTGACCCCACCACTGAAAGAGGCAGGTGTCAGTCAGTGCTCTGCCAGCCTGTGGGCACTATATTTCAGGAAGGACCAGCCAGTTCTCTTTTTTTTCCAGACAGGATCTCACTCTAGTCAACCAGGCTGGGCTGCAGTGGCACAACCATGGCTTACTGCAGTCTCAATCTCCCCTAAGTGTCTCAGCCCAAGGCACTGGAATTATAGGCACATGCCCCACACCAAACTACCTTTTTTTTTTTGAGGTGGGGTCTTGCTATGTTGCCCAGGCTGGTCTCAAACTCCTAGGCTCAAGCAATCCTCCTGCCTCAGCTTCCCAAAGTCTTGAGATTACGGGCAGGAGCCACTCCACTCGGCACTAATTTCCTTTCTTAACATCAAAGCCAGAAGCCTAACCCATTCCAGGCTACATATGTGTGCCAGCCTGGTCAGCCTGACATCATGACTCAAAAACAGAGACCAGGCCAGGCATGGTGGCTCACGCCTGTAATCCTAGCACTTGGGAGGCTGAGGCAGGTGGATAACCTGAGGTCAGGAGTTCAGGACCAGCCTGGCCAACATGGTGAAACCCCAACTCTACTACAAATACAAAAATTAGCTGCGCATGGTGGCATGCGCCTGTAATCTCAGGTACCCAGGAGGCTGAGGCAGGAGAATCGCTATAACCCGGGAGGGAGAGGTTGCAGTGAGCCGAGATCGCGCCACTGCACTCCAGCCTGGGCAACAGAGAAAGACTCTGTCTCAAAAACAAAAAACAAAAAACAGAGACTAAAGCCTTGCCACACAGAGAGACAAACATCCCACTATCCATGGCTCAGTCTCTGGGCCAGGAGTGTCTGGACACCCTGTGGCAAGACTGTCACCCCGTCTCTCTCCCCCGTAGACTCAGATGTAACATACTGCCTGCAGAACTGCATCCCTGACCTGGTACAAACCAACCCCAGGGTACTGGGTAACTCTGATGACTTGATCCTGGTCTGACAGGCCCAAATGCCAAGGTGTGGTCCCTGTGAGACGGTCCCCTGTCCCCAGAGAGATGGTGGAGAAAGGCTGGCTCTTCTCCCTTCACATCTGCACTATGAGATCAGGTCTTTGATTCCTCTGCATTCTGCTCCCCACTGCTGACATGGTCTCCTTCACACGATACGCTATAACCTACTGCCCAGCCTGTCCAAGCTTCACATATCAGGTCCTCAGGACTCACCCAACTGCCAGAAAGAGGGCCCAGGACAGTTAGGTTCCAAGTTCCCTGACTCCAAGCAGGGCAAAGTGAGCTCTGGTTCCTGGGTCAGTGTAATACACTGAGTTATGGATGGGCCAGAGGTTGGTGGGAACACACACCCTCTGCGATACATGAATTATTTAGTCAAGAACAAAGCACTTAATGGGCAGGTAAGGTGGCAGCACAGAGTAGGAGCAGATGCAGCCTATGTTTCTGTGGCTTGTCCTTTGCCCCTGGGTTTCCACCTAAGAGCATCAGCTTGCACAAAGCCAAATCCTACTGTTCATAGCCTGATGATAACCCAGTTGGCATTCTGTGCTCTAAGTCACTCCCTTAGAAAGAGCTTCCCCTGGCCGGGCGCGGTGGCTCACGCCTGTAATTCTAGCACATTGGGAGGCCAAAGTGGGAGGATCACAAGGTCAAGAGATCGAGACCATCCTGGCCAACACGGTGAAACCCCGTCTCTACTAAAAATACAAAAATTAGCTGGGCATGGTGGTGGGTGCCTGTAGTCCCAGCTACTCGGGAGGCTGAGGCAGGAGA
>NW_012113141.1:8362859-8375865 GCF_000951035.1 Colobus angolensis palliatus | reverse complement strand
AAAAAAAAAAAAAAACCTAAGTCTTCTATGAGTTCAGAATTTGATGCTAGGTGGAAGGTGTCTATGAATATGTGAAGTGAGTATGTATGTTTAGAATAAAGGAACTGTCTAAGTAGGCTGTGTCTTTTTCTCTCCCATCTCCATGAAATGCCAGTGTCTCTTAGCAGATAAAACACATACATAAGGGAGTTAGAGAAAAGAGGTCTTGTAATCCTTTTATAGACTCCTAGGAGCACTGAGACTCATTCAACAGCACGTGAGTACAAGTCCTGGAAAGCACAGCTTCAGCACCTCAATAGAAAAGTTTTTCCCCTCACAGTGAAGCAATGAGAGGACTAACAAGCACCTAATTTTTAAAAATCAAAACAGAATTGGATGAGGATGGGCAGAACAGTAGGCCTGGGGGCAGAGGACGAGGTCATCCAACAGTCTCCAGGTATAAAGTCTCAATTCTACACATTTATAACGTGTATTGGTGATGTTCCCACTGGGCTGGCCACCACACTGTATAATCATACAGTGAGCTTTAATTACCCAAAACCATTCACTAGCTCTTATGAGATGTGTTCCACCTGAAGGACTGCTCAAAAGGGTCACAAATGGCTCATAATTTTTTTCTGCTGGATCTTAAAGCCTACAACTTCCTACTAAAGGAAAGATCAAAGGAAATACATCTGTAAAATACTGCCAGAAGGGCAGCAGGAGATGTGGGGGGCAGCCAACAACTGACCTCGGTGATGCCAACCTTAACTGTCATTTCACCCTTTCCCCTTCAAACCATCCCGTGGTCCTAAAACCTTTATAATCCTTTTACACTTGACACTACTGTCCCGGAAGAGCTGTTTGTCATCCTGAAATCAAACTGTATTTTCTCCTTTGGGAGCATGCACATTCTGTAAAAAGACAAGTAATCCTGAGACAGGCAAGCAGAACCATACTAGGCTCAGTTACTGACCTTGACTTTACTGAAAAATGTTAAGTGGTAAAAATTTCATCAAGGTCAGGGAAGAACAAAGGAAGAACCTGTTTCCATGTTTTCCCTTCCATTTTACATGTGCATTATTTCAATCCCATAGCCAACTGTTTGTCATCTCTTTATAAACTCTCAGGAACTCAAGAGAAAACAGTACATAAGTCACTCTCTCAAGAGCTACAAATGATGAGGAATACATTCCCATATATACACTATTATTCACTGAAATTTTTACTTAGCTGTTTTTAATAAAGAAAACCATATGGTTATGAAAAATATACTATAGGCAAGTTACTGATTCTGACACAGCTTTCTTAAAATTCAGAAGAAAGTATGTGAACCAAACAAACATGAACACATCAACCCTCAGAAAAGATGTTTAAAGAGCAATGCAAAATGTTTTAACTGGACTTTATCAGGCTTCTTAAATACTATAGAATTTCCTTACTGAGATATTAGGGAAGAAATTAACCTTTAAAGACAATTGTTTAAAGTAAGCAATCTCACAAAATGTTTATCTAACAGAATCCAGGCATGCTGGCTACAGCATCTCTATTGACATACCTTTGAAAACCACAAATTATTAGGAAATAGGTCTAGAAAAATGTGGCCCATGTAGAAAAAGTCTTTAACAAAGAAAGGTTTATTTCCAAATTACATCAGTATTCACAAGGTGGAACAACTTGTTATAGATGCACAGCATTAGTCTCATATACAACAATACCTTTACTAATAAGAGAATATGTCCAAATGTCACATTTCTTTTTTACAAAGCTAATTACCAGAGGTGAGAACTGATAGGCACAGGAATGAGTTCCAGGGTATCAGATAAGAGGACAGCTGAGGAATGAAATTACTGTAAAATATTAACTAAAAGTCAAACTTGCAAGAACATATAAAATATGCATCAGACAGTTTTAGGATGAGGTTAAAGAAAAGAGGGAGTGAGCCAGATTAATATTAATAATAAGAGGAAGAATAAGAGGAATCTCTGGTTGAGCAGGGAAGGAGAGACAGAAGGAAAAATCTTGAAGGGGCAGAGCTTTCAGCTCTTAAGTGAAGTTAAAGTGAAGATGGAGACTCCAGTAGCCCCAGCAGACACATCGGCTTCAGGTGGAGGAGCAGCGGGAACAGCAGGTTCCTTTTGACTGTATTTCCCCATCCCATGGCACCCACCAAGGATGCCCTCTAGGTCAACCTCAGAAGGAAGCCTGTGCTGTCTACAACTCCATCCCCAGCCAAGCGTGGTGGTTCGTACCTGTAATCCCAACATTTTGGGAGGCTGAGGCAAGAGGATCACTTTGAGGCCAGGAGTTTGAGATGAGCCTAGGCAACATAGCGAGACTCCATCTCTACAAAATAATTTTAAAAATTAGCCAGGCATAGTGACATGAGACTGTAGTCCCAACTACTTGGAAAGCTGACACGGGAGGATCACTGGAGTCCAGGAGTTCAAAGTTACAGTGAGCTACGATTACACCACTGCACTCCAGCCTGGGCAACACAGCAAAACCCCATCTCAATCAATCAATCTCCACCGCCATCTATGTGCTGGTTAGTGGCATCTTTGCAACATAGGGTTTAACATGAAAATTCTGCATGAGATAACATGCAATTGTTTTCAGTATAATCAGTCAAAAAGTATCAATGAATGGTTTTAGATTCCTGTGTTTCAACGGAGGGCAGAGCACAGAAGGCATGGGGCGTTTGGAGATGGCCAGAAGCCAAAGGCAGGAGGCAAAGGGCAGTGAAATCACCACTACTGAGTGACATACAGGGTACAGGCCAAACCTTACTTTATGCAGATTAACTCACTGAAGCCTCACAATAACCTTATGGCCGAGGTGAAAGGAGTCAACTGGGAACAACTCTGATCCTTATAACCCCCAAATCTTAGAAAAACGAGGCTGTCCAGTGAGAATCCAACTATAAAACCCACAGGGGATATTACAGACACAGCCTCCTTAATGGCTGGGCACGGTGGCTCATGCCTATAATCCCAGCACTTTGGGAGGCCGAGGCGGGTGGATCCCCTGAGGTCAGGAGATTAAGATCAGCCTGACCAATATGGTGAAACCCTATCTCTATTAAAATGACAAAAATTAGCTGGGTGTGGTGGTGTGCGCCTGTAGTCCCAGCTACTCTGGAGGCTGAGGAAGGATAATGGCTTGAACCCCGGAGGTGGAGGTTCCAGTGAGCCAAGATTGCGCCACTGCACTCCGGTCTGGGTGACAGAGTGAGAGTCCGTCTCAAAAAAAAAAAGTGTAAGATAAGGCCAGGAACAGTGGCTCATGTCTGTAATCCCAACACTTTGGGAGGCCGAGACAGGAGGACTGCTTGAGCCCAGGAGTTCGAGACCAGCCTGGCCAACATGGTGAAACCCCATCTCCACTAAAAATACAACAATTAGCTGGGCGTGGTGGCGCGCACGTGTAATCCCAGTTACTCGGGAGGCTGAGGCAGGAGAACTGTTTGAGCCTGGGAGGTGGAAGTTGCAGTGAGCTGAGATTGCGCCACTGCCCTTCAGCCCAGGTAACAGACCAAAACTCCATCTCAAAAAAAACATCAGTAACACACACCTGAAGACCAGCAATTCCACCGCTAGGTATACAGCCAAGGGAAGTAAAAACATGTGTCCACACAAAGATATGTACACAAATGTTCATAATAGTATTATTCATAACAGCCAGAAAGTAGAACCATCAATGTCTAACGAATGAATAAAATGTGGTATATCCATACAAAGAACTATTATTTGGCAGTTATAAAGAATGAAGTACTGATACATATTACATCTTAAAAGAACCTGAAAAATTGTGCTCGGTGAAAGAAGTCAATGATTTTTTTAAAAAAGGCCACATACTATAGGATTCCATTTATATGACATGTCTAAAATACGCAGTCATCAAGACAGAAAGTAGATTAGTGGTTGCCAGAGTCTAAGGGAAGCAGGACATGGGCAGTGATGATAATGGGTATACGATTTCATTCTGGGGTAAGAAAAATGTTCTGGAATTAGACAGTGGTGAATGACTTCGTGAATATACTAAAAACCACTGAATTATACACTTTAAAGAACTAAATTTTTTGATACGCAAATTACGTCTCGATTTTTTTTTTAATCTACCTTTATTTTTATTTTTATTTTTTGAGATGGAGTCTCACTCTCTCGCCCAGGCTAGAGTGCAATGGCATGATCTCAGCGCACTGTAACCTTGGCCTGGGTTAAAGCGATTCTCCTGCCTCAGCCTCCCAATTAGCTGGGATTATGGGCGCCTGTTACCATGTCCAGCTAATTTTTATATTTTTAGTAGAGATGGAGTTTCACCATGTTGATCAGGCCGGTATCAAATTCCTGACCTCAGGTGATCTGCCAACTCTGGCCTCCCAAAGTGCTGGGATTACAGGCATGAGCCACCGCGCCTGGCCAGATCTGCCTTTAGACGATAACATATCCAAACACTGTCCATTAGATGGGGAGGCTAGTCAGCACCAGAAGCTTAGAAAGAAAGGAAAAAACAAAAATGACACTGTCTAGGGGAGAAGCTTCAGTAACAGGGGGACTAAGAACCCTGAGCTCAGATCCATTGAAAGGCTTCTCGGAATGACATTAGCACTACAGAATTAATCCCAAGCTGCTGGCAAAGTGAACAGAGCCCCCTGAATTTGGGTTAATATAGTAGCCCTAAGACTTCTTGTCAAAATCTCACATGCACCAAGCAAATCCCACGGAGCTCTGCTTCCAGTATCCTCCCCTGACTCAATACCATTTATTTCTCATTATAAATTATTAAGCTGCCTTTCAGGCCTTTTTAAGCCCAGTCAAGGCAGCTCCCGTGTCAAGAAATGACCTGCTTCCATATTTTTGGACAACAGAGGATATGGGAAAATACTAGGATGGCCAACTATCCTGGTGTTCCTAGGGTTGTCCAGGCTATAGCACTCAAAGTCCTACAACCCAGAAAAACTCTCAGTCCCAGGCGACCCAGGATGGTTGATCATCCTAGAAAAGACCTTGAACTTGGTAACAATACTAAGATAATGTTTCCCTAATAAAGCAGATAATGTGTCGTGACTGATGCAAACCCATTCCCACCATCTTCTCCTTTGCCTTCTAACCAAAGAGACTGGGAAGCTAAGTTCTTGACATCCCAGACTACTTGCCACTAGTGATAGTCGTATGGCTCAGCTTAAGCCAATGAAATATAAGCAGAAGCCTTGGGGAGTGCCTCATTTCCTGAATAAAAAGGAAGAAGTTTCCAATGTTACCCTTGGCACTTTCCCTCTTTCCTCTGTGGGAACAGAGCGCTGGGGCCTACATATGAAGCAGCTATTTTGTGAGAATGAGATGAGCAAGTGAGCGCAAGGAAGGTCTCTATGCTAAAGATGGTGAAGCAGAAAGACCCTGAGCCACACATTGTTTGGCCAGACACCACTCACCATAATGCAAACATGCACCCTGGTTCACACCTCTGATCCCGGTAGCTTGCTACTCCTCTACGTAAAAATGCCTTCCCTACTTTATGGATGGACTTTGACTTTAAATCTCAATCTAGAAGAAGCTACCTCCCCCAGCAAAACAAATGTCTTTTTGTTGCTGCTGTTGTTGTTGCTGCTGTTGTTGTTGTTGTTTTGAGACAGAGTCTCGCTCTGTTGCCCAGGCTGGAGTGCAGTGGCACGATCTTGGCTCACTGCAACCTCCACCTCCCGGGTTCAAGTGATTCTCCTGCCTCAGCCTCCATGCCACCATGCCCGGCTAATTTTTTGTATTTTAGTGGACGGGGTTTCACCATGTTGCCCAGGCTGGTCTAGAACTCCTGAGCTTTAGGGGTAATTTGTTCACCCCAAACCCCATCAGCCCGCAACATTAGCATTAGCTGTATGATTAGTTACTAATGCACCCACTACAGTCTCCCTGGCTGACCACACTGTACTATACCTACAAAAAGTACTCCATAAATGAATGAGTATGAAATATTCCATAAGTCACTGACTGAACAAGTCAACTCCTTTCCTCTTTGAGTTTCTTTTTTTTTTTTTGAGACGGAGTCTCGCTCTGTCTCCCAGGCTGGAGTGCAGTGACCAGATTTCGGCTCACTACAAGCTCCACCTCCCGGGTTTACGCCATTCTCCTGCCTCACCCTCCGGAGTAGCTGGGACTACAGGCGCCCGCCACCTTGCCCGGCTAGTTTTTTGTATTTTTTAGTAGAGACGGGGTTTCACCGTGTTAGCCAGGATGGTCTCAATCTCCTGACCTCGTGATCCACCCGTCTCGGCCTCCTAAAGTGCTGGGATTACAGGCTTGAGCCACCGCGCCCGGCCCCCTCTTTGAGTTTCTTAAGTGAACAAATAGTATCTCACTCATCGTTGCATCCCTAACAGGCAAATCTGAGATGCCCAATACATGTCTGCTAAACACAAACCATCAAAGCTTCTCACAAAAATGTCTCCATTGAGCTGTGATTTAATGCCATCCCTTTCTGTGGGCTGAGAAATGCCTACTTGGACAGGGGTTTAGTATCACTCAGGGAGACTGCATTTCAATATAGATATTTCTTATTTGTTTAAAATATTTCTTTTTGTACAACCAACATGCTTTTTTTTTTTTTTTTTTTACAATCTGGTATTTCCCTGGGGAGGATGAAGCAAAATGGGAGGGAAGATTGCCAATGTTATTACTCTTTGATGATAATATAGGATTAGAAGCCAAACATAAATTGCTCCTAAATTCAGAAAGAAAAAATAAAAACATAAATTATCTCTCTTCAAACTTCTATGCTTCCTTCTTTGACAATAAGAATTTTATAAACCAACATCTTGTTCTTTTCTCCTTCGCTTCCAGGATGTTTAGAACTAAATTATTCATTCTAGACATGGGGTTTATCTGATATTTCATCTTAATTATTTTTGATGCTTTGAAAAAAAGATTAACCTATTAAACATATTTTAACAAACTAAGCAATGTAAAATCATTTTTTTGATCTGGCATAGTATAACCAACATCCTCAACAGCTGAAATTAAGCAGAGTCACTTTCTGCAGCATCAAAACTGCAGTAAAGGGGAGTCTCTGAGCTTACGCTGGTTCAGAAGCTGCCTACAAAAAACTAAAATATTTTTTAAAACTGCTGTAAAGCCTTGAAAAAGAGTATACCTCTCTCAAATTTCAGCAAAATCAGCCCCTCTTTTCCTAAATTATTTCAATACATTTTAACAAGCTTCGATTGAGATTTTTAAATCACTGCATATTTATACATCTTTAAAAGTTTTCTTGGCTTTTGGGAGGCCAAGGTGGGTGGATCATCTGAGGTCAGGAGTTCGACACCAGTCTGGCCAACATGGTGAAACCCCAACTCTACTAAAAATACAAAAATTAGCCAGGCGTGGTGGTGCATGCCTGTAATCCCAACTACTCGGGAGGCTGAGGCAGGAGAACTGCTTGAACCCGGGAGGTTGAGGCTGCAGTGAGCCGAGATTGCACCATTACACTCCAGCCTGAACAACAGAGCAAGACTTTTCTGAGACGCAATCTGGTCCTGACAAGGGCCAAACAAAGAAAAAATGGAGTGCATGGTGCAATCTTGACTCACTGCAGCCTCAGTCTCCCAGGCTCAAGCGATTCTCCTGCCTCAGCCTCCCAAGTAGGTGGGATTACAGGTGCCCGCCACCATGCCTAACTTTTGAATTTTTAGTAGAGATGGAGTTTCACCATGTTGGCCAGGCTGGTGTCGAACTCCTGATCTCAGGTGATTCAGCCTCCCAAAGTGCTGGGATTACAGGCATGAGCCACCACACCCAGCCAAAAGTTTTATCAAGCATTAGACTGCCCACATTAACACCTCAGCTCTTCATTATTTTTCTCCCAGATACCTTCTGGCTGGCTTAATTTTGTCCTGGAATAAAAGGCCTACTTAAATAGAGAAATAATTCTGTGGAACTATCAAAGCAGTAACTTCTCAAAATAAAATTTTGCCTTTCTACTTGGAGGTGCCTTAGAAATAGTACAACCAAAAAACTGAAGATTAGCTTCTGAAACAAATCTTTGTAAGAAAAAAAAGTAATGCCAGTCACAAAGAAAGAACATTTATTTGTACCTGCCACATTCCCTACATAGGAGATGTACTCCTAGAAAGCTGAAACCTATTTTTCTACTGCCATAGTTTAAAAGCTGGCGGGGGTGGGAAGTGGGGGACGAAGGAGGGGGTGATACATTTACATTTTCAGAGCTCTTCAAATAGTGGGCAATGTTGACATGAAGTTGCAAGTGTAAATATTTGTTCCCTTCTTGGTTTATAAATTTCATGATGATAAAATTCTGTGTATAGAGCCACTAATTAAAAAGGAATCTATTTGCCTTGTAGGATGCTTGAGGTTGTATGTTTATTCAAGATGAATAAAGTGGTGCACACTAGAAAGGAACAGGAATTAGAATTTTGAACTTCATTGGTTTAACAAGTTCCTCCTGGGAATGAAAAGAGATTTCATTTGTCAAATCTGAGAAGGCTTTTCAGATGATAATTTGTGAAGATGCAGCAGTACATACAGTAAAAATTATCTCCCCTGACCTTGAAAGGAAAGAAGGATGATATGTGATCAAGAAACAGCAAATTAAATGTTTGAGAAAAAGGAAGACAGACCGGGCACAGTGGCTCACGCCTATAATCCCAGCACTCTGGGAGGCTGAGATGGGCAGATCACTTGAGTTCAGGAGTTCGAGATCAGCCTGGCCAGCATGGTGAAACCTCGTCTCTACTAAAAATACAAAAATTAGCTGGGCATGGTGGCATGCATCTGTAATCTCAGCTACTTGGGTGGCTGAGGCAGGAGAATCTCGTGAACCCAGGAAGCGGAGGTTGCTGTGAGCCACTGCACTCCAGCCTGGGCAAGGGAGCAAGACTCCATCTCAAGGGAAAAAAAAGAAAAAGAAAAAAACGAAGACAATTTTCTATTAGTTTGGTCACTTAACGTTACCATTTAATGGTAACCTAGTAATGAGGTCCCCTCACTATTCAAGATTGCTTTAATGTGCTACACATGAGAACTAGCTAAACAAAACTGATTACTACATTACACACACAGATGACAGCCAGGACTACTATTATTTACTTACATACTAAAGTGGAATCTAGACCTTAAGCCTGAATAGCCACCACCACCACAAACAACAAGATCTTATTTTGCACTAGGAATGTTTAAAGCACTCTGTGTTTATTAACTAATTTAATTTATCCAACATTTTGTTCTGTGAAATGACTATTATCCCCAATTTATCAAATAAAAATATTTTTAAACATATATCTCACACCCATAGAATATACAACACCAAGAGTAAACCCTAATGTAAACTATGGGCTTTGCATGATAAGGCTGTGCAATTACAATGTGTCATCAGATGTAACAAACCATTCTGTCGGGGTATGTTGATAACGGGGAAAATTGTGCATGTGTAGGGGTAGGGAGTACATGAGAAATCTCTGCCCCTTCCACTCAATTTTGCTGTAAACCTAAAATTGCTCTTCAAAAAAAAATGACGTCTATTTTTAAACACACACACACACACACACACACCCTCCACAAACAAAACATAGATCTCACACAGAGAAGCAACTTCTCTAACCCTGTACACAGCAAGCACTCAATATTTGCTAATGGCAAGAGTGGAAGTAGAGGATGACTATGAAATCAACTAAGAAAGTCCGGGCATGGTAGCTCACGCTTGTAATCCCAGCACTTTGGGAGGCCAAGGCGGCTGGATCACTTGAGGTCAGGAGTTTGAGACCAGCCTGGCCAACATGGTAGAAACCCTGTCTCTACTAAAAATACAAAAAATTAGCTGGGTGTGGTAGCACATGGCTGTAATCCTGGCTACTCGGGAGGCTGAGGCAGGAGAATCCCTTGAACTAGGAGGCAGAGGTTGCAGTGAGCCAAGATTGCACTACTGCACTCCAGCCTGAGCGACAGAGCAAGACTCTGTGTCGGAAAAAAGAAAAAGAAAAAGAAAAAGAAATCAACTAAGAAAACATTGACTTACAGCCTATCAATCACTGAAGAAATAAACAACATATGACAACCTACAGTAGCCGCCCAAGTGAATTTGTCTTTTGCTTTCTTATTCCCATGGGGACTACAGGACCTCTGATAACATAAGTTCCTTCTACAATGATCCTATATGTGCCTTTCCAATTTTTCATAACTTCAAGTAAGAAATACGTTCACATGATGACCTAGTATATACATATGTGAATATTAAACTAAAACAGAAGTTTCATGAAACATTACTTACCCTTTTATACAAGGCATGCTATATTTTTATTGTTTCTTTTTCTTTTTTTTTTTTTAACACTGACAGGAACTCATGTTGATTTCACAATCAATTAATGAGAGACAATTTAGTTTGAAGAACACTGATTTCATGCCTATATTTTGGTTTTCTGGGTAGAGTAAAATTTCTGTCTGCACCTGATAACTCTGAATGAGTCATTTCATCTCGCTAAGTCTCACCTCACCTGTGAAATAAATACCTGCATTAACTACTCATAGAGTGGCTGAATTGAGGAAAAGACAGAGGGAATAAAAAGACCTTGGGGAGAAGATTCTATTGGAATTCAGTCTGCAACCATCAGGGTACACCAAGTGGGGAACATCTACCTCCCTCTCTCTCACCTAAAATCTCACCCAATCCATAAGCAAGTTCTGTTAAATATGTTCTTCAAAACATATTTCAGATCTGTCCTCATCTCTCCATCCCCACTGTCAAAACCCCAGTCTACGCCTCCATCCTCACAAAGTCCTCCTCCCAGGCCTGCCCTCCACTGCCCTTGCTCCTCTATAGCTCCACTGGCCACACAGCAGCCTCGGTGACCTTTAAAAAGTTTTATTTTGTTTTATTTATTTATTTATTTTGCTGCTGCTCAGACTAAAGTGCAGTGGCACGATCACAGCTCACTGCAGTCTTGTATTCCTAGGCTCAAGCGATCCTTCTGCCTCAGCCTCCTGAGCAGCTGGAACCACAGGCACATGCCATCACATCTGGCTTTTTTTTTTTCATTTATTTGTAGAGATGGGATCTCTCTATGCTGCCCAAGCTGGTCTCCAATTCCTGGCCTCAAGCGATCCTCCCACCTCAGCCTCCCAAAACACTGAAATTACAGCCATGAGCCACCATGCCTGGGCAAAAAAGTTTTATTTTGAAAAAATTTCAAACCTATAGAAAAGTTGCAGGAATAATACAATAAACACCCATATGCCCTTTAAAATTGGCCACATTTGCTTTCTCTCTTTTGTGAATCATTTGAGAATAAGTTGTAAAGACCATGATCATTCACCCCCCTGAAGAACAAGGTCATTCTTTTTATTTCCATAGTTTATTATCACACTTAGGACACTTAACATTGATATAACAGTATCATCTGATAGTCAGTACATATTCCAAATTTGCCAATTTTTCCAATACTGTCCTTTATAGTAACTTTTTTTCCTCCAACCCAGGACCATTTAGTTTTCGTGTCTCTCAGTGACTTTAAAACATAAACTAAGACAGGCGCAGTGGCTCATGCCTGTAACCCCAACACTTTGGAAGACCAAAGTGGGAGGATCACTTGAACCCAGGAGCTCACCCAGCCTGGGCAACCCCATCTCTACAAAAAAAAAAAAAAAAAAAGTTTTAATTAGCCAGGAGTGGTGGCGCAAGACTGTAGTCCCAGCTACTCAGGAGCCTGAGGTGGGAGGATCGCTTGAGCTCAGGAGTTCAAAATCAGCCTGGGTAACATAGTAAGATCCTGTCACTACAAAAAAACTTTAAAAATTTGCCAGGCATGGTGGTATGCAACTGTAGTCCCACCTGCTTGGGAGGCTGAGGTGGGAGGATCACTTGAGCCTAGGAGACAGAGGTTGCAGTGAGCTGAGATCGTGTCACTGCACTCCAGCCTGGGTGACAGAGTGAGACTCTGTCTAAAAAAAAAAGAAACTTACAGAATCTCAGGGTTGAAAGAGACCTTTATTTAGGCCATGTAGCTGAGCCCACGCTACTGCAAAACCCTCACAAGTTGTCATGCAACCTCTACACCAGCTGCTGCAAGGATGGGAGCCCATGTGCCTAGAAGCCACTTCTGTTGTTTTCAGGTTCTGTGAGCATGGAATACTTGCATATTTTGAGCTGCTCTCTGTCTGGGTTCAAACAGGGCTGAGCAAGTATGAGAAGGGAACTACTGAGTATCTAGTCTGTGTCAGACACAATGCCGGGCATTTCCCTTAGGTTATTGTTAGTAAGGGATAATTTATTGTTGCTCTCGTATGTGCCATAATTCTTTTCCATCTCACACCTATCCAGGAGCCTATTTTCCTTTGATTTTTAAAGGACCTGCTGCTCTCTGTCTTTCTTCAAGTATCCTGTCCTCTCAGGTGGGCTGAAGAGTAGGCCATTATCTTTATTAAACATATGAGGAAACTGAGGTCTAGAGAGAGTTAGGACCCCACACATGGGAATCACACCCTGTCTTCTAACTCCAGCTCCAGGCTTTCTTGTATACTGCTCTGGGCATTCCTGTTTGAGTTGAGGATGTCTGTGTTTCTAGCACCTGAAACTTCCTTGTTCTAGCATGCTAAACCATATTGTTCTTACTCATCTTGGCATTCCTCACAGTGTTCCCCTTAGAGTGAGTTGCAGCCTATTTTTCAATTTCTCGTAGAGACAGTATCTCTATATTGTCCAGGCTGGTTCCAAACTCTTGGGCTCAAGCAATCCTCCCGTCTTAGCCTCCCTAAGTGCTGGGATTATAGGCGTGAGCCACCATGCCTAGCTTGTAATTATTTTTTAAACTGAATCAAACATGTCTTAAGTACTCATAACCCACATGGGGGCCAGGCGTGCTGGCTCACACCTGTAATCTCAACACTTTGGGAAGCCAAGGTGGGTAGATCACTTGAGGTCTAGAGTTCCAGACCAGTCTGGCCAACATGGTGAAACCCCATCTCTACTAAAAATACAAAAATCAGCCAGGTGTGATGGTGTGTGGGAGGTTGAGGCAGGAGAATCA
>NW_012113141.1:8359489-8361248 GCF_000951035.1 Colobus angolensis palliatus | reverse complement strand
CACCATGTTGGCCAGGCTGGTCTCGAACTCCTGACCTCAGGTGATCTGCCCACCTCAGCCTCCCAAAGTGCTGGGATTACAGGTGTGAGCCACCGTGCCTAGTCGAAATATCAGAGACTTTTGTTTTTACATACCCACCATGGAATACGAAACAGCCATTAAAAAGGAACAAGATCATGTCCTTTGCAGGGACATGAATGGAGCTGAAAGCCATTATTCTCAGCAAACTAATGTAGAAACAGAAAACCAAACACCGCATGTTCTCACTTATAAGTGGGAGCTGATGAGAACACATGAAATCATGGGGAGAAGAACACACACTGGGTACCTGTTGGGGTCGGGGGGAGGGAGAGCCTCAGGAAGAATAGCTAATGGATGCTGGGCTTACTACCTGGGTGATGGGATGATCTGTGCAGTAAACCACCATGGCACACATTTACCTAGATAACAAACCTGCACATCCTGCACATGTACCCCTGAACTTAAAATAAAAGTTAAGAAAATACTTGTTTTTATTTAACACTCTCCATGTTTTTCCATCTGCATGTATTTACATAAGATTTTCTAATACCAGGCGGCAATTAACTGGCTTTTTTTTTTTTTTTTTTTGAGACAGAGTTTCACTCTTGTTGCCCAGGCTAGTCTCGAACTCCCGACCTCAGGTGATCCGCCCACTTCTGCCTTCCAAAGTGCTGGGATTACAGCTGTGAGCCACAGCACCTGGCCCGCAATTAATTGGCTTTCTTACACACCTGGAATATGTTAAACCAATCAATACTTGATTTTATTTTAGACTCAAAGACACTGATTAATCATAAGCATCTCTTTTACTCTCCAAACATCTGTGTTGTTTGTTTCATGAGCTCACAAAAGTGTTTCACAGAAGAGAAATAGCTATTAAAATGATCTCTTTCAGCCAGGCACAGTGGCTTATGCCTGTAATCCCAGCACTTTAGGAGGCCGAAGTGGGCGGATTTGTTTTTTGAGACAGAGTCTTGTTCTAT
The DNA here is from genome assembly GCF_000951035.1 of Colobus angolensis palliatus. Taxonomy (NCBI): domain Eukaryota; kingdom Metazoa; phylum Chordata; class Mammalia; order Primates; family Cercopithecidae; genus Colobus; species Colobus angolensis. Next base: position 8,360,244 of record NW_012113141.1, on the reverse strand, counting down.
CTCCCAGGCTGGAATGCAGTGATACGATCATGGCTCACTGCAGACTCAACAGACTCAACCTCCCAGGCTCAAGTGATCGATCCTCCTGCCCCAGCCCCCCAAGTCGCTGGGACTACAGGGGCAAGCCACCACACCTGTTTAATTTTTGTATTTTTGTAGAGGTGGGGTCTCACTATGTTGCCCAAGCTAGTCTCAAACTCCTGGACTCAACTGATCCTTCTGCCTCAGCCTCCCAAATTGCTGTGATAACAGGCATGAGCCACCGCACCCAGCCAGGTCTCATGTTTGAAATCTCTGTATGTTATCTCAGACACAGGATCAGAAAATATATGTCATGTTTCTCCTGATCACATAGATGCCCTTCAAAAACCTTCCAAGTTTGAGGAAAATCTGTCCAACTGTTTCTGACAGATGAGGTAACAGAAAAACAGAAGCTCAATTTTAGTTAATAAATAACATAACTACTTGCATCCATACAGCAGAGGTGAGCAAAGAAATAAGGTCCCTGTCTTCATAAAGCTTTTCCATTTAGAGGGGACAACTTAAGTTACAAAATAGCCAGACGAATAAATATATAATTACAGACTATAATAAGGGCTAATAAGAAAAAGCATATGGTCCTTTGTTAGAATTATAAAAGGGACCTCATTGAGATTGGGAAATTCAAAGAGGTAGGAAAAGTCTTTTTAAAGAACAACATTTAGGGCCGGGCGCGGTGGCTCAAGCCTGTAATCCCAGCACTTTGGGAGGCCGAG
>NW_012113141.1:8354964-8358881 GCF_000951035.1 Colobus angolensis palliatus | reverse complement strand
CCTGTAATCCCAGCACTTTGGGAAGCCGAGGCGGGCAGATTGCTTGAGGCCAGGAGTTCGAGACCAGCCTGGCCAACATGGTGAAACCCCATATCTACTAAAACTACAAAAATTAGTCAGGCATGGCCAGTCCCAGCTACTCGAGAGGCTGAGGCAGGAGAATCATTTGAACTCGGAAGGCAGAGGTTGCACTGAGCACCGGTGCACTCCAGTCTGGGTGGATGACAGAGTGAGACTCTGTCTCAAAAAAAAAAAAAAAGAGAACATTTAAAAAGAAAATATGTATAAAATAACACTATGTTTAAAAAAAAAACAATGCATAGGTGTATATACGCTTTGATTATAGTTGTGTGAAAGGACATGCACATAAACAAATCTGGAAGGAAATAAGCAAAAACCAAACAGTTGTATTAAGGTGGCAAGAGTCTAAACAGTGTTTCACCCTTCAACATTTTTCTTAAATGTTGTTACATTATTTTTACCATTAATAAGACAAGCACAGACATAGAATCTGAAGCCCTAACAGAGAACTTGGGCATTTTCAGTTTAATCTTAAGCTTCATTGTAAAACTGTGGTTCAGAACAAGGCTGATTCATTAAAACAGCAGCAGGGAAGAAGGGAGCATGAGCCTGAGAATCTGAAGGCTCTGGACTCCAATATGGTCCACCCATTAATCATCTGCATGATACCAGACAAGTGAATGGACGTCCCTAGGAGGCTGCTGTATCATCTCTAACATGGAGCTAACAAGACCTGCCTCATAAAGTGGTGGTGAGGACAAAATGGAAGAACATCTATAAAGGGCGACATCCATCACAGAATATGTGCTTAATAAATACTGGCAGACATTATGATAGTTACTAGCATATAAATCCAAATGAAACAGTGAGCTCTGCATCGAAAGGCTCTAGGGCCCAACAGGTGACTAAACTGGAGAAATTAAACAGTTCCTCATCAATCACTGTTAAATGATTTCTCTCTGACAATAAGCAAATCAACTAGTGGCTAAAGTCACTTTCTCTGAGGTTACCTATATTGCACCCTCAGTAAAACCAAAAGGATCAGTTCAAGAAAAAAATCTCCAAGAAGAGAAATGAGCCATACAATTTCAGCGATTTACTAAAAACAATTAAGAACCTCTTTATTTAAAATGAAGCCTCCTGAAAGAGTTTCTAGAAACTGAGATGGAAGCTATATAAAAAAATATATGGCAGATTTATTCCAGGTATTTGGGAAGCTGAAGCAGGAGGATCGCTTGAGCTCAGGAGTTCAAGAAAAGCCTGGGCAAGATAGGGACACCGTCTCTTTAAAAATAACAAACAAAAAATTGATTTTCAAACAAATAACCCTACAAACCAAAAGTTACATAGCTAGTATTTGTCGAGATGATGTTATTAAGCATGCATGATAAAAAAAAAAAGCATGCTTTTCAGTTTCTAGATACTTGTAAAAATAAACTTTAAAAACACTACCATGTATCTTCAAACATAAGACTGTGCCATAAAATCAGAATGCTTCTGACACCAAATATTATGAAAGTGTATTTTCTTCAACTTAAAGCACTAGGTTAAAAAATTCTCATTTGGCCATTCCATAAACCTTTGCTTCAATTATTTAGTTAATTGAGCAAAAAGTAAAAATATTTTTGCTCATTCACTTCCATCAGAAGAGAAAACAGTGTCAAAAGGGGAAGAAGGCTTTCAATATTGCTTTGTTGAATACCTGGATTAGACTGACCACCCTTTAAGATAGTCTTTGTGCACTTCAAAACCCAAACCAAGCCACATAGAGCAGCTGCTCACTGACCAACTGGTCTGCAGAATTCAATGAACGACAAAAGGTTACCTTAATTCAATAAGATAATCAGCATACATTCACCCACCACCCAGAGTCTAACCATCTGCAAGGCGGCAGAGCCAAATGCCTCTAAAACAACTGGCAGTGTGCAGACATGTCCTCGTGTCCCTCATGTCAATGAAATTTCTCTCTTAGCAACAGCTAAAAAGAAGCTGAACTTTCAGAAAATCTCAAGATATCATGATCCAACAACTTGTTAGTAAGTTATTTTGAGTGTCACTGAGATTTCCAGGCCAGATGGGTAATATGTTTTATTCAATTGAGTCTTGTACTGGGATAACAAAATGTGAGACAGACACGATCTGGATCCTTTCATTGTTCAAGAGGCAAAATGTCCTAGTGCCTTCCAAATAACAGCAGGAACAATGCAGCAAGAAAAAAGAAGGAAAGAAAAAATATACATAGCAAAAACCCACTACAAGAGCAACTTCAAAGTAAGAAATCAATAATAATTAATTTTTTAAAGACCTCAATTGGTTTTACTGTGCTTCAAGAGTCAGGCAACACTGCAAGCCACAAGTATTCCCCAATAATAATATAGACTGCAGTATCTGACATCTGCCCTAAGCCAGGACACCACGCAGCTAACGATGCAGCTAGCCATAGTTATCGAGACTACCAAATAATAATAATGATGATGATGATGATAAACCAACATAGAAGGTTTAAAAAAGACATAATTGGCACTATAAACAGTATTTAATATAGAACTTTACTTTCATTCTAACACATTACACTGAAATCACCTGATATAGTATTTCCTAAAGTGTGGGATTCTATCACTAGTGGTAGTCAAGATGCCTTGAGGTGAGACTTGAGATGTTATGTGAGGTGAGCTGAATCACACAGAACAAGAAACTTGTTCCCTTTTCAATGTTCTTTCATACCTTCCCATTAAGTCAAGGATAAAGTCTCAGTTTGGTGCTAATATGTGTTTAACACCTCTCCAACGCTTGTTAATCTTCTTTTGAGAGAGCAGGCCTCAGGCTCAGAGCCTTGGCAGACAACAATATCCAGCTACATTTTAATGAAACTTTTTAAATAATAACTTTTACAGTTATCTTCTATTTATGGCAAGGAATGCTTGTTTTCACTTACAGTAATGATATAGACTCCCTTTTTTAGTAAATCTATTAAGATAAAGAAAATGAGGCAATTTAATTTTAAATAAATATTCTAATTACATTTATTTTTCCAAGTTTACACTTTGAAAAAACTTCAGCCCTACAGAAAAGTTGAAGTAGCATACACTGGTATGCCCTTCACCTAGATTCAACAATTGGTCCTATCTTTTGCCTCATATCTTTATCTGTATCTATCTATATTCACACATATATTTATACATACATATTTTTAGTATGGTTTTTGCTGAACTATTTGAAAGTAAGCTGCAAACATCAAGACACTTCACCATTAAATACTTCAGAAGTCATCTCCCAAATCACAAAGACATCCTAGATAATCAAAATGCTATTATCATACTGAAGAACAATAACATTAATGCCATTAAGTTCCCTTAGTATGTAATCCAAATTCAAATGTATCCAATTATCCCCCAAATAAATAATTTTTTAATATAGTCATCCCTTGGTATACATGAGGGATCAGTTCCAAGACCTCAGACTATAACAAAATCCATACCTACTCAAGTCCTGCAGCTGGCCCTGAAGAACCGACCAAGACAAAAAATCAGCCCTCTGTACATGTGCATTTTGCATCCATGAATACTATATTTTCCATTTAGATTTGGTCAAAAAAATCTGCATATAAGTTGACCAGTGCAGCACAAACCGGTGTTGTTTAAGGGTCAACTGTACTGCTTTCCACGCGTGGCATTTGGTTGTTATGCCTTTTTTTTTTTTTTTTTTTTTTTTTACAGTGAGTTGATGCGTCGCCCAGGATGGAGAAAATAATATAGGGGCTGAGTGCAGTGGCTCAGGTCTGTAATGCCAGCACTCTGGGAGGCCAAAGCATGAGGATCACTTGAGGTCAGCAGTTCAAGACCAGCCCGGGCAACACAGTGAAACCCCCTCTCTACTAAAAATACAAAAATTAGCCA
>NW_012113141.1:8334963-8353919 GCF_000951035.1 Colobus angolensis palliatus | reverse complement strand
GATCACAGCTCACTGCAGCCTCGACTTCCGGGGCTCAAGCCACCTGCCTCAACCTCCCTCCCGAGTAGCTGGGATTCAGGCACATGCCACCACGCCCAGGATCATACTTTTTCTTTTCTTCTTCTGCTTCTTCTTTTTTTTTTTTGAGACGGAGTCTTGCTCTGTTCCCCGGGCTGAAATGCAGTGGAGCGATCTCGGCTCACTGCAACCTCCGCCTCCCAGGTTCGATCTGTTCTCCTGCCTCAGCCTCCCGAGTAGCTGGGACTACGGTCACATGCTACCACACCTGGCTAATTTTTGTATTTTTAGTAAAGATGGGGTTTCATCATGTTGGCCAGGCTGGTCTCGAACTCCTGACCTCAGGTGATCCACCCACCTCAGCTTCCCAAAGTGCTGGGGTTATAGTTGTGAGCCACTGTGCCCGGCCACATTTTTACTGTCCTCACTAATTTATAATGCCTTTAAAATAAATCATGTAATAGCTTTATATCTGTCAGAAATCTAGGTCGGGGCGTGGTGGCTCATGCCTGTAATCTCAACAGTGGGAGGCTGAGGCAGGAGGATCACTTGAGCCCAGGAGTTAAAGATTAGTCTAAACAACATAGGGAGACCCCCGTCTCTACAAAAAACAAAAAACCTGTGGCTGAGCATGGTGGCTTACGCTTGTACTAAAATACAAAAATTAGCTGGGCGTGGTGGCACGCGGTTGTAGTCCCAGCTACTCCAGGGGCTGAGGCAGGAGAATCGCCTGAACCTGGGAGGTGGAGGTTGCAGCGAGCCGAGATTGCACCACTGCACTCCAACCTAGGCAACAGAGTGAGACTCCATCTCAAAAAAATACAAAAATACAAAAATTAGCTGGGTATGTTAGCGCGCACCTGTAGTCCTAGCTACTTTAGAGGCTGAGGCAAGAGAATCGCTTGAACCCAGGAGGTGGAGGTTGCAGTGGGCTGAGATCACGCCACTGCACTCCAGCCTGGGTGACAGAGAAAGACCCTGTCTCAAAAAAACAAAAAAAAAATTTTTGATGGCTCACGTATGAATATTTACAAACTCACAAAAATGTAAGCACTGAATACATATACTTACCTATATAAAAATAGTGTATATTGAGATGACAGGGGCAAAGGGAAAGAGAAAAGTGTATATGTATGAGGGACCTTTATCCTTATCTACACTTGCAAGAAGTCAATAGATAATGTCTAAAATTTAAAAATAAGAAACAACAGCATAAGAATATTACAGACCTCCAACTTCCCTAAGAAGCCAGACTAAATGTGGTTGAAAGAGTTGAAGACGCTTATCTGCAGAGCATAGGAATAAGGATGGGGAAATAACCACAACACTGTTATGGAGCAATGGCCATTAATCATTTAAAAACGTCCAAGTCATTCGTAATCAAAGAAATGCAAAGTAACTCCTAAGGATCCATTCTTCCCTCTAGTACATTAACAAGACAAAAGGTAAGCATTAGTAATCAATTAGATGCCCACACTCCCTTACACTCTGCCCACAAGTATAAACTGGTACTACCTTTTTGGAACAGTTTTTGATAATATGCTTCAAAAGCTTTAGAAAAAGAATTCATAGCCATGCCTCATAATTACCTCCTGTAATAATCTATTCTATGGGAAATAATTATCCACACATGCACAAATTTTTAGTAGCGGTATTATTTGTAATAGCAAAAGATTTAGGAACACCTTAAATTTTGAAGGATAAAGACATAAATACTATGCGGCTATTTAGTCAGCTTCAAAGAATAATCAAGAATATGGGACAAGGCTCACAACAGATTTTAAATTTAGGAAGGAAGATACAAAATTATATAGCTCACACAGTCTTCTTTTTATTTAAATACAGCATACATATTTACATGTAGGAAAAAAGACTGGAAGAAAATACACACTTCCAACAGTAGTTATCTTTACAGTCAAATTTGCAGTGATAATGTATCATCTCCAAATCTTTCTGTTTTCAAAGTATGTACAAGGAGCATGTGTTACTCTGAAAATAGTAGACGCCTTTTCTAATTACTTAAATAACATAAGGTGGGGTGGAAGGAGCCACAAAGAGAAACGGACTCTAGCCATTCTTGGCCTATGTGACCAGAGCAAGAGGAGAGGAGGTCTTCATTAGAAGGTGATGAGGACATCAGTTTACAGCTTTTCCTTCCCAAACAGGAGAGCAGAATGGAGTGCTGGGGGCTGCCGTCCCTCCACCTCCTTGGGTTCTGTTCAGCTGACCTTTCTGTAGAGGCTGAGGACAAGCTCACCACCTCTGTAGCTCAGAAAGCGACTATCCCAGTGTGGTCGGTGCTATTATCACCCCTATTAGTCAGCTGAGGAAAACTTGGGATTTGAACCTAAGCATTCTGGTTCCAGAGCCACTTCCCCACAAGACTCCTTCAGAATGATCTCTAAAATCTCTTTTAGCAGGAAGCAGAGCCCTGACCAATTAACATCTCTAGATTGCTTCGTCAGCCGCATAAGTAGATCCTACTTGCTCATCTATTAAAGAAGAAAGCCTGTGATGCATGCTGGCATCACAGGGAAACTTCAAAAAGTTCTAATGCCTGACTCCCACTCCAATGTTTTTATTTAAGCAGCATGGAGGTGTGATCTGGGCATCTAACTTTTAAAAGCTCCTCCAGTAATTCTAATGTGCAGCAAAGTTTGGGAAACACTGGCCTAGGTCGAATGACCTGCTGAAGGAGAGGAGGGGCAAGAATCTCCAGAAACACACTCTTTTTGCATATAATTTCAGAGGTCTACAAACTCTAGAAAAAGGGCTTCTTGAACCTTAGCTTTAAAACCCTGGACTTGGTGATCTCAACGATCTCCTGCAACTCTAAAGTTTTACACTACATTAAAAGAATCACACAAATAGCACTAAATCAATACATAATAGAGATAAGGGGTGCATTTGATGATTTTTGGTTTTCTATGCTGAAGCACAAACTCCAAGTTTAATTAATTAACGGTTTCCCTTGGGATGTGTATTTAGAAGAAATGAGGAAAGGAATTTGCACTATAACCTTATATCAGCACTATCCAAACTGCCTAACCAAATGCAAAGATTTCTAGACAACTGAATGGCTGCTATGAAGAGAAAGGGAGAGGAGAGAGGCCCATCGTCAAATCATCTTGGGTTAGGCAAGGTAAATTTTAGAACTACTCAGGCACTTTAAATCTCAGACTATTATTAGCATCATTAATTTCTTGCAGAGTACTTCCTTCTTCCTCAGAACATCATTTGGGAAAAGCTACTTTAACGATATCCTCCTATAAATTTTAACAATCTTCTCAGTGACGCCTATTATAAACACTAAAAAGGCACTTAAAGGCTCATGTTTATAAGAACCCATGAAACTATTTTCAATACCTTCTCATTAAAAGAAGTTTTCTTCATCAGGAAAATGAAGGGCAATGTAGTATAATGGTTACATGTACAGATCAAGGAGCTTGGATGCCTGGGTCTGAATCCTGGCTCTAGCTCTGCCACATTAATAGCTAGGTAACCTTGGGCAAGTCCTTTCACCTCACATGCCTCAGCTTCTTCCTTTGTAAAGGAAGAATGACTAGTCCTACCTTACAGACAGGTTACACACAAAGCACTTGAAGTAGTGCCTGCCTCATAGTAAAGCATTTTATAAATGTTGGTTGTTATTATTCATTCTTGAAAGAAAATTTCAATTGCTCTAAAAGTGAAGATCACCCCACTGGTCATTTGAAAAGGAAGAGCAGCTGTATGTATCAGCAATTTTCAACGGATCTTTTTTCTTTTTTTTTCACCTTTGAGACAGAGTCTCGATCTGTCGCCCAGGCTGGAGTGCAGTGGTGCGATCTCTGCTTACTGCACCTTCAGTATCCAGGGTTCAAGTGATTCTCCTGCCTCAGCCTCCTGAGTAGTTGGGATTACAGCTGTGTGTCGCCACACCCGGCTTATTTATGTATTTATTTATTTATTTATTGAGACGGAGTTTCGCTCTTGTTGCTCAGGCTAGAGTGCAACGGCGCGATCTCAGCTCACCGCAACCTCCGCCTCCCGGGTTCAAGTGATTCTCCCGCCTCAGCCTCCCAAGTAGCTGGGATTACAGGCATGTGCCACCACACCCAGCTAATTTTGCATATTTAGTAGAGACGGGGTTTCTCCATGTTGGTCAGTCTGGTCTCGAACTCCTGACCTCAGGTGATCCGCTCGCCTCAGCCTCCCAAATGATTACAGGTGTGAGCTATCATGCCCAGCCCAGCTAATTTTTGTATTTTTACTACAGACGGGGTTTTGTCATGTTGCCCAGGCTGGTCTCAAACTACTAGCCTCAAGTGATTCTCCTGCCTCAGCCTCCCAAAGTAGTGAGATTACAGGCGTGAGACACCGTGCCTAGCCTCAACTGATCACTTTTATTACCATTTAAATATGTGGTAACTTCCATATTATATACCTAATACAGTGTTTTATATATTACAAGAATTTGCTAGGTATGTGTTGATTTCGCCTAAAGAAATGAGAGGCAGAAGGTCATAAAGTGACTACACTACACTCTGCCTGTGCACCAGGATTGAAACACCAGCTCCAACACTTCCTGTGTACTCTTGGGCAAGTCACCTTATTTGGCCTGTTTCTTCATCTGTAAAATTCAATTAATAACAGTACTTATCTCTCAGAGTTCATACAAAATTATATTGTATATATTAAATGCTTAGAACATGACTTGGTGTACAATAAGCACTAAGTGTTTAATATTAATATCTTCTTGCATGTTTTCTGTACAGCCTTCAAATCTAGTATTAACTACTTATAATGCACACTTCACAAGGCACAAATACACGTTTGCTTTTGCTGTGTGTCACATACTAAATGGGGAAACTAAGTGGTCAGAGACACAAATCATGGATTTCAGGAGACAGAAGGCACTTTCCACAAGATACACGTCAAAATAAAAACCTACAAACCAGCATAGCACATGTCTGCATATGTAACAAATCTGCACATTGTACACATGTACCCTAGAACTTAAAGTATAATAAAAATAAATAAATAAAAATAAAAAATAAAAAACAACCAAAAAAGTGGTATTCTCAATGCTAGCTCTTTATTTCATTCTGCTATAAAATTTTTAGAAGCAAGAAAAATATATACAATTTACACCTGATCAATGTTCTCCAAACTGCCTGCAGGCTTGTGTTCATACACTAGCAAGATTTACTGCTAACCAACATGCCATGCTAAATTGAAATCAAGATATTACACAATTTTCCAACAAAGGGTGGTTTTATAAGCTGGTATACATGCTCCACGAGGATGTAATTGTTGGCATCTTGTTATATTTCTGTAGCTGGTGGAAAATGAAATAAGTTAGAAGGTTTATAGAGGGTCAGAGCTCATCAGATGAAAAAATCATCTTTTTTATCAGCTCTAGGAAACATATTTATTAAGCTAACGAGTTATTCCTCAACAATTGGAATACTCAGAATTTCCAAAACCTTCCAACTAACTGTAGCTACTGCAGAAGACTCTGCTGAAACACTGTGAAATGAAATAAAATGAAGAATTCTAGAGGCTCATTACCTTAAGTTCTTGTTTATTTTTCTGAATTTTTACTAAAAACTAAAAGAATATACATCCATCTACATGTCATTTTTGTTTTTTAAATAAACAAGTTTCTTTTTCAGCCTATTTAGACTTCTCTAATTGACGGTTCTAATTTAAATTATAGATACAGGCCAGGCACAGTGGCTCGCGCCTGTAATCCCAGCACTTTGGGAGGCCGAGGTGGGTGGATCTCTTGAGGCCAGGAGTTCAAAACCAACCTCATCAACACAGTGAAACCCCGTCTCTACTAAAAAAAATTAGCTGGGCATGGTAGCAGGCATCTGTAATTCCAGCTACTCAGGAAGCTGAGGCATGAGAATTGCTTGAACCTGAGAGGTGGTGGCTGTAGTGAGCCAAGATTGTGCCACTGCGCTCCAGCCTGGGCAACAGAGCAAGACTTTGTCTAAATAAATAAATGAATAAATAAATAAATAAAATACACAAAATTCTTCAGATGTTACTTAGTCTTTAAAATATCAAAGAGGCAGGGCACAGTGGCTCACGCCTATAATCCCAGCACTTTGGGAAGCCAATGTGGGTGGATCACTCCAGGTCAGGAGTTCCTGAGATGGAGTCTTGCTCGTGCAGTGGCACAATATTGGCTCGCCGCAATCTCCACCTCAAGGGTTCAAGAGATTCTCCAGCCTCAGCCTCCTGAGTAGCTGGGACCATAGGCGCGAGCCACCACACTGGCTAATTTTTACATTTTTAGTAGAGATGGGGTTTCACCATGTTGCCCAGGCTGGTCTCGAACTCCAGACCTCAAGTGATCCACCCTCCTCGGCCTTCCAAAATGCTGAGATTACAGGCATGAGCCAAAGAGCCCATCTTGATAAGCACCTTGCATTTTTCATGCACCCTGTGGGCATTTAAATGAAAGACCTTTCTCTACAACTTTAAATGTACTTCTCAAAAATCACTTTGGGTGAGGCATAGTGGCTCTCACTTGTAATCCCAGAACTTTGGGAGGCCAAGGTGGGTGGATTGCTTGAGCCAAGGAGTTTGAGACCAGCCTGGGCAACATGGCAAAACCCATGCCTATCAAATATACAAAAATTAGCTGGGCATGGTGGCACACACCCTTGTAATTTCCAGGAGCCTGAGGTGGGAGGAGTGCTTGAGCCTGGGAGGTCAAGGCTGCAGTGAGCCATGATTTCACCACTGCATTCCAGTCTGGCCAACAGAGCAAGATCCTGTCTCAAAAAAAAATAAATAAATAAACTGCACATCCAAACTTCTATTGTTAAAAACTCTGAAGCTATTAGTGCTAAATCCATTCTTCAGTTCTTCAACTAGTGAGTAAAGGGACATGAAGTGGAGGCAAGAGGCAGCCCCCATTCCTGCCCTCCTGGAAATGACTCAGGATGTACCATGAGACTCAAAACTCAGGACTCTTGACTCCCAGTCTTCAGCTAGCATTACTCCCATAAACTGTGATTAATTCCTTTCTGGTTATTTTTTCTTTTTTTTTTTTTTTAAATTAAGAAATAGAGTACTACTCAGTCGCCCAGGCTGGAGTGCAGTGGCACGATCACAGCTCACTGCAGCCTCAAACTCCTGGACTCAGGCAATCCTCCCACCTCAGCCTCCCAAAGAGTCAGGACTACAGTTCTGTGCCACCACACTTGGATAATTTTTTAAAATTTTTTCTAGAGATGGGATCTCACTATGTTGTCCAGGCTGATCTCAAACTCCTGGACTCAAGTGCTCCACCCGCCTTGGCCTCCAAAGCACTGAGATTATAGATGTGAGCCATCTGCACCTGGCCCTCATTCCTTTCTAAGCAGACTTGATCATGGTCCACCATAGCCCAAAACCTTCAATGATTTGCAACCGCCAATGCAAAATTTGATTTAGGTGACCATACTAAACCCTGTGTAGCAGGCAAAATAATGGGCCCCCCCAAAATGTCTACTTCCTAATGCCTAGAACCTTACATGGCAAAATAACCTTGCAGATATGATAAAGTTAAGAACTGTGAGATAAGGGCATTATCTGGATTATCCAAATGGGCTCAATCTAATAATATGCATCCTTTAAAAGCCAAGAAGCTGTCCAGGATGTGGTAAGAGGGAGATGTGACTATGGAAGAATAATCAAAGAGATGCAACACTGATGGCTTTGAAGATGGAGGAAGGGACCATGAGTCAAGGAATATGGGCAGCCTCTAGAAGCTCAAAAAAGGAAGGGAAAAAATCCTCTCCTAGAGCCTCCACAAAAGAACATTACTTTGCCCTCACCTTGATTTTAACCTAAGAAACCCATGTTGGACTTCTGACCTACTGAACTGTAAGACAATACATTTGTGTTGTGTTAAGCCACTAAGTTGCTGTAATTTGTTACAGTAGCAATAGAAAACTAATACACACTGGGTGAAAGGTTACTCACCTGCTTTCAAAGTATCGTTGCACAGACTGCTTGTTAATTACAAAAGGGAAAAGGTGCCTTTATAAACAAAGATCTAGCAGATGCCACCTTAACTAACTGATAAAATAAGCTCCACCAGTAATGAGACAACCTGAAATTATTTATCTCCTGGTATATCACAAGAAGAAATACACAACATCTCCCATACAGTATTTTTTCTTTTCTTATTTCTTTTTGAGACAGAGTCGCACTCTGTTGCTCAGGCTGGAGCACAGTGGTGTGACCTTGGCTCATGGCAACCTCCGTCTCGCGGATTCAAGCATTCCTTCCATCTCAGCCTCCCAAGTAGCTGGGACTACAGGCACGTGCCACCATACCCGGCTGATTTTTTTGTATTTTTTGTAGAAACAGGGTTTCGCCATGTTTCCCAGGCTGGTCTCAAACTTCTGAGCTCAAGCAATCCATCCATCTTAGCCTCCCGAACTACTGGGATTATAGGTGTGAGCCACCACTCCCAGACTCCGCTATTCTTGTCAAAAACATTTACTCTGAATCTAATCATGAGGATACAATCAGACAAATACTAATTGTGGGACATCCTACAAGACAACTACCCTAGACTTCAAAAATGTCAATGTCTTCAGAAGCAAAAAGGAGAGAAAACTGTTCTCTATTAAAGGTGACATGACAGCCAAATGCAATATATGATCTTTGGTTGGATCCTGGATGAAAAGTCAAAAGTTGGCCAGGCGCAGTGGCTCATGCCTTTAATCCCAGCACTTCGGGAGGCCTAGGTGGGTGGATCACCTGAGGTCAGGAGTTCAAGACCAGCCTGGCCAACCTTGCGAAACCCCATCTCCACTAAAAATACAAAAAAGTTAGCCAGGCATGGTGGCACACACCTGTAGTCCCAGCTGCTCAGGAGGCTGAGGCAAGATAATTGCTTGAACCTGGGGGGTGGAGGTTGCAGTGAGCTGAGATCATATCACTGCACTCCAGTCTGGGCAACAGAGCGACACTCCATCTCAAAAAAAGTCAAAAGTTATAAATGAGATTTTTGGGGCCATCTGGGGAAATACGGACTGTCAGTTAACACTCATTCCACTGCGAAATTTTTTGCATAATAGTATAGTATATAAGAGAATGTTTTTGATATACTATTAGGTATTTAGGGGTGAAATATAATATTCACCATTTAGTTTCCAACAGTTCAGCCAAAATTATGAACATATAAATGTGCTGTATATATACACACACCCATGTATAAAAACACATACATATACACACATACAAGAAGAGAAAGAATGGGGCAAAATGTTAAAATTGGTGAATCTATGTGAAAGAAATAGAGTGTTTACCGTACTACTCTTTCAATATTTCTGAAATACTCTAATTTTATAAATTATAAAGGTTAGGAGAGAAGTATCTTCCTAGCTTTCTCCATGCCTACCTTTCCCAGGTCTGCACACACATTGCCAGGAGTCGACCTGGAACAGCCAATGTTCTTCAGACAGCCAATACTCTTCCACCAGCAGATCCTGTTTTCTGCTGCTTTACTCACAACTCAAAGCTCAATAGCTAAAGCTGGGTTTTGTTATAAGACAGAAGTGTCTACAATACTAATTTTGAAAACAAGTTGGTCAAATATCAAATGGGCGTCATCTTTTAATGGCCTTATTACTAGATTTTAATACGTTCTTTTCTCTTCTTACTATTGTTTCTCTTTCCCAATATAATGTTTATGATCTGTTTCTTAAACTTCATCATACCCATAGGGTGCAAGCATGACAGGGAAACCTTGGACAAAAAGCAGGGCTGGTCACATCAGAAACTACTACAGAAACAGTCAAGCTCTGCCTCTGGCTCTCAGCCCATATCACTCTGAACACCCCAGGCAGCCCAGACCAAGGCTCACCTCCTTCCTGCAGGCCTCACTGCTCTCCATATGGCAGCTCACTGACATCAAAGAAGACGGAAGAAATTATCTAAATTCACCAGGCTAGTCCCACTCCTTCCCTTGAACTGTGGAAGAGTCGCTGATATCTCAATTACCTCTCCGGCAATAGTACCTTTTTCCCTGCATGCTAAGATTTTGCAATGCTAAAAAGGTGGGTGAGGAGTGTATACTGGAATAACAGATGGAAGATTGTTAACAACAAAAGACCTCCTTGATGGGGGAAACAAAACTAAAATGTTTGTATACCTATAATAATAATACTGAGGAAGAAAAATCGAACTTGTAAGTAAAATTAGGTTGCTCTTCTGTAACGCCTGTCTAGCTACAGACAGGAAAAGGCCCAGCATGGTTTCTACGTACGCCTATGCTGTTTCTAATAGAAAGGACAAAATAGAGCCAAAACATCTGTTAACCAGTTAAGTTTGTTAATGAAACCAAATTGCAGCTGGTTTATCAAAGATCAAAAGTGAGGCCAATTAGAGAAAGGATGTATGAAAAAAGCTGGTTTCTAAAAACTAGTGGCTAAAGAATTCTAAACTCACTTGTCAAATGAACACAAATCCTTCCTGGATTTTGCTTAGATCACTGATTAGTATTTATTTTGTATCTCTGCAGAGACCAGCCTCATAGTTTAAATCTAGTAACATTCGTTCTAAAACTTTGTCTAGATCGCTCATTTTGCAGAGTTCTCAAAATATCACCTGTCAAAAAACAAAATCAGAAAAAAAACACACTCTACATAATATTACACTAATTAAAAGATTCACTTATATAAGGAAAAATAATATGTAGTTTGCAAATCTTGGAGACTTCTCTGGTAAAGTGGTTCTGCCCCAAGCAGAGGCACATGTACATTTAGCATTTCACATATCCACTGCCACAACTCCTTCTCTTACATGTACAACTTTCCATCACCACCTGAAGACAGAGATAAGCACACCCACTCACAAAAATATACTTCCCTCATGGCCCTGCTAACTCAAAATGTCACAAGCAAATTACATGGCTGACGCATTTGCTAACTTTAATTTGGTGAGCTAATTGATGTTTATGTACTCAGAAACATTAATAGATTGGAGAGATGAAAGTACCTGAGAAGATTCAGGTTCATATTTTAAATGCTAGTGTGATCAGAGAACAGTTTCACCTAATCTACTGTAGTTTAATGCACAGGGCCAAGAAAAGGAAGTTTATAAACAAAACAAAAAGTCAAGAATTTTACAATTAAAACACATTGCTACTGTCATGATAAAACAAACAATGAGTCGGGCGTGGGAGGGGCACGCCTCTAATCCCAGCACTTTGGGAGGCTGAGGCGGGCGGATCACAAGGTCAGGAGTTTGAGACCAGCCTGGCCAATATGGTGAAACCCCGTCTCTACTAAAAATATAAAAAAATTAGCCAGGCGTGGTGGTGCATGCCTGTAATCCCAGCTACTTGGGAGGCCAAGGCAGGATAATTGCTTTAACCTGGGAGGCAGAGGTTACAGTGAGCTGAGACCACATCACTACACTCCAGCCTAGGCAAGAGAACAAGGCATCTCAAATTTAAAAAAAAAAAAAAAGGTATTTCTTATATATTAAAAATAAAAGGCTGAGCATGGTGGCTCACACCTGTAACCCCAGTACTCTGGGAGGCCGAGGTGTGTGAACTGCTTGAGCTCAGGAGTTCGAGACTAGCCTGGGCAACATGGCGAAACCCTATCTTTACAAAAAATATAAAAATTAGCTGGGTGTAGTGGTGTGTGCCTGTAGTCCGAGCTACTTGGGGGGCTGAGGTGGGAGGATTGATCATTTGAGCCCAGGGAGGTCAAGGCTGCAGTAAACCATGATTACACAGCTGCACTCTAGCTTGGGCAACAGAATAAGACTGTCTCAAAAAAAAAAAAAAAAAATTAGCCAGACAAGGTGGTGCACACCTGTAGTCCCAGTTACTCAGGAGGCTGAGGTGGGAGGATCAAGGATCACTTAAGCCTGGAAGGTCGAGGCTGCGGTGAGCCATGATCAAACCACTGCACTCCAGCCTGGGTAGCAGAGTGAGACACTGTCTCAGAAAAAAAAAAAAAAAAAAGATGAAAGAAATAACATACAAAGATAAAACATAAAAAAAGAATATAGGCCTTCATTTTTGAGAAACATTAAAATGTACCATTTGTCAAATAAAGTTTGAAGAGAAAGGATGAATAAAATCTTTGTCATTTAAGACAAAATCAGAATAAATCAGCAAATAGTACTTAACTGTTAAATAACTTCAAAGCTATAGAATATAGATTTTCTTAGCACTGAAAGTATCACAAGTGTAGCTGGGAATACAAGAGTAACTCCTGAAAGCTGCTGATCATTCAGGACAGCATCATGTGTGACAGTAAAGGTATCCCAAGTATCAAATCTATCCAAGATCCAAAGAGTTAAAAGAATGTTTAACATTTATTTGAACAATCAAAAATCCTCTTGACATAATGTTTCTACTTTACCTGAAGCCCATTTCATTAGAAGTCTAGACAAGTCCCATCTTGATAAAAGCTCAAAAGTGGAACACGCTGTCATGCCTCAGAGTACAATAGAAAGACTCATTCACTCTACATTTTATCTTTCCCTTGACCCAACTAACTAGTTTGAGACAATTCATGTGCTCTCTCAACAATGTCTCAACAACTGGTACTACCTGCTCACAAAAGCAGTCCTCAGACACTGCTATTCTGAAGAACTTCTGAAGCTTAATTATAAGAAGAACATGAACTGCAATTTTTTTCCTTCCATGACCCTGGAACAGCGAGTATTTGATCCACCTCGTCTTTCACATTACAATAGGTTTCTGTCTGACTTTAGTGATTCTAAAACTGACTTTACCCATACCAATTCCAAAATGCAGGTTATTTTGAAGAGCACGTTTTACAATATTTAGAGATTTATTCGATTTTCAGTTAAATACACATAATCAAGCACTCTTCAAGAAAGATGACATCTGCAACACAAAGGATACCAATTCAAAGGAAAACTAAGGTCAACAGACAGGAGGACACTCAGGATCTATAATTAGCAGATAAAAAATACACACATTTCTGCCAAAAAAGATCCAGAGTCGCCTGAGACTATGAACAATTCCCCTAGGGCTGAAAGACTTCTGGAAGCCTGCCACATCAAAGAACAATATGGACTAATGAATGGTCCTTCATAAAGTACAGGCTATTGGAAAAGTCCCAGAACAGATGAGGAGGGTCTGCTTTAGGGCAGGGTTAAGGGGACTGGAGAGGAGAAAACAGAATGGAGAAAACAGAAGAAAGGAAAATCTAAAAATAAACTTATCTAATTCATGGCATCTCTACAAAACAAGCAACTGCTGTAGGATATACATTTATCTTCTATTTATAGAAATATTTCATATTAATAACATTGCCAAAAACCCTAACAAAGTATCTCCCTAAAAGGGGCAGGAGAAATAGAATAAACAACTGAACAAGCCAAGATCACACATGACAAGAGTCCTATGTTTGTCTTTCAACCCCATTTCTGATCATCTGAACTCCTTTTAAAAATCATTTTTGCCGGGCGTGGTGGCTCAAGCCTATAATTCCAGCACTCTGGGAGTCCGAGACGGGCGGATCATGAGGTCAGGGGATCGAGACCATCCTGGCTAACACGGTAAAACACCGTCTCTACTAAAAAAATACAAAAAATTAGCCGGGCGAGGTGGCGGGCGCCTGTAGTCCCTGCTACTCGGGAGGCTGAGGCAGGAGAATGGCGTGAACCCAAGAGGCAGAGCTTGCAGTGAACTGAGATGCGGCCACTGCACCCCAGCATGGGCGACAGAGCGAGACTCCGTCCCCAAAAAAAAAAAAAAAAAAATTCATTTTTGTGGCCGGGTGCGGTGGCTCATGCCTGTAATCCCAGTACTTTGGGAGGCCAAGGCAGGTGGATCACTAGGTCAAGAGATCGAGACCACCCTGGCCAACATGGTGAAACCCCGTCTCTACTAAAAATACAAAACCTAGCTGGACATGGTGGCGCGCACCTGTAGTCCCAGCTACTCCAGAAGATGAGGCAGGAGAATTGCTTGAACCAGGGAGGTAGAGGTTGTAGTGAGCTGAGATTGAGCCACTGCACTCCAGCCTGGCAACAGAGCGAGACTCCGTATCAAAAAACAAATCATTTTTTTTCTTATTGTCAGTAATGATATTGACAGTATCACTGTTTTTGTGATTATGTTATGTTTGAAGGTTTTTTATAAGATTCTAATACAATTATTTCTTCAAGAGAAAAAACATCAAAAGCCCTACTTGATACTGAAAGTGTCCCACCTTCCAATTACGATGACAACCTAGAATGAGAATTCCCACATTATGTACTACACCGGAAACAGACCAAGATTTGACATTTAATAAATTTTATGAAGACATTTTCACTAAAGTGAAATACTAAGGAATTTATTTAAAATGGAACTAAACTGATTTTATAAAAATATTAAAGCTCAAACGTTCAAATGGAATCTTAGTGCTACAAAGTGCGCAGTGATAACGGAAGTCTCTCTTAGAATATTTGACTTTCCAAAGTCCTTACAATCTGACCTAATTGAGCTTTACTACTTTTAATGAGAAACACTAATACTATCCTTTAGGAGTTCCCTCACCAAGTCAAAGATAAAGTTTTATCTTCGGTGGTTTAATTCATTTCCATATCACCTCACCGAAGAGAGCTTTCTTAAATAAATACAAAGAATTTATGCTAAGGAGCCAGTATGGTAATACCCAATTTGAATTCTAGACTATCAGAAGATGTGCAATTACATTTCAGAAAGGAAGAAGCCCTTCTATTTTAACTTGCATTGTATTCCTCCTAGCAGTCATGCATCGGAATGATGATGATGTTAAATCTAATTAGACACAGACTTACTACTTTCTCTACTGCCTTTCCTTATTGCTAATATTATAAATAGTATCTACTTTAAAAACCGTAATAAGCTCATGGCATCTACCAAATTTAAAATGCTGGAAATCTATTTGTTGGGGCAAAACTGCTTCTAATCATTTGAAGAACTAGAAGAGATACTTTTACTGTTAATAAAAAGCCACCACAGGCGGAGACGGGGAGATCACGAGGTCAGGAGATCGAGACCATCCTGGCTAACATGGTGAAACCCCTTCTCTACTAAAAATACAAAAAAATTAGCCAGGTATGGTGGCCTGCGCCTGTAGTCCCAGCTATAGTCCCAGCTACTCGGGAGGCTGAGGCAAGAGAATGGCATGAAGCCGGGAGGCAGAGCTTGCAGTGAGCCAAGATCATGCCACTGCACTCCAGCCTGGGCGACAGAGCGAGACTTGGTCTCAAAAAAAGAAAAAAAAAAAGCCACCACTGTTGACCAGTGTACTGCCCAGTGGTAAAGAGCTCTGAAGTCAGACCGTCTTGTCAGAATCTTGGCTTCACCACTCACTAGCTCTATCAAATCACTTAAGCTTTCAGCCTCATTTTTTCATCTGTAAAATAAGGGTAATAATCTACCTCCCTTGCAGTTATTGTGACGAGTCAAGGAGATAATAAATGTAAAGCACTTGGAATAGTGCCAGCATTTAACACTTACAAAATGTTAGCTATTATTCTTACTATTTTTATTTTGTTTTGCATTTAACGTAACTGCTCAAAAAAATAACCAGAATAACAGCTTCTTTGAAAGTCATGGCCAGGCATGGTGGCTCACACCTGTAATCCCAGCACTCTGGGATGCCAAGGCGGGTGGATCACTTGAGATCACGAGTTCGAGACCAGCCTGGCCAACACAGAGAAACCCCGTTTCTACTAAAAATACTAAAATTAGCCGGTCGTGGTGGTAAGTGCCTGTAGTCCCAGCTACTCGGGAGGCTGAGGCAGGAGAATCACTTGAACCGGGAGGGAGAGGTTGCAATGAGCCGAGATGGCACCATTGCACTCCAGCCTGGATGACAGAGCGAGATTCCATCTCAATAAAAAAAAAAAAAGTCATTAGTTAGGGCAGGCATGGGGGCACGGTAGCTCACATCTATAATCCCAGCATTTTGGGAGCTAAGGTGGATGGATCACTTGAGGCCAGGAGTTCAAGGCCAGCCTGGCCAACATTAATGAAACCCCATCTCTATTAAAAATACAAAAATTAGCCTGGTGTAGTGGCACACACCTGTAATCCCAGCTACTCTGGAGGCTGAGGCAGAAGAGTCACTTGAACCTGGGAGGCAGAGGTTACAGTGAGCCATGATTGTGCCATTGCACTCCAGCCTGGGTGACAAGAGCGAAACTATGTCTCAAAAAAAAAAAAAGAAAGAAAGAAAGAAAAGAAAAGAAAAGAAAAGAAACAAAAAAGAAAAACATGTGATACACACATGGCTTTACATTCTATTTCAGAGGACTTGTGGGATACCCACCCAAGCTCATTTGTGGATCCCGGGTTAAGAATTTCTATTAAATTTACTTAGTGAGTTTACATGGTTTTAAACTATTAAACCACTTTTAATTTCAAAGGGTAATACATTAGGTTGTAATTTTCTCACATTTTCTATTTATTATTATTTTTTTTTGAGATGGAGTTTCACTCTTATTGCCCAAGCTAGAGTGGAATGGCACAACCTCGGCTCACTGTAAGCTCCATCTCCCGGGTTCAAACAATTCTCCTGCCTCAGCCTCCCCAGCAGCTGGGATTACAGGCATGCACCACCACACCCAGCTAATTTTGTATTTTTTTAAGAGACAAAATTTCTCCATGTTGGTCAGGCTGGTCTCGAACTGCCGACCTCAGGTGATCCGCCCACCTCAGCCTCCCAAAGTGCTGGGATTACAGGCATGAGCCACTGTGCCCGGCTGAAAAAAATGCTATTTTATTAAAGAATACAAACATGTTGCCAAATTTGTTTAAACTGATTTTTATTTATTTTTGTTTTTTAAAAATCAAATGATTACTTAATAGAAATAGTCTCCAAATTTCATCAAGTAAAAATTCTAGAAAACATTTCTCAGCCGGGCGCGGTGGCTCAAGCCTGTGATCCCAGCACTTTGGGAGGCTGAGACGGGTGGATCACAAGGTCAGGAGATCGAGACCATCCTGGCTAACACGGTGAAACCCCGTCTCTACTAAAAATACAAAAACTAGCCGGGCGAGGTGGCGGACGCCTGTGGTCCCAGCTACTTGGGAGGCTGAGGCAGGAGAATGGCGTAAACCCGGAAGGCGGAGCTTGCAGTGAGCTGAGATCCGGCCACTGCACTCCAGTCTGGGCGACAGAGCGAGACTCCGCCTCAAAAAAAAAAAAAAAAAACATTTCTCAGCTTTCCATGATGCTAACTAAACAATTTAAAGATCAGCATCATAAAAAGAGCAGTAACAATTGCCTGCTAAGCAATAAATTACTCTGGTCTCAATCCTAGATACTTTCAGACATGAATTTTCCTTTAGATTAAAAATACTTGTGTACAGATGCTGCCTGAAAAAAATATAAGGTTAGCAAGAAATGATGGGCAAGGTTAAAGTGAAGGATCAGAAGAGACTGTGGAAAATTTGTACTGACTCATCCATCACAAGTAAAAATAACCCCTGGATCACAAAATTATTGAAACATACTGCTAAATTGCCTAAAGCTGCCTGAATTAGTCCATGTACCTGTTCATTATAAAACCTTAACATACCTTAGGGTAGTGTATATATTTTAAAAAACAAAGATATCCAAATCTATCAAGAAATGGCTCTATAGTCTCTTAACGAATTTCTTCATAGTATAAGCTTTTATTAAAAAGCTTATACTAAAAATAAAATATTTTTTATTAAAAAATATTTAATTAAGCCTGGGCGCAGTGGCTCACACCTATAATCCCAGCATTTTGGGAGGCTAAGGCAGGTAGATCATGAGGTCAGGAGACTGAGGCCATCCTGGCCAACATGGTGAAACCCCATCTCTACCAAAATACAAAACATTGGCCAAGCATGGTGGCTGGCACGTGCCTGTAGTCTCGGCTACTCTGGAAGCTAGGGCAGGGGAATCACTTGAACCCGGGAGGCAGAGGTTGCAGTGAGCCGAGATCGCGCCACTGCACTCCAGCCTGGCAACAGAGCAAGACTCCATCTCAAAATATATATATATATATTTAATACATACATATATTATACATATTATACATATATGTATTATATATGTATAATATATTTTTAATTAAAAACAGAGGTGCCTGATTTGGCTGTGTCAGACATATGAATTAGGATTTAAGTCGCTTTTTGTATTTTCTTTTAAACAAATGTTATTAAGAAGAAAATTTCATAAGTTTACTTCTTTCTTTATGCCCACATTCTCTCAAAGAGAACTAGAGCTTGGTTACACAAACACAACCACCACCTAAGGATCAAATAAATGTAGCAGAAGACTAACAAAATAAAAATACGTTAACAAATAAATGTTGGCTGGGCACAATGGCTCATGACTATAATCCCAGCACCTTGGGAGGCCGAGGCGGAAGGATGTCTTGAGCCCAGGAGATCGAGACCAGCCTGGGCAACATCGCCAATCCTCATCTTTACAAAAAGTACAAAAATTAGCTGGGCACGGTGGTGAGCACCTGTAGTCCCAACTACTTGGGCAACTGAGGTGAGAGGATCACTTGAACCCGGGAAGCGGAGGTTGCAGTGAGCCGAGGTGGCGCCATTGCACTCCAGCCTTTGAGATCGGCCCATGGAAAGGCAAACCACCAGGCCCTGTCCAATTGGTAGGACTAGGTGGTTTGCCTTTCCATGGGCTGATCTAAAGCTCAAACGCTTTGGCTGGGCCTCTCTACCAGCTTAAGAACTGAGGAAAACAGGTTCCATTTCAAGGGTTCATGGTATCCAAACAAGAGGAGCATAACTTTTCCTAACACACATGTTTCGATTGTTTCTAAACTGCAGTTAGCCCAGGCAACATGGCAAAACCCCATCTCTACAAAAAATTCAAAAACTTAGCTGGGCATGGTGGCGTACACTGTATTTCCAGTTACTTGGGAGGATCGCTTGATCCCAAAACGTCAAGGCTGCAGTAACCCATGAGATAAAACCACCA
>NW_012113141.1:8316646-8333738 GCF_000951035.1 Colobus angolensis palliatus | reverse complement strand
TTGAACCCGGGAGGCAGAGGTTGCAGTGAGCCAAGATTGTGCCATTGCACTCCAGCCTGGGCAACAAGAGCAAGACTCCATCTCAAAAAAAAAAAAAAGCATAGATTATCACCATTAAAATAAGAAGTCTAGCTGGGTACAGTGGCTCACGCCTCTAATCCCAGCATGTTGGGAGGCGGAGGCGGGCGCATCACTTGAGGTCAGGAGTTTGAGACCAGCCTGGCCAAGATGGTAAAACCCTATCTCTATTAAAAACACAAAAATTAGCCGGGTGTGGTGGCAGGCTCCTGTACTCCCAGCTACTTGGGAGGCTGAGGCAGGAGAATCACTTGAACCCAGGAGGCAAAGGTTGCAGTGAGCCGAGATTGTGCCACTGCACTCCAGCCTGCACTCCAGCCTGAGCAACAGAGCTAGATTCTGTCTCAAAAAAATAAGAAGTCTGTAGATTCTTCTTTGAAAATAGTAATAAAGAGAAAAATATACAATGGCCTTCCGTAGATTTCTGAAATATATATGACCCTGCCTGGACGAAGGACGATTAATATTATCCTTCCTAGTCCCTTCAGGCACCAATCAATTAGCAATTAGAGCTTAAAAACAAACCACATGATTGTTCCATTAAATTCTTGGCCAATCAGTGAGGAAGTCCTCAACACAACGCAATACAATATATACATTTTATACAATATATACAAAAGCCTGCTCTAAGGCAAAACATTCAATTTTATCAAACTTCACTCAGAACTTCTGTCCACATAAAACTTAAGCAAAACTGTAAAAGACAAAAGGACAGTAGTGAGAATGCATGAACATTACTCATTTGCTTACCTGGTCTTTCTCATGGGGTAGAAGGCTGACAGGTGGGAGCGAGGATGGGAAAGCACTGGGATACTGAGGTGCCCCTTTGCCATCTAAGCTCCCATAATTGACCCTGTACTGCGGTCCATCTTTCAGTAATCTCCCATTATTCACAGCACGTTTGGCCCCCAGTCGCAGCCGCTGCTGAAAGGCTGGGTTGTTGGTGGTGCTTGTGAGATCACTTTGACTTCTGAGATACTTCTCTATGTTCTTCAGGGAGGAGCCATTTGGCTCCTCAAGTCCTTCAATTGCTCTCCTTAAAAGTTTATTCCAATCCACATTGCGGAGATCATTACATGATGCTCTAGACCCCTTGGTTGACTTAGGAAAAGTGCCTGGTTTAACTGATGAAAAGCGCCCAGGGTTGTCTGGGTCCTTATAGGAGGCAAGGCCTTTGTTGGTGACTTTGAGAACTGAGCCATCCTGAACACTGAGTTCCAGCTGTTCAGAGACTGTCTTCTTATCCAACCCATGGGAAGTACTGACCGCATGGCAGATTCTCTCTTCAGAGGGCCTTTGCTTTTGCTTTTTTATTTTCTGTATAGCTTCAAGAATCCACTCTGTATAAAGTGGGTTTGCAAGTTTTACCATGGTTGACAAATGACTTCTTCAACACAAAAGTTACCCATAGAGGTTCTCTTTGTATTTAACAGAACTTGCACATTTGAAAGTCATTTACAATTCAACAAATGGACAAAGTATTCCAGACTGTATTAAGCAACATCTTACAAACATCCATCCTTAAGAGCTTCAAAAGCAGACAAACAGGCAATGTTGATGGTTGTCTTATTTTACCAACAGGAAAGACTGCATTCGGGTGAAGAACATCTTTAACTGGGAAATCAAGACCTTAAAGGATAAAAAGAGGGGAAAGACTCTTAATAATGAAGCTTACACAAATAAACTAAAAGATTCTTTAGCATGACTTTTTCAGACACAGAATGACCACAGAAGTAATGACAGGCAGGTATTACATAACACAGCCACAGTGACTATATTTTTCAACAAGAAATTAGGCCACAGTCTGAGAAGAAATTGTTTTTAGAATGTTTCACTTCTCTATATGAAGTCATTTATGAAGTATAATCACATCTAAATTATACATTTAATTATCTTTATTGAAATTAACAAAATTATATGAAAGTGGTTCAAGGTATATGTCTTCCATAAACATAAAATATACATGAAAGAATAAATCTATGATATAAAAAATTTGATGAAAGTACATTAAACTTATTTCAAGAAATCTTGAACTTAAAAAAAAAGAGTAAATAATCCTGCTTTCAGTTAGGTATTGTATTTCCCAAGTCTCATACTAAAAAAACTTCCCATCTAGCTACTTCTATGGAATCAACTCCCCCATCTCTTTAACAGAGGTCTATGATACCCTCTAACCCACAAGTTGGAAAATTGAAAATAATATAGTAACATAACCCTTTACCTTTAAGTAGTAGAGCATTCTAATTATCTTAATACCCAGTGAGCTCATTAAACAGCTCAATACAAAGAAGGTATATACACATCTGATTTCAGGTGGACAGTGGTATTTGTTCTGAGAGATGCCTGGTATATACAAAAACCACCCTAGATCTCCCATCTGGTATTGAGTACATCTACAAAGAGCATACAAGGAGAAAGAGCCTTGGCCTGGGAATTGGGCCAAACCTGAGCTCTAATCTTGGTCTCCAATGATAACACCCACTTCTTAATTCTTTTTATAGTTTAAACTGTACAGAGTGTGCTCATATATAACTTGTCACTTAAACTGCAGAACAACTTTGTGGGTAAACTGAGGCTCGGGAGAAGATGGAATTCACCCAAGGTAAGAGTCAAAACAGATTTAAGGGTCAAACACCATTAATTTTTTTTTTTTTTTTTTAGACAGAGTCTCACTCTGTCGCCCAGGCTGGAATGCAGTAGTGCAATCTCAGCTCACTGCAATCTGTGCCTTCTGGGTTCAAGTGATTCTCCTGCCTCAGCCTCCCGAGTGGCTGGGATTACAGGCATGTGCCACCACGCCCAGCTAATTTTTGCATTTTTAGTAGACAGAGTTTTGCCATTTTGGCCAGGTTGGTCTCAAACTCCTGACCTCAGGTGATCTGCCCTCCTCAGCCTCTCAAAAATGCTAGGATTACAGGTGTGAGCCACTGCGCCCAGCCAATTCTAAAATCCAACTAAGTCCATCACTGTTCTCATCTGAGCCACAACTGCCTGCTCTAGCTAGTTCTGCCTCTGCAAAGAGACCAACATGGGTCTGAACCCCAGCTCTACCACAATGTCCAGTGGAGAAAGCGTCTGTCACTTCACTTGTAGGCAATACTGGTATATCCCTTACAGGATTATTGAGAGGATTAAATGAACACATTATCTAATATTCAATATATAGTAGTTATCACTTTCATCAAATGCAACGTCTACATACTTTGAAAATTTTCTAATAAAATACAAAATTAAAGTTATCTCTGGTTATTTGACAGAATATACCTAAAAGGAGAAAACAATATCTTTCCTTAAAAACTTTAGCCAGACATACTGAAGAATATAGTATTTGCTCTCAGAGATCCTGGAATGTTGCTGAAAAACAACTGGGTCATTGAACTATACTTGTTCAAACGGTAGTTTTAAATGCCAACCCAAAATGCCACCTTGAAGGAGGCGGTTTAAACAAGATTGTCCCCTCTGTGATCAGTAAGCTGTAAATTCACTGTACTCATTTTCCCCTGAGATTCAGAAACTTGGGGCTGAAGGGACCTTAGAGGTCATCCAGTCCAACCTCTAGTTATCCAATAAAAGATCCCTGCCCAATATCCCAAATAAATGGGCAATGAGTCTTTACATTTTTAAAATACTTCCAGTGATTGATAATTTGTCACTTTTTGAGGCAGCTCACCCCACTGTTGCACAGCTATAGCTATATTTCTTGCTCAGAGAAGCAAAAGTCTGCCACTCCGTAACTTCTACCCACTAGTCCTATTCCCTGGAATGATCCCAAGACAATTATTAGTATTTCTTCAATATGAGAGGCCTTCAGATGTCCGAAAACAAGTACCTTTTGAAAACCACTAACAACAAAACCCCATGCTACCTCCAGCCATAACTTAGACCACTCATATCCCAGTTCCTTAACCCTTCCACACATCACATGGTTTCAAAGCACCACCTTCTCTTGGTTGCTCACTAGTTTGGCTAATGGCCATCTTAAAATATGGCAGTACAGGTGTTATCCAATTATAAATGCAACCCAAATTACAGGAACTTCCTCAATACCCCTGCCACACAAGTGGCCATGCTGAGCATGCAGTCCAACTACAAATCCCAGATCTTTTTTAAAAAGGTGCTGTCAAGTTGAGTCTTTCCACCCCTTTCCTTTTGCAAATTGAAATGCTGGGATTTCACATTTATTACAGTTCAATTTCATCTAGTTGATTTAAGTCTATCTTCCAACCTGCTAAAGATTGTTTTGAATCTTGATTCTGTCATCTATGTCATCTACAAATCTAATAAGTACTCCCTTTTGTTTCATTATATAAACCCTTGACAAAAATGTTAGACTTGGAACACAGTGTGTTTAGGAATGAAATCACTGGCTTTCACAGTGCAACCACTTTCAGGATAGAACACAGGAATCATTCTGTGTCAGTCAGTTGAGAACAGGAAATTGAGCTTTCCAAAGTAAAATGGTTTCGGGCAAAATTTCATTAGAAGATATTTCACTATATCCAAGTAATTATTTAATCTTTCATCATTTATTCAGGATGAATCACAACTAATTTGATTGTACAAAATACAACTGCAGAAAGTAAAAGAAGTCACAGGAAAAGTGTCCAATATTGCCAAGTTGCTTTTAGGTGTTTTGGTTACACAAGCAAATGAACATACATTAAAACAAAATGCGTAGCCAGGCGTGGTGGCTCACACCTGTAATCCCAGCACTTTGGTAGGCCGAAGTGGGTGGATCACCTGAGGTCAGGAGTTCAAGACCAGCCTGGTCAACATGGTGAAACCCCATCTCTACTAAAAATACAAAAAATTAGCTAAGCGTGGTGGCATGTGCCTGTAATCCCAGCTACTCAGGAGGCTGAGGCAGGAGAATCGCTTGAATCCAGGAGGCAGAGGTTGCAGTGAGCCGAAATTGCACCATTGCACTCTAGCCTGAGCAACAAGAGCGATACTCTATCTCAAAAACAAAAAACAACAACAAAAAAATGTGTTTCATACCTAATAGACAGCCAAAATACACCTTCATGACAAGCTTTCACTACAATGCTTTTTTGTTTTTATTGTTTTTTTTTGAGACAATCTTCTCTTCTCGCCCAGGCTGGAATGCAATGGCATGATCTCGGCTCACTGCAATCTCCACCTCTGGGGTTCAAGCGATTCTCCCGCCTCAGCCTCCCAAGTAGCTGGGATTACAGGTGCCTGCCACCACCCCCAGCTAATTTTTGTGTTTTTAGTATAGATGGGGTTTCGCCACGTTGGTCAGGCTGGACTCAAACTCTTGATCTCGTGATCTGCCCACCTCGGCCTCCCAAAGTGCTGGGATTACAGATGTGAGCCACTGTGCCTGGCCCACAATCTTTACCCACAATCATTTATATCCATAAAACAATCGTTTATATCCATTACCAACACGTTTCAATAAGACTGTCATTTTATACGTTAAACATGTAATAAAATAAGGGAAAGTACCAGAATTGGAACTTCAAACGTTTTAACAGGCCATGACAAAAATGGAGATTATCCAGGTCTTCAGGCAAATCTGCCAAAAGAAAAAAGGAAATGTTCATGTGGACATAAGGACATCCTTAAACTCAGCAACCATCCATGTATCTCCACAACCATTCAAGACAAACAGCTCCAATGAGTTATTATACTACATTGGGTAATACAATTAATTTTTTCAGACCACTGAAGGATTCTCATAAATATGGAACTTGAGACAGAAAATGAAGCCCCAAGGACCCAGCCAAGTGCTTAAAGAAGTAAATTTCATCCATAAGCCCAGATCTGTTCAAATTTTAAAAATCAGGTTTGCGACAGATTCCTAAGAAAGAATCTCATCATGGAAAAACAAAACCCACTACTACTCAAATAGCCAAACAGACAGAACATTTATCAGAAAAAAAGATAGTCAAAAGTTGTTTTAAGGTCAGCATTCACTGTTTGTCCCAAAGGCCACCAGGCACCTAGGTAATGAATGGACTACCCAGATATGACCAATAAGCTCACCTACAAAAAAAAGTACCAGTTTACATAACAGTAAATATGTATTGACACAAGTCACATTTTAGTACAGCAGTGATTATTTTTACTTGAAAAGCAAAAAATAAATTTAAAAGAACAACTGTGAATAACTGCATTTTGATCTTACGTAAAACAATCAAGCAACCTTGGATCCTCCTTCTCCCCTCCCCCAGTCACAACAGACACCCCACTCCTCAATTTAATCTCAAAATTAGCTCTCATCTGACACCAACCAACAGAGTTAATTAGGCAGAAGCAGATGTAACTCAGCAGCTCTTTGCTACAAGCAGAATCACAGTGTTTAAAAAAAAATACACAGCTAGGAGAGGAACAAAATCAGAAGTCTCTTATCTGTAGCCAATTCTCAACTAAATACATGTATATTATCCACTTTGTATATTATCCACTTCAAATTTTTTAATCTTAGGCTGATTTGTTTCCAACATCCCACTGGCCCCACTGTAAATTCATATAAGCAAGAGAATAGATTGAAAACCAATTTCATTTTAGCCTAAGTAGTATCTAACTGGAAAGACAAATGCACAGAAAAAAAAAATGTATAATTCATTCAAAAGCCAAATAGAAAAGATTTTTTTTTTCCTGATTTGGAATTATCCACACCATTTCTCTTTTTCAGAGCACGGGGATTTGTTTCACATAGAGATAGGACATTCTATCACAAGCTAAAACCCTAAAATCATTTTTCTCTTTTCATTTTTCTATAAAAACTTGAAAGTTGGACTAAAAGGCTATCAAAAAGGTAGCAAATCATCCTAAATTAATTCTGGGGATTTATGCTACATCGAATTAAATTATTCTATTTTCTAAGGTTGTGAATCATTTTATTTTTAACTACAAAATATCAGTAAATTATATGGTTGTATCATATGGTCTTATAATATAACACTATTTACATCATTCATTACAAATATTCTAAACATATCTAGAGAAATGCTTAGTCCAGCACTAAATACCAGTGAGCTTTTAGTTTCACTGGTATTACATAAACATCAACACTATTCAGAAATATTCATGTCAGCATAAGAAGAGTCAAAATATCCTGGATCATAAGTATTATGCGAGGCCCCCTCTAAGCTTTTACTAAAGCTGTGTGTGTTGTTTCAAAACCAGTGTCATAACACTCAAGTCATGAGTTTATGGATGAGCCAAAAAACAGTGGTAGAAAAAACAAAGATTAATAATAGAGTTTACACTTTTGTCATCCTGAGTTTTACTTGCTAACAGTTATTTTTAACTCTTTTACTTTCATAAGCTCCCGGCTTTTTCTTTTTTTTTTTCCCGAAGGGATCACCGTCGGAAAACCTGGATTTTTTCAAAGCCGATTTTGTAACTGAGTAAGCGTCCACAAATCTAAGCAGTATCTTCCGAAACAGAACAGAACTGTTTAGGGGAAGGAACTCGGACTTATTTTTCTTCTATCAGCACCCAGTTCAGGTTATTGGCAGAGTTACTCAAAATAGTGGCCTTGGTTAACAAATATCTGTTGTCTGACAACATCAGACACCATCCATATGGTGATATTTGTTATCTTTCAAATCCTGGATGCATCTATTTCCTCTGAAATCAATGCTTCAGGCCCAAAACATGTGAACTGGGAGGTGAGGTTATAAATACTAATCAAAGAAAAACCAACAAATATTTAGTGAGCTGATGTTCCCTGCATGCAGCCCTGTGGTAAGTACTATGCGGAATACAAAGCAAAGCTAGAGACAGAATATACAAGAAGCAATTAAGAAATAACAAAGCACTGTTTGGCGGTTCCTCAAAA
Organism: Colobus angolensis palliatus; assembly: GCF_000951035.1. NCBI lineage: Eukaryota > Metazoa > Chordata > Mammalia > Primates > Cercopithecidae > Colobus > Colobus angolensis. Next base: position 8,325,847 of record NW_012113141.1, on the reverse strand, counting down.
AGTTAAACACAGAACTACCATATGGTTCTGTAATTCCATTTCTAGGTATAGACTCAAAAGAATTGAGAACAGATACTCAAATAAGTATACATACGCTCATGTTCATTAACAAAACTATTCACAATAGCCAAAAGGTGTAAACAGCCCAAATGTCCATCAACAGATGAACAGATAAACAAAATGTGGTATATCCATACACTAGAATACTATACAACTATAAAAAGCAACGAAGTTTCGATACATGCTACTACAATGTGGACGGACCTCAAACACATTATGTTGTGAAAGATGCCAGACACAAAAGGCCACACATCATATAATTTAATTCATATGAAACATCCATAAATCCACAGACAAAACATAGATTGGTGGTGTCTCAGGGACATATCTAGAGAAACTGCTTAATGGGTAAGGGGTTTTATGTGGGATCAATAGAAATGTTTTGGAACTTGATAGCAGCAGTGGTGACACAACACGGAATGTACTAAATGCCACTGATTTGTTCACTTTTTAATGTTTTTTTCATTTTATGTTATGTGAGCTTCACCTCAATAAGTTGTTTAAAAAGAAAAAGAAATAACAAAGCACTGAACTACAATAATAATAATAATACCAACCATTTCCTGACACATACTGTGGTCCAGGTACTTTACACAGATTATCAGTAAACCTTAAAACAACCTGTAAGGTAGCATTGTTGTTTTTACAAAAGGAAAACAGGCTTGACTTAGCCAAGATCTCAGAGTTATTAAGTCATGAAGGATTTTAATTCAGATGCCAAAGCCCAAACTCTTTCTGTCTCTCCAGTGGTTTTCAAACTAGGCTCTTTGGATCTCTTGTGACATGGAATTACCTCGGGTATTACCTTCAGGTGCCCCCTTGTGGGTTAAACTTTGGGCCATCACAGCATCTTGAATCCAACAGTGCAGCTCCACTGTAACTGTTTTATGTATATTGGTCTTCCCTGTAAGCTTTGCTTTAAAGAAAGTGTTCCTCTGATTATAGAAGGAAGAAGTCTAGAAACAACAGTGACTATACTACCTTGCTGAAACCATGTGAAGGATGGATGAACATCTCTTGGATAGATGGGACTGAAAACTGGACCTTGAAAGATAATGCTGAGCCTGGATAAGTGCCCTACCGTCCCTCTGCCCAAATTCAAATCCTTCATGGCCCAGTGCAAACAACTTCTCAAAAGCCCAAACATCTTTGTCTAACAGGAAGCTTTTAGCTTTTTTAGTTTTGACATTCATTTCCCACTCTGTATTATGCTTACTTGTGTATTAACCTTGTCACCCCTACTAGACTGTAAAATTCTTAAAAACAGGATTCATGCTTGATTCATCTTTGTACACCCTAAGATTTCCCAAGACTACAACTTGATCATAAGAGGGATTCAATGCCTATTTGCTAAATAAACATATCAAGGAATGAATGACGGAAATCAAAGTGAAATAACAGAAGCTAAGAATGAGCTGTCAAACAAAAGGAACACCAAGTCCATGTGCCTGACTAAAACAGGTCTATGCTGAAAAGGGGTAAAGAAATTCAGTTGGGCCAGGCACAATGGCTCACGCCTCTAATCCCAGCACTTTGGGAGGTCAAGGCAGGAGGATTACTTGAGGCAGGAGCTCCAGACAAGCCTAGGCAACATAGCAAGACCCCACCTCTATAAAAATAAAAAATTAGCTGGGTGTGGTGATGTACACCGGTAGACCCAGCTACTCGGGAGACTGAGGCAAGAGGATCTCTTAGCTGCCCAGGAGGTTGAGGCTACAGTGGGCTATGATTGTGCCACTGCTCTCCAGCCCAGGCAATAGAGCTAGACTCTGTCTCTAAAAAAGACAAATATAATTAAAAAATAAAAAACATTAATAGGCCAGGCGTGGTGGCTCACATCTGTAATCCCAGCACTTTGGGAGGCCATGGCAGGCAGATCACAAGGTCAGGAGATTGAGACCATCCTGGCCAACATGGTGAAACCCTGTCTCTACTAAAATACAAAAAATTAGCCGGGCATGGTGGTGCGTGCCTGTGGTCCCAGCTACTCGGGAGGCTGAGGTAGGGGAATCGCTTGAACCTGGGAGGCAGAGGTTGCAGTGAGCCGAGATCGTGCCACTGCACTCCAGCCTGGCAACAGAGCCAGAATCCGTCTCAAAAAAAGTAAAACAGAAAGTTGACTGTGAACAAAGTCAAGCTGTGGTGTGTGAATGTGACAGATGAATAGGAAGCCACTGCAGGAGCAGGTGACACCATAATGCACAGTGAAGGGCGCGCACATACACACACAAACCTGTTGAATGTTTGAATTACTCTGGCAATAGTATCCATCTACTCTGGAGGGAAGGGTGATTGAAAGAAAAAACAAAAGCAACCAGTATTTCACCTCTCCAAACATCAATCTTGTTCAACTTATATTTATGAGCCTAACTCAGCAGCAAGCCCAGAACAGGCACTCAATAAAACGTTAGTTGAACTGAATATTTAATTCCCCATCTTTTTAGATTAACACTAAGTTCTTTCCCACTACTCATTAACAAAGAGAGTTTTCAATTCATAAGCTAATAATGTTTTCCAAGGATTTCTAAGAGGCTAAATCACCATAAAAATTATCATTTCAACTAATACATATTATATTAATTGGAAGTTTAATTTTTCATGTCATGCTCTCCTAGTTGACAATATCCTTGTTATGTCATTAAACTGTAATTGTGTAAATGTGCTTCAACAAACAATAACTGAACCATCAATAAACTATTATGGCTTCCATAATCTCTAGCAAAGATTAGTTTCAACATCATCATCATAAATTAGTAGAGACAGTTCCCAAATCTCCTGGTGAAACCCATGAATTAGGTTTGCATAGTTATCCCTGCATTTAAGTGCTCAATAGTTTCAGTCTCTAAAATTTAATCACATTGTTAGGAACCTCACAGGAAATTTGATCCCTTGTAAAACAGAGGAATTTAGAGACAAGATGAAAAGTCATTTGAAGTCATCAGGCCTTTGGAGCCAGGGTACACTGATTAGTAATGATGTATTGTAACTAAGCACTTTCACTTAAGAAATAATCAACTAAATTTAGTGTCTTTTTTTGACATTTAAAAATTCCTATTCCTTCCTAGATTTCTCCCTAATTACATATTAGCTTTAGTTGGTTTTTGATGACAAAGACTGAGAATAATGTATTAAGAAAAAAACGTGATTTTTTTTTTTTTTTTTGGAGGCGGAGTCTCACCCAGTTGCCCAGGCTGGAGTGCAATGGCGCGATCTCAGCTCACTGCAACCTCCACCTCCCAGATTCAAGCGATTCTCCTGCCTCAGCCTCCTGAGTAACTGGGATTACAGGCACACACCACCATGCCATTGTTTCATTATTATTATTATTATTATTATTATTATTAGAGACGGAGTTTTACCATGTTGGCCAGGCTGGTCTCAAACTCCTGACCTTGTGATCCACCCGCCTCAGCCTCCCAAAGTGCTGGGATTACAGGCGTGAGCCATCGCGCTGGACCAAAAAACGTGATTTTTAAAAAACTTTAAAATGGAGATACAAGGCCAGGCTCGGTGGCTCATGTCTATAATCCCAGCACTTTGGCAGGCCAAGGCAGGTAGATCACCTGAAATGGGAGTTTGAGACCAGCCTGGCCAACATGGTGAAACCCCATCTCTACTAAATACAAAAAATTAGCCAGGCGTGGCGGCGCATGCCTGTACTCCCAGCTCTTTGGGAGGCTGAGGCAGGAGAACTGCTTGAACCCAGGAGGCGGAGGTTGCAGTGAGCTGAGATTACACCATTGCACTCCAGCCTGGCCAACAAGAGCAAAACTCCATCTCAACAAAATAAATAAGATAAAATAAAGATACCAAAAAATCTAAATAAATAAATAAAAATAGAGGCGGGGGTCTCACTATGTTACCCAGGCATGTCTTGAACTCCAAGGCTCAAGGGATCCTTTCACTGTAGCCTCCCAAAGTATTGGGATTACAGGCATGAGCCACTGCACCTGGCTGAGAAAAATCTTACATCTTAACTTTTTTATGATTCTTTTGAAAGACAGATTATTGCAGGATTCTTTGTTAACTGTATTACAGATGTCTTCAGACCAGATATCCAGATACCCTGAAAAATTCAGGTTTCCTTTTGGGAGTTTCATAAATATTATGGCTCTACTCTAAAAAATAAGCACATGTACCCATATGCACTAGCATACATTTTCAAGGGTTAACAGACCTTCTGTCACCCATCCATGGACCACTTAAGGTCCACTGGCTATATACAGAGAGGTATTTTATCCAGTTTCACAATAGTTAGCTTCATGCTTTACTTAAGGCATGCTACATCAAGAGTAAGCAAGTTATTCTTGGCCGGGTGCAGTGGCTCAAGCCTATAATCCCAGCACTTTAGGAGGCCGAGACGGGCGGATCACGAGGTCAGGAGATCGAGACCATCCTGGCTAACACGGTGAAACCCTGTCTCTACTAAAAAAATACAAAAAACTAGCCAGGCGTGGTGGCGGGCGCCTGTAGTCCCAGCTACTCGGGAGGCTGAGGCAGGAGAATGGCCTGAACCCGGGAGGCGGAGCTTGCAGTGAGCTGAGATCTGGCCACTGCACTCCAGCCTGGGCAACAGAGCCAGACTCCGTCTCAAAAAAAAAAGAAGAAAGTTATTCTTTTTGGTTTTGGATGTTATCAAAAAACAGGTTTCTGACATTTTAATCAACAAGTAGGTGTGCTGTGATGGGAAGTATCAGAGTCAGGGATCCAGTCCCCATTCTGCTAGCTACCTAGGCTAGAGGATATTGAACATGTTACTGAGTCAATCTAAGTCTCCGTTTTCTCTTCTGTAAAAATGAGAACACTTCTCTGTTTTACAGAACCGTTAAGAGGAATCACTGAGATAACAAATATGAAAGAAGCAAGGATGATGGCAGACACATAGCAGGAACACAATAAATGCTGGCTCATAAAAGGAAAAAGGGCAATACAGTCAGCTGGAGACCTGTAAAATCTAATCTGGCTGAACTTCTGTCTATATGACCATTTTCTCCTAAGAGACAGGAGAAGTCAGCACCTGGCTCTTAGTTATAGCTGCAGAGAAGTAAAAATTCAAGACAGAGAATAGAAGAAAGTGAAGGAAAGCAAAAACAGATTGTAATGGTGAGGCTGGGGTCAAGAAGAGTGTATTTCACTCATAGTTATACATTGTTTAAGGGCAACAAAGCTTTTAAAAGATAGCACTGCATAGGAGAATATCTTCTTGACCTCAGGATAGGAAAAGTCTTAAAACAAGACTCAAAAGGCACTAACCATAAAGACCAATAAATTTGACTCCATTAAAATTAAGAACTTCTGTTCATTAAAAGACACCATAAAGAGAGTGAAAAGGCAAGCCACAGCATTTGCAACATACATACATGACAAAGGACTTGTATTCACAGTAAATAAAGAACTTCTAAATAGCAATAAAAGATACAAGGCCCAACTTTTAAAAGCAGGGTGGAAAAGAACAGAACTTTATAAACAAGGCTATCTAAATGGCTAAAAAAGTATATGAAAAGCTGACTGGGGGCAGAGGGCTCACGCCTGTAATCCCAGCACTTTGGGAGACTGAGGCAGGCAACTGAGATCAGGAGTTCAAAAACAGCCTGCCCAACATGGCAAAACCCCATCTCTACTAAAAATACAAAAAATTAACCAGTTGTGGTAGCGAGCACCTGTAATCCCAGCTACTTGGGAGGCTGAGGCAGGAGAATCTCTTGAACCTGGGAGGCAGAGGTTGCAGTGAGCCAAGATTATGCCACTGTACTCCAGCCTGGGTGACAAAAGCGAAACTCCATCTCAAAAAAAAAAAAAAATATATATATATATATATATATGAAGAGCTGTGCAATCTGATTACTAATCAGGTAAGTGCAAAATTTACCATACTGGCTAAAATTTTAAAAGCTAAAAAGGCTGAGATTGGAGAGGGCGAGAAGCAAGGGAATTCATGTATTGCTGGAAGGAGTGTAACCTGGTATAATACTTTGAAGAGTCTGGTACTTAGTAAAGATGAAGACAAGCATACCTATCTATGACTAGGGTGACCATACAATTCATCATCTAAACTTACATACTTTTGAAAACTAAAAGTATAACTAAAAGTTACACTGGGAAAATAAGCAAAAGCCAGGACAAATGGTCACCCTAGCTATAAACCGGTAATTTCATTCCTAGGTGTATAACTTAGAAACCTGTGCACATGGGCACCGATGACAGGTATAGGAATGCTCATAGCAGCTTTGTTCACAATTACCCCAAACTTGAAATAACTCAAATATTCGGCAACAATGGAATGGATGATCCGAAAATTGGTGTATTCTCTTTCTGGGGTCTTCAGGAAGACAGGTATCAGAAGATCGTGGGAGTCCTATTAAAAAAGGTGCTTAAACGTGCTTTGGAAATGCAAATTAAGGCATTACAGGGAAGAAATATTCCATCACCCCACTTCTCCCATCCATGCATCATTTACCATTCTGCAACAAAGACTGATCACCACAGTTCACACATCCCTACTTACATAAAATATTTCTTTCTTTTTTTCTTTTTTTTGAGACAGAGTCTCGCTCTGTCGCCAGGCTAGAGTGCAGTGGTGCAATCTTGGCTCACTGCAACCTCCACCTCCCAGGTTCAAGTGATTCTCCTGCCTCAACCTTCCAAGTAGATGAGACTACAGGTACCCACCATCACGTCCAGCTAATTTTTTGTATTTTTAGTAGAGACGGGGTTTCACCATGTTGGCCAGGATGGTCTTGATCTCTTGACCTCCTGATCTACCCACCTCGGTCTCCCAAAGTGTTGGGATTACAGGCGTGAGCCACCGCACTCGGCCACATGAAACCATTTCTTTAATCCCAGCACTTTGGGAGGCCAAGGTGGGTGGATCACCTGAGGTCAGGAGTTTGAGACCAGCCTGGCCAACATAGCAAAACCCCACCTCTACTAAAAATACAAAAATTAGCTGGGCACATGTCTGTAATCCCAGCTACTTGGGAGGCTGAGGCAGGAGAATCACCTGAACCCGGGAGGTGGAGGTTGCAGTGAGCCAAGATCATGCCACTGCACTCCAGCCTAGGCAACAGAGCAAGACTGTCTCAAAAAAAACAACACTATTTCCTTTTCTCTCAATACAAATATAGGCACGTGTAGGCATGTGGAAAACTGAGGGCACACCGTAGAGAACTAGGAGACTGAAAGCCAGATCACTTAGTTACATCTTTTATTAATTGGTATGTGAAAGTCCATGAGAGCTTCTGAAGCACATTAAAATTATTAAACTTCCTCATCTACTTTCTAATATTCACCCTATTTACCTTTCATTCATGCTATGCCTCACATCTGACAGTTTCCACCCAATCTTCAAAAGCAGTGTGTGAAATAAACGCATGCTATAATAGCAATGACATAATATCCACTCTACTCAGAAGCCTAAGTGTGGCGGGTAAGCAAAACTTCCTCTGCCGACCATGTCATGACCATCAGCCATTCCCTAAATTCCTCCTTTAATGTTAAAATCTTCCTCTGTCTCTATATTTTCTTTTCTTTTTCTTTTTTTTGTAAATCGTCACTTCACCTCCCCAACCTTTAACTCTCAGTAGAAGTTCTCGGGAAAGAAGAAACATGTGCATTATCCTTTCCTTCTTAAAAACATAAAATATTGTCCAAATTCATTTTGATAAATGTGTAAAGAACTTATGAATAAGAAAAAAAACAGAATGTTTTATTTCAAGGCTATGCCAAAAAATCTAGGGTATACAAGTAAGACAGGAAGAATGCACTTAAAAAAAAAAAACAAAAAACCTTCTTGGGGCCCCACAGAACTAAGACTGTTCGAACACAACTAATTCCCATTTTCTACTTCCACCTTCTGTCCATATAGGAGGGGTCTTCATATGCTGTATCCTGAATTTCCTTGGTACCTCCAACCCCAAACATACTTGGTTCATTGGTTTTCATTTCCTATTTCCCACATCTGTAATTCTTTATCACTACCCCTTCAGAATTTCTGTCTAATACTCGCTTTAACACATCCCAACACCTTCTACCAATTACAGGGCTTAAACTCCTTCATGGGGCATAGGACACCATTTGTAATCTAACCCATCCTGCGCCTTTACCTGGTCATCTCCTACTACTCCCTGCACTCTGCCCATAGCAAAGTACTAGCAAATTCAAACCTATGCAAAAAGTCCTACCCCAAGGTATGGTGTATATCTCTTTCTGGGATACTCTGCTGCCCCACACTCCTTGAAGACTCCAGATCAAGTTTAACATAACAAATCCAGCCTATCACGGGTCGCCCTGGCTCACGCCTGTAATCCCATCACTCAGGCAGGCAGAGGTGGGCAGATCACTTGAGGCCAGAATATCGAGACCAGCCTGGGCAACATAGTGAGACCCTTTTCTCATTTTTATTAAAAAATAATAAATACAGCCTATCTAACAACTTGTCTCCCAAACTAACACTTTTCTTTGCCCCATCCTCACCCCTGGCACAGTTCACCAAATCACATTCACCCAAAATTACTGTACAGCTCCGCCCACTTTCTTCACACCTGCCACCTTGTCCCACCCCTACCAACCCCTTGTCCCCCAGAGATTTTCTGCTACAGATTTATTCTGCAAGTTCTAAGCAGCCTCTCTCCCCTCCCTTCACATTTAAGTTTGCTCTGCTGTCTTAGCATCATCTTTCAGAAACTCTCCCAAGCATAACCATCCCATCCTTCCACGTTTTTAAAAATACTTCATACTCCAAAGCTAGCAAACCTCCTTCTTATTCCAACATGCCGATCCACCCAGATACCTCTTTCCCATCACTGCAATCGCACCTGCTCCTCACATGCGCCTCAATGCCTCCCCAAATCCAACACTCTCCACCACTTCAACTCTGCTCCAATCCACCACACCCAAACCCACCTACTCTGCGCCCAGACAACAGCAATCTCGCCTTCGGCATCATCTCACCTGCCCTCACACACCCCTCGGTCCGCCTTCCACTTCTCTCAAATTGCATCCCTCCCTAACTCTCCCTCTGCACCTGTTCTACACCTCCAGTTTCCCCTCCCACCCAACCCTCACTAGTCTTCCTCACACCCTCGCTGGCCCCCCACCGCTCCTACCAGTTCACTCCCACTCATAAATTCCCTCGCAGCCCCC
>NW_012113141.1:8315196-8315676 GCF_000951035.1 Colobus angolensis palliatus | reverse complement strand
AAGTTAAAATTCGAGGTTCTCAGTCGCCAGCTTCTTCGCTGGAGTGCGCGGACGGGCGCGCCGCCCGGAGCGTTCCATCCCGCCCCCTCCTCCACCCTCTCTCCCGTCCCGTCCCGGGCGACTACTCGCCCGCCCCCTGGCTCGCATCCTTCCCCCCCCAACACACCCCTACCCTGCCAGCCCCAGGCCGGGTGCAGGCAGAACGAAGTCGCTGCAGCCTCCTCGCCATCCCATGCCGCGGGGGAGCAAGCCCCTACCCACCGGGCGTGCACCCCCCGGCTCCACACTCGCCCGTGTCTGCAAGCACGTGCACCGTTCGCCGCTGCCTCCGGCCACCCCGGTCCCCGGCTAACCTCGCCTGCAGCCCGGCCAATCGCTCACTGCCCTTTGTTGCTGCAGCCTGGGTCTCCCTGCTGCCTTCCTCAGCCTCCGCCTCGTCCTTTGCCAGCCGCCCGGGTCCGCAGCGCCGCGCTCCCCCCG
>NW_012113141.1:8308304-8314951 GCF_000951035.1 Colobus angolensis palliatus | reverse complement strand
TCCTCTCGCCGCCCTCGGGGGAGGGCGGGGACGCTGGTGTCCGCGGGAGGATGGGGACGCCTGGGCCGTTTGGGGCGGGGAGTATGCCCGCCGGGGCTGGGACTGAGGTGCGGTCCTCGCCAACGCGCCCCCCCTCCCGTCGCTATGGGCCCCAAACTTCGTCCTTTGCCCAGGCTTTGCGCCCTCGGGCGATCGCGGCAGTTTTGGGGTGGGGGACGCCTCAGGAGCTGTGTCTACCCTGATCGGGAGGAAGAGGGAGCAGTGACATTCAGCGACTGCGGACAGGGCACGGCGGCGGCATCCTTGGGTGGGAGTGGGGATGTCAGATGCGGGCTGGAGGGGGAAGCTGCCCCCCAGGATGCTCTCTCCCTGCCTGCGAGTAGCTGGCGAGCTCAGCCGCGTTCTGGGTGCTTTCTTGGGCAGTGCAGACGGATGGCAGAGGGGCTGAGGCGGGAGGGGGGCGGGGAAGACCGCTGGGGGGCCCTTCCCCCCTCTCTTTTAGTCAGCGCTCTAAGAAAGGCTGATGGCGAAGTTCGGTTTTCCAGGCTTCCCCTGGGCCCCCCGAGTTCCTGAGGCCCACTTGAGGGAGACTAGGGGCTCCTCTGGCCGCCCAGGCGAGGCCACTCTGACGCTGCCCACATGCCTCCCACAGCTCTCTGGACTCTGAAGAGAGCGCCCCTGGTTCTTTCTGGAGGTGAATGGGATGCTGGCAAGGGAGACTTCAGAAAATAGGAAAGGTGGGCTGAGCAATGGCTCCTAGAGAGTTTGAGCACGAAGTTTCCCTCCCAGGCGCCATTTCTTTGAGAGGGGGAGGAGAGCTATGGGTTTGCAAAAGAACCAAGTTTCAGGCATGGTGGCCTGGGTGGAAAACCACCTGTTGCCTGAAGTCTGTCCCTGGAGTCAGGGCCATCTTGGGCCCGGGCATGGAGATGCAGGGTGCCAGGGAGAGGAGGCCCCAGGCTCCCTGCCCTGGTTGACTCCTGCAGCCTCATGCCACTGACACTGCAGTGGCATCTTCACGTCCGCATTAGAAACCACTGTACAACTAGGTGGGTACTTTGTTAGGACAACTTATCTTCGTCCTTATCTCAGACAAAACAAGCAGCACACGCAGCCCTGTCTTCAAATGCAGACCACAACACACACTTCATTTTTTAAAAATGGTCTGCTGCTTTGGGGTGTGAGCTCCCTCTCCTGTGCTTCTTGGCAGCAAGGTGAGAAAGGAACTTAGACAAAGGGCACAGAGTTGGATGAAAGGATAGAGAAAGGGCGAGGGGGAGCAGAAGAGTTGTAATACTACACTACAAACTGTCACTGGTTCCATTATAAACCGTTTTTATAGGTGTTTTATTACTTGGTTGTTAGTTTTTAAAACACAAACCTCTTTAGATTAAATCTTGGCATTCACAGGCTCAGCCTAGGGAAACAAAACACAGAAAACTCCGGCCATCCGCTTGGCTACTTTTGAGTTACATTACTGATAAAACAAACAGCAGGTTGGGTTTCCTCAGACTCTGTCCCAGCCTCTTTTATTTAGTATCTTCAGTAGCTTGCTCAAGGTGAATTTTTAAAGACCATCAGTTAGTTCGTAATTCAGTCTAGTTCATTTAGGTGTTTCGAAGAGAAGGACACTTAGAAGATGTGCTTTTTTATAATGCAGGTGCTGGGATTTTTATTCTCCAAGAAGTTACTAAATAAACTTAAGAATCCTGGCCCACTCTTTATTTAGGTTTTCTGTTCTTTTTTCTTTTTTTCTCCTTATGATCTGCCCAGATGCACTTTATTTTGTAAATTACATTTGTGACCCTCAGACTGCATTTTATCTCAAGCAATAAAAATAAACCATGCCTTAATTAAAAACAAGTTTGAAAACCCCAAATCTGTACACTCAAACTAAAGTACGTTAAAAGAAGCAGCTAAAGACAATAAAAGCCAAAAAGTTCACGTTTAAGATGCCTTCAGCCAACGAATTGTGGGTGATTTGTGAGCACCCAACACTCATTATCACTAATGTATTCTACAAGGATCTCCAGTGCATCAAGAAGTGAAGAGACACCTCAGAGAGAAATGGGTTATGTTTGCCTAAACTTGTGCTCTTGTAACCCCAGGAGCTCAGGAATACAGAAGAGAGAAACGTCTTCATTCAACATCTTGATATGTTTCTTGAGATTCAATTCTTAGCAAGCATAGTTCTGTAACGGGGGTGTGGCAAGGAATTCGTAGCTTTCCCATTGATACCCCCCTCTAGGGTTACTTGGCCTTTGAGAAATCTGGTTCTTCAGATAAGTGGGACTGGAAAGGATAATAAGAGACACAGCCAGAGATATTTAATGCTTACTCCTAAACCGCTCTCTTATCTGTGGTATCTCAGGTCCTCTGCTGAGCTAAATAGCTCAATTAAGAAATTAACCTAGAAATAGCCTGAATTGAAAACCAAGCATGGTGCAAATTTTGCAAGCCTACTGGGCTGGAAGATTATGAATGGAGACGCTTATCTGACCTGTCCCCCACCACCCCAAAACAGCTGCCAACCACCACCACAGACCAGAACCACTGACTAGTTATGCTGCTCCATGCAATCTACAGATCACTGGAATCAGAATAATCTGGGAATGAGTGTTTGAAAGACAGGTTCCTTGGCCCAACCCCAGAGATTCTGATTCAGTAAGTCTGAAGCGAGTCTCCCGAAAATATATTTTTAGCTCATGACTAGTCTTGAAGCTTACAGTCACTAAATTTGAGAACCACTGGCCTAGGCTAAATCTTCTTCCTCCCCAGCCGAGGAAGTTACTTCTGTGAGTGTCTTAGTCAGAAGGTTATAGTCCCTAGTACTGGGCTGATTTTGTGATTTGACCTATTTGTCCTTGAGTTCTGAACGAGAATAATAAAGTGCAGAGGAGCTGCAGGAGCCTCTGGGAACCCAGATGGTTTGATCTTTTGGGTTTGTTTACTTGCTCTGAGGCAAGTGAGACAAACAGCCTGATAAGAGGTACCACATCCACAGAGGCACTACCAAGTCCTTTCTAAAGGAAATTGGGTAAGGAGGCACAGGCAGGGACCCTAAATGTATTTGTCCAGGGTCCAGCCCATGTTGAATTCTATGTACATTCAGTTAGTCACTTAAAAAACCTTGATCTACACCTCCTTCCAACTGCCACATGGAATCCTCTCCCTTCATTGACTAGAAACTGACCCCACAAGGTCACAATGTCTGATTACTTCAGTCAAGGGCAGAGGGGATGGGCATTAAACTGGTTAGGAAATTCTAGCTACAGCTGCCTTTATGAACAGCTGGGGTTATCTCCAATACCAGTATTCTGCAGCCACATCTAATTTGTGCATTCCTGCTTTAAAACCTTTAACGTCTTTTAAATGCATCCTGGACCAAGCCTAAACCCCTTAGTCTTCTAAAGGTATGCGTATCTGCACCTCACCAGTATCTCATCTCCAGCTTCTCCGAGCCTGCCACTTGTCTGTGGCCAGCACACCCTGTCCTCACTGCCATGCCCTCACTTCCTGCCTTATCTGATAAAGACCTTGACTAAGCACTCCTCCAAATTCCTGCTTGGCTGCTGCCTCCTCTGTGAAGTTTTCCTGGTTTTTGCAGGTAGCCCACAGCACTGGCTCTTGTTAAGTGCTTAGCTAGTATTTATTGAATTATGGAATAAATAAAAGTATTTACCCTACTCTGTTGTCATATTTTGCCTATTTTCCTAATTAGCTTTTCTACTGCATGGACCAGCTTGTTCATCTGTGTAACTGCCCTAGTGCCATGAAAGCTACTTAATGAAGACACACCATTCATACCTGTGGTTTGCTTCCCTGGCCACATGTAACAATCACCTGAGGAGCTCTTGAACCAGCCTAGAGGCTAAGTCCCACGTAAGGCCAATTAAATTAGACTATTTGGGGAGAGGGGTCCTTCATCAGCATTTTTCCAGAGCACCCTGTGCAGTCAGGGTGAACAACCATTTATTTATTTCTTATTTATTTATCTATTTATTTATTTAAAGACAGGGTCTTGTTCCTGTTGCCCACGCTGGAGTGCAGTGGCACGATCATGCCTCACTGCAGCCTCAACTTCCCAGGCTCAGGAGATTCTCCCACCTCAGCCTCTGGTTAGCTGGGACTAAAGGAGTATGCCTTCACATCTGGCTAATTTTTTGTATTTTTAATAGAGATGAGGTTTCACCATGTTGCCCAGGCTGGTCTTAAACTCCTGGGTTCAAACAGCCTCGCAAAGTGCTGGCATTACAGGGCCCGTAATCCCAGCACTTTGGGAGGCCGCTTGAGCCCAGGAGTTCAAGACCAGCCCGACCATTGATTTCTGTAAACCAGAAACATGCCTCAGCCTCAAGCGAGAGATTCTGAGGAAGACAGGAGAATGGTAAGAGATTGTAGAATTAGTTAAACATTGTTGAATAACAAAATTCTCAGGGATCTTTTGGTTTTTGTTTTGAGACTCAAAGGTGAGGTGGCCTTTCACTAATCATCATATTGATTAGTGATATCCAAATAGTCTTAATAAATACACAGTTTTTAGCACCAGGCTATACCAAAGAAAATTTGGACAGGGTATGGTGGCTCACACCTGTATTCCCAGTGCTTTGGGAGGCTGAGATGGGAGGATGGCTAGAGGCCAGGAGTTTGACACCAGCCTAGGCAAGATAGCCAGACCCCTATCTCTATAAAAAAATTTAAATATTAGACAGACATGGTGACACACACCCATAGTCCTAGCTACTGGGGAGGCTGAGGTGGGAGGATCACTTGAGCCTAGGAATTGGAGGCTACAGTGAGCTATGACTCCACCACTGCACTCCACCCTGGGTGACAGAGTAGAACCCTGTCTCTTAAAAAAAAAAAAAAAATTTGAACCACCCCAGTGTTTAATGTGATTCACAGTCTTTTGGATTTTGTAGGAGAGTAACACTTCAAAAAGAATTGAGGAAACTGACAGTTGCCAACTTTTTTTTTTTTTTGAGATGGAGTTTCGCTCTTATTGCCCAGGCTGGAGTACAATGGCACAATCTCGGCTCACTGCAACCTCTGCCTCCTGGGTTCAAGTGATTCTAATGCCTCAGCCTCCGAAGTAGCTGGGATTGCAGGCATGCGCCACCACGCCTTGCTAATTTTGTATTTTTAGTAGAAACGGGGTTTCTCCATGTTAGGCTGATCTCGAACTCCTGACTTCAGGTGATCTGCCCGCCTTGGCATGCCAAAGTGCTGGGATTACAGGCGTGAGCCACTGTCCCCAGCCACCAACTTTAAATTTTGATAATAAGGACATTTTTAAAAAGAACTAACAGCTATCTCCTATCAGCATCATTTCATAGAATAAAGGACATTTTATCCCCCAAAATAGTAAGAAGAACATACTCCCTGAATAAAGGATAGCCCTTCCCATAAAAGAAGAGTGGGTGACATATCAACATGCTCATTTTCTCACTTTTTTCTTCTTTTTTTATTTTCCATTTCAATATAGACAAACTATCTTCGTGTCTGATTAACTGACCAGAGTACATTTAAGAATGACTGGACTACTTTATAATTTTCCAAGGGTAAGGAAGTATAAATCAAGTTTAACTTAACTGCTAACAATTTTCTCCAGTTTGCACAACCTAATGTGCTCATCTAACTGAAAAGAGTTTTTTTTTTCTTGTTTTTTTTTTTTGAGGTGGAGTCTCACTTTGTCGCCCAGGCTGGAATGCAGTGGTGCGATCTCAGCTCACTGCGACCTCCGCCTCCTGGGTTCCAGTGATTCTCCTGCCTCAGCCCCCCGAGTAGCTGGGACTACAGGCCCATGTCACCACGTCTGGCTAATTTTTGTATTCTTAGTAGAGATGAGGTTTCTCCATGTTGCCCAGGCTGGTCTCAAACTCCTGGGCTCAAAGTGATCCACCTGCCTCGGCCTCCCAAAGTGCTGGGATTATAGGCGTGAGCCACTGTGCCCAGCCTCTTATTCTGTCTTCAATACAGAAGGAAAACACACAGCTCAGAAGGCTAGTAGCAAAGGAATGTGGAACAGAGTGCCAAATTAATAGTAGGACACTCAGATTTATTTTTATCCATCTCTGTAACCAACTAATGTGTGTAAGCCTTGAGCAAATCACTGAGTGGACTTGTCTTACAGCTGGGTTTTCTATGAAGCAGGAAGCCCTATGCAGACAGCTATATCCTCAGAGCCCAGTACAGTGCCTGATATGTAGTCAATGTAGTCAATAAGCAACTGTTAACGACTAGATTTAATCAAGGGAATTGTTTCGTATCATCTTAGCCAGGCCTCAAATCCTACAACGTATTTAAATGGTAAACCACAAATCTCTGCCCTAAGTAATTTATTAATTTACCCTTGGTTCTCAAAAGGTCAATGTTTTTGTACTGTGCCTAAAGAATTGATGGTAAAAAACAAAAGAATTGATGAAACAGTGAAACTTCTGAATAACTTCCTTTTCTTGTTGCCGCATTTTTTTCTTATTTATTTATTTATTTGTACATGAATACTTTTTTAGTGATGATATCTGAGATTTTGGTGCACCCAACACCTGAGCAGCATACACTGTACTGATACATAGTCTTTTATCCCTCACCCCCCAACCCTTTCCCCCGAGTCGTCAAAGCCATACTACATTTTATTTTATTTTATT
>NW_012113141.1:8299993-8307644 GCF_000951035.1 Colobus angolensis palliatus | reverse complement strand
AAAAAAAAAAAAAAAGAAATTTCAAACATATTTGTCATTGAAAGTTTGTATAGCTGGGCACAGTGGCCCATGCCTATAATGCAAGCATTTTGGAAAGCCAACGCAAGGCTGGTCACTTGAGGCCAGGAGCTCAAGACCAGCCTGGGAAACACGGCAAGACCTGATCTCTGCAAAAACTAAAACATTAGCTGAGCATGGTGGCCTGTGCCTATAATCTCAGCTACTTGGGAGGCTAAGGTCAGGAGTATGGCTTGAGCCCAGGAGTTCAAGACTGCATTGAACTATGATCACACCACTGTACTCCAGCCTTGGACACAGAGCAAGACCCCATACTAAAAAGAAAAAAAAGTTTGTATAATAAAAAGAGAAGAGGCCAGGCACGGTGGCTCATGCCTGTAATGCCAGCACTTTGGGAGGCCAAGGTGGGTGGATCACCTGAGGTCAGGAGTTTAAGTCCAGCCTGGCCAACATGGTGAAACCCCATCTCTACTAAAAATACAAAAATGAGCCAGCTAGCTGTGGTGGCACACACCTGTAATCTCAGCTATTTGGGAGGCTGAGGCAGGAGAATCATTTGAACCCAGAGGCAGAGGTTGCAGTGAGCTGAGATCATGCCACTGCTCTCCAGCCTGGGTGACAAGAGCAAGACCCCATCTCAAAAAAAAGAGAGAAGAAGTAGTTGTAGGTACTAATACTGAATGATAATATTTTAGCATGTATTCCAGTTTTTTGCCTCAGTTAATATCTCTCTTGTGGCTGAAGGTTGAACTAAATTTTTCAGCTAAGGAAACTAGAGTAGTAAAAAAGTAACTTACTAGAACTTACAAGAATGTCAAGTCTCCTTAGATGGTTTTCATGAATTATAATCATTCCACGTCTGGAAATATTCCAATTTCTCTTTCTTTTTTGAAACAGAGTCTCACTCTGTCGCCCAAGCTGGAGTGCAGTGGCATGATCTTGCTCACTGCAACCTCTGCCTCCCAGATTCAAGTGATCCTCCTGCCTCAGCCTCAGGAGTAGCTTTCAGGGATTTCAGGCGTGTGCCACCACACCCAGCTAATTTTTTTGTATTTTTAGTAGAGACCGGGTTTTGCTATGTTGGCTAGGCTGGTCTCGAACTCCTGACCTCAGGTGATCCGCCCGCCTCAGCCTCCCAAAGTGCTGGGATTACAGGCGTGAGCCACCGCGCCTAGCCAATTTTTCATCATAATTGCAGACAGGGGCCCTGAATTTGCCTTTGCAGCTATAAGGTAACCAATGCAGACAGCATCAGGTCATTTAAGTTGGCAAATTCATTATTTCCTCTTTAAATATATTTTTAAAAAATGAGATAAGGTTGGCTGAGACAGAAGGATCATGAGGGCAGGAGATCGAGACTATCCTGGCTAACACGGTGAAACCCCGTCTCTACTAAAAATACAAAAACAATTAGCCAGGTGTGATGGCGGGCGCCTGTAGTCCCAGTTACTTGGGAGGCTGAGGCAGGAGAATGGCGTGAACCCGGGAGGCGGAGCTTGCAGTGAGCTGAAACCATGCCACTGCACTACAGCCTGGGCGACAGAGCAAGACTCCGGCAAAAAAAAAAATAAGATAAGGTCTCACTATATTACCCAGGCTGGTCTTGAACTCCTGAGCTCAAGCGATCTTCCTGCCTTGGCCTCCCAAAGTGGCAGGTTCATTATTGAACTTCAGGTTAAAATTCATCTTTCAAGTTGCACCCCAAGGAAGGCCAAGAGGATCAGGCTGGTGAACCATTTCACCAGCTTGATACCTCTCTGATACCTACTGGTATCAGTAACAAGAGACTGTTTGTAGGAGGACATAGCTCAGCTTCATACAACCTTGTCTTTTTTTTTTTTTTTTGAGACTGCGTCTCGCTCTGTTGCCCAGGCTGGAGTGCAGTGGCACAATCTCAGCTCACTGCAACCTCCACCTCCCGGGTTCAAGCAATTCTCTGCCTCAGTCTCCCAAGTAGCTGGGATTACCGGTGCCTGCCACCACGCCCAGCTAATTTTTGTATTTTCAGTAATTTTTGTATTTTCAGTAGAGATGGGGTTTCACCATCTTGGCCAGGCTGGTCTTGAACTCCTGACCTCGCGACCCACCTGCCTCAGCCTCCCAAAGTGCTGGGATTACAGACATGAGCCACCACACCTGGCTGGCCCCTTTTCTTATTTTTTATTTTTTTTAAGACAGAATGTTGCTGTGTCGCCCAGGCTGGAATGCAGTGGCATGATCTCGGATCGGCTCAGCCTCCCAGACTCAAGCAACTCTCCTGCCTCAGCCTCCTGAGTAGCTGGGACTACAGGTATGCACCACCATACCTGGCTAATTTTTGTGTTTTTAGTAGAGATGGTGTTTCACCATGCTGGCCAGGCTGGTCTTGAACTCCTGACCTTAAGTGATCCGCCTACCTCAGCCTCCCAAAGTGCTGGTATTACAGGAGTGAGCCACCGCGCCCAGCCTACAACCTTGTCTATAAATTGCTTCAGGGTTGGAATTGGGGTTGGTTCATCTTTATATTCTCCAAAGTGCCTCACACATAGTAGTAATAAATAATGTTAAGTAAAATAAAAGGTTAAGGATCTGTTATGTGTTTATCTAAGATCTATCTTTCTAAATTCAGAAATTAGACTGTAAACTTCATATGCTTACAGATTTCTTGTAAGTGTCAAACACATCATAGACATTCATTAAATATATGAAGATTGGATGAAAACATTTCCTAACCACTGTAAAGTAGTACTTCTGTGACCCAGTCTAAAACCACTTTTTCTACTTTGTGTGTGTTTGTTGAAGAGTGACTTTAAACACGTAACATCTTAGCATTTGACCAATGGAGTGTTCTATTTTTATTACATGTACTACATTTGCTATTTTTTTCTGTGGTATATATGTACATACACAGTCTTGGAACTGTTCCCATTGTACCTTTTCTCTTTCCAAGATCAAGTATGATATTTTGAGGACCTCTTATCTGCGATGCCCCTTCTGGTGTTTGCAGCCTATTCATCTGCTCCATGTGCCTCACGTCCATGGCCGATGTGACTTGGCATATCTGTTACTTGAGACTGAGATCTGTTTTCTTCTGATTCCAATGCCACACATGGAGTCATAACCTGTGGTAAACGGTCTGTAATAATTCCTAGATTTCGTTTCTTGAATAGCAACTGATGACATGAAATAACTCTAAGTTCGGCTTACTTGTAATTTGTAATCTTGCTCTGTAGCAGAAAAATTAGTGTTCACCAAATAGTCCCTGTGCACCCCTGCATTTCATAGCCTTCTCCTCCATTAGGTTAGAACTATGTGGCTAGTTTCAGCCAATGGATGAGAAGCTGAAATGATATGTGTTACTTCTGGTTCAAAGAGTTAAGAACTGGCCGGGCGTGGTGGCTCAAGCCTGTAATCCCAGCACTTTGGGAGGCCGAGACGGGCGGATCACGAGGTCAGGAGATCGAGACCATCCTGGCTAACACGGTGAAACCCCGTCTCTACTAAAAAATACAAAAAACTAGCCAGGCGAGGTGGCGGGCGCCTGTAGTCCCAGCTACTTGGGAGGCTGAGGCAGGAGAATGGCATGAACCTGGGAGGCGGAGCTTGCAGTGAGCTGAGGTCCGGCCACTGCACTCCAGCCCAGGTGACAGAGCGAGACTCCGTCTCAAAAAAAAAAAAAAAAGAGTTAAGAACCAGAGCGAGTCATTCTCCATTCCTCTCTTCCCCTTTGGTAGCATCTCAGAAGCCATGTGTTCCAGATGACAAGCTACAAGTTAGCAGAGCTGCCATTAGCCTGGACCCCTGAGTAACTACATGGAGCAGACTCCCCCAACTTGTTCTGATATGTAACAGGAGAAATACACCTTATTGTGTTAAGACAAAGAGATGCTGAAGTTTTTCTGCTACAGCAGGTGGTATTGCTTAACCTAAATTAATAGACAGTAGCATTCAGGGGCTGTGTTCCAAGGTTCCCAGTGGATGCCTGAAACCACAGATAGTACTGAATCCTACATATACTAATTTTTTTCTATATATACATATCTATGATAAAGTTTAATCTATAAATTAGGCACAGTAAAAGATTAGCAACAACAATTAATAATAAAATAGAGCCTGGGTAAAAAAATTTCTTGTAGCATCTCTACAAAAAATTTAAAAATTAGCTGGTCACATGCCTGTAATCCCAGCTACTTAGCAGGCTGAGTTGGAGGACAGCTTGAGCCTGGAAAGTTGAGGCTGCAGTGAGCATGATCATGTCACTGCACTCCAGCCCAGGTGACAGAGTGAGACTCTATCTCAAAATAATAATAATTAATAATTTTAAAACAGCAAAAATATAATAATATACTATACTAAAAGTTATGGGAATGTAGTCTCCCTCTCAAAATAGCTTATTGTATTCTTCTTGTGATGAAGAAAGGATGGCGGGGTGGTGTGAGATTTCATCATGCTACTCAGAATAGTGTGTAGTTTAAAACATATGAATTGTTTATTTCTGGAATTTTTCATTTAATATTTTTAGAACATGTTGACTTTAGGTAACTGAAACTGCAGAAAGCAAAGCCATGGATGGCAGGAGAACCACTGTGTTCCCCAAATGCAATATGACCCAAATATATATTTCTTTTTCTTTTTTTTGAGATGGAGTCTCACTCTGTCACCCAGGCTGGAGTGCAGTGGTGTGATCTCAACTCACTGAAACCTCCGCCTCCCAGGTTCCAGTGATTTTCCTGCCTTGGCCTCCCAAGTAGTTGGGATTACAGGCACCCTCCACCACACCCAGCTAATTTTTTGTATTTTCAGTAGAGACAGGGTTTTGCCAGTTTGGTCAGGCTGGTATTGAACTCCTGACCTCAGGTGATCCATTTGCCTCAGCCTCCCAAAGTGCTGGGATTACAGGGGTGAACCACTGCACCTGGCCCAAATATTTTTCTTAAAGCCATACCTTTCTGCCCTTCTGCCTTCTGCCATGTGAGGATGTAGTGCTCCTCCCCTGCAGAAGTTGCAGCATTCAAGGTTTCATCTTTATTTTATTTTAGAGATGGAGTCTTGCTCTGTTGCCTAGGCTGGAGTGCAGTGATGTAATCTTGGCTCACTGTAACCTCTGCCTCCCAGGTTGAAGTGATTCTCCTGCCTCAGCCTCCCGAGTAGCTGGGATTACCGGCATGTACCACCATGCCCGGGTAATTTTTGTGTTTTTAGTAGAGACAGGGTTTCACCATGTTTGTCAGGCTGGTCTCAAACTCCTGACCTCAGGTGATCCGCTGGCCTTGCCCTTCCAAAGTGCTGGAATTACAGGCATGAGCCACCTCACCCGGCCAAGGCTTCATCTTGGAAGCAGAGAGCAGTCCTCACCAGATGCCAGCACCTTGATCTTTGACTTCCCAGCCTCTAGAACTGTGAGAAATAAATTTCTGTTCTGTATAAATTACCCAATCCTGGATATTTTGTTATAGCAACACAAAATGGACTAAGACAGAAATTGGCTTATTGGCTTCCAAATAATTAGCTTCCTCATCAGTGTAAGTTGAATTTTTTGGAAATACAGATGTTGCTTGGGAGTACAGATATATCTGAAGAGAAAGAAATTCTGCCCAGTATCTGTTCAGTGGCCTCTTTGCAGCTTCCTCAGCCTAGTCTGGAGCTCTTAGAAACAGTTAATGACCTATGAGCTGATTTACAGGGTGGCTAGGGAAAGAGCACTTTATTCCCACCAATTAAAGGAGTTGGGGACTGATATTGGGGATGGTGTTGTGTAATTCTGTGACTCCACTCAAAACCTCTGAAGAAGATAGTGTGGGACCTCGAGATGCTGAAGTGGACTGAGGTAGCATGTTTGCTGAACATGCCTTTAGTGTTTGGTAGAACAATATTACTAATAATAGCTAACACTTTTGGAGCACTTACAACCTAAGTGAGTTCCCTGATTTGGCTCATGTAATCCTCATAACCATTCTCTTTAAATATTGCTATTATCCCCCATTTTACAGACAAGGAAACTGTGCTCTGATGTGTTAAGCAGTTTCAGGGAGGTCAGAAATCCCAACTAGGCAGTTGATCATTGCACTGCACTTGCCCTTCAGTGAGGTCTGAATTCAGAGTTCAGGCCTGAAGCCACCGTTCTGTGAGGATGGCCCTTGGGGCATTTCAGGTGTGAGGATGGCCCTCGGGGCAGTTCAGGAGTCCAGGCTGGCACTGCCAGGACAGGCCTGTGGAGCCAATGACCTCTCCCAGGCTGGAGAGGAAGCTGGCACCACCTTCCAAAGGAGGCACAAAGATGGGGAAGCCAGGGAGGGCGAAGTGGCCTTGGGGACAGAAGGCAGGAGTCCTGGCACTTAATGGATGAGAGAGAGAGAAGGTGCTACTGGCAGCGACAGAAAAAGAACTGTCAGGGCCAGGACTTGCAGAAGTCTGCGACCCAACCACCTCCAGCCTGCAAGGACACTGGAAGTACCACTTTTTGGACTGTAAAAGTCTCTCACTTAATTCATAGAAGCATTATATTTAGAGAGAGGTGGAGTGGGCGACTGGGCACCTCAGGCGGCTGCTGGATGGGGGGTCCTCAGGGCTGCAAGACTCAGCCATCCCTTGCCATCCCCTGCTGCCACCGGGCCTCCAATACTCTGCGCCTTTGTCATTCCGCATCCCATGGAGCCAACTAAGTCACTCAGCTGTCACAATGAGGCCTGGAGCTGCAGGATACAAAATAACTCCGGGAAGACCTCTCAGGCGAGGCGGGGGCGGGAGGAGCGGAAGACAGGGCCCCAGGGGCGCGAAAGGAGCACCAGCTGGCTCTTCCAAGTTGCTAAATTAGTCGGGCTGTTGTTTGTCCTTTAGTATTTGTGTGAATTCAAGAATAGGTCGCGGATGTCTTGGCAGCGCGTGAATGAGACCCTTCCTCAACGAATTCACCTTGCTGAAGGGCTGCTGTCAGGCGCACAAAACTGAGGGAAGCGGGCTTTGCCGGCCACCTCCTGCTTGCCCGGCCGGCGTGCGCGCTCGGCCTCCTTCCCCGCGCCTGCCTCCCGGACCCCGCACGCCAAGCCGGCTACCCTGCCCCGCGGGCCGTGCCCAGCTTGCCCGCTCCCTCCCGGTCTCACCCTGCCGGAGCAGCGACCTGAGCAGGAGGCAGGGGAGGCGGGCGGAGGGCTCTAGAAGCTGCCAGACTCTCTCCTGGCCCCGCGTCTCAGTGGCGAGCCCCGAGGCCACCTTAGGCGCGGACGAGAAGAGGGGCTTTCCGGTGACGGTGGCCCCAGACATTTGTTACCCTTACAGAAGGCAATGCACAGATGGTGAGTATTAGCGTTGGTTTTTGTCTCAGTGGCACATCCAACTCCTTGCTGCCACCGTTCTCCATCTGAGTGCACCCAAGGCCTCCTGGACTTGGGTCTCCAGGGTAAAGCCAAGGACCGGGATCCTCGACAACCCATCTGACGGCCTCAGCTGGTGCTTTTGCCCACGCAAGCGCGCGTTTCTACTGAGATTCATTAAGAATCAACAGGTTACCGGGCATGGTGGCCCGTGCCTGTAATCCTAGCACTTTGGGAGGCCAAGGCAGGAGGATTGCTGGAGCTCAGGAGTTCGAGACCAGCCTGGCCAACATGGTGAAACCCCGTCTCTACTAAAAATACAAAAATTAGCCAGGCGTGGTGGT
>NW_012113141.1:8296562-8299128 GCF_000951035.1 Colobus angolensis palliatus | reverse complement strand
GCTCTTGTTGCCCAGGGTGGAGTGTAGTGGCGCACACAATCTTGGCTCACTGCAACCTCCACCACCCAAGTTCAAGTGATTCTCGTGCCTCAGCCTCCTGAGTAGCTGGGATTACAGACGCGTGCCACTATGCCCAGCTAATTTTGGTGTGTTTTTTTGTTTGTTTGTTTGTTTTTTGAGACGGAGTCTTGCTCTGTTGCCCAGGCTGGAGTGCAGTGTGCGATTCTGGCTCACCACAACCTCCACCTCCCAGGTTCAAGCGATGCAATTCTGCTGCCTCAACCTCCCAAGTAGCTGGGACTACAGGGTCACGCCACCATACTCAGCTAATTTTTGTATTTTAAGTAGAGACAAGGTTTCATTATGTTGACCAGGCTGGTCTCGAACTCCTGACTTCGTGATCTGCCCACCTCGCCCTCCCAAAGTGCTGGGATTACAGGTGTGAGCCACGGAGCCCAGCCAATTTTTTGTATTTTTAGTGGAGACAGGGTTTCATCATGTTGACCAGGCTGGTGTCAATCTCCTGCCCTCAGGTGATCCACCCACCATGGCCTCCCAAAGTGCAGGGATTACAGTCATAAGCCACCATGTTTGGCCACCAAGAACTTTAAATATACACCAAGTAGGCCCAGTGTGGTGGCTTATAACAGTAATCCCAGCACTTTGGGAGGCCCAGGTGGGAGGATTGCTTGAGCTCAGCAGACAGAGGCTGCAGTGAGCTGTGATCACCACTGCACTCCAACCTGTGCAACAGAGCCAGACCCTCTCTCTCAAAAAAAGAAAGCCCCAAATAGATGAAGGGTCTCTAAAGCAGGGGTTTGGAAACTGTAAACCAAAAATAAAATTTTTTTTTTTTTGAGACGGAGTTTTGCTCTTGTTGCCCAGGCTGGAGTGCAATGGTGTGATATCGGCTCACCATAACCTCTGCCTCCTGGATTCAAACAATTCTCCTGCCTCACCCTCCCAAGTAGCTGGGATTACAGGCATGCACCACCATGCCCGGCTAATTTTGTATTTTTAGTAGAGATGGTATTTCTCAATGTTGGTCAGGCTGGTCTGAAACTCCAACCTCAGGTGATCCACCCACCTCAGCCTCCCAAAGTGCTGGATTACAGGCATGAACCATCATGCTTGGCCTCTTTTTTTTTTTTTCCTTTTATACAGAGTTTCGCTCTGTCGCTCAGGCTGGAGTGCAATGGTGCTATCTCCACTCACTGCAACCTCCACCTCCCGGATCTAAGCCATTCTCCCGCCTCAGCCTCTCAAGTAGCTGGGATCACAGGCATCCGCTACCACGCCTGAATAATTTTTGTATTTTTAGTAGAGATGGGGTTTCATCATATTGGCCAGGCTGGTCTCGAACTCCTGACCTCAGGTGATCCACCCGTCTCAGCCTCCCAAAGTACTGGGATTATAGGTGTGAGCCACTACACCTGGCCTGATCCCAGGCCTTCAGACAAACTCAACCAATTGTCAACCAGAAAATGTTTAAATTTACCTACAGCCTGGAAGTATCCCCTCTACTCCCACCTCTCGCTTTGAATTGTCTGGCCTTTCTGGACCAAATCAATGTATTTCTTAAATGTATTTGATTGATATCTCATGCCTCCCTAAAATGTATTAAACCAAACTGTGCCCTGACCACCTTGGGCACATGTTCTCAGGACCTCCTGAGGGCTGTGTCATGGACCATGGTCACTCATATTTGGCTCAGAATAAATCCAAATATTTTAACGAATTTGACTCATTTCATCAACAGAGCCAAGCAGATCTGGGTGTGCTATCACCATTCCAGTTGTGTGCCCTGGAACAAGTCACTTCACCTCCTTTAAACCCCTTTCCTCGACTACAAAATGGAGGTGCTTCTCCCTACCTCACAGGACTGTTGACAAGATGAAGAGAAAAACAAAACAGTCTGCTTAACAGATGGTGATGGTTGCTGCAATGGTTGCTATCGTAAATTCATTTTGCTATCTCCTTGGCCCAGTAATCCGGACTGTCCCAAGTAAACAGCTTTGGGTGTAGACAGAAATTCATGCACAAAAGATGTCTATCACAGCATTGTAATATAATCACAAAAACATGAAAACAACATACCCAGCAACAGGAGAAAGTTAAGAAAATTATGGCATAACCACGGGATTTTACATATAAATTCAATGGATAGCATATGATATACACTGCTTTGTAGCTTGCTTTTTTCACTTAACAGTGTGACATGTTGCAAGTTTTTACTGTGTCTGTAGGATAAGTTCCTAGCATTGGAGTTGTTGGGTCATAAGATGTGCATTATAGATCTTGACAGCTATGGCCAACTCGCCCTGTATGGAGGCTGGCCCAATGCACACTTTCCTCAGATATAGGGCAGAGCCTGTTTCCCCAGCCCTCCACAAACATTATCAACATTTTGCTCTTGGCCAATGTGAAAGTAGTATCTTGTTGAAATTTCAATTTCCATTTTTCTTTTCTTTTTTCTTTCTTTCTTTTTTTTTTTTGAGATAGTTTCACTATCCTTGCACAGACTGGAGTGCAGTGGTACAATTTGGGCTCACTGCAACCTCCGCCT
>NW_012113141.1:8294034-8296032 GCF_000951035.1 Colobus angolensis palliatus | reverse complement strand
GGGTTTCACCATGTTGGACAGGCTGGTCTTGAACTCCTGACCTGAGGTGATCCGCCCAGCTCAGCCTCCCAAAGTGCTGGGATTACAGGCATGAGCCACCATGCCCGGCCGCCAAGGTTTTTTTATCAAGAAAAAAATACATATTTTTTCTTTTTTATTTTATTTATTTATTTTTAAGTGGAGACAAGGTATCACTACGTTGCCCAGGCTGGTCTAGAACTCCTGGGCTCAAGCAATACTCCCACCTCAGCCTCCCAAAGTGCTGGAATTACAGGCATGAGCCACCAGGCATGGCCAAGAAAAGAATTTCAACTCAAAATACTGTTGTCTAGGGCCTAGCTAATTTCTATTTCTGTCCTTAGAACCTATTGTTGCAATCCATTGACCTTTCTTGCTCTCTACCTCCTTGAGGGGCAGGAACCTTGACGACCTAGTTTACCATTTGAACTCCAGCAGGTACCCAACAGATACTTCGCGACTGCACTTCCGTTTTGTAAGTGAGTGCCAAGAACTTCTGGTCTCCTAGGCAAATCTGCATAGTACACAAGGAAAAAACATTCTTGTATTCTATCAAGTTCTGCCACGAAACAGTCGTGTTCAGCTGGTGACAAAATGTAGTGAATTTTTGAAGTATTACCCTAGCCTTATGTAATAGGTTTCAAGGGTACATGAGTGAGTGTGGACAAGTTCACCCCCAACCTTGGCCGGGCCCAACCCTACTTCCTAGCCCCATATTCAACACACTCTTCCTGGCCTGTCACACCTCCAACCCCTGAGACTCACTGGGCTCCAGCTCCCCACTAGTGGGCTGACAGACACGTCCCCACCCATAGGGCCTGGGCAGCTTCAAAAGACCCTCAACTTATCCTCTCAGGAGCCAAGAAAAGTCCCTTTCCAACAGGAAAGAACAGGGTCTCCCAGATTGTTACGCAAATATTAACTTATCTATGGAAACTTTAGAGTATTCCTGGCCTCACCAGCAAGAAACAAAAAAAAAACCAAAAAAAGGTAAAGCGAGAAGGTACAGAATAACTTCCAGCTTCTAACAGAGGAGGATCAGGCCAGGCATTGCTGACATGGTCTCATATGTTCTCATGTGTTGCTTGCTGTTTAGGGGCAAATTTGGGACAAAGTACAAGGTGAACCCTTGTCCCCCAAACTGATTTCATTTTGGAGCCCAGCCATTGGTATCATCTATTTTTTTTTTTGAGACAGAGTTTCGATCTTGTTGCCCAGGCTGGAGTGCAATAGTGATCTTGGTTCACTGCAACCTCCCCCTCCTGGGTTCAAGCCATTCTGTCTCAGCCTCCCGAGTAGCTGGGACTACAGGTATGCACCACCATGCACAGCTAATTTTGTATTTTTAGTAGAAACAAGGTTTCTCCAAGTTGGTCAGGCTGGTCTTGAACTCCCGACCTCAGGTGATCCGCCTGCCTCAGCCTCCCAAAATGCTGGGATTACAGGAGGGAGCCACTGTGCCTGGTCCAGTATCATCTTCGAAAGAGGCCCTTTAGGAGTGAGGGACATCAGTGTGGCACTGGAAGGACATCTGTGTGGCTGTGTTCTGGCATACAGTACCACTCTACCGGCATGGTTAGTCCTCGATGGAGCCCCTTTCAACAATCACCCTTACCCTTCCTTTACATATCTTAATGGGCTTTCTTAATTTTAAATTTTTATTTTGAAAAGCACGTCAAATTTACAGAAAAGTTGCAAAAACAGCTTAAGGAACTCCCATATGCACCTCACCTAGGTTCACCATTTCATATTTTTGCTGCATTTACTTTAGCGTTCCATATACTATATATCGCTATTATCTTTTTTTTATCAACCTGCTTACCAAATTATTTTTTATTTTTTACTCTTTTTTTGAAACGGAGTTTCACTCTTGTTGCCCAGGCTGGAGTGCAATTGCACGATCTCTGCTCACTGCAACCTCCACCTCCTGGGTTCAAGCGATTCTCCTGCCTCAGCCTCCTGAGTAGCTGGGTATACAGG
>NW_012113141.1:8286402-8291595 GCF_000951035.1 Colobus angolensis palliatus | reverse complement strand
ATTTATAGATTTTAAAATTGAGACAGGGCCTGGCCCTGTTGCCCAGGCTGGTCTTGAACTCTTGGTCTCAAGCGGTTCTCCTGCATCTGCAGGAGAGCCACCATGCCCAGCCCTGTTTTTATTTTTTTGATAGTAACCATCCAAATGGGGATGCTGTGGTAGGATCGTTTTAAAATACAAAAGTTACAACTAATATTGCTCAGTTTGAATTGACTTTCAATTCCAAAGGTTTCCCCCATCTGAAACAGAAAGCATCCGGAAGAATCAGGGTTTGAATTACCTTCTTCCCAGGGGTCTTGTTCCACCATCCTGAATGTAACACACCCAGAGGGTTCAGTTCACTCAGTCCAGGGCTGCTCCTCATCTCAGTTCTTCATCTGTAAAATGATAATAATAATAGTATCTACCTCGTAGAGTTGTTATGAAGATTAAATGAGTTAATATAAAGCACTTACAGTAGGGCCTGACCTACTGTAAGCCCTGTATAAACACCTGTTAAATAAAATGATCGAAAATATTTTTCCAGTTTTGTAGGTTCTTTGGAGACACTGATGGATTGTGAGAATTGTGTCCTGCAATGGAAAGAACATGGATTTACCAAACCTTTACAGAATGTCCAATTGTTCTAGGCATTGGGAAAAAACATGGGAGATGCCCCAGGAATCTTTCAGATTCTCCAGAATTAAAAACACAACTGCTCAGCTTCCACAGTCTCTTGTAGTGATACTGCATTCTGGCACTGTCCTGGGCATTTATATGCCACTTCAATCCTTACAACAACCTTGTAATGCAATGACTGTTTGTTTGTTTGTTTGTTTGTTTTGCGACAGGGTCTCACTCTGTCACCCAGGCTGGACTGCAGTGGCGCAGTCATGGCTCATTGCAGCCTTGACCTCCTGGGTTCAAGTGATCCTTCCACTTCACCCTCTGCGGTGGCTGAGACTACAGATGTGCACCACCACACTTTGCTAATTTTTTAAAGTTTTTTGTAGAGATAGCATCTCACTATGTTGCCCAGGCTGGTCTCAAACCCCTGGGCTCAAGCAATCCTCCAGCCTCAGCCTCCCAAAGTGCTGGGATTATAGATGTGAGCCACTGTGCCCAGCCAGCAAATTAATGAGTTTACAGATGATGACACTGAGGCTGTGAGGGGTTATGGGACTTGCCCAAGTTCAGGGCACAGTGAGAGACGGTCTAGGAGGGAGGCAGGGCTGGCTCAACCCAGAGCTTGGGACCTCAGGGGTTAAGGAAGGTCCACCGTTTACTGAGTGCCCGACGCATGCAAGGCAGGCTAAACTTTTATATGTGAGAGTCATCCCACTCATCATGGGACTCCCCATTTCCCAGGAGGGACTTTGGCCATCCACTTTTACCAAAGAGGAACCAAGGCAGAGCGAGGCTCAATCACCAGCCAACAAAGAGTAGGTTCATTTTCAAATTGCCGGACACCTGAGAAGATGGCTTCAGCACTATCAATAATTTAAAAGGAAACCTCTTTCACCTGGGTTTCTTTTTTTTTTGGGGGGTTTTTTTTTTGTCTTTTTCCCCTTCAGTTTTTTTCTGAACTTTTTTATTTTTTTTTTTTTTTTTTTTTTTTGAGACGGAGTCTCGCTCTGTCTCCCGGGCTGGAGTGCAGTGGCCGGATCTCAGCTCACTGCAAGCTCCGCCTCCCGGGTTTACGCCATTCTCCTGCCTCAGCCTCCCGAGTAGCTGGGACTACAGGCGCCCGCCACCTCGCCCGGCTAGTTTTTTGTATTTTTTAGTAGAGACGGGGTTTCACCATGTTAGCCAGGATGGTCTCGATCTCCTGACCTCGTGATCCGCCCGTCTCGGCCTCCCAAAGTGCTGGGATTACAGGCTTGAGCCACCGCGCCCGGCCTCACCTGGGTTTCAAATAAAGCTGCAAGTGCTTGGGTCCTACCACAGGTCCATTAAATAAAAATCTGCCTAGGATTTGGACATTTCAATAAAGCTTTCCTTGCAACCTGTAAATAAGGAGAATAGGACTATCTACAGAGTTAAGCCATGAAGTCAACACCAAAGAATCCCAGTAAGATATGCAAAGCCACCTCTAAAGGGACAGATCAGACTTCCCCTTCCCTCTCGACATAATCCAGATTGATCGTATTAACAAATTTA
The DNA here is from genome assembly GCF_000951035.1 of Colobus angolensis palliatus. Classification (NCBI taxonomy): domain Eukaryota; kingdom Metazoa; phylum Chordata; class Mammalia; order Primates; family Cercopithecidae; genus Colobus; species Colobus angolensis. Next base: position 8,289,456 of record NW_012113141.1, on the reverse strand, counting down.
AAGGAAGAATGAATATGAGAAAATGTTACGACCTTGATGTAGAGGAACATTTCTTAAACAAAACGCAAAAATCACAAGCCTTGAAAGAAAAAGATTCAAATATTCAACGGCATAAAAAAATGGAAGGGTTCTGTGCAATAAAATATGTCAGTTTTAAAAAATGAAGACGGCCGGGCACGGTGGCTCACGCTTGCAATCCCAGCGCTTTGGGAGACCAAGGCAGGTGGATCATTTGAGGCCAGGAGTTCAAGACCAGCCTGGCCAACATGGTGAAACCCCATATCTGTTAAAAATACAAAAATTAGCCAGGCGTGGTGATGCACGCCTGTAGTCCCAGCTACTTGGGAGGCTGAGACAGAATTGCTTGAACCCGGGAAGCAGAGGATGCAGTGAACCGAGATCGTGCCATTGCACTTGAGCCTGGGCAATAGGGTGAGACTCCGTCTCAAAAAAAAAAAAAAAAAGACAAGCCAGAGAAGGGGAGATGTTTGTATTACATATAATCAACAATGGATTGTGTATAATTAACAAAATATCAGTGTCTAGAATATACACAGAACTTGTAAAAATCAGCTTTTAGGCTGGGTGAGGTGGCTCATGCCTGAAATCCCAGCACTTTGGGAGGCCAAGGGGAGTGGATCACTTGAGGCCAGCAGTTCAAGACTAGCCTGGCCAATTTGGTGAAACCCTGTCTCTACTAAAAATACAAAAATTAGTCAGGCGTGGTGGTGCACACTTGTAATCCCAGCTACTCAAGAGGCTAAGGTGGGAGGATCGCTTGAACCAGGGAAGGGGAGGTTGCAGTGAGCTGAGATCATGCCATTGCACTCCAGCCTGGGCAACAGAGCTCCCATCTTAAAAAAAAAAAATTTTTTTTTTAAAGTGAGAAATAGTTCAAGACCAGCTTGGCCAACATGGCAAAACCCTGTCTCTACTAAAAATACAAAAATTAGCCAGGCTTAGTCAGGCGTGGTAGCACAGGTTTGTAAGCCCAACTACTAGGGAGGATGAGACATTAGAACTGCTTGAACCTGGGAGACGGAGGTTGCCGTGAGCAGAGATTACACCACTGCGCTCTAGCCTGTGAGACAGAGGGGGACTCTGTCTCCAAAAAAAGGAGGATGGTGGAGAAATAGCTCCATAGAATAATGATAAAGAACATCAAGAGGCAATCAGAGAAGAAAAGGCCAAACCACAAATACACAAGATAAAGGTGCTCAACTTTACCAGGGATGGGGAAATGCAAATTAAAACCACAAAGAGCTATTTCAAGGTCTGGTGAGGGGCCGGCCGGTGGCTCAAGCCTGTAATCCCAGCACTTTGGTTTTATTTTTGTTTGTTTTTTATTGTAAAGGAGCCTCTCTGCTTTATCGCCTAGGCTGGAGTGCAGTGGCACGATCTTGGCTCATTGCAACCTCTGCCTCCTGGTTCAAGCAATTCTCCTGCCTCAGCCTCCCAAGCAGTTGGAATTACAAGTGCCTGCCACAGGCACCTGTAGAGATGGGGTTTCACCATGTTGGTCAGGCTGGTCTTGAACTCCTGACCCCAAGTGATCTGCCCACCTTGGCCTCCCAAAACGCTGGGATTGGAATCACTTGAGGTCATGAGTTCGAGACCAGCCTGGCCAACATGGCAAAACCCCGTCTCTACTAAAAATATAAAAGTTAGCCGGGCATGGTGGTGCGAGCCTGTAATTCCAGCTACTTGGGAGGTTGAGACAGGAGAATTACTTGAACCTGGGAGGTAGGAGGTTGCAGTGAGCCAAGATCACGCCACTGCACTCCAGCCTGGGTGACAGAGCGAGACCCTGTCTCAAAAAAAAAAAGGGCTGGTGAGGCTAGGCAGCAAATGAGACTTCTATAAATGCTGGTGCCAGTGCAAAGTGGGACATCCTCTTTCTAGAGCAGTTTGGCAATGATCAGTTATTACTAATAATATTACTGATAATTAGTAATAATAGTTATTACAAATAATATTAAAAAGGCACATACCCTCCAATCCAAAGATTCCCTTCTTAGGAAAATTCTCCCACAAGTGCGCTAAAGGACAAATACAAAAGTGTCCACTGCAGCGTTATATATAATGAATATGGAAATAATTGACCACTAATAGAAGAATGAATCAATACTTCAATGTATGATCCTACAATAAACACTATGCAAAAGTTAAAATTAGTGAACCAGAGCTACATGTATCAGCATTTCAAAAATGTAAGTCAGGTCATATCTCTACTCTGCTCAAAACTCTGCATTTCATTTCAGTGAAAGCAAAATCCTCACAATGGCCTACAACCCTCTCTGTGGTCAACATCCCCCAACCCACCCCCACCTACCCAATTATTTTTCTGACATTTCCTGACACACACTTTGATTACAGTTGCAAAGGCTCCTTCTCTTGATGGTCACTAGCTCACCTACCCGGTCCTGTTTTCCTTTTTTTCTAGCCTGATCTCCTTTCGATGAAGGCAGGGATCTTTGTCAGCTTTGTTTATTGTTGCATTCCAAATGTTCAGAGTGAACAAACATGACTAAATCTCAAAATCATAATGTTAACCAGATAAATCATGTTGCGGAAGGATGTTTACGGTATGATATCATCTATGTAAAGTTTTAAGATGTAAAACAATAATATATATATGTTTATATATAACCATTCCCTTATTTTTATTTATTTATTTATTTACTTATTTATTTTTGAGATGGAGTCTTAGTCTGTTGTCCAAGCTGGAGTGCAGTGGTACCTTCTCAGCTCACTGCAACCTCCGCCTCCTGGGTTCAAGCTATTCTCCTGCCTCAGCCTCCCAAGTAGCTGGGACTACAGGCACATGCCACCACGCCTGGCTAACTTTTGTAATTTTAGTAGAGACAGGGTTACACCATGTTGACCAGGCTGGTCTTGAACTCTTAACCTCAGGTAATCCACCCGCCTTGGCCTTTCAAAGTGCTGGGATTACAGGTGTGAGCCATTATGCCCGGCCCCCTTATGTTTTTATACTTTTACTACATATAAAGTATAAAATACTTTTACTATATGTAAAATATATATACTATATAG
>NW_012113141.1:8282269-8285187 GCF_000951035.1 Colobus angolensis palliatus | reverse complement strand
CGCGCCACTGCACCCCAGCCTGGGCGACACAGCGAGACTCTGTCTCAAAAAAAAAAAAAAAAATTCCATTCTGAAAATCTCTGCCTATTGGTTGAAGTGTTTAGTCCATTTACATTTAATTACTGATAACATAGGATATATATCTGCCATTTTGCTATTTTAAAATATATTTTAAGTCTTTTTTAATACTCCATTACTGCCTTCTTTTCTGTTAAGTAGATATTTTCTAGCATACTATAGTTATTGCCTTGTCATTCTTTTACTATATATTTTTAGTTATTTTCTTAGTGGTTCCCTGGGGATTGCAATTAACATCGTAACTTAAAACAATAGTTTGGAACCATGCCAATTTAGTTTCACTAGTGTACAAAACTTGCTCCTGTAAAGGACCATTTCCTCGACCTTCCTTTGTACTATTATTGACAAGCAAATGCAAGTTTATAGAATATATGACCCTCAATATATATTTCGTGTTTTATATTAGTGCTTTATGCAGTTGTCTGAAGTAAGACAGGAGAAAAGAGTCACAAACAAAACATACATGTATACTGTTTTTTATATTTGCCTTTATTTAGTTACCTTTTCCAATGCTCTTCACTTCATGTGGATTTGAGGTAGTGTCACCTGTTCTTTCATTTCAGCCTGAAAGATGGATGTACTAGAGATAAATTATCTTCAGTTGCTGTTTTTATTTAACATTTTATCTTTTCTTGTTGTGGTAAAATATACATAACAGAACATCTACCATTTTAACCTTTAAAAATTTCTTTTTTTTTTTTTTGAGCAGAGTCTCACTCTGTCATTCAGGCTAGAGTACAGTGACATGATCTTGGCTCACTGCAACCTCTGCCTCCCAGGTTCAAGCAATTCTTGTGCCTTAGCCTCCTAAGTAGCTGGGACTACAGGTGCATGCCACCATACTTGGTTAATTTTTTGTATTTTTAGTAGAGATGGGGTTTCGCCATGTTGGCTAGGCTGGTATTGAACTAGCCTCAAGTGATTCACCTGCCTTGGCTTCTCAAAGTGCTGGGATTACAAGCGTGAGCCACCGTGCCTGGCCTATCTACTTCTTTATTGATACGTATTACATGTACATATTTTTGGGGTATATGTGATAATTTAATACATTTAATTGAGATATCCATTGCATTAACTACTTATTTTTATTTTTTTATTTATTTATTTTTTGAGATGGAATCTCACTCTGTTTCCCAGGCTGGAGTGCAGTGTCATGATCTTGGCTCACCACAACCTCTGCTTCAAACGATTGTGCTGCCTCAGCCTCCAAAGTAACTGGGACTAGAGGCATGCACCACTATGCCTGGCTAATTTTTGTATTTTTAGTAGAGATGGGGTTTCACTATGTTGGCCAGGCTGGTCTTGAACTCCTGACCTCATGATCTGCCCGCCTTGGCCTCCCAAAGTGGTGGGATTACAGGTGTGAGCCACCGTGCCTGGCCTTTTTTTTTTTTTTTTGAGACCGAGTTTTGCTCTTATTGCCCAGGGTGAAGCGCAATGGTTTGATCTTGGCATACCACAACTTCAGCCTCCCAAGTTCAAGCGATTCTCCTGCCTCAGCCTCCCAAGTAGATGGGATTACAGGCATGCACCACCATGGCCCGCTAGTTATGTATTTTTAGTAGAGACCGGGTTTCTCCATGTTGGTCAGGCTGGTCTCGAATTCCTTCAAGTGATCCACCCGCCTCCACCTCCTAAAGTGCTGGAATTACAGGCATAGGTCATCATGCCCAGTGGTCTTGTGTCTTCGTGTGTGCATGTGTGTGTGTGTGTGTGTGTGTGTGTTTTTAGTAGAGACAGGGTTTCACCATATTGGCCAGGCTGATCTTGAACTTCATGATCTGCTGGCCTCCGCCTCCCAAAATGCTGGGATAACAGGCGTGAGCCACCAGGCCCGGCCGGGTCTTGTGTCTTCTAAGTGCATATTTGTATGACTCATTTCAACCAGTTTCAAATGTACAGGCATTGAGTACATTCACATTGTTGTGCTACCATTACTGCCTTCCACCCCTAGAAATTTTTCATCTTCTCTAATTAAAAACCCCATACCCATCAAAGATTAGCTTCCTAGTTCTCTCTCCCCTGAGCCCTGGCAATCCCATTCTACTTTCTATCTCTATGAATTTAACTACTCTAGGTACCCCATATAAGTGGGCAGTATTTGTCTTTTTGTGACAGGCTTATTTCACTTAGCATAATGTTCTCAAGGTTCATTCATGTTGTAGCATGTCTCAGAATTTCATTCATTTTTACAGCTGAATAATATTCCAGTATATTAATATATCACATTTTGTTTGTCCATTCATCTGTTGATAGACACTCTGGTTGCTTCCACCTTTTGGCTATTGTAAATAATGCTGCTATGAATATTGGTGCACAAATAGCTGTTTAGTTCTCGTGATCATGGTTCACTGTAGCCCCAACCTCTTGGGTTCAAATATCTTCCCACCTCAGCCTACCAAGATACTGGGACTACAGATGCATGCCACCACGCCCAGCTAATTTTTAACCTGTTTATAGAGATAGGGTCTCATCTATGTTAACCAGACTAGTCTTGAACCCCTGGACTTAAACAAACCTCCTGCCTTGGCCTTCCAAAGTGCTGGGATTACAGGTGTCAGCCACCACATCTAACCCTTTTTATTTATTTTTTTAAATAAAATAAGATGGGGCTTCACCCATGTTGCCCAGGCTGGTCTCAAACTCCTGAGCTCAAGAAATCTGCCCACCTCAGCCTCCCAAAGTGCTGGGTTTACAGGCCTGAGCCATCATGCCTGGCTCCTGCCCTTAATTTTTAAAGAACTGCTTTGCTGGATGTAGAAATTTTGGTCGTCAGTTTTGCCCCACTGCTTTTGAACCTCTATAATTTCTTTTCTTTCTTTCTTTCTTTTTTTTTTTTT
>NW_012113141.1:8274095-8280766 GCF_000951035.1 Colobus angolensis palliatus | reverse complement strand
GCCTTGGCCTCCCAAAGTGCTGGGATTACAGGTGTGAGCCGCCGCACCCGGCCCAGATTTTCTTTTTGTCTTTGACTTCCAGCAGTTTGATTATGATATGTTTACATTTTGGATCCTTTTGAATTTACCTTACTGTTAGTTTTTAAGCTTCCTGGATATGTAGATTGGTTTCTCTTCCAAAGTTTGGAAATTTTTGGCCATTATGGATTCAAATTTCTTTGTCTATTTTTCTCTCTCTCCTCTCCTTGTTAAGCATCGTTGGTATGTTTGAAGGTTTCCCACAGGTCTCTGAGATTCCGTTCCTTATTTTCACCTTTTTTCTTTTTGTTCTGGAAAGAGAGACTGGATAACCTCAATTGACCTATCTTCAAATTCAGTGATTAAAAAAAATTTTTTTTTTGGCTGGGTGCAGTGGCTAGGACTATAGACACATGCCACCATGCCCAGCTAATTTTTAAATTTTTTGTAGAGATAGGGTTTCACTATGTTGCCCAACTAGTCTGGGCATACATAGATTGCAGGCATGCAATCCCAGCATTTTGGGAGGCCAGGGCAGGTGGATCACTTGAGGCCAAGAGTTCAAGACCAACGTGGCCAACATGGCAAAACCTTGTCTCTACTAAAAATACAGAACAATTAGCCAACTGTAGCACTCCAGCCTGGGTAACATGGTGAGACTCTGTCTCAAAAAATAAATAAATAAATATTTATATTGACACATAATGATTGTAATATGTATGGGGCACACAGTGATATTATAACACATAGAATGTATAGTGAGCAAATTAGGTAATTATCATATTCATCATCTGAAACATTTATCATTTCTTTGTGTTGGAAACAATCAATATCCCCTTGGTTTTTAAATTAGCAACTTTATTAAGATATAATTCACATATGTACAATTAATCCACTCCAATTATGCAATTCAGTGGTTTTTAGTATATTCACAAAGTTGTGGAACACTTATATTTGATTATAAAATATTTTCATCACTGAAAAATAAACCCTGTACCCATTAGCAGTCACTACACATTTACTTATAAATCCCCAGTTGTGGACAATCACAAATCTATTCCCTTTCTTGCTATGTTTTTCTATTGTTAACACTCCATGTTTTCTTTATTTTTTTAGACAGGGTCTTGCTCTGTCACTCAGGCTGGAGTGCAGTGGTGCAATCATAGCTCACTGCAGCCTCAGCCTCCTGGGTTCAAGTTATTCTCCTGCCTCAGCCTCCAGAGTAGCCAGAACTACAGGTGCACACCATCATGCCTAGCTAAATATTTACATTTTTTAACAGAAATGGGATTGCACCATGTTGCCCAGGCTGGTCTGGAACTCCTGGCCTCAAGTGATCCTTCCACCATAGCTTTCGAAAGTGCTGGGATTACAGGTGTGAGCCATCATGCCCAACCCCATGTTTTCAATTTAAGGGTTTCTAAGGAATAGATTTATCCTGATCACCAAACCCAGATCATCTGCTGCTCAAACAGAACCAGTTAGCCCACTTTGTGACACCATCTCAAAGACACAGGCTTCTTTTCCCTTCCTTGTTCTCCTTCCTCACCTGCTTCCCTATTAATCTCATCTGTCCCCTCACTTTTTCCTCCTCTCTCTCCCTTCTCTTTACACTTTGCTCCACTTCTCTTTTCTCCCCTTCTCTTCCCACATCTGCTTCAGTGACACATGCTCAGGCCTTGGCACCAGGAGATCTCAGTTTGAATCCCAGAACTGTTATGTGCATTTGAGCATGTCATTATGTTTGCTCACCTGTAAAATGGATTTAATAACAATTAGCTTTAGTATTGTAGTGAGGATTAAATGAAATAATATACACAGGCCGGGCATGGTGGCTCACACCTGTAATCCCAGCACTTTGGGAGGCCGAGGCTGGTGGATCACTTGAGGTCAGGAGTTTGAGACCAGCCTGGCCAACATGGAGAAACCCCGTCTCTACCAAAAACACAAAAATAATTAGACGGGCATGGTGGCACCCGCCTGTAGTCCAAGGTACTCAGGAGGCTGAGGCAGGAGAATTGCTGGAACCCAGGAGATGGAGGGTGCAACAAGCCGAGATCATGCCACTGTACTGCAGCCTGGGTGGCAGAGCAAGACTCTGCCTCAAAAAAAAAAAAAAAAGAAAAGACAAAACAAGAAATAACATAAGCAAAGATCAACACATGGTAAATGCTCAATCATTGAAAACTATTATTAATAAAGATATTATACAACATTATTTCTGCGGACTATGTTATTAGTTTTTGTTTGTTTTACAAATATGTGTATAATTTGCTATCCTGTCGGGGGGGGCAGTGGGGGATGGGGCGTGTTTTGTTTGTTTGTTTGTTGAGACAGAGTCTCGCTCTGTCCCCCAGGCTGGAGTGCAGTGGCATAATCTTGGCTCACTGCAACCTCCACCTTCCGGGCTCAAGCCATCCTTTCACATCAGCCTCCCGTGTAGCTGGAACTACATGCATGTGCCACCATGCCTGGCTAATTTTTGTATTTTTAGTAGAGATGGGGTTTCACTGTGTTGGCCAGGCTGGTCTCGAATTCCTGACCTCATGTGATCTGCCCGCCTCGGCCTCCCAAAGTGTTGGGATTACATGCATGAGCCACTGTGCCCAACCCATCTATTGTTTTTAGCCATCTATTTCTTCTGTTGCTTCATGTCTTCATTTACCATGGTATACCTTTCTTCGTTTACCATGGTATATTGCCTTGTTTCTTGAATTGTCTGTATCCCTAGGGCCTTGGACAGTGTCTTGCATAAGACAGAGACCCAATTAAACAGTGGCTAAAAATCAAATAAATGAATGGTTAAATTAAGTTTAGCTTAAAGATGCCTCCTTAGATATTTTAAGTTCAGCCTAAAGGTTTCTTCGTACATAGTGATCTGTAACCTAACTGGATGTGTAAACAGGCTGTAACTTACTCTTCTACCAAGCATTCAGTTCCAGCCAATCAAAGGTGGCCACTGTTCAAACTGTGTTTAAATAAGGCAAACACTCAGCTGTAACCAATTCAGCTATTTCTGCACCTTTCTTCCTTCCATTTTCTATACATCACTTGACTTTTTCTGTTCCTAAATCTTCGGCCACGTGGCAGCACCGGAGTCTCTCTGAACCTATTCTTGTTTCTGGGGCTGTCCGATTTGTGAATTGCTCTTTGGTTAACTAAACTCTTTAAATTAAATTTGTCTAAGGTTTTTCCACTAACAGAATGAACTTCTTCGCATCCTGGGACAGAAGGAAGTGCCCAGCAGGCTTAGAACACCCACCACTGTTTATTGTTTCCTCAACTTCACGGCAAAGCATCAGCTTCACTATGTTAGCATTAGCTGAGTTTCAACAGTGCTAGTAGTAGTAGTAGTAGTAGTAGTAGTAGTGGTAGTAGTAGTAGTAGTAGTAGTAGTAGTAGTATTTTGAGATGGCACCTCACTCTGTCACCTAGGCTGAAGTGCAGTGGCGCTATCTCAGCACACCGCAACCTCCGCCTCCTGGGTTCAAGCGATTCTCCCGCCTCAGCTTCCTGAGTAGTTGGGATTACAGGCGTGCGTCACTACACCCGGCTAATTTTTTTTTTTATTTTTAGTAGAGACGGGGTTTCACCACGTTGGCCCGGCTGGTCGCAAACTCTCGACCTCAGGTGATTTGCCTGCCTCGGTCTCCAAAAGTCCTGGGATTGCAGGAGTGAGCCACTGCACCTGGCCTGTGCTATTAATTTTTAAAAATATGCGGTTAGTTAGGATGAATAAGTGTAGAGATGTAAAGTATAGCGTGAGGACTATAGTTAATAATATTGTATACTAAATATTTGCAAAGATAGGAGATTTTAGATGCTGTTATCACACGCACACATATACACAAAAAGTAACTATGGAAGGTGATTGTTTGGAAAAACTCGAGCTGTGCTTTCCCTCCGCTCTCACACGACCATGAGAACAACAAACCTCGACACGGAAGAAGACTTTTGTGACCAAATGTGTATGGGGGGGGGGTCTCCCCACCACCAAGTGAGCAATTAGTTCTGCAGAGAATGCCAGTGGAGTGTCCTCCAATTCGATTCTGACATCATGTACCTGGAGATAGTGTCAGATCCCACAGGCTGGGGGCTCAGTCTTCAAAATTGCCCCCCTTCAGACACTAGTGGCAAGTCCAGGCCTCTGCAATTTCTGACTTACTGGCTTCGAGTTGGGGCTCCCATGACCCCATCTTTGGGTTCAATTAATTTGTTAGAGTGGCTGACAGAACTCAGGGAAACACGTTTACTGGTTTATTATATAGTACATTACAAATAATGCAGATGAAGAGATGTGTACATTGAGGTGTGAGGGAAGGAGCTTGGAGCCTCCATGCCCTCTCCAGGAACCTCCATGTGTTCAGCTATCCAGAAGCTCTCTGAAACCTGTCCTCTTGGGGTTTTATGGAGGCTTCATTACACAGGCATGACTGATTAAACCATTGGCCATTGATGATTAACTTGAGCTTCAGCCCCTCTCCTCTTCCTGGAGGTTGAGGGTAGAGCTGAAAGTCCCACCTCTCTAATTATGCTTTGGTCTTCCATCCTGAAACTATCAGTCAACATTAGCATACAGAAAGACAGCACTTCATAGCTGAGCATGGTGGCTCCCACTTGTAGTCCCAGCTATCAGGGAGGCTAAGGCAGGAGGATCCCTTGAGCCCAGGAATTGGAGGCTGCAGTGAGCTATAATCACACCCCTGCACTCTAGCCTGGGCAACAGACTAAGAGTCCATCTTAAAAAAAAAAAAAAAAGCACTTTGGGGATTTATTTATTTATTTATTTTTTCTGAGATGGAGTTTCACTCTTGTTGCCCAGGCTGGAGTGCAATGGCGCTATCTTGGCTCACTGCAACCTCCACCTCCTGGGTTCAAGCAATTATCCTGCCTCATCCTCTCCTGCCTCAGCCTCCCAAGTAGCTGGGATTACAGGCAAGCACCACCATGCCCAGCTGATTTTGTATTTTTAGTGGAGACGGGGTTTCAGCATGTTGGTCAGGCTGGTCTCAAACTCCTGACCTCATGTGATTCGCCCTCCTCGGGCTCCCAAAGTGCTGGGATTACAGGTGTGAGCCACTGTGCAGGGCCCACTCACTTTGGGGATTTCAAGGATTGTAAGATTGTATGCCAGGAAATGGGGATGAAGACTGTGAAAGGAAAATAAATCTTAGGGCCCCCAAATTACTAAACTAAAGGGAAAAGTCAAACTGGGAACTGCTTAAGGCCAACCTGCCTCCCATTCTATTCAAAGTCACCCCTCTGCTCACAGAGAGAAATGCGTATCTCATTGCTTCCTTTGGAGAGGCTATTCAGAAACTCAAAAGAATGCAGCCATTTGTCACTTATCTACCTATGGCTTGGAAGCCCCTCCCCTCCCCACTTCACATCTTCCCACCTTTGCTTCTAGTTGCCCTGCCTTTCCAGACCAAACCAATGTTCATCTTACATATATTTGACTGATGTCTCATGTCTCCCTAAAATGTGTAAAACCAAACTGTGTTCTAACCACCTTGGGCACATGTCATCAGAACCTCCTGAGGCTGTGTCACGGGCACACATCTTCAACATTGGGAAAATAACCCCTCTAAATTAACCGAGACCTGTCTCAGATTTTCAGGGTTCACATTTTGGTAATCACAAAGGTATTCTGAGTGGAGATGTCCCTGACTTTTGACAAATCTCCTATCGGTGCTTGATACCAGCACAAGCTAATTTTATGACTCAAACCAATAGGACAACTTGCTGAGGTGTGGGAGCATTCCCTCCAGATAATTCCCTTATATCCCAAAATTTGGTCAAGATCTAAAGTTTATTTTGCTATACAACTCCTCTTTTTTTTTTCTTTTTTTTTAGTTTTACTTGCTTCCAACAAGAAAGGCAAGATTTCCTGTTTCCATGACGATGGAAGGCAGGTAACTTCTTTATGGAGTTTGAGCTCGCTCCCAGCAGGGAAGACGAGTTCGGGTTTTTTTTTTTTTTCCTGCTTCTAGGATGGCAGAGTGCAGTCTTCAGCCTGACACCCATCCCTAAGTAAATATGTGAATTGAGGTTTTGTCTTGGCTAAAGTTTAACAATCAGCTGATCTTAATTTCTCCTTAGATTAGAGCGCTCAGTAATCATATAAGTTATGCAATTAGTTTCTTTTGCTTAACTGCTTTTTTGTTGTTGTTTCTGTTTTTGTTGTTGTTTCTGTCTCTTTTTTTGAGACAGAGTCTCGTTCTGTCTCCCAGGCTAGAGTGCAATTGTAGCAGGACGAGCGGCAGACAAAACTCCTCAGACACCGAGTTAAAGAAGGAAGGGGTTAATTTGGCCAGGGGCATCGGCAAGACTCCAGTCTCAAGAGCCAAGCTCCCCCAGTGAGCAATTCCTGTCCCTTTTTAAGGGCTCACAACGCTAAGGGGATGCGTGTGAGAGGGCCGTGATTGACTGAGCAAGCAGAGGATACGTGACTGGGGGCTGCATCACAGTGCATTTCTATACAATGTCTGTAATCTATAGATAAGATAACTGATTAGATCAGGGGTCGATCTTTAACTACCAGGCCCAGGGTATGGTGCCGGGCTGTCTGCCTGTGGATTTCATTTCTGCCTTTTAGTTTTTACTTCTTTCTTTTTTTTTTTTTTTTTTTTTTTTTTTTTTGAGATGGAGTT
>NW_012113141.1:8261637-8271959 GCF_000951035.1 Colobus angolensis palliatus | reverse complement strand
CATGTTGGCCAGGCTGGTCTCGAACTCCTGACCTTAGGCGATCCACCTGCCTCAGCCTCCCAAAGTGCTGGGATTACAGGTGTGAACCACTGTGTCCAGCCTGATTACATGATTCAGTAGCTTGAAAGTATCTGTCTCTATTAGGAGGTCTGTAGTTAAGAAAGGCCTTCTGTACATTATTTCAAAAGGGCTGAGCTGCAAATTTCTCTCAGGGGCCACTTGAACCTGTAATAAGGCTACAGGTAATAAAGGCAGCCAGGTTTCTGATGTCTCTTGGTATAGTTTAGCAAGGGTCCCTTTTAGAATTTGATTAACTCTTTCTATTTTCCCTGAAGACGGTGGCCTCCATGCCAAGTTAAGCGGTACTGAATTCCTAGGTTGAAGATGTGTTTTGGTTTGGTCATTGTTGCTGTGAAAGATGGGCCATTATTGCTCTGTAAGCTCTTAGGCAACCCAAATCTAGGAGTTATTTTCTTTAGTAGGAGTTTAGAAACTTCAATTGCCTTTTCAGACTGGGTAGGAAAAGCCTCAATCCAACCCGTAAAGGTGTCAATGAATACTAATAAATATTTAAACCCTTTACATGGGGGCATCTGAGTATAATCTATTAACCAGGGTACGTTCCCCTATGCTGAACAGGCCTTACTAGAGGAGGAGGTAAAGACTGGTTATTTGGGTTATTCCGGGCATATAGTTCACAGGCTCGAGTTACCTGCTTTACTGTTTTAAGTAAGCCATTTCCAATTAAAAAAGCCAAGACTAATTGAAACAGGGAATCTCTTCCCCAGTGAGTAGAGTCATGCAAATGATTAACTATTTCCCACTGATTAGCACCTGGTAGTAACAGTTTGTTGTCCTGCTTCCCTGGTGCACAAAGCTACTTCCATCTGTAATTCATAGACCTCAGGATTATCTAGAGGTTCATCCTTTAAATCTAGAAGGTTGGAGTAAACTCGCTCCATAACTTGGATACAAGAATGATCTGGGTTGCCTGTGGGTTCAGGCAAATGGGTTGCTGGATTCAAAGTTTGGGATACTTTAAGTATTTTTTATTTTAATTAATTAATTAATTAATTGAGACTGAGTTTCACTCTTGTATCCCAGGCTGCAGTGCAATGGCATGATCTCGGCTCACTGCAACCTCTGCCTCCTGGGTTCAAGTAATTCTTCTGCCTCAGCCTCCCAAGCAGCTGGGATTACAGGTGCCCACTACCACATCCAGCTAATTATTTTATTTTTAGTAGAGATGGGGTTTCACCATGTTGGCCAGGCTGGCTTGAACTCCCGATCTCAGGTGATCCACCTGCCTCGGCCTCCCAAAGTACTGGGATTATAGGTGTGAGCCACTGTGCCCGGCCATACTTTAAGTATTATATCGGGATGTTTAGCAACAAAGCCTGATAGTGATTCACAGGAGAGGGAGCAATTTCTGTCTGCCTTGTGATTTCCAAAAGATACTACTGTTTGCAGCTGAGTTAACAAATCCCTTCCCAACAAGAGTGGGGCATTCAGGAGAAAACCAAAGTCCCCGAAGAGCTCTTAGAGGAATAGGTAAAATGTCTATGGGCTTGTCCATCTGTCCCTTTGATCATACATTTTTGGGGTGACAGAAGCCCATTATAATGAGCCAAAACAGAGTAAGCATTCCAGAAAGAAAGAAGTATATATATATACATATATATATATATATATTTTTTTGAGACAGAGTCTTTCTCTGTTGCCAGTCTGGAGTGCAGTGGCATGATCTCAGCTCAATGCAACCTCTGCCTCCAGGGTTCAAGCGATTCTATTGCCTCAGCCTTCCGAGTAGCTGGGATTACAGGCATGCGCCACCTTGCCCAGCTAATTTTTTTGTATTTTTAGTAGAGATGGGGTTTCACCATGTTGGCCAGGATGATCTCAATCTCTTGACCTTGTGATCCGCCCGCCTCGACCTCCCAAAGAGCTGGGATTACAGGCATGAGCCATTGCACCCGGCCCAGAAGTTAATATTCTTACCTGCCACGTCATGTTTACCCAAGGCTCCCCTGGAGATACAACTAGTTGTTTGATGGGAGTGTGGTGGAAGGTCTTGAGACCTGTCACTCTTGGGCTCACCTGGCTATTTTGGCCATCATTGGTTCAGGTGCTGATGGCCCCCTTTGGAACACTGGACAATCCCTCTTCCAATGGCCAGTTTTCTTACAGTGTTCACACTGATTGATGCCCGAGGCACGTTGACTCAGATGCCCAGCTTTGGGCTTCCCACCTTTCAGCTTCCCTTATTCAGGTCAAGAGCCAGGAGGGCAGCCCCACATGGGAGGTGAGCTTAAGGCTGCAGCCAAGACCTGCACCTTCTGGGAGGTCCTTCTTGCTCTTTCTGCTTCCTCTGCTTTGTCCCTGTTATTAAAACCTAAAAATGTCATATCCAAAAGCTGTTCCTTAGGAGTCTGGGGACCCATAGCTGCTATTTGTAGTTTGCTGCAGATAGGGGCAGACTGGGTTACAAAATGTACTCCCAAAAGGGTTCGTCCTTCCCTTGAGGCAGGATCAGTGTTAGTATACTTCCTGATTGCCTCAACAAAAGCTGGATTCTCATCTCTTTGCCCTGAGAAACTTCCTTAACCTTTTCATAGTTAACTGGCTTTTTCATACATTTCTTCATCCCTTCCAACAAACAAGTGACCATATGATCTCTCCTTCCCAAGTCCTCACTACCCCTTTGATCATTGTTAGGTTCATGACTATGCCAAATGTCATGTCCAGGGCCAGGTTCCAGACCCATCTGAGGTCTGAGGGGAGTGAGTGGACAGGGGATAGGCAGCTGAAAGAACATTCGAAGGGCTGTAAGCCGGTGAAATGTAGTTTTATTCAGCAACTCTCTCATGAGCAGCTTTCTCAGACTAGCTCTCACACTGTTCTCTCATCAGCAGCTTACTTACACTGTCCGCCCTGTCTAGGCTGCTTTAGCTGGCCGCTCCCCCAAACAGCTGTGTGGCCAGCCCTCCCTTGCCTTCAGGGTCAGCAGCTTAACTCTTTCTTTGGGCATGAGCATGAGCCGTGCTGTACCGTGCCAAGCTGTGCCCTGGCTCCCCTCTGTCTTCAAGATGGACAGCTCTGGTTCTTTCTCTCTCTGGGCGCCAGCACGCCTATCAAGTCATGCCCAAGAGTGCCTGTACAGTGTTAACAGGGCAGTTACACCTTTCACAGACAATAGTGGCTCCAAGGCAAGTATGAATTTACACAAACAGGTTATATAACAAGTGGAGTATGTGCCTGCACCCTAAACTTGCTGAGTTACTTTGACCCGGATGTCTGCCTCAGCCTATTGCTGACCAAAGCACATCCATGTACCTTACAGTAGTTCCACTCTGGATCTTGATCTGGAACTGCTATACCTCCTGCCTGATATATATTATGGTTTCGGTTGCGAGCCAATACCACATCTCCATGGGTCCTAGCTGTCCCTAGAATGCGTTGTTTCTCTTCCACTGTACAACACAGAGACAACAAAACATGAAGATCCTGCCAAGTTAAACTATTGGTCAGAGTTAACTTCTCAAACTCATCTATGAATTTTCCTGGATCTTCAGAGAAATGACCAAACTTCTCTTTACATAGAACCAAATCAGACATAGAAAAGGGGACATGTACTCTCACAGTGCCTTCTTCCCCATTTGCCACCTCTCTAAGTGGACAAAAATTTCCCTTTGGAGGTTGATGGGAGGCTCCACTGTGAGTAGTCCTCACTGGGCTAAGTTCCTCAGGGAGTGGTGGGTATAGAATGGGACTAGACTGGTAAGGAGGAGGGGATGAAGGGTTCTCAATAGAACTTTCACGTGGACTGAAGGGAGAAAGGACTGACACATCTGAACCTTCAGAGCTGATTGAAGGAGGTTCTGCTCCACCCAAAACTCCCGGCTGAACCGGGGGACGGGAGGGGTCTTGCATTAAAGGATCATCTAGTATGACTAGCTCTTTTTCCTCTTTTCCTCTCATCAAACATGCACATGCCTGCTGCAGGGTTTTATCCTGACTGAGCTGCAAAAATGCTTGAACATGTGGTATTTCATACCATTTTCCTCCCGTTTACAAAAAAAATAAGTTGAAGTGTAGTATTAAAGGCCGTAGTTCCAGTAGGAGGCAACTTCTCTTGTTTTTCCAAATAGTACTGAGGCTAAACAGTATTACATAGAAACAACAGTTTTCACTGGGCGTGGTGGCTCATGCCTGTAATCCCAGCACTTTGGGAGGCTGAGGCGGGTGGACCACCTGAGGTCAGGAGTTTGAGACCAGCCTGACTAACATGGTGAAACCCCATCTCAACTAAAAATACAAAAATTAGCTGGGTGTGGTGGTGCATGCCTGTAATCCCAGCTATTCAGGAGACTGAGGCAGGAGAATTGTTTGAATCCAGGAGTTGGAGTTTGCGGTGAGCCGAGATTGTGCCATTGTACTCCAGCCTCAGCAACAAGAACAAAACTCCGTCTCAAAAACAAACAAATAAACAAACAAACAAAACCACCAGTTTTCTCTTCTTAAGCCCATTCTGTTTAAACTGGTCCCAGTGTTCAAGAATACATCCTAGTGGTGAGTTCTTTGGAATCAATGCCATGGTTCCCATGAAGGAGGCAGGTGATGTTGAAAGAAAAGTTCCAAGCCTGCGAGATTGTATTGCCACTGGCAGAGTTCCACTAAAAAGACGTTATTAAGGCCAGCTGCATTAATGAGGGGATCCTTGCCGAAAATTGAATTCTCTTATTCACATTTTCCAAATAACATATGTGAGCCGAGCCATGAATCTTAGATAAACCACAACATGGACTTAGACAAAAGTGTCAAATAAGGGAAAGGAAATGAAGAGGATTTAGATGGGAATGACCAGAGCAAACAGGTTCTGGGCAATAGCAGCAGTGTGGATTGGACAAGCAAAGCCAGTTTGCCCAAATCCAAGAAAGGAAAGAAGATTTTTTAGTGTGAAACGAAACAGCAAGGATAAAATTCCCTTGATTTTCATCCTAGTGCTTCTCAATCACAAGCAGACGGATGGAAATTGGGAGGTGCTTAGGAAAAGAGTAAGTTAAAATCCTTAAGACTAGTTAAATAAAGTCTGCTGAAAATGACAGTGAAACAGAGACAGCAATTAAGGAATTGATTTATGCAGCAAAGAGGACAAGGCAGATTGATACAAAGAGCATAGCCTGTGGTGCCAAACACATTTTTAGCCAAGAGGGACTTTATTGAGTGGGGCCTCTAACCCCCAAATCATAGAAGGGACTCTAACCCTCCTAAGTCAGGTCTCTAACCTGAGGTTGGTCAAGCCTCCTTGCCTTTTATTAAGAAGGGTTTCTAACCCACTCTTAGGAGAGACTCTAACTCCCCTAAGTTGGGCCTCTAACCCAATCCCATTCTTTACCCAGGTACTCCACCACTTACTCAAAGTCCCCCAATCAATGCTGCAGTCTATTCCTTTGGATTGGAGGGTTTCTTCAGTATCATCCCTTCAGGGTTCACCAGAAAGATGTTACAGGACCCCAACACTTACCCAAAGTTAGCCACTGGGTCAGGGTTTCTGCACTATAGTCCCTTCGGTGGTCGCCAGAAATATGTTACAGGAAAGGGGTCCCAATCCAGACCCAAGAGAGGGTTATTGGATCTCATGCAAGAAAGAATTCAGGGCAAGCCTGCTGTACAAAGCAAAAGCAAGTTTATTAAGAAAGTGAAGTGGTGAAAGAACAGCTACTCCATAGCTATAGTTACTTGAGGACATTCCTGAAAGTAAGAGGAGGAATGCACCCACCCTAGGTACAATGCTGGTATATATGGGGAGATGTGCTCTGCTACAAGGGTTTGTGATAAAAGATTAATTTTCTGTTTTCTTTTTTGAGATGGAGTCTCACTCTGTCACCCAGGTTCGGGTGCAGTGACGTGATCTTGGCTCACTACAACCTCTGCCTCCTGGGTTCAAGTGGTTCTCTTGCCTCAGCTTCCTGAGTAGCTGAGATTACAGGCATATGCCACCACGCCTGGCTAATTTTTTTGTATTTTTAATAGAGACGGGATTTCTCCATGTTGGTCAGACTGGTCTTGAACTCCTCACCTTGTGATCCACCCGCCTCGGCCTCCCAAAGTGCTGGGATTACAGGCATGAGCCACTATACCCAGCCAATTTTCTTAATTACTGTATTTTGCAAGAATCAATATTATTATCTTTAAAATTTTGTCATCTGTGGACAATTGTTGTTTTGGTCCTCTTTAGATGGTGGTTTTATAATCAGCTATGAAACTCTAACAGGTGCTCTTGAATGCAGGTTTCTGATAACTCTGGAGATTGTGACATCAGAATAGAGGAAAAGCTGTAGGACTCATGGAGAGCTGAAATGTTCGTGAATATCAAGCAGAATAGGAATTAACTGTATGGACTGAGGTAATAGAAAACTGAAGTAATTTTTTGACTTTTTGCTTAAAATGTTGCTAATCCTTAATTTTTTCAGAGTCAAGAAAACTGCTTTGGAGCCATTGATGGCCTTTAACAATTTAGTATACTCCTATAAACAAAATTTGGAGCATATTTTTTTTTCTCTCTACCTGATTTCTACAGAATTTCTAAACTATTTGTGAGTATTCTTAACTTACAGCAATGCAGCTATTTGCATAAGTGCCGTAAGAATCTGTTTTCATTTGTAACAGGACGCAATTGAAGATACTGGTTATTTTACCAAAGCTTTGATCGGAATGGTGTGCTTGCCTTTAAGGAACCAAACTTGACTTATGGAGCCAATAAAAGCCCCTTGAGAAAACTGGCCTCATTACCTTGTCTCCACAGTCCCTGTACAGGGTTCCTGACCTGTGCTAAGTAAAGAATGTCTCTTTCTGACAGGCCCAGGAGCCCCAAGTTTGTCTTGGAACCTCTAGAGGAGAGGAATTCACCCAACTCATAGGTATTTGATGATACAAATCCATCACTGGGCTCAGCTTTAAAAGTCTTATCTAAGATTCTTTCTATGGAACAAAGTTCCACTAAAGCCCATTTAAAAGCCTACATAAAAGAAAACAATTATTCTCGCTGCACTGTTATACAAATAATCAGGCTGAGTACAATAAAGCAAATTAGTCCTAACATGATTTATCTTTAGTAAAAATGAGAAACTGGAGAAAGAAAAATTATGTTTCAAAAACTATAGTATACTTGTTGTTAGATTCTGGTCTTGCCTAATGTTTTTCAATTTTTATTATTTTCTACAGTTTGGACCGAATTCTAATTTTTTTTCTTGACTACAAGTCTGCAAAATAATGCTTTCAATTTTTTTTCCTTCTTTTTTTCCATTTTTCCTAATTTGGAGTCACCGAAAACTAAGCTCTGCTTTTGTAAAGCCCTGTGAACCAAAGTCGGATAACTTAAACTTCAGAAGAAAATAACAGCAACAAATTTTATATATATACGTAAGCCACTTTCATACCTGCCCACTGATGTATGGACTTCAGAGTAATGTGGCCTATATTGATTTTCCAGGATTATTATTTTGTTTGTTGTTGTTTTTCTCTCTTCCTCCCCCTATTTTCTCTTCATAGGACATGAGACTTCACAACCTGCTGAAAAATGAGCTTTCTTAACCCATTTAACTGGGGACCTACCCATCTAGGAATAAACCATCCTAGCCATGAGAAATCAGACAAAACCTGAGATAAGAGACTCATTTTCTTCTAAAATGCTTCAAAAGAGTTTTGAAAAGAAAAGGGGGGAAATGTGAAAGGAAAATAAATATTGGGTCTTCTAAATCACTAAGCTAAAGGGAAAAGTCAAGCTGGGAACTGCTTAGGGCCAACCTGCCTCCCATTTTATACAAAGTCACCCTTCTGCTCACTGAGATAAATGCATATCTGATTGCCCACCTTGGAGAGGCTAATCAGAAACTCAAAAGAATGCAACCATTTGTTTCTTATGTACCTATGACCTGGAAGCCCCCTCTCTCACCTTTGCTGTGAGTTGTGCTGCCTTTCCAGACTGAACCAATGTTCATTTTACATATATTGATTGATGTCTCATGTCTCCCTAAAATGTATAAAACCAAACTGCTCTAACCACCTTGGGCACATGTCATCAGAACCTCCTGAGGCTGTGTTATGGGTGCATGTCCTCAATCTTGGCAAAATAAACTTTTTTTTTTTTTTTTTTTGAGACGGAGTCTCGCTCTGTCACCCAGGCTGGAGTGCAGTGGCCCGATCTCGGCTCGGCTCACTGCAAGCTCTGCCTCCCGGGTTCACACCATTCTCCTGCCTCAGCTTCCCAAGTAGCTGGGACTACAGGCGCCCACCGCCATGCCCGGCTAGTTTTCTGCATTTTTAGTAGAGACGAGGTTTCACCGTGTTAGCCAGGATGGTCTCGATCTCCTGACCTCGTGATCCACCCGCCTCGGCCTCCCAAAGTGCTGGGATTACAGGCATGAGCCACCGCGCCTGACCAATATAAACTTTCTAAATTAACTGCGACCTGTCTCAGATTTCTGGGGTTCACAAGACAAAATATATATGTTTTTCACAGCATCACAGTGATGGATATGTTAACTTTTTTGACGGTGGTAGCCATTTCACTATGTATGTGTATATCAAAATGTAATTGCCCAACGAGTTCTTCCTGCCTTCTGCGCAGACAAAAATCAATACACTGAGACCATGGCATTGCAGTAAAGAAAGAGTTTAATTGAAGCAAGGCCAGCCACACTACATTACTCAAGGCAATCTCTTCAAAAATTTGAAGGCTAGGATTTTTCGAGGATAGCAGGTAAGGGGGCTAAGGAGTAGGGGCATGCTGATTGGTTGGGGATGCAGTCATACGGGTGTGGAAAATGTTCCTTCTGTGCTGAGCCTGCTTCTAAGTGGGAGCCACCAAAGAGGCCGCTGGTCCTGGTCATGCAGTCTGGTGGGGCCATCTAATCATCAGAAATGCAAAAGACATCTCAAAAGATTCTACAATAGCAATGTTAATTACAAGAGTCATTGGGGAAGTTGTAAATCTTATGATCTCTGGAACAATAAAAAATGATTTGGGCGGGTGCAGTGGATCATGCTTGTAATCGCAGCACTTTGCAAGGCTGAGGGACGCAGATCACTTGAGGTCAGGAGTTCGAGACCAGCCTGGCCAACACGGCAAAACCCTGTTTCTCCTAAAAATATGAAAACTAGCCGGGTGTGTTGGTGGACCTGTAATCCCAGCTACTCAGGAGGCTGAGGCAGGAGAATCGCTTGAGCTTGGGAGGCAGAGGTTGCAGTGAGCTGAGATTGTGCCACTGCACTCCAGCCTGGGCAATAGAGCAAGACTCTGTCTCAAAAAAAAAAAAAAAAAATTATTTATGCCTACATCTTAGCAGAATTCAGGCCCCTCTCACTCTCCTAACCTGGTGGGCTTTCATTAGTTTTATAAAGGCAGCCTAGTTTTTGGGAAGGGTTATTAATTATCATTAAACTAGAAACTAAATTTCAAGGCCTGGCAAGATGGCTCATGCCTGTAATCCCAACACATTTGGTTGGCAGGCTGAGGTGGGTGCATCACATGAGGCCAGGAGTTCGAGACCAGCTTGGGAAACATGTTGAAACCCCATCTCTATAAAACAGACAGAAATTAACTGAATGTGGTGACGGTGCATGCCTGTAGTCCCAGTTACTCAGGAGGCTGAAGTGGGAAGATGGCTTGAGCCCCAGAGACAGAGGCTGTAGTGAGCCACAGTCAAACCACTGCAATCCAGCCTGGACAACTAAGCCAGACCCAGTCTCAAAAAACAAAACAAAAAATGGCCAGGCATGGTGGCTCATGTCTGTAATCCAAGGCATGGGGCAGGTGGATCACTTCAGCCTTGGGAGGCTGGGGCAGGTGGATCACTTGAGCTCAGGTGTTCGAGACCAACCTAGCCAACAAGGTCAGATCTCTACTGAAAACACAAAAATTAGCCAGGACTTGTGGCATGCGCCTGTGGTCCCAGCTACTCAGCAGGCTGAGGTGGGAAGATCACCTGGGCCTGGGGAGGTCAAGGCCACAGTGAACCACGATCACACCACTGCATTCTAGCCTGGGTGACAGAGTGAGACCCCCTTCTCAAAAAAAAAAAAAAAAAAAGGCTGTGTGCAGTGGCCCATGCTTTTAATCCCAGCATTTTTTGATTGCTTGTGTCCAGGAGTTCAAGACCAGCCTGGGCAACATAGCAAGACTCCCATCACTCCACAAAAGAAAATTAGCTGGTTGTGGTGGAACATGACTATAGTTCCAGCTACTCAGGAAGCAGAGGTGAGAGGATCTCTTGAGCCTGCCAGTAGAGGCTTCAGTGAGCCATAATTGCACTAATGCACTC
>NW_012113141.1:8252565-8259175 GCF_000951035.1 Colobus angolensis palliatus | reverse complement strand
GGGTTCAAGTGATTCTCCTGCCTCAGCCTCCCAAGTAGCTGGAACTACAGGCACGTGCCACCACGCCCGGCTAATTTTTGTATTTTTAGTAGAGACAGGGTTTCACCGTGTTAGGCAGGATGGTCTCGATCTCCTGACTTCGTGATCCACCCGCCTCCGCCTCCCAAAGTGCTGGGATTACAGGTGTGAGCCACCGCGCCCGGCCCCTTCAGTTCTGTTAAAGCAAACGAAATATGGCCTGAGAAGGACTCCATACTTCTATATGTAAGTCCTTGTGGATGAACTGCAACCTAATTTAATAGGTAGACAAGACTGAAAACCTAACGTAGGAGTATGCACCTGTAACAATCGCTGAATCTTGTCCAGTCCCAGTGGCCGTACTTTAACCAGTCACACACTGATGACTGCTCAAACTGTGTTCAAATAAGGCACACGCTGAGCTGTAACCAGTCCAGCTGTTTCTGCACCTCACTTCCGACTTCTGTCTGTCGCTTTACTTTTTCTATCTGTACATTTGTTCTGACCATGAGGCACCCCTAGAGTCACTCTGAATCTGCTGTGATTCTGGGGGCTGCCCAATACACCAGTGGTTCATTGTTCAATTAAACTCCTTTAATTCCGCTGAAGTTTTTCTTTTAACAGTCCTGGTTAATGTGAATTCACCTTTGGTCAGCTCAGAACGCTCCAGCAGAGCCCATCAGGTTTGGGTGCCCAGGTGTGCCCTGGGCTGCTCTTGGGGTGGGGCCTGTGATTGTTCTTATTCCACTGCATTGCTTGGGTGCCCACCCCAGGGTGAATCCATCATAACCTCTACCTCTGAGCATAGGCATTCAATTTTTTTCTTTTTTCTTTTAAGATGGAGTCTCGCTCTGTCACACAGGCTGGAGTGCAATGGCTTGATCTTGGCTCACTGCAACCTCTGCCTCCCAGGTTCAAGTGATTCACCCACTTCAGCTTCCCGAGTAGCTGGGACTACAGGTGTTCACCACCATGCCTGGCTAATTTTTGTATTTTTTGGTAGAGACAGGGTTTCACCATGCTGGCCAGGCTGGTCTCGAACTCCTGACCTCTAGTGATTTGCCCGCCTCAGCCTCCCAAAGTGCTGGGATTACAGATGTGAGCCATTGCAACCGGCCAGCATTCAATTTTTATTATTTGTAAATTTAACTACCCAGAATACTAGGATAATGACTCAGGTGAATACTCAGACCCATCGGTAAAAGAAAAACACACTGAAACATTTTGTTATTATATACCATGCAATTGTTTCCAATTAGTCCAGGATTCATGTTGCATGTTATAGAACACAAAGTATCTCTAAACAGTCTAGAAAGACTTTCCGTACAATATACTGCATAATTACATCATTGCTGCTGATTTGTAATTTTCATTATAAACAAGTTTGCTGAGAGGTTCACAACTCCGCTTTAGCTTCCATAAAGCGTCTTTTTGGCAGGTACGAGTGGAATTGGATGCAAATCCTCACTCTAAATTAAGTGAGAACTTGTTAAGTCACTTTATTTAGATCAAGGAGGGATTTTGATGAGTTTTTGGAGAGAGTACAGACGCTTTTTGGTCCTGCCACTTCCCATAACTATAGACAGCTATTTAATCAGGAGAAACTGGTTCCCAGGGGTAAGCCCTGCTGAAAACTGGAGGGTGCCTATCCTCTGGGATGCTGGGATGCTGACTGGGAACCTGCTATTCTGTACTCTGCCTGGGGAGAGCTGAAGCCGAGATGTGCCTCTGGCTCTTCCCTGCTCCCTGGCAAGCTCACTGCCGTTCCGCGCTAACATGGGGTGGTCTGAAATGTCAGCAGGCCTGGGTCTCTTGGCCACACACCCTCCAGACTTCCACATCTTTGGTCCTCGACTCCTGCAGAGTTTGGCTAGAAGGATTTTAGGGGCCCTTGTGAGAGGGACACATCATCCTGTCCTGGATCCCCCGCAAGGGGCTGAGTTTATCATTTGTGAATTAAACCAAATTGCATTCACTTTTGCTTACTTATTGTTTCCCCATTTGAACCTTCGTTTTGATCGTCACCACTCGGGACTTTCTATTCATTCATTTCTTCATTCATGAAACATGTATTGAATGCTTTCCAAGGGTCAGGCACCAGTCTAGGCACTGGGGAGGTTCCAGTGAACAAAACTCCCAGGTGCCAAGCAGACCCCAGTGCAAGGGGAGTGCCAGGCAGGAGTACAGGGCCCACTGTGGGAGGGGCTGCAGATCCACTGGGAGAAGGCGGGAGGCTTTCCAGGGCAGGCAGTGTCCATGCTGGGACTCCTGGAAGCTGGAGTCTGATCCCCGAGAGGTCCTGTGCCCTCCTGCTCTCCTCTCTCACCCTCCTGCTCTTCTTGGTCTTTTTCAGTGTCAATGACATTGGCAAGGTTTTGTCCTGGACCTTGCCTTCCTCCCCAGCTGGACTCTCACCTTGACGCAGGTGACTTCTCACTGTGTCTCTAAGCTCCAGGCTTCTCCTGTAAGGGCCAGGGGTATATTCTACCTGGATCCAGCCGCCTCCAGACGTTCTGCTGTTTCCTCAGAATTCAGCACATCTGAAACAGACTGTGGCATTTCTCTTCTGAGTTCTTGCTCCTGAGACATTCAGGTAACCGTGGTTACGTTCCGGAGCCTGGGTCTGGAATCAGGTAGAAGGCGCTGCCACTGGCTTCTGTCTTTTTACACAACCCAGTACAAAGTCTACCTGAGCCATATTCTCTCTATTCACAGACATTCCTTGGTAATAAACATAACCATAGTGTTTGATTATTTGTCTCTGTTTTTCTTGTTTGTTTGTTTTGTTTTTAGGGACAGGGTCTTGCTCTGTCACCCAGGCTGGAGTACAGTGGCGCCATTGTAGCTCACTGTATCCTCCAACCCGTGAGCTCAAGCCATTCTCCCATCTCAGCCTCCTGAGCAGCTGGGATCACAGGTGCATGCCACTACACCTGGCTAACATTTTAATTTTTTGTGGAGGTGAGAATCTCACTATGTTGCCCAGGCTGGTCTCAAACTCCTGGTGTCAGGTAATCCTCCCACCTCGTCATCCCAAAGTGCTGGGATTATAGGCTGAGCCAGCACACCTGGCCTATTTGTCTCTGTTCTTAGGTAATGGTTTCTATCACATTATATCAAGAAGTAACCTACTTCTCAGAGATGGTCTGACAACTGCATGGGGGTGCTGTGGCTGAGCCCTGTTGTCTGGACACCAGTTGCCTATGGCAGTTTAGGAGAGTTGTTCAGATTATTTACCAAGTACTTCCAGCCCCCCACATCTCCCGGGACATGGTAGAATTGCATTTTCGACCCTCTTATGGTTGGGTGGAGTGCATCACTTGTTCTGGCCAATGAGTCCTGCGTGGAAGGAAGTACCGTGTGTCCCTGGGCTGTGGCATTTAATTTGCATGCAAGAGCCTTCCAAGACTCCCTTTTCCGTGGCGACTGGCAGTGTTTGGGATGACAGCTGCTTCCCCAGCCTGGGTCTCAGAACGAGGAGACGTGACACTGTGGCCCCAGCCAACCAGGATACACACAGAGCTTGAGTGAGAAATGAACCTTTGTTGTTACAAACCACTGAGGCTGCGGCTGTTCGCACCTGACTCCTGCGAAGTGAAGCTCTATTTAGCAACTTTTATATTTCAAGTAGGCATGAGCTTTTATAAGTAAATAGCTGACATACCCATTTCCATAAACATTGTAAATGAAATGCCTGAAAGCAATAGGTTTCTCTTCAAACAATGGTTGAAAATATATGCACATCGATAGCATATTTTACATACACCTAACCTGGGTGAAAGCAATGTGTGTTCCATACTTAATGAGTAAATAAGTTAGGTTTATTTAAGGGACCACACTGATTGTTCAGTTCGCCTTAAGCTCAAGCTGCCTCTGCTGAGACACTGCACTGACTTGACCTACTGAGCCAGCGGGGGGTGGCTGCCCCCAGCCCCGTCGTCCCCATGGTCACTCACTCTGATAATTCAGCAGCCTGTTTCAACTGATGTCACCTCTCTGATCTTTCATCTTTCTCTTCCCCGTGCCAGTGTGCCACTGGAGTTTCCAGTTAGAAGAGCCCCTTGCTGTCACATACCCAGAACAGAGGAAGGGAAACTTGTGTGGCCATCATTTAGGGGCAGAGGACAGACGCCTGGAATCTGGGCAAGGAGAGTCTTTGTAGATACTAACATGGACCAGGCCTCATCCCCTCAGCCTGGAGTGTGGCCCCGGCTGCCTGGGCTTCCCCCACCCTTGGGGCTTTGCTCAAATGCAGCCCTTTCTCCCAGCGAGGCCTCCCCTGACCCCCAGATTTAAAACTGCAACTGCTCCCTCACACTGCTTAAGGCTCTGCATCCCCTGCCTTGTGTCTCCTACACAGCACTGTCTCCTGAGCACACACCGTCTCATTTCCTAATTTATTATGATTATTGTTTCTTTCCCTCCCTCCTAGAACATGAGCACTACAAAAGCAAAAGGAAATTTTGTGGTTTTGTGTCTTGGACCCCAACAGCCTACGCAGGCTGTTGTCCAAAACAATGCCTGACACAAAAGAGACACTTAACAAATATTTGTTGAGGCCGGGCACAGTGGCTCATGCCTGTAATCCCAGCTCTTTGGGAGGCTGAGGCAGGAGAATTGCTTGATCCTGGGAGGTGGAGGTTGTGGTGAGCCAAGATCGCGCCATTGCACTCCAACCTGGGTAACAAGAGCGAAACTCCATCCCAAAAATAAATAAATAAATACATACATACGTACATAATAAATATTTGTTGAATGAATAAATAGGGTGGAGCCCAGGCACTGGTGATTTTGATGGGCTCCCCAGGTGGTTCCAGGCAGAGCAGGGTGGAGAACCACTGCCCTACAGTCCCTCGTTCACCTGCAGTACGCGGAGTGCTTGCTCTTTTCTTGATTTGATCTAAGTGGCCAAGCATTTTCTGGTTTATTCCTGCCAAGCAGGGACAATATCCCTGCCACAGCCTTAGTAGAGCAAGACGATGGAGTCTTTGGGAGGCCCTGAGGGCTTCTGTCTATGTGCTCATACTTTAAATGGACATACACCAAAAAGAAACACAAATTGTGGTGATATGAAACAATTTTTAGTGACTATTAAATTTGGCATTGAAAGTGGAGGACACTTTTCTTTCTTTCTTTTTTCTTTTCTTTTTCTTTTTTCTTTCTTTTTTTTTTTTTTTTTTTTTTGAGACAGAGTCTCCTCTGTGGCCCAGGCTGGAGTGCAGTGGTGCGATCTTGGCTCACTGCAACCTCAGCCTCCTGGGTTCAAGTGATTCTCCTGCCTCAGCCTCCCAAGTAGCTGGAACTACAGGCACGTCCCACCACGCCCGGCTAATTTTTGTATTTTTAGTAGAGATGGGGTTTCAACGGTTTCAATCTCCTGACGTCGTGATCTACCCACTTCGCTTCCCAAAGTGCTGGGATTATAGGTGTGAGCCACCGTGCCCAGCTGTGAACACGTTTTTCCTCTACTATTGCATCTCCAGAGTAGAGATCTCCCTGGCTGCCCATGGTTGTCAGGGCAGCATCGGATGCCTGGTCTTGTTCTGAACCTTGGAGTAGCAACAGGGAGACACAGCGTCATGACACAGTTTGTCCTTTGGAAGAGAGGACAGACACATCACTGTTGGAAAGCACACAGACTTTTTGCTAAATTTTTATTTTAAAATTTCTTTTATTTAAAGAGTACCATTTGCTGCAGGGCACAGTGGCTCATACCTGTAATCTCAGTACTTTGGGAGGCTGAGGCAAGCAGATAACCTGAGATCAGGAGTTCGAGACCAGCCTGATCAACATGGTGAAACCTCATCTCTACTAAAAATACAGAATTAGCCAGGCATGTTGGTGGAAGCTGTAACCCCAGCTACCTGGGAGGCTGAGGCAGGAGAATTACTTGAACCCAGGAGGCAGAGGTTGCAGTGAGCCAAGATCGCACCACTGCACTCCAGCCTGAATAACAGAGTGAGACCCTGTCTCTAAATAAATAAATAAATAAATCGTACCATTTGCTAATAATTTTTTGCCTGATTATGTCACAGTGTTTTATACATATATATATATATGATTTTTTTGTTTTTTTTTTTTAGACAGAGTCTTGCTCTGTCACCCAGGCTGGAATTTAGTGGTGTGATCTCAGATCACCTGCAATCTCCGGCTCCTGGGTTCAAGCAATTCTCGTGCCTCAGCCTCCCTGAGTAGCTGGGATTACAGGTGTTAGCCACCATGCCCAGGCTGAATCTCATTACTTTCTAAGTAATGTATTTGATTAGTAGATGGCTTGGTAATAATAATAATAACAATAATAACCACTATATTTTGAGCCCTTACATTGTGGTAAGATATATCATCTCCTAACTCTTAACAACTATCAGAGGGAGTCATTGTCACTCCATTTCGCAGAGAAGCACAGATAAGTTATTTTCTGAAATTCACACAGTTATTTTAACCATGGGATCTAGGTTCAAACCACGTCTTCTGACTTCAAAATCTGTGTTACTAATTGCTCTACACTTTCCAGAGATGCTGTTGTCAATAGAGAACAGATTTGGGGCGGGTGCGGTGACTCATGCCTGTAATCCCAGCACTTTGGGAGGCC
>NW_012113141.1:8250702-8251800 GCF_000951035.1 Colobus angolensis palliatus | reverse complement strand
CTACAAAAAATAAAAAGCTGGGCATGGTGGCTCATGCCTATAAACCCAGTTACTTGGGAGGCTGAGGCAGAAGGGTCACTTGAGCCCAGGAGTTCAAGACCAGCCTGGTCAACATAGTAAGATTACATTTCTACAAAAAATAAAAAGCTAGCTGGGCAAGGTGGCACACACCTTTAAATCCCAGTTACTTGGGAGGCTGAGGTAGGAGAATTGCTTGAACCTGGCAGGCAGAGGTTGCGGTGAGCCAAGATGGCACCATTGCACTCCAGCCTGGGCAACAAGAGTGAAACTCCGTACTCAAAACAAAACAAAACAAAACAAAAACCAGATTTGGTTATCTTCTTTTCCCTGGTCAAAAAGGAGGGACTGCCCTTGTGGGACTATGTTACCATTTCTGGGACTATGCTACCATTTGTAACCAACGGGCTGTGAGTAGAACTTCCAGGCTGAGGCATTTAAAAGCAAGTATGAGTTCTCCATTCTCTCTTTTTCCCTGTTGTAGTAGTTTGGAAGCAGTGATCAGAGATGGTGAAGTTATAAGATGAAAGGTGAGTTGGGTGTGGTGGCTCATGCCTGTAATCCCAGCACTTTGGGAGGCCAAGGCGGGCTGATCACCTGAAGTCAGGAGTTCAAGACCAGCCTGGCCAACATGGTGAAACCCTGTCTCTACCAAAAATACAAAAAAATTAGTTGGGCGTGATGGTGGGCACCTGTAATCCCAGCTACTTGGGAGGCTGAGGCAGAAGAATCACTTGAACCTAGGAAGCAGAGGTTGCAGTGAGCTGAGATCCTGCCATTGCACTTCAGCCTGGGTGACAGAGCGAGACTCCGTCTCAAAAAAAAAAAAAAAAAAAAGATGAAAGGTGCCTGAATCCCTGAGTCACCATATGCACCATATGGCAAATAGCTGTCCTGGCCTGCATTGAAATTTGAATGAACAAGATACACACTTTTATGTGTTAAGCTGCTGAGAGTTCAAGCTCTGTTTGTTCTTGTGGTATAGACTACCCCATCCTATGAAAGCTGAATATCAGTGCTTCCATTTATTATTATTATTTTTTCATGTTTATATAGTTTTATTTATTTATTTTTCTTTTT
>NW_012113141.1:8246576-8250003 GCF_000951035.1 Colobus angolensis palliatus | reverse complement strand
TCTCTCTCTCTTTCTTTCTTTCGTTCTTTCTTTCTTGATAGAGTTTTGCTCTTGTTGCCCAGACTGGAGTGCAATGGCATGATCTCGGCTCTCTGTAACCTCCACCTCCTGAGTTCAAGCAATTCTCCTGCCTCATCCTCCCGAGTAGCTGGGATTACAGGCATTCGCCACCACACCCAGCTAATTTTGTATTTTTAGTAGAGACAGGGTTTCTCCATTTTGGTAAGGCTGGTCTTGAACTCCCGACCTCAGGTGATCCGCCTGCCTCAGCCTCCCAAAGTGCTGGGATTACAGGTGTGAGCCACCGCTCCTGGCTGTGTTTTATATTTCTTTGTTGTTGTTGTATTTATTTATTTATTTATTTATTTATTTATTTATTTTTTGAGACATAGTCTCATCTGCCGCCCAGTCTGGAGTGCAGTGGTGTGATCTTAGCTCACTTCAATCTCTGTCTCCCAGTCTCAAGGGATCCTCCCACTTCAGTCTTTAGAATAGCTAAGACTAGACTGCAGAGGCACGCCACCACACTTGGCTAATTTTTTTTTTAGAGATGGGGTCTCACTATGTTACCCAGGCTGGTCGTTAGCCCCTGGCCTCAAGCAATCCTTCTGCCTCAGCCTCTCAAAGATCTGGGATTATAAGCATGAGCCACCATGCCTGGCCTATATTTGTTCTTTATCCTAGAAGCTCTAAGCACAAAGTTAGTGCTATAGCAGTGCTGGTGAATTATTGAATCTACATTATTCAGAAAAAAACTCCAGCCTGGCGCAGTGGCTCATGCCTGTAATTCCAGCACTTTGGGAGGCCGAGGTGGGGGGATCACCTGCGGTCAGGAATTTGAGACCATCCTGGCCAAAATTATGAAACTCTGTCTCTGCTAAAAATACAAAAAATTAGCTGAGCCTGGTGGCATGTGCCTGTAATCCCAGCTACTCAGGAGGCTGAGGCAGGAGAATCACTTGAACCTGGGAGGCTGGGGTTGCAGTGAGCCAAGATCGCGCCACTGCACCTTGGTCTGGGCAACAAGAGCAAAACCCCGTCTCAAAACAAAACAAAACAAAACAAACAAACAAAAAACCCCCACAAAACTATTTGTACTTACTCTGGTTTTAAAATGTTAATATTCAGTAGACTTTTAAGTTCCGTTGAAAACCATACTCTATTTATAAGTCTAGGTAATTTTAGCAATTACTTTTAAAATAATAATTTTATCCCATTTACACATTCAGTTAAATGCCTTCAATCACGTAAAACTTCATTTATAAATGAAATATATTCTATTTCCTTTTAAAAGTACATACTTCAATACAAAAATTAGCCGGGTGTGGTGGCGCATGTTTGTAATCCCAGCTACTCAGGAGGCTGAGGCAGGAGAATCACTTGAACCGGTGAGTCAGAGGTTGCAGTGAGCAGAGATTGCACCACTGCACTCCAGCCTGGGCGACACAGCAAGACTCTGTCTTAAAAAAAATAAAATAAAAGGACAAACTTCAGTTGTCTAACTGACAAATGCTCCCAAGTACCTAATTTTTATAAATCCAATAAATTAAACATATAGCAGTGTGGTGAACCTAATTTCCCTGAAATGTTTCACTACTGTATATAAATTTAGTAAGGTTTTAACTTAAAAACCACAAATCAATTACTTGGTGACATGTTTTTGACACAAACACAAGCTCATAGAAAAGTTGAAAGTACAATACAAATAACTTTTTTTTTTGAGACAGAATCTCGCTTTGGGCGGTGCATCTTGGCTCATTGCAGCCTCCACTTCCCGAGTTCAAGCAATTCTCCTGCCTCAGCCTCCTGAGTAGCTAGGATTTCAGGTGCCCGCCATCACACCCAGCTCATTTTTGTATTTTTAGTAGAGATGGGGGTTTCACCATGTTGCCTGGGCTGGTCTCGAACTCCTGGACTCAAGTGACCCTCCCACCTCGGCCTCCCAAAATGCTGGGATTACAGGTGTGAGCCACCACGCCCAACCTAAAAATAACTTTTTATCTGAACCATTTGAGAGGATTGCTTACCTAATACTCCATCACCTGTGAATATATAGTATGTGTTTTCCTGGAAACAAGGACATTCTCCTGTATAACCACAACACAACCATTAAAATCAGGAGATTAACATGATATGTTACTATCATTAGATCCTAATACCACATCCAAGTTTTACCAGTAGTCCTAACAATGCCCTGTACAGCAGGCAGGTCCAGCTCAGAATCCTGTGTAGCATTTAGTTGTCACGTCTCTCCCTTCTCTTTCAGTCTGGAATAGTTCCTCAGCCTCTTGTCCTTGATATTTTTGAAAGTTACAGGCCAATTATTTTGCAGAATATTTCTTGCTTTGGGTATGTCTGATCCTCATGATCAGATTCAGGTTATTCATCGGGCAGAAAAATGACAGAAATGATGCTGTATTCTTTATTGCATCTTATCAACTGGTGCATGATTTCAGTTTTTCTGATTATTAATGATGTTGACTTAGCTCATTTAAGATGGTGTCTGTCAGTTCTTTCTGCTGTAAACTTAACTTTTTATTCTCTTTGTAACTAATCAGTATTTTGCAAAGATGTATTTTGAAGTCATGCAAATATCCCATTTTTACTAAAAATTCGAATGAAACTTTCAATTAATTAATCTATGTTTGAGTTATAATCTACTACTATCATTATTTTGAATCTCATATTGTCTCTCATCAAGCTGGCTTGTTCCTTTTTTTCTGAGACGAAGTCTTGCTCTCTCATCCAGGGTGAAGTGCGCTGACATGATCTCGGCTCACTGCAACCTCCGCCTCCCGGTTCCAGCAATTCTTGTGCCTCAGCCTCCTGAGTAGCTGGGATTACAGATGCATGCCACTACGCCTGGCTAATTTTTGTATTTTCAGTAGAGACCATGTTGGCCAGGCTGGTCTTCAACTCCTGACCTCAAGTGATTTACCCGCCTCGGCCTCTCAAAGTGCTGGGATTACAGGTGTGAGCCACCAAACCCAGCTTGGATTGTTCCTTTTGACATGCCCCCATAATTCTTTCTTTTCTAGTAATTGTGTGCTTTCTGGAAAAATAAAGTATTTCAGGTTTATATTGCACTTTGCCTGCCTTAACCCTGGAAGCATCAATTTCTCCAAGGAGCTGTGGAAAATAGTATTTAAAGCCAAGACCTGCGCTCTACAGGGGCCCATTGTTGTTGGAGTGACAGAAACAGACAGCACCCTGGCTTCCGTTGCCCTCAATATGTTTACTTCTTTCTTTTTTTCTTTCCTTTTCTTTTTTCTTGTTTTTGGAGGGGATGGAGTTTTGCCATTGTTGCCCAGGCTGGAGTGCAATGGCATGATCTCGGCTTACCACAACCTCTGCCTCCAGGGTTCAAGCGATTCTCCTGCCTCAGCCTCCTGAGTAGCTGGGATTACAGGTGCACCCCACCATGCCC
>NW_012113141.1:8231610-8246526 GCF_000951035.1 Colobus angolensis palliatus | reverse complement strand
ATGCACAGGGGCGATGCTCTGCCATGGAAAGAATACAAGCTCCAGAATCAGGCAGCCTGGGTTCAAATCTCAATTCACTTTTTTTTTTTTTTTTTGAGACAGGTTCTCTCTCACTTTGTTACCCAGGCTGGAGTGCAGTGGCACGATCTCGGCTCACTGCAGACTCAACCTCCTGGGCTCAAGCAATCCTCTTGCCTCAGTTCCGGAAGTAGCTGGGGCGATTCACAGCTTCTTAGCACCATGTGGCCTAGAGCCATTTGCTTCCTGTCTTTGAGGCTCAGGTGACTCCTGTGTAAAATGAGGATAATCACATCTACATAAAAGCTAATATACATGAAGTGTTCATGATGGTAGGTGATCGACACAGAAAGCAATCAAAGACCTATTTTTCTTCACAACTATTTTAAAGACCAGACCTTTATATAGATAAAAAATTTTACATTGCCCAGGCTGGCCTTGAACTCCAGGCTCAAGTGATCCTCCCTCCTCAGCTTCCTGAGTAGCTGGGACTACAGGTGCGCACTGCTGTGCCTGGCTCAGACATTTCTTTCTTTCTTTCTTTTTTTTTTTGAGACGGAGTTTCGCTCTTGCTGCCCAGGCTGGAGTGCAATGGCACGATCTCGGGTCACCGCAACCTCCGCTTCCCAGGTTCAAGTGATTCTCCCGCCTCAGCCTCCCAACTAGCTGGGATTACAGGCATGTGCCACCACGCCCAGCTAGTTCTATATTTTAGTAGATTAACAGAGACGAGGTTTCACCATATTGCCCATGCTGGTCTCGAACTCCTGACCTCAGGTGATCCTCCCGCCTTGACTTCCCAAAGTGCTGGAGTTACAGGCGTGAGCCACCGTGCCAGGCCATGTTTACTACTTATTTCATCACCACCTATACCTGTGATGAATCTCCCACCTGGGCTGCCACTGGCTTTTCCCTGTGTGCACTCTGACTCCGTCCTCTGAACCACTGCTGCATGGATTCCCTCCTCCGCTCTTTACCCTGCTTGGGACCGGACACTCTGGGCTGGGCCGTGGCAGTTCCTCACTCCCCTTCTGCAGATACAATAGATTTCCATTACTCATAGCAACTGCATTTGATAAGCTCACCATAGACACTGAATTAGTGAATACTGAACCATTGCGCCTAGGGGAGATACAGGGCTAGCTTCCTGAGAGCCTCTGGTCACAAGAGTTTTGTCAACTGATTAATATATAACTTTATTTTATGTGTATTTGTGATTTTTTTGGTTTTGTTTTACTTTGTGTTTTATTTTTGGAGAAGTGGGGTCTTGCTCTGCTCAGGCTAGAATGCAGTGGTGGCACAATTATGTTCCACTGCCGCCTCAACTGCCCAGGCTCAAATGATTCTCCCACCTCAGCCTCCCGAGTCACTGGGACCACAGGTGTGCACCACCATACTCAGCTAATTTTTTAATTTTTTTGTAGTGATGGAGTCTTTATGTTGCCCAGGCTGGTCCCAAACTCCTGGGCTCAAGTAATCCTCTTGCCTTGGCCTCCCGAAGTGCTGGCATTACCGGCATAAGCCATTGCTCCCAGCTGTGTACTTCTGTTTAAAGATGCCTTGTGAATAAATATTGTGGATTCATTAACATTGAATTAAGTCAACTGCACTATAGCTCTTGCCGAACAAAGTTCATCTAACACATGAATTTTCTCCAGAAGGTACATCACAGTCTTTCTGCACTTAAGATCACTAGACAGCACTTCAGCTGTGTGTGTGGGGACCATTTTAAACAGCACGATCCCCAAGAAAAAGGACAAAAATATGAAAAACCTGGCACTAAATGGACTGTGAAAAGGACATTTCTTCATCAAATGACAGTCGGAACAGGAAGTCAGAGTGTTGCCTTGTTCAGCCTCTGCTGGAAATGTGCTTGTTGGTTGACTCAAATTTTTTGCCACTCTGTGCATGTTGGTGAATATCCGCAAAAACAGTGTGGGTCGGCCGCAGTGATTCGTGCCTATAATCTCAGCACTCAGAGAGGCCGAGGCGACAGGATTGACTGAGGCCAGGAGTTCAAGACCAGCCTGGTCAACATAGTAAGATTACATTTCTACAAAAAATAAAAAGCTAGCTGGGCATGTTGGCATGAGCCTGTAATCCCTGCTTCCCGGGAAGCTGATGAGGTAGAAACCCTTGAGCCCAGGAGTTTGAGGCTGCAGTGAGCTATGACTGCACCACTGCACCCCAGCCTGGGACAGAGCAAGACCCTGTCTCAAAAAATTAAAATAAATAAATAAATAGGGCATGGTGGCTTATGCCTGTAATCCCAACACTGTGGGAAGCTGAGGCAGGAGGATTGTTTAAGCCCAGGAGTCTGAGACCAGCTTGGATAACGTACTGAGACCTGTTCTCTATAAAACATAAAAATAAAAAATAAAATAAATAGTAGCAAGTTTGAAAAATGCTTACCCAGTAAGGGAATTATTATATTATCTCACACAATTTTGGGGGTTATTGTCTCATATTATCTTTGAGGTTGCCTCATAGACTTGCACTGCTTGAGGTTGCAAAACTACCAAAGAAGTGGGCTACTGGTAGGATTCTTGCTGGTGACGCTAACAGGCTTCTGGGAATCAGCGTGTACGGGAGCTGGCTTGCCCAGGCTCACAAGAGCTGGCTGTGCTATCTCTTCCCAGCTCTACATTCTGGGCCTACCTTCCGGGTAGTTTGAAATTGGCCATGGTCGGTGTATTTACACCACAGAAATGTGCACATGCCGCAAGACAGGGCTTTCAGCACGCCATTACCGTGAACTCTATTATAGATGCTGCACCAGTAACTTCGTAACCCAAGAAGGGAACGCTCATACAGCCAGAGACCCTTCCAGCCTCTCCTCACACGAGTCTTCACGCCTTATATCACTTGTTTGGATACTGCATTTCTTTGGCTCTTAAGATATGTAACCCCAGCTCTAAAAGCTTAAATTTGATGGCTTCCTGCATGCTTCCTAGGACCACACAACTCTTACAGCTATAGAAATAAAATCTGTCTGAATCTAGGCCCTCTAAGCTTTGTTCAGTTGAATCATGACCCTGAAGGTCACTCTATGTTCCACAGCCCCTACCCCCAACCTCCAAGTCAGCATGCATCCCCCTGCAGCACCCAGCGCCGGATCCTCATGCTGTAAACTTTCATCACCTCTTTTTTTCTGTTTAGGGTCCAGACAAGGGCTTCTTTTGCAGACAAGTCCCCTGGCCTCCCAGCCTGGGGTGCAGGCACCCCTCTCCCCCGCCTGCAGGTCTCCTTGAGCTGGGTAAGTCACTGCAGCCCGTTCCTTCAACACCTGGCAGCAGCATGCGGACAGAGAACTCACGCTGTTGTGCTGAGCCTGGTGAGTCAGGCTGTAAAACTGCAGGCCAAGTTGTTAAACCCAGATTCAGGTAGACAGCCAAGCAGGGCCAAGGCTGTCCTACATCTGGGTTTTGGCAGACAGAGCAGTTTCCCCATCTGTGGGGGCCTTGGTGTGGCCTTTTCCTCCAGGAGGCAATGTCGGTATAATTTATTGGGCCATAATTGTTGAAAGGAGCAGTCCTTCAGGCCATTCATTCAGGCCAAAAATATTTCTTTATTGAGCGTTCCCAGTGCTCTCAGCCTTGTGCTATGCGGTGGGGGTGGGGTGTGTGTGTGTTGGGGAAGTCACGAAAGGGACCAAGTCCCACTCATTCTGCAGCAACGGAGTGACAGTGGCAGGCAGGGCTTGCTACAGGCCCCACGCAGAGGCGGCAAGTCCTGCTGGAGAGTCTCAAAGGAAGAGCTCCTCCAGTGGCCTTGAATTTCGCCAGGTTTTGCAGGATGAGTGGGATTTAGTCAGTGAAGAGTCTGGCAAGGGCGCCTCCCCTGGGGAATCAAAGCACAGGATGGGTGGGGAAGGGCCCAGGCTGGCCCAGGGACTGGTGAGTCCTATGTGTGGACAGGCAGGGCCCTGGAGAGGGTCTCCTGAGAGACAAGCTGGAGATGTGGCACAGCCACCTGGGAGACGACTCTTCAATGACAGCAGAGAGTTTGGACTTCGTTCTGTAAGATACAAGGGACCTCACTGAACGTTTTTGAGGAGAGGAGCGGCATGACACGCTCCATGTCACGCGAAGGCAAGCTGGTGTTTCCACTCTCAGCGCGGGAGGAGTGTTCTCCAAGAGGATCGTAGCGATGTGCCGACGATACCAGGCCAGGGGGCGTGAATGAAGGAAGAGGGTGGGGTGTGTGTTCAGGAGCATCTCTTTTGTACTCACTGGGCTGTTTCCATTGTCCTGCTGCCACCATCTGTAGATGTCAGAGATAACAGTGTGATTCCTAATAATCACTGTAGCAATGATAATAGTAACCACAAAAACCATCAGTATAGGTGAATTGTATTAAGTAATCCCTATGTGCTAGGCCCTGAGCTAAACACACTACATGAATGATTTTGTAAAATACTTACATCAACCCTATGAAGTAGACATTATTATTTTCCCCATTTTACAGATGGGAAAAACCAGAGAACAGAGAAGTAAATGCACTTGTGCAATGTCACACAGCCAGGGAGTGGAAAAGAGAGAACCTAGCACTGACTCCAGAGCCTGAGCTCTGTTCCCCTCCACTATAGCCCTTTCTGAGATGTAGCACTTCCTCTAGAAAGCACTCCCCAGTGTATCTGGGCAGGATGGGCAGTGAGAGGCTGGATGTCAACCCGGGGAGGTGGTTTAGTAAGGGGTTGGAGGACTGTGTCCAGAGGGTGCTGAAGAAGCCCTCGGGCTTGTCCACCCAGCCCTGGGGGTCTACTTATGGTTTCTACAGGTATTTGATTTTGAGGTTTCTACAGGTATTTGATTTTGAGATCCCATCAACACATGCTTCCCTGGCTGGGTGTGGTGGCTTACACCTGTAATCCCAGCACTTTGGGAGGCCAAAGTGGGCTGATCACCTGAGGTCAGAAGTTCGAGATCAGCCTGGCCAACATGGTGAAATCCTTATCTCTACTAAAACTATAAAAATTAGCCAGGCGTGGTGGTGGGTGCCTGTAATCCCAGCTACTTGGGAGGCTGTGGTGGGAGAATCGCTTGAGCCTGGAGACGGAGGTTGCAGTGAGCTGAGATCGCACCATTGCACTCCACCTGGGTGACACAGCGAGACTCTGTCTCGAAACAAAAATAAAGCAAAACACACGCTTCCCTGACTACTCACAGGTAAAGTGAAGGTGGGAGGGATAAAGCAGATGGATCACAGCAACGAGATCCAGGAAGATCCAGTCAACTGATGAGCATCTAGTGAAAGTTTAATAGGAATAATGCGAAATCTTGTAATGGTCCATGAAATCACCACACTGTAGTAGTGTGGACACAGGGGTATGGCTTAATACTAATGGAAAAGGAAACAAACTCTTAAGTTTTGGTTGATGAAAATCTCGATATGAATCAACAGTGTTATATGAGTATCAAAAAAAAGCTGTGACTGGCACTTTGGGAGGCCGAGGCGGGCAGACACATGAGGTCAGGAGTTTGAGGCCAGCCTGGCCAACATGGTGAAACCCTGTCTCTACTAAAAATACAAAAATTAGCCAGGTGTGGTGGCACGTGCCTGTAATCCCAGCTACTCAGGAGGCCAAGGCAGGAGAATCACTTGAATCCAGGAGGTGGAGGTTGCAGTGAGCCAAGATGGCACCACTGTACTCCAGCCTGGGCAACAGAGCAAGACTCCATCAAAAAAAAAAAAAAGCTGTGACTGCAGGCTATATTAATAGAATTATAAAGCAATTGTTTGGCTTCCACATAGAAGGTATTTGAGGTGTGCTATGCAGCCTCCCACTGTACTCACACTACTCTCACCGAGTAGAGACGAAGGGAAGACAGACTTTGGCACAGGGTAGACAAGCTGCTCGGAGCTGCCCAGATGAAATAACAGAAAGAATAGCTGGTGGGAGCCGGTGTGCTCCCTGGAAACTGGAGTGTGTAGGCTCGATCAGGATGGCCCTTGGCAGAAAGATGGAGTAGTAAGGGAACCATCAGAACACAATTGGGCTCAAAGAACTTCATGTCCATTTTGACCCTCACGTTCCATGATTCCATGTACTAGGATTCTTTTTGGGGAAAGGAAAGTGATAACCTCTGTGTGTCGTTTCAGCTGTGAGAGCTACACCTCCAGTGCTAGTGCAGAAGTGAAGCCTCTGGAGAGAAAGCATTGGTTGATGGTGAAAGCACACGGGGGTATCTCCGAAAGCTGGGGAACCCCACCTCGGTCTCACCATCTGAGCGCCCACCGTGGCATTTCAGACATGGAGAGGGCTGAGGGTGAGGCAGCGAGCCACCCCCTAGGTTTGTGGTTCCACCAAACTTGTAACAGAGACATGGAAATGTAGGCTTTACCGAATTAAGTGACAGCCACTCTGTATAAACAAATTGCCAGCTATGGGGAGTCCCCAGGCAGCCACAAACTAAGGCTGGTAGACAGGGCTCCCAGACAGGGCTCCCAGACAGGGCTCTGTAAGCTGGGTTAGCAACGGTTCCATGGTACTGGATGCACATCATCGTGATGCACAGGGGCGATGCTCTGCCATGGAAAGAATACAAGCTCCAGAATCAGGCAGCCTGGGTTCAAATCTCAATTCACTTTTTTTTTTTTTTTTTTGAGACAGGTTCTCTCTCACTTTGTTACCCAGGCTGGAGTGCAGTGGCACGATCTCGGCTCACTGCAGACTCAACCTCCTGGGCTCAAGCAATCCTCTTGCCTCAGTTCCGGAAGTAGCTGGGGCGATTCACAGCTTCTTAGCACCATGTGGCCTAGAGCCATTTGCTTCCTGTCTTTGAGGCTCAGGTGACTCCTGTGTAAAATGAGGATAATCACATCTACATAAAAGCTAATATACATGAAGTGTTCATGATGGTAGGTGATCGACACAGAAAGCAATCAAAGACCTATTTTTCTTCACAACTATTTTAAAGACCAGACCTTTATATAGATAAAAAATTTTACATTGCCCAGGCTGGCCTTGAACTCCAGGCTCAAGTGATCCTCCCTCCTCAGCTTCCTGAGTAGCTGGGACTACAGGTGCGCACTGCTGTGCCTGGCTCAGACATTTCTTTCTTTCTTTCTTTTTTTTTTTGAGACGGAGTTTCGCTCTTGCTGCCCAGGCTGGAGTGCAATGGCACGATCTCGGGTCACCGCAACCTCCGCTTCCCAGGTTCAAGTGATTCTCCCGCCTCAGCCTCCCAACTAGCTGGGATTACAGGCATGTGCCACCACGCCCAGCTAGTTCTATATTTTAGTAGAGACGGGATTTCTCCGTGTTGGTCAGGCTGGTCTCGAACTCCGGACCTCAGGTGATCTGCCAGCCTCAGCCTCCCAAAGTGCTGGGATTACAGGCGTGAGCCGCTGCGCCGGGGCCATTTCTTCCTTTCATCCTGTTGTGGCTTTGCCTGTGGGGCTGCTTGGATTTCAGCAGCTTTGGCCTCTAAGAAAACACATGTGAGCAGACCCCGGGGGAGGGCTTAGAAGACATGAGCTCTAATTATAGGCAGGATCAACAAGTTGTTCACATGGAATGATCATCCCTGGCAGATTTGTTTTGTTTTGTTTGTTTGTTTTTGGAGACAGGGTTTCATTCTGTTGTCCACGTTGGAGTGCGGTGGTAGGATCACAGCTCACTGCAATCTTGAACTCTTGGGCTGAAGCGATCCTCCTGGTTGGCCTCCCAAAGTACTGGGATTACAGGCATGAGCCACCATGTGTGGCCTTCACTAGCAGTTTTATTAGAAAAGCCTCTCATTTGCCATCTCACTCAGTGTCTCCTGGAAGAGGCTCCCTGGGAGGAATTGCTGTCACCAGCTCCTTAAAATGCCACCTGGAGGTCCTTCAAGATGCCAGGCACACCCCAAACCAGAGCCTTTGCATTGCTGTTTCTCCTGCCTGAAGCCCTCCTGCCTCAGGTATTTGTGGGACTCAATCTCTTTCTTCATTCAAATATGGCCTCATCGGAGGAAATGTCCTGAGCGGGCCGTCTAGAACAGCATCTCTCCCTGCCCTGATCACTTCTTCCTCCTTGCCACCTGACATTCCAGGTATTTATCTGCATGTTATCATCATGCCTCGTGGACAGCGAGCTCCAGGAGAGCGGGACTTGGCTATGAGCAGATCTCTTTCCTCAGGGCCTAGAATGTGCTGGCGCGTGGTGGGTCTCAATAAACCTTTTTGGATCATGTGGTTCACAATGGCCTTCCTGGATGGCTCTACTGCTTCCCAGGAAAACTACATCCCAAACATCCTGAATTCATTCTGAGGAATGGGTCTGTGGCCAGTGGACAACTTCTAGAGAGGTAATGCCTCCCCACCAGGCACTGAGATGGGCAGGTTTTGTGGCTGACTCCCTCTGCCTCTGGCTTCTCTCCTGCCAATAAGGTTAAACAATAACAGCAAGAGACTAAGAGCAGGAACGGGGGCTCCTAGAATAAAAAGACATTTACTCACACAAAGGGGAAGCAGGACAAAGCACCCTACTTCTACTGAGACACACAGAATAATCCCTGGAAGTGGGGAGCACTTACCAGTCCTGTCTTTCAATGGTGCAATTGTCTGGCACCACAGAGCTGTGAAAGCTGTTTATAGATGGGCTTTCACACTTGAGCAAGGAAAGAGTCTGCTATTGACTGGTGCTGCCCAAGGTAAACCTTTCATACGTCTCCTCTCTGCACAACCATTGCATTTTACTCACATGGAAGATCATGTTTACTCCTTGGGCCCTTAAAGGGCCGATGCTGTTGAAGCAATTATTCACTGACCAGTTCTCATGCTGTCTAAACCTGTATTTCAAAGCTGTGTCTGGCGTTAGAAATAAACTCCATTGGCTTGTGGGGTTTTTTCGTGTTGGCATTTGGCCTTGTTGGGCAGTGGGAATTTTCAGGCTGACAATTCAAACAGTATCTTGTGATGGAAAGTGACCAAATGGATATGGCCATGGATCTGAAATGAGGAATTGGAATACTAGGAATATAATTATGTTTTGCATGACATCAATTTTTAAAAACTTAACTGATAAAATTAAA
The DNA here is from genome assembly GCF_000951035.1 of Colobus angolensis palliatus. NCBI lineage: Eukaryota > Metazoa > Chordata > Mammalia > Primates > Cercopithecidae > Colobus > Colobus angolensis. Next base: position 8,237,491 of record NW_012113141.1, on the reverse strand, counting down.
CAACTCACAGGGGTGGAGAGCGAGGGCTGAAAAACATTTAGACTTGAGTAAGATAATTAACGCAGCAGTTAGCTATATTTTGTATTCTGCATTTGTCCTTTGTCATATGCATTGTTTGGCCCTATTGCCAGAGCTTGCCCTATGCAAAGTCTGGCCACATAGGATGACCAGACGCTCCCCCTTGAAACGAACCCCTTAGGGTTAGGGGTGGAAACATGGTGGAAATACGTGTTTGATGATACCTAGTATATTCATTGCCCATTTAAAGTCTACAAAAATGGCGTAGGCCCAAATGAGAGCCAGGTGGAGATCATGGCCTCAGTAGAGGGTCTTTAGGCACGTCCAGCTCTGGAACAAGCCCACACATGCCCATCTCCGTCTCTGTGCTTCTCGTGCTGGCTCACTCAGTAAGATGGTGGGTCCTTCAATGGTGGGGTCTATGAGTCATTCCCCTTTGCAGCCCCTGGGCCTAGAAAGTGCCTGGCACACGTGCTCAATATAGGACCATTGAATGGAATGGAATGATTATAAAACAGAATTTTAGCAACGGAGGGACTTCAGAGATCATTAGGCCAGAAGCCTGACATTACAGCAAAGGGCTTACAGAGGTGATGCAATTTGCCTGAGATCCCATAAGCCTGGCAGCCACCAACAACCAGGGCCTTTGCTTCCTCATCAGACCTTTTTCCACTAGAAAAACAGGTGTTTCAGGCCGGGCGCAGTGGCTCACCCCTGTCATCCCAGCACTTTGGGAGGCCGAGGCAGGAGCATCACTTGAGCCCAGGAGTTTGAGAGCAGCCTGGGCAACATGGCAAGACCTTGTCTCTACTTAAAAGAAATCAAAAGTTAGCTGAGAGCATAGCGTCCTGTGCCTGTGGTCCCAGCTATTTGGGAGGCTGAGGTGGGAGAATTCTTGATTCTAGGAGATCAAGGTTGCAGTGAGCTGTGATTGAGCCACTGCACTCCAGCCTGGGTGACAGAGCAAGAATTTGTCTCAAAAAAAAAAAAAGACAAAACAACCAAAATCTCCCATGTGTTTCAGAGTGGGAGTGGCCTTGGCATTCGTGAGCAAGTTTTCCAGTTGTGTCCATGTGCGTGTGTTCATGTGTGTGTGTGTGTTTGGTCACCGTGAATTTCTTTCTGGTCACAGGATTAAAAAAAAACAAAACCCTGAAGTCATCTGTGTAATGCTCTCATTTCGTAGATGAAGAGTTGAGGCCCAGAACCTCAGCGTAGTTGCCCAGGCTTCACAATTGGGTATGCAGTAGGCAGAGCCTGAAGATGCCTCCTTTTCCGGAAGCTGAGCTCAGGGCTGTCCTGGGTGTTTCCAGACCATTAGGAACCTCCCGAGTCGTCCACAGTAGGTGAGACCGCATCACTGTCCCCCATCACAGCCCGGCACAGTCCACAGCGGCAGCTCCGTGGAAGTGCTTAGCCCATCCTAGGGGCTCAGAGAGCCTTTGCTGAATAAAGGAAAGGCTGCTCCCAGGGCTATTTTGAAGTGGGCCACGTAGAGAGCGGCTGTAAAGTTACCACATAGAAAACAACATATGTTTTGGCTGGGCACGGTGGCTCACACCTGTAATCCCAGCACTTTGGGAGGCCGAGGAGGGTGGATCACCTGAGGTCAGGATTTCAAGACCAGCCTGGCCAACCTGGCGAAACCCCATCTCTACTACAAATAAAAAAATAAAAAAAATAGCTGGGCGTGGTGGCGGGTGCTTGTAACCGCAGCTACTCGGGAGGCTGAGGCAGGAGAATCACTTGAACTCAGGAGGCAGAGGTTGCAGTGAGACGAGATTGTGCCACTGCACTCCAGCCTGGGCAACGGAGCGAGACTCCATCTAAAAAAAAAAAAAAAGAAAGAAAGAAAAAAAGAAAACAACATACATACTAATAGAACAGTTACATCTATATGCATTTTATCTTCCAAAGAATTCACCTTGTGAGGCTATATATGTTTATTTCAGTTTGCTGCTACTGTTCAAAACACTTGTAAAAGATATCCTTTGGCATTCCCTCCTGAGTTCATTAATCAGTCATAGAAAACCAAAGTCTCTTTACTTAATGGTCAAATTTTCTTTTTGACCTAAACAAAATTTTCTCAGTGTAATCTCCTATCATATTCATCGTATTTTTTTATTCAAAGATGTTTATTAAATGTCTTTTGCGTGCCAGCATCACTGACTTCAAGATTTAGTATTCAATCATTATATATATATGCAGTGAATATTTATTGAATGCCAGGCACTGTGTTTATAAGCACACCATAGAAACTGATTTATTTAATCCCACAACTTTAAAAGGTAGCTGGGCAAGGTGGTGCGAGCTGGTGGTCCCAGCTACTCAGAAGGCTGAGGTGGAGAACCGCCAAGGGCAATGTAGCAAACCTTGCCTCTGAAAAAAATAAATAAATAAAATAGGTAGGTATGGAAACTGAGGCTTAGAGGGTTAAACGGATTGTTTCACAATACACAGCTAAGAAGAGATGGGTTTAAATCCAGCTCTGACTTCATAGCCTAATAGCTTAAATATTCTAATATTTACCAAGTTAGAACACACTTTTTTTTTTCTTTAGAGACAAGGTCTTGGCATGTTACCCAGGCTGGAGTGCAGTGGCACAGTCATGGCTCACTGTGGCCTCAACCTTGTGGGCTCCAGTGATCCTCCCACCTCAGCCTCCCAAGTAGGTGGGACTACAAGTGCATGCCATCATTCCTCGCTAATTTTCTAATTTTCCATTTTTCATAGATATGGGATCTCATTATATTGCCCAGGCTGGTCTTGAACTCCTGGGCTCAAGTGATCCTCCCAACCTCTGCCTCCAAAAGTGCTGGGATTACATATGGACTATAACCTACCAAAGTAGTCTTCTATTGCCAAACATTTATATATATGTATGCATTGCTTTGAGACAGAGTCTTGCTCTGTCACCCAGCCTGGAGCTCAGTGGTGCAATCTGGACTCACAGCAACCTCTGCCTTCAGGGTTAAAGTGATTCTCGTGCCTCAGCCTCCCAAGTAGCTAGGATTACAGGCATATGCCACCGTGCCCGCTAATTTTAGCATTTTTAGGAGAGACGGGGTTTCGCCATGTTGGAGAACATTTAAGTATTTCCATTAAAAATATTTCAAGTAAAAAAAATAAAAAATAAAAAACAATCAGCAGATATATGTAATGAAAAACATAAAAATTTAAAAATGTATTTTAAGGGACAGATGCTGTGGCTCATGCCTGTAATTCCAGAGTTTTGGGAGGTCAAAGCAGGATGATCGCTTGAGGCCAGGAGTTTGAGATCAGCCTGGCTAACATAGTAAGGCCTCATCTCTCTACAAAAAAAATTAAAAACTTGGCCGGGGATGGTAGTACACACCTATACTCTCAGCTACTTAGGAGGCTGAAGCAAGAGAATTGCTTGAGCCCAGGAGTTTGGGCCTGCACTCCAGCCTGGGTAACACAGTGGGATTCTGCCTCTCTCTCTCTCTCTATACATATATATATATATATATAAAATTCCTGAAAAAAAATATATATTTTTCAGGAATTCTATGATGCACATCCTTGGACATAAATCTTCACATACGTTGCTTGATCTTTTCTCCAGAAAAAATTCTGCTGCCTACCGAACCGCAGGCTAGTGACCTGGGGGACTACAAGCAGGTCCAGAAGGGACCCCTGAAGCCAAAAGGCATCGCAGAGCTTGGAGTGACCAAGCAGAAGAAGAAAAAGAAGCACAAAGACAAGGCACAACTCAGGAAGCGATAGGAACAAGCAAAAAGAATGAGGAGGAGAAGTGGTGCGACTTGGACGGGCTGACCCCAGCCCAGGAGAAAGTGCAGGAGAAGCGACAAATGGAAAGGATCCTGAGGAAAGCATCTCAGACCCACCAGCAGAGAGAGGAAGACTTCAGCAGACACCTGGACGCACACACGGAGCATCGCGACACCCCCAGAGTCAGCTGGACCCCGTAACCACCCACCACTGGGACAGAGCAGCATCCAGGGGACGCAAAGGCCAAGTCGGGTTGTGTCTGTTTCCTCTGGTGTATTCTAGAAACTTTGCTTTACACACACCCCTGCATCTTCTGCTACAAAGTGCTTTTCTTTTTTTTTTTTTTTTTTTTGAGACAGAGTCTCGCTCTGTCGCCCGGGCTGGAGTGCAGTGGCCGGATCTCAGCTCACTGCAAGCTCCGCCTCCCGGGTTTACGCCATTCTCCTGCCTCAGCCTCCCGAGTAGCTGGGACTACAGGCGCCCGCCACCTCGCCCGGCTCGGTTTTTGTATTTTTTTTTAGTAGAGACGGGGTTTCACCGTGTCAGCCAGGATGGTCTCGATCTCCTGACCTCGTGATCCACCCGTCTCGGCCTCCCAAAGTGCTGGGATTACAGGCTTGAGCCACCGCGCCCGGCCTACAAAGTGCTTTTCAAAGACATGTACCCCATTCTGGAACTTGATTAAAGTAAGCCTGTCCTTTTTGTTTAGGTTTCTTGGTAACACCTAGAAGATATATCCTTTTGGTTTGGATTGAAAGTTTCTAAAAGTCTATCCAGAGGTACAGCCCATTTCTGCGTCCGGGCCACGTAAAAATATTTTACCTGCTAGTGGCACCTATAATAATGCTCTGAGGCCAACCAGCTGTCTTTGCCTGGATGAGACGGACCCCAAAGGATTGGAGCTAATGCCAGCGTGGCCTGCAGCGTGCAGACCCCCACAGGGCCTAGCGTGGGCACCCTTTCAAGCTCCATCCAGCTTGGGGCTTATGCTGTTTCCTGCAGGCCACAGGGAAGCCACTTGCAACTTTGTGGCCTTGACTTCCTCCTCAGCCACCTGGCCGGTGGGACAGCACAGCCTGGGTAGCAGAACAACCATCTAAGACAAGGATGGGCCACACACCTTGTCCCTTTCTGAGCCCATTCCCCCCAAACGCCACACCTTTCCAGGCACCTCTAATGGGTATTGTCAAGGCAGGCATCACTCATGGGTCACGGCGTTCTTTGCATTGGAAGCCAGACGCAGACTGTCTCTCAACCCTCAGCCCAGGGCTCCAGGCAGCCTCTTGTATTTACCCAGAGTTGGTACATCACATGGGGCCCGTTTGGCATTCCTGCCCTAAGGACACCTCAGAGTAACAGGACCAGGGCAGAGCCCCAGCACAAACAGGCATGGGTGTGGTCACCTGGGAGGCCCAGGTGGCAGTGCTAGAGGGCTAGGATTTTGAGGGCCTGTGTGTCCTGGATGAGGCTGCACATGCTGTTGGGAGAAACGGTCTCTGTTGACATAGATATTGAAAGAATAACAAAGACAGAAGAGAAAACCAAGTGTGGAATTTGGGGTTGTCCTATGTGAACTACAGAATAAAGCAAAAACCAGTTATTGAAAAGAAAAAAAAAGACAAAAGAAAAAAAGAAAAAATTCTAGACACAGTATTTCCAGGTCATATTTTTAAAGCCTTGACTGTCCTCTACATATATGAAGTCCTTGTTTACAGTGCTTATGTTACCATTATTTAAATTGTTGATAATCTGACCAGGCACAGTGGCTCTCGCCTGTAATCCCAGCACTTAGGGAGGCAGAGGTGGGAGGCTACTTTGAGTCCAGGAGTTTGAGACCTGCCTGGGCAACATGGCGAGATCCCATTCTCCGCAAAAAGGAAAAAAAAAAGACACACAAAAAAGTAAATTGTTGGTAACCCCGGAGATATTAAAAGGTATTTAATTTTTTTCTTATTTTATCTGCATTTCTAGGTTTATTATTGAAAGTAAACCTTTCGGCCGGGTGTGGTGGCTCATGCCTGTAATCCCAGCAGTTTGGGAGGCTGAGGTGGGTGGATCATTTGGGTCAGGAGTTCAAGACCAGCCTAGCCAACATGGTGAAACCCTGTCT
>NW_012113141.1:8214365-8230735 GCF_000951035.1 Colobus angolensis palliatus | reverse complement strand
TTATTTTGTTTATAATATTTAAAAAAATAACTGATCTATTTGGAACTTTACCTTGATGATTGGCATGCAGTGGGGACTCCAGCTTAATTTTCCCCAACAGAGACCAATATTCCAGCATGATTTGCTTGCATAATATTTCCCCTCTCTGATTTTAAATTGTAACTTTATCATATGCAAAATACTGGTGTATATGTGAGTCTGCTTCCAGGTTTTAAATTTTATTTTACTGATCTGTCTATTCTGTGCCAAATCTGTTTTAATTACTGTGGTTTTATAACAGATTTTAATAATTAGGCAAAATCCCCTCATATTTCTTTTCTTTCCCAACAATTTACTGACTCATCTCTCCCAAAATCACTTTGAGATTTTAATGGACACTGCACTTCATTTATTAATTAGTTTGAAAAGAACTGACATCTTTTATTACTGCCTTTTCTCACACAGGTATGTAACATGTTTCCCATTTATTTATCTTCTTTTATGTACCATGGCAAACTTTTGCTCTATTCTTCATTCAGATCTTACATACATTTTTAAAAGTTTATTCCTGGGTGAAATATATGTATGCATGCACACACACACATATAAACATATGTGTGCTTACATGTATATACATGTATGTACACATGTGTGTACACACGTCTGCATATATGCATACATACACATTTATATGCACATGTATGCACACATGTGTATACACACATATGTATGCAAATACACATGTGTATATGTATTCATGTATATGTGCATGCATATGCACATATACATGAATACATATGTGCATATGTATGGGATATATATGATGTGTGTATACATAGCACACAAACACATGTATATTAGCTGTAATTTCTACTTGCATCAGATCTTTTTCTTCTTACTTTCAAACTGATTATTAACAGTAATATTCAGTCACTCAACAAATACTTACATGCTACTGTGTGCCAGGCACTGTGGCAGACACAAGGACCATGCTAGTATACAAAACAGACACGGTCTATATATAGTATTGATCATTTATAAAATATTGATCATCCTTGCATTTCTGGAACAGGATCTGCTTGGGTATGAAATATTATTTTAATATATTGTACTAATGAATTAAATTTGCTAGTATTCCATTTAGGATGTGTGTTTATAAATTCCATATAAATAGCCTGAGACTAACATGTTCTAGCTTGAGTTTGTGTGCATGTGTGTGTGTGCGTGCGTGTGTGCGCGCATGTGGTGGGTTTTGGTAGAAGGGTTATGTTAGCTTGTGAAATAAACTAGAAACTTGCCGTTATTTCTGTATTTTATGTAGCATTGGAATTGTTTCATTCTTACTCCTTAATAATCACATGGCCGGGCGTGGTGGCTCACGCCTGTAATCCCAGCACTTTGGGAGGCCGAGGCGGGTAAATCACAAGGTTAGGAGATCGAGACCATCCTGGCTAAGACGGTGAAACCCCGTCTCTGCTAAAAATGCAAAAAATTAGCCGGGCGCGTTGGCAGGCGCCTGTAGTCCCAGCTACTCGGGAGGCTGAGACAGGAGAATGGCGTGAACCCAGGAGGCGGAGCTTGCAGTGAGCCGAGATCACGCCACTGCACTCCAGCCTGGGTGATGAGCAAGACTCCATCTCAAAAAAAAAAAAAAAAAAATCACATTAAATTATAATGTTCAAACTAGAAGACTCAAACTGAGAAACGGCCCCAGTTGTCCTACATCTCAAACCTTTGAAAGTATTTACGGAAATGGGATAGAATGGAGGTTTACACAACAAGACACCAGATGACATGTCTTTCTTGTTTTGGTCCTGTCCCCTCAAAGGGGACCAGCGGCCTTCTATGTTCACTTCTTGAAAGGACTGACTTTTTTCCCAGGGAGGAAAAGTGTGCCCTTGTCTTCCAGCTGTTTAATACTCCTGGCAAATGCAGGACTGGACTGATGCTGTGAGACAGGGGATGACGGATTGGCTTTGCACAAGGTAGGTAGGAAACTCCAGTGACAGCAAGCTGAGGGCAAAACACAGCACCACTGCTGTTCCCATCTCATAGAACCTGCAGATAGCTGACACAAATGAGAGTCCCATGTCTCCCACTTGTCTTCAGCCTTTGTGTCTTTCTGAATTTCTGTAACTACAGCTGAATCTGTCAGGCCAGTTCCATGTCCAAGGCAGAGTGCAACGTCAGGGCCAACGTGTGAGCCCCAAAGTCCTGATTCTGAGATCTAATATAATACCTCCCATAATGTTTTTATTTATGTCCCTAAATGTGTCTTCCAATGTTTTTTTTTTTTTTTTTCCAAGACCAGTTCTTACTCTGTCGCCCAGGCTGGAGTGCAGTGGTGCAATCTCGGCTCACTGCGACCTCTGCCTCTGGGGTTCAAGCAATCCTCTTGTCTCAGCCCCCAGAGTAGCTGAGGTTACAGGTGTATACCACCACTCCTGGCTAATTTTTGTATTTTTTGCAGAGATGGGGTTTAGCCATGTTGGCCAGGCTGGTTTTGAACCCCTGGGCTCAAGTGATCTGTCTGCTTCAGCCTTCCAAAGTGCTGGGATTACAGATGTGAGCCACTGTGCCCAGCCGTAATTTTAAAATTTAAGAACCATGCCTCTTACTTCTCTAAGAACCTTTTAAGTATATGGGGTTCCTAGATCTCTACTTGTAAGCAGCTCATATATTAGTATTCTACTGCTGTGTAACAGATTGCCACAAACTTAGTAGCTTAAAACAGCACCCATTTATTATCTCACTGTTCTACACGCAAAAATGATTTTTATAAATAGAGACAGGTTGTCCAAGCTGGTTTCAAAGTCCTGACCTCAAGTGATTCCCCTACTTTGTCCTCCGAAAATGCAGGGGTTACAGGCGTGAGCCACCGTGCCTGGCCTCTCACATTTCTGTAGTCAGAAGTCTGGTGGGTGGGCTTGGCAAGGTACTGTCCTTAGGGTCTCTAAATGCTGAAATCAAGGTGGCAGCAGGGCTTTGTTACTTCCTGGTGGCTCTGGGAAGGAAGCTTATTCAGGCTGTTGGTCAAATTCAGCTCCTTGTGGTGCGAGGGCTGAGGCCCCGTTTCCTTTCTGTTGGCCTCGAGCCTCTTGAGGTTTCCTGTGTGCCTCGTCACGTTGCCCCTTCACCTTCAAAGCCAGCAATGGCTCACTGACTCCTCAAGCGTCAAATCTCTCCTGCCTCCTGCAGGAGAAAGTTCTCTGCTTTTAAAGGCTCATGTGATTAGACTGGACTCACCAGATCACCCAGAACAATATCTGTATTTTAAGAACTGTCACCTTAATTACATCTGCGATGGCCCTTTTGCATGTTACATAATGTACTTATAGGTTGCAGGGATTGGGACATGGATATCTTTGTGGGACCATCATGCCTATCAGACCTTTTATTTCTTTGTTTTCCATATAGAATATTTTAGGATAATTTTTTTCCCTTTATGTTTTTATTTTATTTTTGAAACAGGATTTCCCTCTGTCACCCATCTGGAGTGCAGTGTTGCAATCACGGCTCACTGTAACCTCTTCCTTCCAGGCTCAAGAGACCCTCCCACCTCAGCCTCCCAAGTAGCTAGGACTAATACAGGCACATGACACCACGCCTGGCTAATTTTTGTGTTTTTTGTAGAGACGGGGTCTCCCTATGTTGCCCAGGCTAGTCTTGAACTCCTGGGCTCAAGGAATCTGCCAGCCAAAGTGTTGGGATTACTGGCATGAGCCATCGTGCCTGGCCAATTTTTTCCGTTTAAGAGGAAGTACAAGACAGCTCCATCCTTTTGGAAAAAATGAACTGCCAGACACCATCAGGCCCCAAATTCACACAGCCGTCATGCATTCAGCTTACGACCATAAGTCCTTGATTCTGGTCTCAAACTCAGTAAAATTCATTTGTGCATTTAAGACTTGAGGCAGCCAAATTTTGACACACCATTAGGTGGCACTTGATTAGAAAGCTTGATGCTGTCTGAACTTTCTCAAGGCAGCAATCCGACAAGAGGGCAAGGAAACTGTGAGGTCAAGGGGCAGAGTAGGGCTGGGGTTCTTAGTGATCATGGGGAAGTCCTCACAGGCAAAAACTGTCCAAGACTTGAAAGTAATCTGTACTTTCAAGTTAACTTTAGAGAACTTAAACATTACTTAGCAACTGTAAATACAGCATTTAAAAGCTTTTACACATGATAGTTTAAGAAAGCATGGTATCAGCCTGGTGTGGTGGCTCACACCTGTAATCCCAGCACTTTGGGAGGCTGAAGCAGGTCGATTTCCCGAGGTCAGGAGTTCGAGACCAGCTTGGCCAACATGGTGAAACTCCGTCTCTACTAAAAACACAAAAAATTAGCTGGGCATGGTGGTGGGCACCTGTAATCCAAGCTACTAGGGAGGCTGAGGCAGGACAATCACTTGAACCCAGGAGGCAGGGGTTGCAGTGAGCCAAGATCTCCAGCCTGGGCAACAAGAGCGAAACTCTGTCTCAAAAAAAAAAAAAAAAAAAAGCATGGCATCAAAAAAAATCACCATATATATGTGTGTGTGTTTGTGTGTGTGCATTTTTTTTTTTTTGAGACAGAGTCTTGATCTGTTGCCCAGTCTGGAGGGCACTGGTGCAATCACAGTTCACTGCAGCCTCAACCTCCTGGGCTCAGGTGATCCTCCCACTTCAGTCTCCTGAGTAGCTGGGACTACAGGCACACACCACCGCATCTGGTTAATTATTGTATTTTTTGTAGAGACAGTGTTTCACCATGTTGCCTGGGCTGGTTTTGAACTCCTGGGCTCAAGCAATTTACCTGTCTCAGCCTCCCACAGTGCTGCGATTACAGGTGTGAGCCACCATGCCAAGCCACAACATTTCTCCTGTGTTTAAAATGAGCAAATATTCAGGCCGGACGCAGTGGCTCACGCCTGTAATCCCAGCACTTTGGGAGGCTGAAGCGGGCAGATTACCTGAGGTCGGAAGTTTGAGACCAGCCTGACCAACATGGAGAAACCCTGTCTCTACTAAGAATACAAAATTAGCCTGGTGTGGTGGCTCATGCAATCTCAGTTACTCAGGAGGCTGAGGCAGGAGAATTGCTTGAACCCGGGAGACGGAGGTGGAGACGGAGGTTGCAGTGAGCTGAGATTGCACCACTGTACTCCAGCCTGGGTGACAGAGCGAGACTCTGTCTCAAAAAAAAGCTGTTATGGAGATTCATGCATGAGTTTATTCTGTGTGTGCACATATGTTTTTATTTCTTCTGAGCCAATATGGAAAGGTAGAATTTCTGGGTTAGATGGCAACTCCACATTTAGCTTTTGGAGGAACCGCTCAACTGTTTGCCAAAGTGGCTGCACCATTTTACATGATCAACACATACGTAATTTTAAAAATGTCTTCATTAGCTTATGATTGACATACAATAAAATATACGTATATTCAGTATGTGATTTGGTAAGTTTTGGCTTATGAATACACCCATAAAACTATCACCACAATCGCTTCAAAGTCATCTATCACTCCAAAATTTTCCTTGTACCGATACAAGTTCCTTGTATCGATACAAGTTTTTTTTTATCAAATATGTGCTTTGCAAAAATGTTCTCCTATTCTGTGGCTTACGTTTTCATATTCTTAACAGTTTCTTTTGAATAGCAGAGATTTTTTAATTTTTATGAAGTCCAAAATGTCAATTCATCCTTTTTAGGATTGCATTTTGGTGTCATATCTAAATTTTTTTTTTTTTTTTGCCTGATGGACGACCAAAATTTTCTCCTGTTTTTGTTTTTGTAGTTTTATAGTTTTAGATTTTTAACAATCAATTGCCACATAATTAAAATTTCAGAAATAAACCCATATATTTACGATCAATTGTTTTTCAAACAGGGTGCCAGGAAATAACCTTTTCAACAAATAATGATGGAAAACTTAGATATTCACATACAAAAGGAATGTGGACCTCTAACTCATAGTATACACAAAAACAAACTCAAAATTACTTATAGATCTAAATTTGGCCGGGCGCGGTGGCTCAAGCCTGTAGTCCCAGCACTTTGGGAGGCTGAGACGGGCGGATCACGAGGTCAGGAGTTCGAGATCATCCTGGCTAACACGGTGAAACCCCGTCTCTACTAAAAAATACAAAAAAAGCTAGCCGGGAGAGGTGGCTGGCGCCTATAGTCCCAGCTACTCGGGAGGCTGAGGCAGGAGAATGGCGTGAACCCGGGAGGTGGAACTTGCAGTGAGCTGAGATCCGGCCACTGCACTCCAGCCCGGGCGACAGAGCGAGACTCCGTCTCAAAAAAAAAAAAAAAAAAAAAAATCTAAATTTAAGAGCTAAAACTATAAAACACTTAGAAGAAAATGCAGAATATTTGTGACCTTGGGCTAGGCAATGGTTTCTTAGATATGACAAAAGCACAAATAACGAAAGAAAAAAATGGGTTTATAGCTAAGTTAGAAATTTTGTGCTACAAATGACACCATCAAAAAACTGAAAAGGCAACTTACAGAACTGGAGAAAACAGTTGCAGATCATATGAAGGAATTGCATCTAGAACATACAAAAATACAATTCAACAATTAAAAGACAAAAAAACCAATTTAAAAATGAGCAAAGGATTTGAAAGTACCTCTGAAGAAGTTATATAAATGGTGAATAACACATGAAATGATGCTCAACGCCATTAGTCATTAGGGAAATGCAAATCATAACCACAATGAGTTACTACTTCATCTCCACTATGATGGCTATAATAATTTTTAAAACACAGAAAATTACAAGTGTTTGTTAATGAGGATGTGGAGAAACTGGAAACCTCGTACATTGCTGGGAATGTAAAATGATGCAGCTATTGTGGAAAACCATTTGGTAGTTCCTCAAAAAGTTAGACATAAAATTACAAGATGACTCTTCAACTCTACTCCTAGACATGTAATCAAAAGAATTGAAAAGAGACTCAAGCAGATATTTATATGCTAATGGTCATTGTAGCACTGTTCACAACAGCCGAACAGTGGAAACAACCCAGTGTCCATCAGCTGATAAATAAACAAAGTGTAGTGTGCGCATACAATGGAATAGTATTCAGCCATAAAAAAGGAATGGCATTCTGATACATGCTACACCATGGGTGAATCTTGAAAACATTATGCTAAGTGAAATAAGGTAGACAATATTGTATTATTCCACTTATAATATCTATAATAGGCAAATTTATAGCAACAGAAAGTAAATAATAGGTTATCAGGGGTTGGGAGTGAGGAGAGATGGGTAGTTAACAGGCACAGAGTTTCTGTTTGGGGTGTTGGAAAAGTCTTGGAAATAGAAATAGTGATGATGATGGCAAAACATTGTGAATGTAATTGGTGCCACTAAATTGTGCTCTTAAAATGGTTAAAATGACGGCCGGGCACGGTAGCTCACGCCTGTAATCCCAGCACTTTGGGAAGCTGAGTTGGGCAGATCACGAGGTCAGGAGATCGAGATCATCCTGACTAACACGGTGAAATCCCATCTGTACTAAAAATACAAAAATTTAGCCGGGCGGCTGAGGCAGGAAAATGGCGTGAACCCAGGAAGTGGAGCTTGCAGTGAGCCAAGATTGCTCCACTGCACTCTACCCTGGGCGACAGAGCAAGATTCCGTCTCAAAAAAAACAAGAAAAAAGAGGTTAAAATGATATATTTTATGTAACATTTATTTTACCACAATAAGCAAATTGACAAACGCATGATGAGATACCATTTCATGTTCACTAGCACGGCTATAATAAAAAAGACAGGCAATAATGAGTGTTGACAAGGATTTGGAGAAATTGAAACCTTAGTGCACTTCTGGCGGGAATGTAGCCTTTTGTAGCTGTTTTGAAAAACAGTTTTGCAGTTTCTTAAAAAGTTAAACATGTCATTTTCATACAGTCCAGCAATTCCACTCCTACTTATCAACCCAAGAGAAATGAAAACATATGCTCACACAAAAACTTGTACACAAATGTCCCTAGCAGCATTATTGTAATAGACCCAAAGTGGAAATAACCCCAGTATTTATCGACCAATGAATGAATAAACAAAATGTGATATATCCTTACAAAGGAATATTATTTGGCAAGTGAAAGGAATGAAGCACTGATGCACACTACAACATAGATGAACCTTGAACAAATTATGCTAAGAGAAAGAAGCCAGTTATAGAAGACTAAATATTGGATGCTTTCATTTTATAAAATATCCGTAAGAACCAAATCTGTAAAGACAGAAAGATTGGCTGTTGCTTAGGGCTGAGGAGGAGATAGTAGGGGAAATGAGGAGTTATTGTTAATAAGTATAAGGTTTCAAGCCGGGCGCGGTGGCTCAAGCCTGTAATCCCAGCACTTTGGGAGGCCAAGACGGGTGGATCACGAGGTCAGGAGATCGAGACCATCCTGGTCTACACGGTGAAACCCTGTCTCTACTAAAAAATACAAAAAAAAACTAGCCGGGCGAGATGGCGGGCGCCTGTAGTCCCAGCTACCCGGGAGGCTGAGGCAGGAGAATGGCATAAACCCGGGAGGCAGAGCTTGCAGTGAGCTGAGATCGCGCCACTGCACCCCAGCCTGGGCGACAGAGCGAGAGAGCGAGACTCCGTCTCAAAAAAAAAAAAAAAAAAAGTATAAGGTTTCTTTCTGGGTGGACAAAAATTTTCTATAGATTGTGGTGATGTTTGTCCAACCCAGGGAACTTATTTAAAAAATTTGACTTAGGTTGGGCGAGGTGGCTCATGCTACCTGTAATCCCAGCACTATGGGAGGCAGAGGAGGGAGGATCACTACAAGTCAAGAGTTGGAGACCAGCCTGGCCAACATAGTGAGACCATGTCTCTATTGAAAAATTCAAAAACTAGCTGGGCATGATGGTGCACATGTGTAGTCCTAGCTACATGGGAGGCTGAAGCAAGAGGATCCCTTAAGCCCAGGAGTTTGAGGTTGCAGCAAACTATGATCATGCCACTGCACTCCATTCTGGGCAACAGAGTAAGACCCTGTCTCTAAGAAAAAAAAAAATTAAATACAATTTAAAATGTAAAAAGTGTACATTTTAAATGGGTGAATAGTTTGGTTTGTAAATTATATCTCATAAAGCTCTTGAAGAGTCACTTGTGCATATTTATGTGGGTCTATTTCTGAACTCTCTATTCTGTTCCACTTCTCTGTTTCTAACTTTATGCTAATGCCACACTGTTTTGATTACTGTGGCTTTATATGTCTTGAATCAAGTAATGTAAATCCTCTGACTTTGCTCTTCTTTTTCAAAGCTGTTTTGGTTATTCTAGGTCCTATGTATTTTCATATGAATTTGAGAATCAGTAGCTTGTCAGTTTTCACAAAAATGCCAGCTAGAATTTTGATTGTGATTGCATAGCATCTGTATTAGTCCATTTTGTGTTGCTACAAAGGAATATTCAAGGCTGGGTAATTTACAGACAGAAGAGGTTTATTTGGCTCACGGTTCTGTAGGCTGTCCAAGCATGGCACCAGCATCCACTTGGCTTCTGGTGAGACCTCAGGAAGCTTTCATTCATGGTGGAAGGTGAAGGGGGAGCAGGTGTGTTACATGGCAAAAAAAGGAAGCAAATGAGAGATGCCAGACTCCTATAAACAACCAGCTCTCACATGAACGAGAACTCACTCATTACCATAGGAGGACGCCAAGCCATTCATGGAGGGTCTGCGCCATGACCCAAACACCTCCCACCAGGCCCCACCTCCAACAGTGGAAATCACATTTCAACATGAGATATGGAGGGACAGATATCCAAACCAGATAATTCCACCCCTGGTCCCCCAGATCTCGTGTCCTTCTCATACTGCAAAACATGTCACTCCTCCTTAATAGTCCCCCAAAGTCTTAAGCCATTCTAACATCAACTCAAAAGTCCAAAGAAGTCTTATCTGAGACTCAAGACAAGTCCCTTCCACCCATGAGCCTGTAAGACCAATAACACGCTATTTACTTCCAAGATACAATGATGGTATAGGCATTGGCAAACATTCCCATTCCAAAAGGGAGAAATTGGCTAAAAGAAGTGGGCAACAGGCCTCATGTGGGTCTGAAACCCAGCAGGGCAAACGTTAAATCTTAAAGCTCCAAAATAATCTCCTTTGGCCACATTCTGGGCACACTGGTGTGAAGCATGAACTCCCAAGGTCTCAGGTAGCCCTGGCCCTGTGGCTTTGCTGGGCACAGCCCAAGTGGCTGCTCTCACAGGTTGGAGTTGAGTGCCTGCAGCTTTTCCAGGCTGAGGGTGCAAGCTGCCAGTGACTCTACCATTCTTGGGCCTGGAGGGTGGTAGTTCCATTCCCACAGCTCTACTGTGCAGTGCCTCACTGGGGACTCTCCATGGGGGTTCCAACCCCACATTTTCCCTCAGCACTGCCCTAGTTGTGGCTCTCTGTGGGGGCTCTGCCCCTGTGGCAGGCTTCCGCCTGGGCACCCAGGCTTTCCCACACATCTTCTGAAATCTGGGTGGAAGCTGCCAAGCCTACTTCACTCTTGCATTCTGTGTGCCTACAGACTTAACACCAAGTGGAAGTTGCCAAGGTTTACAGCTTGTACCCTCTGGAGCTGCAGCCCAAGCTGTCCCTGAACCCCTCTGAACCAAGGCTAGAGCTGGAGTGGCTACAATTGGGGGAGCAGTGTCTTGAGGCAGTACAGGGCAGCAGCGCCCTAGCCTGATCTCTAAAACCAGTTTGCCTGTCTAGGCGGCCAGGACTGTGATGGGAGAAGTGTCCTGGAAGATTTCTGAAATGCCTTCTGAGCCTTTTTCCCATTGTCTTGAATATTAGCACCTGGCTCCCTTTTAGACGTGCTAATTGCTTTAGCAAGCAGCCTGCCTGGATTCCCCTCCTGGAAACTCCCTTTCCTCCTCTACCTCATGGCCAGGCTATGGATTATCCAAACTTTTATGCTCTGCTTCCCTTTTAATGGTAAGTTGCAACCTTAGGTCATTCCTCTGCTCCCATATCTGATCACAGGCTGTTAAAAGCAGCCATGGCACTTCTTGAATGCTTAGAAATTTCTTCTACCAGTTACCCTATGTCATCACTCTCAAGTTCAGCCCTCCACAAAGCTCTAGGACATGGACACAATGCAGCCAGTTTCTTTGCTAAAAGGGTGACTTTTACTCCAGTTCCCACTAAGTTCTTCATTTCTTTTCTTTTTTTCTTTTTTTTTTTTTGAGACGGAGTCTCACCCTGTTGCCCAGGCTGGAGTGCAGTGGCGCCATCTCAGCTCACTACAACCTCCGCCTCCCAGGTTCAAGCAATTCTCCTGCCTCAGCCTCCCGAGTAGCTGGGGTTACAGGCACCCGCCACCGTGCCTGGCTAATTTTTGTATTTTTAGTAGAGGTGGGGTTTCATCATGTTGGCCAGGCTGGTCTTGAACTCCTGACCTCAGGTGATCAGCCCATCTTGGCCTCCAAAAGTGGTGAGATTACAGGCGTAAGCCACTGCTCCCAGACAAGTTCTTCATTTCTGTATGATACCTCCTCAGCCTGGCCTTCACAGTCTGCATTTCTGTCAGCATTTTAGACACAATCATTTCACCAATCTCTAATAAGTTCCAAACTTTCCCTTGTCTTCCTGTCTTCTTCTGAGCCCTCCAAACTCTTCCAACTTCTGCTCATTACCCAGTTCTAAAGCCACTTCCACATCTTCAGGTATCTTTATAGCAACATCACACTGCTGGTATCAATGTTCTGTGTTAGTCTGTTTTGCATTGCTAGGGAGGAAATGCCTTCAGAGTCTTTTCCCTATTGTCTTGACTATTAGCACCTGGCTCCCTTTATTACAAATTTATAAAGACTGGGTAATTTGGCCAGGTGTGGTGGCTCACGTCTGTAATCCCAGCACTTTGGGAGGCTGAGGTGGGTGGATCACTTGGGGTCAGGAGTTTGAGGCTACCCTGGCCAATATGGCGAAACTAATTAGCCAGGCGTGGTGGCTCACACCTGTAGCCCCAACTACTCAAGAGGTTGAGAGGCAGGAGAATCGCTTGAACCCACTGAGTGCAGTGGTGCTGAGATCGTGCAGAACTGTGAGATGGCTCACAGTTCTGTAGGCTGTACAAACATGGCACCATCATCTGCTCAGCTTGTGGTGAAGCCTCTGGAAAGCTTTTTTTTTTTGAAACAGAGTCTCAGTGTGTCACCCAGGCTGGAGTGCAGTAGCACAATCTTGGCTCACTGCAACCTCTGCCTCCTGGATTCAAGCAATTCTCCTGCCTCAGCTTCCCAAGTAGCTGAGATTACCCATGCATGCCACAATGCCTAGCTAATTTTTGTACGGGTCTCACTATGTTGGCCAGGCTGGTCTCAAACTCCTGACCTCAAGTGATCTGCCCACTGTGGCCTCCCAAAGTGCTGGGATTAAAGGTGTGAACCGCCATGGCTGGCCAGCCTCAGGAAGATTTTACTCATGGCAGGCGGTAAAGAGGGAGTAGGTGTCTCACGTAGTGACAGAGACAGCAAGAGAGAGATGACAAGCTCTTTTAAACGACCAGCTCTTGTGTGACCTAATACAGCAAAAACTCAATCATTACTGCAGAAGGGCGCCAAGCCACTCAGGAGGGATCCACCCCTGTGACCCAAACACCTTTCACTAGGCCCCACCTCCAACATTGGGGATCACATTTCAACATGAGATTGAGAGGGAATAAATATCCAAACCATATCAGCATCTATAGATCAATTCAGGGACAATCGATATCTTAACATTGCTGAGTCTTCTGACCCATGAACAAGGTGTATCTATTTTTTTTTTTTTTAATACAGAGTTTCACTCTGTCACCCAAGCTGGAGTGCAGTGGCATGATCATGGCTCACTGCAGTCTCGACCTCCCACACGCCTGTAGTCCCAGCTACTTGGGAGGCTGAGATGGGCTCAGGTGATCCTCCCATCTCAGTAGCTGGGGCTACAGGCGTGTGTCACTGTCAGGCCTTTGAGCCCAAGCCAAGCCATCGCATCCCCTGTAACTTGCACATATAGGCCCAGATGGCCTGAAGTAACTGAAGAATCACAAAAGAAGTGCAAATGTCCTGCCCCACCTTAACTGATGACATTCTACCACAAAAGAAGTGAAAATGGCTGGTCCTTGCCTTAAGTGATGACATTATCTTCTGCCTGGCTTATCCTGGCTCAAAAAGCTCCCCCACTGATCACCTTGTGACCTCCATCCACTCCTGCCCGCCAGAGAACAACCCCCCTTTGACTGTAATTTTCCTTTACCTACTCAAATCCTATAAAACGGTCCCACCCTTATCTCCCTTCGCTGACTCTCTTTTCGGACTCAGCCCGCCTGCACCCAGGTGAAATAAACAGCCATGTTGCTCACACAAAGCCTGTTTGGTGGTCTTTTCACACAGACGTACATAACAGTCACCATACCTGGCTAATTAAAAAAAATTTTTTTCTGTAGAGACGGGTTTTGCCATGTTGCCCAGGCTGGTCTTGAACTCCTGAGCTCAAGAGATCTGCCCACCTCAGCCTCCTAAGGTGTGGGATTATAGGCATGAGCCACTGTGCCCAGACTATTTATTTCTTTAGATATTATTTAATTTCTTTTAGCAATATTTTATGGTTTCCAGTTAGAGGACTTTATGTATTTTGTCAGATTTATTCCTAAGTATTTTATATTTTTGATGCTATTACAAATGGCATTTTACTAATTTGATAAGTTAGTAAATTTATGACTTTTCACTGTTAGCATATAGAAATACAATTAATTTTTGTGTGTTATCTTGTATCCTTCAACCTTGCTAAACTTGCCTATTAGTTCTAGTTGCTTTTTTCTGGGTTCCATTAGATTTCTACATAGACAGTCATGTTGTCTGAAAATTGAGACAATTTTACTTCTTCAATTTGGCTGTTTTTTTTTTTTTTCTTTTTCTGCCTGATTGAGTGGCCAGGACTTCCAGCACAATGTTGAATAGAAAAGGGGAGAGAAGGTGTCTTGTTCCTGATCTTAGGGGAAACTATTCAGTCTTTCACCACTAAGTGTGATGGTAGCTCTGGGGCTTTTGTAGATGTCCATTATTATGTTGAGGATATCCCTTTCTATTCCAGATTTATTTAGTTTTTATCAGGAATGAATATTGGATTTTTTCAAATGCTTTTCTGTGTTTATCAAGATAATCATATGGTTTTCTTTTTTTTACTTTTGTAATATGGTGAATTATAATGAACGATTTTTCCTTTAGAGATGGTATCTTGTGTTGTTGCCCAGGCTGGCCTTAGACTCCTGGGCTCAAATGATCCTCCCACCTTAGCCTCCTGAGTAGCTTGGACTACAGGCATAAATGACTGCAACTTGCTCAATTATTGGTTTTGAATATTTTATTTATTTGGAAATGGGGTCTTGCTACATTGCTTAGGCCGATCTTAAACTCTCAGCCTCAAGAGATCCTCCCAGCTCTGCCTCCCAGTGTTGGGATTACAAGTGAGACCTGCCACGTCTGGCCTGATTTTGAAGATTAAACTAGCCCTGTATTCCGGGGATAAACTCCACTTGATCATGATGTGTTAACTTCTTTTTTTTGAGACAGGGTCTCGCTCTGTTGTTCAGGCTGGAGTGCAGTAGCACAATCATGGATCACTGCAGCCTTGACCTCCTGGGCTCAAGTGATCTTCCCATCTCAGCCTCCTAAGTAGCCATGACTACAGGCATGCACTACCATGCCCGGTTATTTTTCATATATATTTAATTTAATATTTTTTTGAGATGGAGTCTCATTCTGTCAGCCAGGCTGGAGTGCAGTGGAGCAATCTTTGCTCACTGCAGCCTCCACATCCTGGGCTCAAGCAATTCTTGTGCCTCAGACTCCCGCGTAGCTGGGATTACAGACACCTGCCATCACAGCTGGCCAATTCTTGTATTTTTAATAAAGATGGGATTTCACCATGTTGGCTAGGCTGTTCTCAAACTCCTGACCTCAGATGATCCACCTACCTTGGCCTCCCAAAGTGCTAGGATTACAGGTGTGAGCCACAGTGCTCAGCCAACTTTTTAATATATTGTTGGATTTTGTTTGCTGAGAATTATTTTGAATTTTTAATTACGTTTGTGAGAGATATTGATTTATTTTCTTCTAAATTTTTTTTTTTTTTTTTGAGACAGTCTTGCTCTGTAACCCAAGCTGGAGTGCAGTGGTGAGATCTCAGCTCATTACAAACTCCGTCTCCTGGGTTTAAGCAATTCTCCTGCCTCAGCCTCCTGAGTAGCTGGGATTATAGGTGTGTGCCACCATACCTGGCTAATTTTTGTATTTTTAGTAGAGACAGGGTTTTGCCATGTTGGCCAGGCTGGTCTGGAACTCCTGACCTCAGGTGATCCACCCGCCTCGACTCCCAGAGTGCTGGAATTCCAGGGTATTTTCTTCTAATGTTTTTTTTTTGAGACGGAGTCTTGCTCTGTCACCCAGGCTGGAGTGCTGTGGCCGGATCTCAGCTCACTGCAAGCTCCGCCTCCCGGGTTCACGCCATTCTCCTGCCTCAGCCTCCCCAGTGGCTGGGACTACAGGCGCCGCCACCTCGCCCGGCTAGTTTTTTTGTAGTTTTTAGTAGAGATGGTCTCGATCTCCTGACCTCGTGATCCGCCCGTCTCGGCCTCCCAAAGTGCTGGGATTACAGGCTTGAGCCACCGCGCCCGGCCTCTTCTAATGTTTTAATCCGGTTTTGGTTCTAGCCTCAAATAATGAGTTGGAAAGATTTATGTTTTCTTTAATTTATTTTGGAAGAGTGTATGTAGAATTGGATTCTTTTTTCTTTAAATGTTTGGTAGACTTCATGACTAAAGCCATATGGGCCTGAAGGTGTTTTTGTAGGAATGTTTTCAACTTTACAAATTCAGTTTCTTTAATACATACAGGGCAACTCCTGCCATCTTTTTATTTGTTTCAAAGTAATTGCTATTGAGATATAATTCGCATACCGTAAAACTCAACTTTTAAAGTGTACAGTTTAGTTGTTTTTAATATATTCAGGTTGTACAACCACCACTACTAATTCCAGAATATTTCACTACTATCAACTCACCAAGAAGAAACTCCATAACCATTAATAGTCATCATTTCTCCCATTCTCCCAGTTCCTGGTAATCACTCATCTGCACTTTCTCTGTGATTCAGATTAATATCAATGTAGTTCCGGTAGTATATAAAATATTTGCTCCTATATTGCTTCACCTCCCTCTTTATGCTTTTATTGTCACAAATTATATATTTGTAGGTTATATGCAAATATCTATAATTATTGCTTTATGCAGTTGTCTTTTAAACCAGATAAGAAGAATTACAATAATAATACGTTAACATTGTCTTCTATATTTACTTATGTGGTTACCCTGACTAGTGATCTTTTCTATTTTTTTTTTTTTTT
>NW_012113141.1:8198389-8211510 GCF_000951035.1 Colobus angolensis palliatus | reverse complement strand
GGATGGTCTCGATCTCCTGACCTCGTGATCCACCCATCTCGGCCTCCCAAAGTGCTGGGATTACAGGCTTGAGCCACCGCGCCCGGCCCGTCATTTGTATAATTTCTTTGGTGATGTGTCTGTTCAGCTCTTTGGCCCATTTTTAAGTCAGGTTGTTCCTTTTCTTATTGTTGAGTTTTAGGAGTTCTTTGTATATTAAGGATAACAGTCCTTTGTCAAATACATCTTTTGCAAATATTTTCTCCCAGTCTGTGGCTTGTTTTCTCATTCTCTTGATCACACTTCCTGTTGGCTTCCATGATCTCTAATCAGAAGTCAATTGTTAATCTTATTGTGGGTCTCTTGTTTATGATGAGTTGCTTCTCTTTTGCTACTTTCAGGATTCTTTGTTTCTGGCAGTTTAATGTGCTTCAATGTAGATCTCTTTAAGTTTATCCTACTTGGAATTTGTTATCTTATGGGATGTGTCAAATTAATATTTGCCATCAAGTTTCGGGAGTTTTCAGCCATTATTTCTTCAACTATTCTTTTGCCCCTTTCTCTCTCTTTTCTCCTTCTGGGATTTTCATTGTGTGTGATAAGTGTTATGGTGGTTATATGTTGGTCTGCCCACTTGTCTTCATTCTTATTTTTTCTCTTCCTCAGATTGGATAATCTCAGTCTTCAAGGCCACCGATTCTTTCTTTTTCTTGTTCAAATCTGCAGTTAAGCCCCTCTTGTGAAATTTTCACTTGAGCTATTATAATTTTGTGTTTTTTGAGTTAGAGTCTCACTCTGTGCCCAGTCTGGAGTTCAGTGGTGTGATCTCAGCTTCCTGGGTTCAAGAGATTCTCGAGCCTCAGTCTCCCAAGTAGCTGGGATTACAGGTGCTGGCCACCACGCCCTGCTAATTTTTATATTTTTGTAGAGATGAGGTTTCACCTCCCCGAGTTGGTCTTGAACTTCTGACCTCAAGTTATCCGCCCACCTCAGCCTCCCAAAGTGTCAGGATTATAGTCATGAGCCACTGTACCTGGCCTGAGTATAATTTTAAACTTCAGATTTTCTATTTGGTTCCTTTTTAATATTTTCTGTCTCCTCATTAATATTCTCTCTTTGGTGAGACATCAAGCTTTTTCAGTTGTTGTTGTTCTTTATTTTATTTTTTTTGAGATGGAGTCTCGCTCTGTCACCCAGGCTGGAGTGCAGTGGCACCATCTTTGCTCACTGCAATCTCTGCCTCCCGGGTTTAAGCAATTCTCCTGCCTCAGCCTCCTAAGCAGCTGGTACTACAGGTGTGTACCACCATGCCTGGCTAATTTTTGCATATTCAGTAGAGATGGGGTTTCACCATATTGGTCAGGCTGGTCTTGACCTCCTGACCTCAGGTGATCTGCCCACCTCAGCCTCTCAAAGTGCTGGGATTACGGGCATGAGCCACCATGCCCAGCCTTTTAGTTGATGTTCTTTAGACATGTTTTATTTAGCTGTTTAAACATACTTAAAATAGCTGATTTAACGTCTTTGTCTAGTAAGTCTAATGTCTGAGCTACCCCAGTGACAATTTTTTGTTGATTTTTTCCCCCCATATATAGGCCATACTTTCTTGTTTCTTGCATTTCTTGGAAAGTGAGGCATGGAACTAGGGCAGGTTAAAATGCCACAATGCCACTGCACCTGGCTAAGGGACAGACTTCTAAGAATGAAGCTAAATTGAGAAGAAGGAAGAGTTTCAGTACAGAGGATGTGAGCAGAAGTAAAGCCAGATAATACAAAGAGCTAGTTTTTCTGACAGCCAAAATCCCTGGTGACTCTGCCTTTCCTAAGTCTCTAACTCACTACAGAAATCTGGAGAGGTGAGAAAGGTCTTCATTGAGCAAACATTTATTTAGCATCTACTATGTGACAGCAGACAGTTCTGCCTTAGAAGAAGACATATACATTAACAAAAATTATATGATACAATTGCATAAACTACAATAAGGAAATATGCAATGTACTATGAGAGAAAAACAGATGAAGCAGCAACTAACTGCCTGGGTATTATAGAATAAAACATTACAGATGACCTGACAGCATCTTTACAGATGACCTGAACAGCATCTTTAAATATGAGTAGTTGTAGAGGAAAAATGGTAATCCAGTTAGAAGCATGAGTGTAGTTATAAGGTATGTTTAGGCTGAAGGAGGGATGACTGTAGGAAAGCTGTTAAAGTGGTTAAGGGGTGGATGGTCAAGGGATTTCAACAGACCAGTGAATGTGACTGATTTTCCTCTTTAACAAGGCGTCCCCATGGTGAGGGAGGACTTACTGGTGATGGGGAAGAACGAGCGTTGGGGAAATATATATGATAATGCTCTAAATTACACCAAAGGAGATGGAGACATGAGGAAGAGATTTAAGAGAGGTATTGCTGACCGAACTTGGTGATCAATTAGATATATAGGAATGAATGATGTCAGCAACATGGTGGAATAGGAATTTCCAGACTCTCCTCCACTCACAGATACACGAAATCAACATCTATTTACAGATCAATTCCCTTTGAGAGAAAGTCAGGGACCAGTTGAGAGACACCCATTGGGCAACTGAGAAAATATCCATACTGAGTGGGTAGGAGAAGCCAGGCCACACTCAGGCACGGATACCATCTGGGCACTGTGCTATAAAACTGGGAAAGGAATCTCCAACATGTATCTTCTCCATGGTTGGTTTCTTAATCCACCAACTCTGAGAGTAGAGGGAATCTTATAGATGCACAAGCACTTCTAGAGGCTGCATCTTCCGGGAAGAACACAGAGAAGGGGCTTAAAAAATGCCTCCCTCTTTCTCCCCAGAAGGGGTTTATGACACAGTCTTTCAGTGGCTACTTGACAGCCTTACTTTTAACTAACTTGCATCAGGGAGTTAAAGAGGCAGACAAAAAGAAGCCTGCCGGCAGCCTGATAAGCAGATTGGCACTTCCCAAGCCTTCTTTCCTGGTTTACTCCAGCAATAACTCCAGGTCTATTAATTCCTTCTGGAAGGAGATTGTCCACACAAGCACCCCAGCGTTTACAGTTTCCATCTGAGGAACTGCATCCTAAATCTTCTAGCTCTAGTAACAGAGGGGATCTAAGCATATTTGAGTCTCTCTAGTCCACAGAAAAAAGTAGTGGTTTCATATACAAGCATTACCAGGGGCTTTATCCCCTGGAAGCCGTGCAGAGAAGGGGCTATAGAAATGCAGCTCCCTGTTTCTCCCCAGAAGAGGCTTATGCCAAGCATCAAGTGCTCCAGTTTTTTACAGTTATCTCCCAAAGGATTCCATCCTAAACCTCTTAGACCTGGGAGCAGAAGGGACTAGGCATATGTGAGTCTCTGTAGATCACAGAACAAAGAGATGGTTTTAAACAGGTGCACAAACACTTCCAGGGGTTAGACCTGCTTTCAGTAGTGCACAAAATGGGTTGGAATGTACAGCTTCCATTTTCTTTCCAGAGGAGGTTTATGGCACACACTTCCTGTGGCTAATTGATGGCCTGGCTTCTAATGAACTTGACTAGAGAGTTAACGGGGCAGACAAACAGTAGCTCTACAGCAACCTGAGCCAGAGCTTGGCACTTCCTGAGCCTTTCTTTTGGCTCACCCCAGTGATAAATCCAGGCCTATCCAGTCTTCTTGGGAAGGAGTTTTTACATGCACTGAGTGTCACAAATTCTACGTCTCCTACCAAAGGGACTATCTCCTTAAGAACCTCACTCTAGGCTGGGCACAGTGGCTCGTGGCTGTAATCCCAGCACTTTGGGAGGTTGAGGCGGGTGGATCACCTGAGGTCACGAATTCAAGACCTGGCCAATATGGTGAAAACCTGTCTCTACTAAAAATCCAAAAATTAGCCAGGTATGGTGGCAGGTGCCTGTAATCCCAGCTACTCAGGAGGCTAAGGCAGGAGAATCGCTTGAACCTGGGAGGTGGAGGTTGCAGTAAGCTGAGATGGCACCATTGCACTTCAGCCTGGGCAGCAAGAGCGAAACTCTGTCTCTGAAAAAACAAAACAACAACAACAACAACAACAACAACAACAACAAATCCTCACTCTAGGAATTGATGGGACTTTGCATTCCTGGGTGGCCGAGATCACAAAAAACAAAGAGGCAGATATACAACAGGCCCACTTCCAGCAGCTATTTCCCCAGGAACAGAAGGGTGCTGCCTGAATGTGAAGACAGACATTTACCACAGATTCTCTCCCCAGTTTTGTGCAGAGAAGGTGGGAGAAAATGCTTGCACTAAGCTTCACTGTGAAGATAGAAGGAACTGGAACACATATGCAACACCTCAACCTTTCCAGCTATATCAAGAGAGTCTGCTTCTACCTTACCAATCTTGGGGTATGGAGAGGACATAGCATATTCTTTTTTTCTCTCTTTATTTTTATGTAATATATTAATATAGAGATAAAGCCTTATTATGTTGTCCAGGCTGGTCTCAAACTCTTGGGCTCAAGTGATCCTCCTGTCTTGGCCTCCCAAAGTACTGGGATTACAGGTGTAAGCTACTGTGCCTGGCCAGGACATGGCACATTCTAATCTCCAAGGGGCCACCAAAACCAGAAAGAGCCATTTGGATGAACATAAAGGTTTCAGAGAAAATTTAAAGTCTCTGGCCAGATGGATTTGTGAGATTCTCTATATGAGGCCAGTCTGACAAGACTAGGAAAGGCGGTTCCTATCTAATGTACAGAAAAAAAGGCAAGGTAAATGGAAAAAATAGGAGAGTATATTTCCAAAAAAAGAACAAGATAAATCTCTAGAATTGATGTGAAGTGCAGATGCAATTTACCCAACAGGGAATAGAAAATAATGGTCATAAAGATGCTCACTGAGGTCAGGAGAGCAATGTAAGAACTCAGAATTTCAACAAAGAGAGAGTATTAAAAAGTACCAATCAGGGTGTGGGAGCAGTGGCTCATGCCTGTAATCCCAGCACTTTTGGAGGCTAAGGTGGGAGGACTGCTTGAGCCCAGGAGTTTGAGACCAGCCTGGGCAACACAGGGAGATGTATCTCCATAGAAACTTTTATTAAAAAATTAGCTAGGTGTGGTGGTGCATGCCTTTGTTTCCAGCTACTCAAGGGGCTGAGGTGGGAAGATTGCTTGAACTTAAGAGGTCATGGCTTCAGTGAGCCATGATTGTGCCACTACACTTCAGCCTGGGCAAAAGAGCAAGAGCCTATCTCAAAAACAAAACAAAACAAAAACCAAAGAAAACAAAGTACCAAACAGAAATCATAGAGCTGAATAATACTATGACTGAACTGAAAAATTAAATAGAGGGATTCAACAGCCAACTAGATCAAGCAGAAGAAAGGATCATTTAACTTAAAGACGGATCATTAGAAATCATCCAATCTGAGGAACAAAAACAAAAAGAACTTAAAAGAGTAATGATAGCTTAAAAGACTTACGGAACACCACCAAATGTAACAACATAAACATTATTGGTATACCTGAAGGAGAAGGGAGAGAGAAAAGGACAGAAAATATTTTCAAAGTAATTATGGCAGAAAACTTCCTAAGCCTGGGTGAAGAACATAGAAATCCAGATTCAGGAAGCCCAAAAGAAACCAAATAGGATGAATCAAAAGAGAGCCATGTTGAGACACATCATAATCAAACTGGTAAAAGTTAAAACAAAGAGAGAGTTTGGGAAGCAGCAAAGGCAGGCTAGAAGGAAGCAGTATGATACATTCAAAAACCTCAAAGAAAAAGAAAACAACTGTCAACCCATGATACTATACCCAGCAATCTTGTCTTTCAATAAAGAAGGAGTGATAAAGATGTTCTCAGACAAATAAAAGCTGAGAGAGTTTATCACCACTAGACCTGGCTTACAAGAAATGCTAAAGGAACTTCTTCAAGCTGAAGGAAAAGGATGTACTTAGTAACATTAAAACATATAAAAGCATAAAAGTCATTGGTAAAAATAAGTATGTTGTGAAATCCAAAACACTTTAATATGGTAAGGGCAGTGAGTAAATCAACTATATCTGTAGTATAAAAGTTAAGAAGCAAAAGTATGAACAACTAGAGTTACAATAATTTGTTAAGATTCAAATAATAAAAGATGTAAATTTTCACAAAAACATAAAACGTGGGAGGAGGGGGTGTACAAGTATAGAGTTTGTATAAATAATCAAAGTTAAATAGTCAGTAGCTTAAAGTAGCCAGTTATAAGATGTTTTATGTAAGCTTCAGGGTAACTACAAAGCAAAAACTTATAGTAGATACAAAAGAGATAAAAAGAAAAGACTCAGCATACCACTACAGAAAGCCATCAAACCAAAAATGAAGAAAGCAACAGAGGAAGAAAGGAACAAAGCATCTACAAAGCAATAAGAAAACAATGATCAAGATGGTGCTGGTAAATTCCTACCTAGTAATAGTTATATATAAATGGATTAAAGTAATCTAAATGGATTAATTTATCCAATCAAAAGGCACAGAGTGGCTGAATGGATTTTAAAAAACAAAAAACCAAAAAACCAAGACCCAACTATATGCAGCCTGTGAGAGATTCATATCACCTTAAAGGACACTCACAGATGAAAAGTGAAGACATGGGAAAAATATTCTATGCAAATGGAAACCAAAAGAAAGAAGGGGTAGCTACACTTATTTCAGATAAAATATGCTTTTTTTTTTTTTTTTTTTGAGATGGAGTCTTGCTCTGTCATTCAGGCTGGAGTGTACTGGCATGATCTTGGCTCACTAAAACCTCCACCTCCCAGGTTCAGGCAATTCTTCCGCCTCAGTCTCCCGAGTAGCTGGGACTACAGGCATACACCACCATGCCGGGCTAATTTTTGTATTTTAGTAGAGCTGGGGGTTTTACTATGTTGGCCAGGTTGGTCTCGAATTCCTGACTCAGATGATTCGCCTGCCTTGGCCTCCCAAAGTGCTGGGATTATAGACGTGTGCCACCATGCTCAGCCCTGATAAAACAGACTTTAGATAAAAAACTGTAAATAGAGACAAAGAAGGTCATTATATGGTAATAAGGGGTCAATTAATCAAGAGAATATTACAATTGTAAATACATATACACCCAACATCATAGCACCTAAATATATAAAGCAAACATTAAGAGATATGAAGAAACACATAGACTGGAGGAACGCCATAATAGTAGGGGATTTTAATATCTCAATTCCAACAACAGACAGATCATTCAGACAGATAATCAATAAGGAAGCATTGTACTTGAACTATACTTCAGACCAAATAAACCTAACTGACACAAAAAGAATATTCTACCTATTCTTTAAGTCAAATAATAAATTACAGGGGAAATTTTAAAAAGTCTTGAGACAAAAATGAAAACAAAACATGCCAAAATTTGTGCAATACAGTTCTAAGAGTAAAGTTTATAGCAAAAAATGCCTACCTTCAAAATGAGAAAAGTTATCAAATAAACAAATGTAACACCTCAAGGAACTAGAAGAAGAACAAACTAAGCCCAAAGTTAGCAGAAGGAAGGAAGAAATAAATGATTAGAGACTAGACAATCAATAGAAAAGACCAACAAAATTGGTTTTTGAAAAGCTAAATGAAATGGACTCTTTTTTTTTTTTTTTCTTTTGAGATGGATTCTCGCTCTGTCACCCAGGCTGGAGTGCAATGGCACGATCTCAGCTCACTGCAACCTCTGCCTCCCAGGCTCAAGCCATTCTCCTTCCTCAGCCCAAGTAGCTGGGATTACAGTGTCCGCCACCATGCCTGGCTAATTTTTGTATTTTTAGTAGAGCTGGGGTTTCACCATGTTGTCCAGGCTGGTCTCAAACTCCTGACCTCAGTTGATTCACCCATCTTGGCCTCCCAGAGTGCTGGGATTACAGGCGTCAGCCAGGCATGGTGGCTCATGCCTGTTATTACAGCACTTTGGGAGGTCAAGGTGGGAAGAAGAGTTTGAGCTCAGCCTGGGAAACATAGCAGGACCCTGCCTCTAAAAAAAAAAAAGAAAAAAGAAAAAAAAAAAAGTTAGCTGGGTGTGGTAGTGAGCACCTGTAGTCCTAGCCGACTGGGAAGCTAATGAAGGGCAGAGGATCGCTTGAGCCTAGGAGTTTGAGGTTACAGTGAGTTGTGTCACATCACTCCACTCTAGTCTGGGTGACAAAAAGGAAAATAAAAGTGGAAGAGGAGACATCACAACTGATAACACACACAGAAATATGAAAGACCATAAAAGAGTACTACGAAACCAAAAAAACTGAACAACCTGGAAGAAATGGTACATTCCTGGAAACATATAACCTACCAAGACCGAGTCATGAAGAAATTGGAAATCTGAACAGACCAATAATGAGTAAGTAGATCGAGTCTGTAATTAAAAGTCTCCCATAAAAAAAGCCCAGGATCAGAAGACTTCATGGCTGAATTCTACCATTTACGGAAGAACTAATACCAATCCTCAAATTCTTCCACCAAATTGAAGAGGAGGGAATATTTCTAAACAAGGTCATTATTAACCTAATACCAATGCCAGTCAAAGACACTACAAGTAAATAAAACTACAAGCCAATATCAATGATGAACATAAATGTAAAAAATCCTCAACAAAATACTAGCAAAGCCTATTCAATAGTATATTCAAGGATTATTTACCATGATCAAATGGGATTTATCCCTGGGATATAAGGCTGATTAAACATATTCAAATCAATAAATGTGATTCATCATATTAACAGAATGAAAGATAAAAACCATGTGATCATCTCAATAGATGCAGAAAAAAATTTGACAAAATTCAAGATCTATTTATGATAAAAACTCTCAGCAAGTTAGGTATAGAAAGAATGTTCCTCAATACAATTAAGGTCATATATGACAGGGCCACAGCTAACATTATACTCAGTGACGAAAAGTTGAAGAATTTTTCTCTAAGATCAAGAATAAGACAAAGATGCCCATTCCCACCACTTTGGCTCAAAATATTACTAGAAGTGTCAGCCAGAGTAATTAGGCCAAAAAAGAAAATAAAGGGCATCCAAATAGGAAAGGAAAAAGTGAAATTGTCTGTGTGGATGATAGAATTTTATATACACAAAATCCAAAAGATTCCGCCAAAAAAATATTAGAACTGATAAACAAATGAACTAAAGTTGCAGGATACAAAATCAACACACAAAAGAGTAGTGCTTTCATACACTAACAATGATCTAACTGAAAAAAAAAAAAAAGAAAACAATCCCATTTACAATAGCAGCAAAAGAACAAATTACTTAGGAGTAAATTTAACCAAGGAAGTAAAAGATCTGTATACTAAAAACTATAAACATTGATGAAAGAAATTTAAGAATCAGTTGGATACATTAAATATATTAAAAAAGAAACTAAAGAGGACATAAATAAGTGGAAAGATATCCTTTGTTCATGCATTGACGAATTAATATTTTAAAAATGTCCAGCTACCCAAAGTGATGCAATCCCTATCAAAAGTCCAAAAGTCCAGTGGCATTCTTTTTTTTTTTAAGACAGGGTCTGGCTCTGTTGCCCAGGCAGGAGTGCTCACTGCAATTTCTGCCTCCCAAGCTCAAGCCATTCTCCCACCTCCACCTCCTGAGTAGCTGGGAATATAGGTACGTGCCACTACATCTGGCTAATTTTTGTATGTTTTATAGACATGGGGTCTTACTTTGTTGCCCAGGCTGGTCTCAAACTCCTGAGCTCAAGCAATCTGCCTGCCTCAGCTTCCCAAAGTGCTGAGATTACAGGTGTGAATCACTACATCTGGCCTCCAATACCATTCTTCACAGAAAGAGAAAAAAAAGTCCTAAAATTTATATAGAAGCACCTAAGACCTGAATAACCAAAGCAATCTTGACTACCAAGAACAAAGGAGGAGGCATCACACTACTGGATTTCAAAATCTATTAGAAAGCTATAGTAACCAAACTGTATGGTACTGGCATTAAAAACAGACATACTGACCAATGGAATAGAATAGAGATTCCAGAAATAAATCCATATGTCTACGGTCAATTGATTTATGACAAAGGTGCCAAGAACACACAAAGGGGAAAGGACAGTCTTTTCAATAAATGGTGCTGAAAAAATTTCCATTCTTCCATATGTGGATATCCATAAATGGAAAGATGAAAATAGCTCCTTATCTCACCTCATACAATAAACAACTTTGCCAGGTGCTGTGTAATGCCAGCACTTTGGGGGGCTGAGGTGGGAGGATCACTTGAGCCTAGGAGTTTGAGACCAGCCTGGGAAACATAGGGCGACCCCATCTGTACAAAAAAAAAAAAAAAGTAAATTAGCTGGGTGTGGTAGTGCATGCCTGTGGTCTCAGCTACTTGGGAGGCTAAGGTGGGAGGATTGTTTGAGCTTGGGAGGTTGGGGTTGCAGTGAGCCGTGATTGCACTATTGCCCTTCAACCTAGGCAACAGAGTGTAAAGAGTTAAATGTAACATTTGAAACTATAAAACTACTAGAAGAAAACAGGAGAAAATCTTCATGACATTGATCTGGACAACAGTTTCCTGAATATGACTCCAAAAGCACAGGCAATGAAAACAAAAATAGGATTACATCAAACTAAAAAGCTTCTGCATAGTAAAGAATTAATAAAGTGAAAATATACCCCACAGATTGGAAGAAAATATTTGTAAATCATACATTGCATGAGGGGCTGATATTCAAAATATATAAGGAGCTCAAACTACTCGGTAATAAGAAAACAAATAACCCTATTTAAAATGTGAAAAAGACATGAATAGACGTTTCGCAAAAGAAAACATATGAATGGCCAACAAATATGTGAAAAAATGCTCAAGATCTCTAGTCATCAGAGAAGTGCAAATTAAAACCACAATGAAGTATCACCTCTCACCTGTTGGATTGGCTATTATCAAAAACACGAAAGATAAGAAATGCTGGTGAGGATTTGGAGAAAAGGGAACCCTTGCATACTGTTGGTGATATTGTAAATTAGGACAGTCATTTTGGAAAACAGCATGGAGGTTCCTCAAAAAACTAAAAATATAATTAACACATGATCCAACAATCCCACTTCTTGGACATATACCCAAAGGAAATGGAATTGGTATGTCACAGATATGTCTGTTCTCTCATGCTACCAGCAGCATTACTCACAATAGCCAAGATATGGAAACAACCAAAGTGCCCATCAATGGATAAATGAATTTTTAGAATGTGATCTACATACACAATTGAATACTATTCAGCCCTTTACATAATAGGAAATTGGCTGGGTGCGGTGGCTCTTATCTTTAATCCCGGCACTTTGGGAGGCTGAGGCAGGAGGATCGCTTGAGGCCAGGAGTGAGACCAGCCTGGCCAGCATGGCAAAACCCCATCTCTACTAAAAATAGAAAAATTAGCCAGGCGTGGTGACACATGCCTATAATGCCAGCTACTAGGGTGGCTGAGGCACGAGAATTGCTTGAGCCCAGGAGGTGGAAGTTGTGTAGAGAGCTGAGATGGTGCCATTGCACTCCAGCCTGGGCAACAGAGTAAGACCCCGTCTCAAAAAAATTTTTGTTATATTTACCTTATCTTTCATCTACTCATCTCCCTCTTTATGTTTCTTATTTCTTGATGCACTTTACCATAGGTTGAAAACCTCAGTACACTTTATCTCTATCAGTATGTATTTTATTTAACTAGAATTCATTATTTGCGTATAATTCTTTTTTTTTTTTTTTTTTTTTTTTTTTTGAGGCAGGCTTTCCCTCAGGCTGGAATACAGTTGTGCAATCAAGGCTCACGGCATCCTCAACCTCCGGGGATCAAGTGATCCTCCTATCTCAGCCTCCTGAGTAGCTGGGATCATAGGCATGCACAACCATGCCCAGTTAATTTTTGTATTTTTTTTTTTTTTTGGTAGAGATGGGGTTCCACCATGTTGCCCGGCTGGTCTCAAACTCCTGGGCTGAAGTGATCCACCCACCTTGGCCTCCCAAAGTGCTGGGGTAACAGGTGTGAGTCACCACGGCCAGCCTATAATTCTTTTTGTGTGTGTGAGGTAAAACCTAAATATAATGAAATCACAACGTAAGTGGGCTATTTCCTGAGCATTGACAAATGTATATACCTGTGTAATCCTATTATGATGCAGCACATCATCAGCAGTTCAGAAAGTCCCCTCATGACCCTTTCTAGTCAGTTTCCACTTTCCTTCTCCCCTGCAAAAGCAACCACTGCTCTTTTTCACTATAGGTTGGTTTTGCTTGTTATAGACTTTCAAATACATGGAATCTCAGTTTGTATGCTTTTGTATCTGGTTTCCTCAGTAAGGTTTTTTTTTTTTAAATTTTTTATTGTTGAACTGATTCATGTTGTTTTATCAGCAGTTAATTTCTTCCTTTTGCTATTTTTTCTTTTTGAGACAGGGTCTCCCTCTGTCACCCAGGTTAGAGTGCAGTGACCCAAACATGGCTCACTGCAGTCTTGACCTTCTGGGCTCAAGCAACAACTACCTCAGCCTCCTGGGTAGCAAATACAGGTGTGCACCACCATATCCAGCTAATTTTGCTTTTCTCTGTAGAGATGGGGGCCTCCCTATATTGTCCAGGCTGGTCTTAACTCCTGGGTTCAGGTGATCCTCCCACATCAGCCTCCCAAATTGCTGGGATTATAGGCATGGGCCACCTCACTCTGTCCTCTTTTGCTAAGTATTATTCCACTGTTTGAATATATCAGTTTATCTGCTCTCCTGCTGATGGACAACTATCCCTTTCCAGTTTTTGGTAATGATGAATAAAACCGCTACAAGTCCTTTGGTGGACATATACTTTCACTTTTGTAGGTAAATACCCAGAAGTGAAACAACTGGATGAAAGAATAGGTGTATGTTTACTTTTTTATAAAAAACTTAAGGGCCTTTTCCCAAAGTGGTTGTTCAAGTTTACATCGGCAATGTTCAGTGGTTGTTCAGTCCATCAGCAATGTTGCTGGATGTCCTCTCCAACATTTGGTGTTGTCATTTTAATTTTAGTCATTCTAGTGTAGTAGTACTCTCAATGAGGTCTTTTGTGTTTGTTTGTTTTTTGAGACGGAGTCTCGCTCCGTCACCCAGGCTGGAGTGCAGTGGCCGGATCTCAGCTCACTGCAAGCTCCGCCTCCCAGGTT
>NW_012113141.1:8190338-8197858 GCF_000951035.1 Colobus angolensis palliatus | reverse complement strand
TATGAGGTCAGGGTCAAAGATTCATTTTTTTTCCTTATGCATATCAAGTTTTTATAGCATCATCTATTGAAAAGATTTTCCTTTCCCCATTGGATTGCTTTGGCACCACTGTAAAATATCAAACTACTTTACATTTAAATTAATTGCACTACAGATAGTCCTCAACTTTCTATAGTTCAACATACAAGTTTTTGACTTTATATATTTATTTATTTGAGACAAGGTCTTGCTCTGTTGCCCAGGCTGGAGTACAGTGGTGTGATCATGGCTCACTATAGCCTCAGACTCCTGGGCTCAAGCGATCCTCCCAACTCAGCCTCCTGAGTAGCTGAGCCTACAGGTGCAAACCACCACAGCTAATTTTTTTTTTTTGAGATGCAGTCTCACTCTGTTGCCCAGGCTGGAGTGCAGTGGTGCGATCTTGGCTCACTGCAACCTCTGCCTCCTGTGTTCAAGCAATTCTCCTGTGTCAGCCTCCCAAGTAGTTGGAATTACAGGCACCCACCACCATGCCTGGCTAATTTTTGTGTTTTTAATAGAGATGGAGTTTTACCAACATGGTGGCCGGGCTGGTCTTGAACTCTTGACCTCAAGTGATACCTGCCTCATCCCAAAGTGGTGGAATTACAGGTGTAAGCCACTGTGCCCAGCCTGTGGCTGGATAATTTAAAAAACTTTTTGTAGAGGTGGGGCCTCATTTTGTTACCCAGGCTGGTCTTGAACTCCTGGGCTCAAGTGATCCTCCCACCTTGGCCTCCCAAAGTGTTGGGATTACAGGCGTGAGCCACAGCGCCTGGCCAAATTCTTTCCTATGATTTGAATTCAGTTTTACAAACATTGTCTTTTTTTCTTAAAAAAGAAAATAATCATAATGATAATAAGAGCAGCTACTTATTAAGCATTTACAAGGCATTAAAACAAATATCTTATACTTGGTAATCTCTCTCAAATCATCTCAATGACCTTCTGTGTAAGGGTTATCATCCCATTTTATGAAAAGGAAACTGAGGTCACATAAAGGTAACTAAGTCTGACTCCAGAAGTCCAATTATACCATTTTGTCTTCCTTAAAAAAATGATTTATTGGTCTCTGATACTAAGTTATTCTTCAGTGTATTATGTTGCTGTTCTTCATAATTCCATTAACAAATTGGGTAACATTTCAGGGCCCAGTATTAAATAATGATCTTTCTTCCTCAGTTTGCTGTACACAGGGAAAAGACAGAAAAAAATTCCTATATGACAAGTTTTTGTTTGCATCAAATTACAGAGTTCCATAAGACTATGACTTGAATATTGTAATACAACTTAAATTTGGCACATTATTTAATTATCCAAAGTTTATTACATGTTTGAGTGCACATTAAAGAGATTATTTGGCATAATTTGACAAGATAAAATTTCTGTACCTTATTTGACTATCAGGTATATATGTGGTATATTTATGTATGTATGTGTATACACACATATACTCCTAAATTAAATATATTTGTATAAAAAGCTAAAGATTACTATGTTAAGATTAATTCATTAAAAAATCTATTATATTAAATTGCATCTGCATTCAAAGCAGAAATATAAAAAAAGAATCAGTGTACTAAATACACATGAATTTATAAAGTAATTGAAAATGAAATAAAAATTTATATTGAAATGTTATAATTTTGTTTAATTGGCATTTAAGTGGCACTATCAAACTATGGAAATAAACATCATTTTTTAGATTGTTGAGATAATAAAGATTCTACAAGCATTACCGTACCCTTGTACCCTCTAAATTAAGATTCAGCATTGTTATAGTAGGAAAAAATGGCAGATAATTTTCTTCTTTATTAGTATGGGAATTCTCAGGAAGCAATCAGGGCAGTGTCTGCACTCCTGGGCTTGTGCTTTTGGCTCTTCCATCAGTGGAAATCTGGCTTCTCAGGAAAGGTGCAGCCAGTCCGTCTAATTATGACGCTTGCTGCATAGTGGCCAGCACGGATACATTCAGTCAGAGGCTTGTCAGAGACCAGTTGTGACAGAAAACCTAGAACACAGGCAAAAAAGAACGTGAGTGTTGTGTGACAGCAGCAGAAATGTCATACTGGGTCAGACCAATATATGATCTAAGCACCTACCTCATTCTTTAGCCTTGACAGTAAGGGAAAGTCTTGAGTGTTGCTGTTAGGGAGGTCTTTTTTTTTTTTTTTCCCTCCGAGATGGAATCTTGCTCTGTCACCCAGGCTGGAGTGCAGTGGTATCATCTTGGCCACTGCAACCTCCGCCTCCCAGGTTCAAGCAATTCTCCTGCCTCAGCCTCCTGAGTAGCTGGGACTACAGGCACATACCACCATGCCAGGCTAATTTTTGTAGTTTTAGTAGAGATGGGGTTTCACCATGCTGGCCAGGCTTGTCTTAAACTCCTGACCTTGTCATCTGCCTACCTCGGCCCGGGATTACAGGCATAAGCCACTGTGCCTGGCCAGGAGGCCTCTTCCCAAACATCATGAGCTTCCCCTAATATTTATTCTAAAGAGCTCAAGTTGAGACACAACAACTTGCCATCAAGTCAATCTGGTCTTTTTTTTTTTTTTGAGATGGAGTTTCACTCTTGTTGCCCACGCTAAAGTGCAATGGCATGACCTCGGCTCACTGCAATCTCTGCCTCCCAGGTTCAAGCGATTCTTCTGCCTCAGCCTCCCGAGTAGCTGAGATTGCAGGTGCCTGCCACCACACCCGGCTAATTTTTGTATTTTTAGTAGAGATGGGGGCTTTCACCATGTTGGTCAGGCTAGTCTCAAACTCCTGACCTCAGGTGATCCACCTGCCTTGGCCTCCCAAAGTGCTGGGATTACAGGCGTGAACCACTGCACCTGGACAGGGAAGCATGTGTTGACAGTGTCTCAAAATCAACATGGTGAAACCCTGTCTCCACTAAAAATACAAAAATAAATGATCTATACTGGTAATGTGTATATATAATTATACATACGAGCAATAAACAATTAGAAGTTACTAAGAATAAGCCAGGCATCGTGGCTCACGCCTATAATCCCAGCACTTTGAGAGGCCAAGACGGGTGAGTTGCTTGAGCTCGGGAGTTTGAGACCAACATGGGCAACATGGTGAAATCCTGTCTCTACAAAAAATACAAAAATTAGCCAGGTGTTGTGGTGCATGCCTGTAAACCTAGCTACTCAGGAGGCTGAGGTGAGAGGATTGCTGAAGCCTGGAAGGTTGAGGCTGCGGTCAGCTATGATCACATCACTGCACCCCAACCTGGGCAACAGAGTAGGACCCTGTCTCAACAACGAAAAATTTAACTAAAAATTAATATTAAGAATATTTATCCATATTTATTCTAAGGTACTTCACATACTTCAAATATTTGAAGTACCTTAGAATAAATCTGACAGAAGTTTTATAGGGCCTGCACATTGAAAATGACAAAACAATGCTGAGAAATATAAAAGAAGCCTAAATAAATAGAGAGACATATTCAAAGGTCAGAAGATTCAATATTATCAGTTCTGCAGGATTTTTTCTATTAATTCATTGGAATACCAATAACAATTCTAGCAGGTTTTTCTTATAGAAACTGACCAGCTGCTTCTAAAATTTATATGAAAATTCAAAGGACCTAGGTTAGTGAAAACTCAACTTTGAAAAAGAAGAATCAGGCCAGAGGATTTATACTATCTGATTTCAAAATTTATTATAGAATGATAATAACCAAGACACTATGGTATTAACATACAGGCAAATAGATCAATGGAACTGAACAGAGTCCAGAAATAAACCTACTTCTGTATAGCCAACTGATTTTTGACACAGGTGCCCAAACAATCCCATGGAGAAAGGATACTGTAACAAATTGTATTAGAACAATGGATACCATGTGTGAAAAAAAAGCATTTCAACCTTTACCTTACACTATCTACAAAAATTCACCTGAAATGAATCACAGACATAAATGTAAGGAATAACATTCTAAAACTCTTGAGGAGAAAACATAGGAAAAAATCTTAGTGATCTTGAGTTTGCTAAAGATCACTTAGTAAGATGTAAAAGGTACAAATTTTTCTTTTTTAAAAATTTATTTATTTTTGAGACAGTGTCTCACTATCATTCAGGCTGGAGTACAGTGGCACAGTCATGGCTCACCGTAGCCTCAACCTTCTGGACTGAAAGCTCTTCTCCCAACTCAGCTTTCCTAGTAGCTGGGATTACAGGCGTGTGCCACCATGCCTGGCTAATTCTTGCATTTTTTGTAGAGATGGGGTTTTGCCTAGTTGCTCAGGCTGGCCTTGAACTCCTGGGCTCAAGTAATCTGCCTGCCTTGGCCTCCTAAAGCTCTGGGATTACAGGTGTGAGCTACCACACCTGGCTAAGAATACAACTTTTATAGAAGAAAAAATAATTTGAACTTTGTCACAATTAAATACTTGGTACCTCAATAACAAGAAACAACTCAATACAAAGTAGGCAAAAGTATTTAACATTTTAGCAAAGAAGATAGATGCCAAATAAGCACATGAAAAAATGTTCAATATCATTATTCATTAAAAAATGCAAATTAAAATCACAATTAGATACCACTGCACACTCACAGAATGGCTAAAACTGAAAAGACTGACTATAACAAGTGTTAGCAAGGGTGTGATCAACTCTCATACACTAATTGTGGGAATGTAAAATAGTGAGACCACTTTGCAAAACCACTTGTCAGTCTTAAAAAGCTAAACATACGCATATCATATGTCCCATTCTATTTCTAGGTATTTACCTAAGGTAGATGAAAGTACACATCCACACACAGACTTGTAAATGAATGTTCACAGCAGCTTTATTTGTAATAGCCCCAAACTGGAAACAATCCAAAAGGGGATGAGAAGGAGCAGGAAGGCATGATTAGAAAAGGCCATGGGAGCAGTGGATATGTCCATAGTGATGGTTTCATGGGTGTACACATATGTCCAAAGTTATACAATTGTACACTTTAGATATGTACACTTTATTGTATGTCTATTATGCCACAATAAAACAGTGAAAGAAGAAAAAAAGGATAATTGCAAATAAGGCAGGTCAAGAGCAGAAGAATCTGGGCTACCTTCCCCTTAGGGGAAACCTGAGCTGCTGCAGTAACTCTCAAACACTCAGAAGAGCAGATGATAATGAGCAACTGTGCTGCAGCTAGGCTTCTGGGCCTTCCCTGAGGCCCTGGGCAGCCTGAGGGGAATGAAGGTTAATTGAGAAGCTGTGGTATAATGACCTGTAGAGAACGTTATAAGTGATTTATGTCCTTCTTCTTCTACCATTCTGACCACACAGACTTTTCCCAGTCAGATTTAGGGAATGCTCTGTATTAGATGAAATAAATAAGTATTCCCAACCAAAGAATAAAATTAATATGGTTAATGGAATGATGTATTTTAAAGACATTTGCTGAGACTGTAAAAATCACTCTCTCGAGAGGTTTAGTAAGAGTTATTTTATCACTGAGTTTTCAGGTAACAGTCAAAAGTCAATATTAACTTTTCTGCCAAACTGTGAGGCTAAAATGCTCAGTCCACACAGTGAATGGAGCAGATGCCAAATTCAGAGTCAGATCAGCTTACAATGCAAACATGTCTATTAGACGCCTTATAAGCAACATCTGTTTTCTTCATTCCCCCTGGTATGATCATTGTGAGAAAAAGAAAAAGCTTATGTTTATGAAATATTTTTGTGAAGCAAAACCACCAGCATCCTTTTTCTAAGAAAACTAGATGATGAATGAAGTAAGTATTCTGAAGAGTGTTTTGCTTTGACAAGTGGAGATCCTGGATGCTGAAAAAAGCTAAGATCTTTGCCCAAGGTGAAAGTCAGTTTTTCAATAATCTATTTTAAAAAACCAACTAAAATGAAATACAGATACTACATAATCAGTTATAAGTGGAGTCTTCAAAAAGGAGCTGATGTGAATCTTGAAAGTTGTATAAAATTGTTTAAATAAACAAAGGGAGCTTATATTTAAAGAATTGTAGGGAATCCTTTTATAATGTAAGTAAACATCCCCAAGATACTTTTATTGTGGAAAAGATACATAACATAAAATTTACTATTTTAACAAATTTTGAATGCACAAGTCAGTGATATTAAGTACATTCACAATGTGCAACTATTACCTCTATGCATTTTTAGAACTTTTTCATCACCCCAAAAGAAACTCTGTACCCATTAAACAATAACTCCCCACTCCTCTTTACCTCCAGCCCCTGGTAACTGCTACTCTACTTTTTGTCTCTATAAATTTGCCTATTCTAACAATATTTGTCTTTTTGTGTCTAGCTTATTTCACTTAGCATAATGTTTCCCAATATAATTTTAGTTTAGATTTTTAATTATTAGCCTGCTTAAAGTGTATTTTATTTGAAAAGAATTCCAAATTCAGAAAAAAGTTTGCAGGAATAAAAATAGTACAAAGGTGCACAAAATAGTACAAAGGTCCTTTACCCAGGTGCACAATATTGTTAACATTTTGCACCATTTGCATGTACTCTTTCTCTTTATACAATTTTATTTCCCTGAACTATTTGAGAGCAAGTTACATTTATCATATCTTTTTACTTCTAAAAACTTCAGTGTATCTTTTCTGAGAATAAGGATATTCTCTTATATAGCTACAGTGTGGACATCAACATCAACTTCAGTAACACTGTTATCTAATCTACTGTCCATATTTCAATTTAGTCAATTACCCAATAATGTCCTATATAGAAATTTTCTCCTCTAGGACAGAATCTAGTTTAGGATTTAACTGATGTACCTTTATAGTTTTTAAAAATCTGAAACATTTCCTCAGATTTTGACTTTTGAGATATGGACACTTTTGAAGAATACAGTCATCCCCTACCTCATTTTTAATTTATTTGTTCATTTATTTGAGACAGGGTCTTACTCCAATTGCCCAGGCTAGAGTGCAGTGGCGTAATTTTTTTTTGGCTCACTGCAGCCTCAACCTCCCTAGGCTCAGGTGATTCTCCCACCTCTGCCTCCTGCATAGCTGGGACCACAGGTGCACACCACAATGCCTGGCTAATTTTTTTTGTATTTTTAGTAGATGGGGTTTTGCCATGTTGCCCAGCCTGGTCTTGAACTCCTGGACTCAAGCAATCCACCCGCCTCAGTCTCCTAAAGTGCTGGGATTACAGGTGTGAGCCACTGCGTCTGACGCACTTATCCCATTATTTATTTATTTATTTTCCCATTTTTAATAGACTGATTCTGATTTTGGGTTTGTCTAACATTTTCTCATGATTATGCATTCCCAGGCAGACTACTACACATATTATGATGGATCCTTCTCAAAGTGTCCCATTTAGAGGCACATCATGTCCATCTGCTGTTCACTGGTGATAGGAATTTTGATCACCCGATCAAGGTGTTGTCCTACTTCTCCATTGTATAGTACCTATTTTTTCCCTTGCATCTAACATGTAGTTTGTGAATAGACAATTTAAGATCACATAGGCCAGGCGTGGTGGCTCACACGTGTA
>NW_012113141.1:8186256-8188918 GCF_000951035.1 Colobus angolensis palliatus | reverse complement strand
CCCCTCCCACTCCAGGTGTGAAATGATTTTCACATTTACCAGTCAGGCCTCACCATTCTACCATAAACAAGAGCTTACCTCTTCTCCCATTTATTATTTTAAATCTATTTATTATCAATAAGAATGCACAATTATTTTTATTTTATTTGTTTGGTGGAGTCTGGAGCTCCGTCACCAAGGCTGGAGTGCAGTGGTATGATCTTGGTTCACTGCAACGTCCACCTCCCAGGATCAAGTGACTCTCCTGCCTCAGTTTCCCAAGTAGCAGCTGGGACTACATGAGCCACCATGTCTGGCTAATTTTTGTATTTTGAGTAGAGATGGGGTTTCACCACGTTGGACAGGCTGGTCTCAAACCCCCGACCTAAGGTGGTCCGCCCACCTCAGCCTCCCAAAGTGCTGGGATTACAGGTGCGAGCCACCACACTCAGTCCACAATTCTTTTTAAATCAATGGTTCAGTTCTTTTTAAATCAATGGTTTATAATCCCTTACAGCCCTTAATTAATTTGATCCTTAAAATATTCCAGTTTTTGCCAGTGGGAGCCATTCAGGCTGGTGGCTCCTGTGTCCTTGAATATGCCATCACATTATTTTTGATCACTTCTTTATGTTCTGCCGTTTTGTTCTGGGCTCCACTATGCCCTGGAATTAGTCATTTATCTGAGGATAACTGGTTCTTTTTAGCATAGAATGGTATTAGGGACTAAGATCTGGGAGGCAGGTGTGCTCTTTGCTTCTAGACTCTGTAAATGAACAGAGCTAGGAAGTATGCATGTATACATAGTCACGCACACACACACTTATATCCCTAACTGTATATGTATATATGTGTACAGAGACCTATTTTAGAAATTGAGCTGACACCAGTATTCCCAATTCTAGTCTATCTCCACAGGGTTCTTTCTTGCCTTTCCTCATCCCATTATTTGTATGTTCCTTCTTCTATAGTGAGAATCTATTTCCCAACAATATCAACAAATTTATTTATTTACTTACTTTTGTAATACATCTCAAATAGTTTCAAAGTCACTTCATCCCTAACTTTAAAAGAAAAAAAATCCAAATCTACTAAAAAGAGTTTAGGGTTAATTTTCTGTTCTCTGATGTAGTCAAATACTGTGTTCAGCATGTTACTCAGATTGGTTCTCTTTTTTACCCCCTTTGGGGAGCTCATTTTACTTAAGAAAAGATTGGAAAAAGTTGGGTTCATGTTTTTCAGTTTGCTTTCAGTTTTAGTCCCATTTCTTACATTCTATCCTTACTGATTTAATATTTAAAAAATATGTAGAACATTAACATGTTTATAAAAGTAAAAGTAAAAATTCTATAAAAGATATGCTCAAAGAAGTGTCACTTTCTTTATCATGTCCTCCTCCCCATCCTTTGTAAGTAACCACTTTCATTGTTTTCTGGTTTATCTTCCTGTATTTTTTTAGTAAAAGTAAGCAGATATATGTATGTTTTCTTCCTTTTATTCTTTTCTTTTTTTTTTTTAAACACAAAAGGAGGTAATACAGTATATATGCTCTCTTACCCTTTGCTCTTTTTTTTCACTTAAAAGTATCTCTTGGAGGCTGGGTGCCATGGATCACACCTGTAATTCCAGCACTTTGGGAGGCTGAGGCAGGCGGATC
Organism: Colobus angolensis palliatus; assembly: GCF_000951035.1. Taxonomy (NCBI): domain Eukaryota; kingdom Metazoa; phylum Chordata; class Mammalia; order Primates; family Cercopithecidae; genus Colobus; species Colobus angolensis. Next base: position 8,187,282 of record NW_012113141.1, on the reverse strand, counting down.
ACCTGAGGCTGGGAGTTTGAGACCTGCCTGGCCAACATGGTGAAACCCCATCTCTACTAAAAATACAAAAATTAGCTGGGCGTGGTGGCGGGTGCCTGTAATCCCAGTCACTTGGGAGGCTGAGGCAGAAGAATCGCCTGAATCCAGGAAGCAGAGGTTGCAGTGAGCTGAGATCGTGCCACTGCACTCCAGCCTGGGCGACAGAGCGAGACTCCATCTCAAATAAACAAACAAAGCAAAACAAAAACAAAATCTCCTGGAAATCATTCTACATCAATTGGTAGATGATTGGTAGTATAAATACACTGTAGTTTAATCTATCTCTTATGTGTGGACATTTACATGGTTTCCAACGTTTTAAAAATATAAACAATGCTGCAATGAATAACCTTTTAGATATGTATTTTTGTGTTGTTAGGGGCGTATCTTCAGGATAAATTTTAGAAGTAGAACTACTAGGTTAATGAGTAACTATATGCATATATAGTTTTATTAGTGATTCTCCTTCATACAGGTTTAAGGATTTTATATTTCTACTAGTAATGTAAGAGTGCCCGTTTCCCCACAACTTCACCAATATAGTATACTGTCCAGCTTTTGAATTTTTGCCAGTCTGATGGGTTAGAAATATTTCAGTATAATTTTAATCTGGATTTCTCTTATGAAGTGAAGCTGAACATCTTTTTATATATCTTTAAAGAACAAATCTCTCTGTGAATTAATTTTTATCTTTTGTTTATTTTTCTATAGGATGTTTGGTCCTTCACCCTCTATTTTATTATTATTATTTTTGAGACAGAGTCTCCTCTGTCACCCAGGCTGGAGTACAGTGGTGTGATCTTGGCTCACTGCAACCTCCGCCTCCAGCATTCAAGTGATTCTCCTGCTTCAGCCTCCTGAGTAGCTGGGATCACAGATGTGCGCCACCATACCCAGCTAGTTTTTGTATTTTCAGTAGAGACGGGTTTCACCATGTTGGCAAGGCTGGTCTTGAACTCCTGACTGCAGGTGATCCGCCTGCCTCGG
>NW_012113141.1:8179038-8185711 GCF_000951035.1 Colobus angolensis palliatus | reverse complement strand
AAAAAAAAAAAAAAAAGGCTAGGTGGGGTGGCTCACGCCTCACCTCTAATCTGAGCACTTTGGGAGGCTGAGATGGGAGAATCATCTGAGCTCAGGAAACCAGCCTGGGCAACATAGGGAGACTCATCTCTATAGAAAAAAAAAAAAATTAGTTGGGCGTGGTGGCATGCACCTGCAATCCCAGCTACCTGAGCTTGAGCTGGGAGGTTGAGGCTGCAGTGAGCTGTGATTGAGCCTACGGTACTCTAGCTTGGGCAACAACAACAACAACAACGAAAAAACAAAAACAGGTCAGGCATGGTACTTACTGGGGCTGAGGCACACAGATCATTTGAGGCCAGGAGTTTGAGACCAGCCCGGGCAATGTGGCAAAATTCTGTCTCTACAGAAAAATTCAAAAATTTAGCCAGGCATGGTGGTGCATACCTGTAGTCTCAGCTACTTACTCAGGAGGCTGAGGTGGGAGGATCACCCAAGCCTGGGAGGTTGGGGCTGCAGTGAGCCGTACTGCACCACTGCACTCCAGCATGGGAGACAGAGTGAGACACTATCTAAAACAAAACAAAACAAAACAAAAACAAAAATATCTGCTCTTTTTAGAACAAGATTTGGGCTTACTAAGAGTCCAAAATGCAAAATCTTAAAAAACTGACTTTGAATGTGTGTTCAATATGAAAAAGTCTCTTAGGATCCCTTTCTCCCAGTGCCACTGGCTTGTGGTCCTCATCAGTACATCATCTTGAAAATGAAGAGCACAGCTCTGTATGTATGCTTTTCAACATAGCCAAGAGAGCAGGCATAGGAGGCATTACAGCGGAGAACAAAAACCATCAATGAGGGTTTTTCCAAACCAACAACTCATACGCTGAGGCCGTTGTTGTTGACTTTTTACTCTGGTTCCTTCTCTCTATCCTTTTACAGATAGGCATATCAAGCTGGACCTCTCAGGCTTTTCCCAGCTTTAGGAGACGTTACAGACTTTAGGTCCTCTAGCTGTCGAGGCATAAGGTGAGAATCTCTCATCAACAATAAATTGGGTTCCTAGGGTTATTGTTAGCCGGCTCTGAATCTTGGAACAATCTTTCCAAATGAACCTCTGTTCATTAACAATTGGTGCGCCTATTATCTTCTGGTTGATTTCATTTAGACTTTTACTGATGTTACGAAGTGTGATCAATAAATTGACAAATTATATCTAGTATTTGACATGAGACCTGAAACATATGTTTAAGTTGTACAAAAAGAGGAGATGCTACACTAGTTTCCTCAAAGCACACAGAGGTGGGATTGCTGGTGTGGTCAAAAGGCAATGTAACTTAAGCTGTCTATTCCATGCAGTTACTGTAGAAGAGATATAACATGTAGAATTTTCTTAGTGTCGTTTATAGAGAACTGAGAAATATTGTCAGTGGGTATGGAAGCCTTAATGGAGACACTTCATAAGAGCTAGGGATATTTTAGAAGGAAATGAACAAAGTCTTTATGAGTCCATTTTCTCTTTTCCATTTATAATTCCTTAACAGTTTTTCATGGTAGCTGGAACTTAAAACCCAGTAGACTGTGTACTGTTCATTCTACATTCAGCAGCTTGTCAACAAGTAAGCAAGCTGCACTTTATAAACTTGGAAGAACAAAGTTTTTTTTTTTGTTTGTTTGTACTCCTGGGCTCAAGCAATCCTCCCACTTCAGCTTCCTGAGTAGCTAGAACTACAGGTGTGTGCCATTATGCCTGGCTAACTTTTCTATGTTTTGTAGAAATGGAGGAGTCTCACTATGTGGCCCAGGCTGGTCTGAACTCCTGGGCTCAAGCAATCCTTCTACTTCAGCCTCCCAAAGTGCTGGGATTACAGGTGTGAGCCTCTGTGCCCATTCAGAATACAGTTTTACTAATTCACTTTTTACAAGTATGTATTATGCTGAAATTGTTTTCCCAAAGATACAGTATAAATACATGTCAGTGGCTCTATCTTTATCTTCTTAAATAGTTCCCAGAAACCTTTTATATATAGTAGACCACCATATGCCTATGTAGAGTTTAAACATTTTAAAGTTTTTGGAAATATATATACACACACACACACACACACACACACATATATATATTTAATTTGTTCTAAAAAACTCATTTTACACTAAATTTAAGTTATTATATATCTAGGTAGTACACTGTTCACCCGGAAAAATATACAAATGTTTATGTGTTGAAAATGTATTTTAAGCCACATAAATTTAAAGGTCAGAGAATACCGTGAATAGATAGCAATACCTCATATATATAAAGCCTGAAGCCATAGCAGTTCCATGGCCATCCATATTACACCTACAAGGACCCCTCAGGCCTTCACTAAGATATTATTTATTTTTAAGAAAGCAAATAAAAAATTGTTTTTCTGATTATAAAAGTCATACCCAATAACTGTAGAAAATGTGGAAAAAGTGAAACAGTAAAATTAGGAATAAATAGAAAACATACACAGTCCCATTAAAAATAATAATCAGGGCTGGGTGCAGTGGCTCACGTCTGTAATCCCAGCACTTTGGACGCCAGTCACAAAAAAAGCAGGCAGATCACAAGGTCAGGAGATTGAGACCATCCTGGCTAACACGGTGAAACCCCGTCTCTACTAAAAATACAAAACCAAAATTAGTCTGGTGTGGTGGTGGGCTCCTGTAGTCCTAACTACTCGAGAGGCTGAGGCAGGAGAATGGCGTGAACCTGGGAAGTGGAGCTTGCAGTGAGCTGAGATTGGGCCACTGCACTCCAGCCTGGGCGACAGAGACTCTGTTTCAAAAAAAATAAATACATAATAAATAAAACATAAAATAATAATAATCATCATAATCAGGCCAGGCATGATGGCTTGCACCTGTAATCCCAGTACTTTTGGAGGCCGAGATAGGTGGATCACTTGAGGTCAGGAGTTCGAGACCAGCCTGGCCAACATGGTGAAACCCCATCTCTATTAAAAATACAAAAATTAGCCAGGTATGGTGGTGTGTGCCCATAATCCTAGCTATTCGGTTGGCTGAGGGATGAGAATTGCTTGAACCTGGGAGGTGGAGGTTGTGTTGAGCTAAGATTGTGCCACTGTAGGCCAGCCTGGGTGACAGAGTGAGACTCTGTCTCAAAAAATAAAATAAAATAAAATAAAATGTCCTAACAAGAGTAATAAGACTAAAATAATTTAAGAATTGTAAAGGGAGGCTGGGTGCAGTAGTTTGTGCCTGTAATTCCAGCACTTTGGGAGGCTGAGGTGGGCAGATCACTTGAGCCCAAGAGTTCAAGACCAGCCTGGGTAAGAAGGTGAAACCTCGGCTCTAGAAAAAATACAGAAATTATCTGGGCGTGGTGGCACGTGACTGTAGTCCCAGTTACTTGGGAGGCTGAGGTGGGAGGATTGCTTGAGCCCAGAAGGTCAAGGCTGTAGTGAGCTGTGAACATGCCAATGCACTCATTCTATCCTGGGCAACAGTGCGAGATCTTGACACACACATACAAACACACACAACATACACAGGAATTGTAAAGGAAGAAATAAATTTGTAAATATTTTCATTGAGAGCAGCTTTGTATATAGACTATACACACACACACACACACACACACACACACACACACACAATGAGAACAACAGTTTTAAAAATGAAATTTGGTAAAAATACAAATGCGATGCAAGTTATGCCAGCCTCTAATAAAGAAAACTATAGATCTTTATGGAAAGATATTACAAAGGACCTAAATGGAGAGATAAGTTGGGTTATTGGAGAAGAAGGTAACATTCAATAAAATTCAATCACAGTCTCAACAATGTTTTGGGGAACCTGAGTTGATTCTAAAATTTTTATGAAAAAGCAAAGGATCAAGAACAGGCATATATACTTACTGAAGATAAAAAAGATAGGAGAGACTAGCCTTAACAGATTAAACACTTTTAAAAATCTATAATAATAAATGCAGTGTTTGTTGGCATAGCTATAAATAAATAGGGAAAAGGTGGAAATTTGAGCTACAACAGAGATGCCATTGCAAATTCATGGGGAAAAGATGGCTTCTTAGAAAAGTAGTGTTTAGGCAACTAGTTTTCAATTTGGAAAAATAACATTACCTCACTCTAAAAAAAAGAATTCCAGATGTATCAATGAGTTAAATGTAAATGGCAAAATAGTAAGACTTTTAGAAGAAAATAAAAACTATCGTTATGTCCTAGAGGTAGAAAACATTTCTTAAACAAGTCACAAAAAAAGCAGAAAGCAGAAAGTGAAAGATTGATTAAACTGTGCTAAAACGAAAACTTCTGGCCGGGCACAGTAGCTCATGCCTGTAATCCTAGCATTTTGTGAGGCTGAGGCAGGAGAACTGCCTGAGCCCAGGAGTTTGAGATCAACCCTGGCAACATAGCAAGACCCTGTCTCTACAAAAAATAGGAAAATTAGCTGGGCATGGTGGTGCAAAGCTTTAGACCTAGCTACTTGGGAGGCTAAGGTAGCAGGGACTGCTTGAGCCCAGGAGTTTGAGGCTGCAATGAGCTACGACTGTGCCACTGTACTCTAGCCTGGACTACCGAGTGAGACCCTGTCTCAAAAAAACAAACAAAAAACCCCAAAACCCCCAAACCTTCTGTTTTGCATATGATACCTTTAAAGGGAGGAAATTTAAACAAGTAAGTTTCTTTTTTTTTTTGGTACAGATGGGGCCTCACTAGGTTGCCCAGGCTGGTCTCCAGCTCCTGGTCTCAAGTGATTCTCCCACCTCAGCCTCCCAAGGTTTTCGAATTATAGGCATGAGCTACCACACTGGCCTGATCCTGATTTTATAATTTCTACTTGTGTTTCCTTCCATTTTTAGTCTTTAGTCAGATTCATGCAGTACATTTAGAAACATGTTTAGTCAAAATAGTAAACAAAAAAAAAAGTGTGTTGAAAAAAGTTGTTTTCTAGAGTTGGGATGACTTTTTTCTTGTTTGTTTTCCTTATGTATTAAACATTATGTAATAAGCTACATTACACTTTTGAAATCAGATCTAAGTAATACACCTTTAAAAAAAAACATGGGAACTTTATTCAGAAAAATGGTTATTAAGAGCAACCATTCAAGAGTTTCAGCTAAGTGATGTTTTATTTTAATAGTTTCCCACTCATGCCTTTGGATTTAGTTAGTAATTGCAGCCACTGGATGAGTTTTCCACAAGGTAAATCAGTACAAGTGTCAGTATAAGTAGAATGAAATTGGTCACTCTTCTTAGGAGATTCCTCAAGCACATAAAAATCATCACTATTTCCTGTATTTTACTCTTAGGCTTAGGGAAACACAAGCAATTTTAGAGAAGGCAATTTAGAAAGTTTCTGAGGGAACCTTAGCACAATCTTTCTTTCCCAAATGAAACTTCCTCTTACAGAAGCTATATACCAAGTAAATCAGTACGCATCTTTTGAAACGGAAATTCAAGGACTAATACTTCCCTCACAGGGAATGCCGGGGGGATTTCTAACAGAATTAAGAAGGATAATCACACTTAGAATGGCTATCACGTGATAGTAATGAAAACATATATTTTGGTAAAAACTGTGAGGTCACTGGCCATCGGACACATGTCTAAGCCATAGCACCTTAAGGCAGTGAAATTGATGACACTGGGAAACACAGACCATACATACACACCCAAGATGTTGGTAGAATAAGATGGATGGAAGAAAGGTTTTTCCACCTGGGTTTTTTTTTAAAAAAAATAATAGACTTTATATTTTTGGGCAGTTTTAGGTTTACAAAACAATTAAGCAGAAAACACAGAGAGTTCCCAAATCTTCCCTCATCCCCTTACTCCCCAGTTCCCCCTATGATTACAATTTTGCATTAGGCAGTGGGTATATTTGTTACAACTGACGAGCCATTATTGACACATTATCATTAAATAATGTCTATAGTTTACATTAGGGCTTACTCTTTGTGTTGTATATTCTGTGGGATTTGACAAATATAATAATATACACCATTAGAGTATCACACAAAACAGTTTTGCTGCTCTAAAAATCCTCAGTGCTCTCTACCTATTCTTCCCTCTCTCCTTGCACCACAGCTCCAGTCCACGGTAGCTACTTACTTTTTTACAGTCTCCATAGTTTTGCCTTTTCCAGAATGTGATATACAGTCATGAATTGCTTAACAACAGGTATATGTTCTGAGAAATGGATCACTAGGTGATTCTGTCATTGTGCAAACATCAGAGTGTACTTACACAAACCTAGACAGTATAGCCTATTGTTCCTAGGTTACAATCCTGTATTGCCTGTTACTCTACTGAATACTATAGGTAATTGTAACAAAATGTTAAGTACTTGCATATCTATACATATCTAAACATAGAAAAGGTACAGTAAAAATAAGGTATTACAATCTTATGAGAGCACTGCCATATATGTGGTCTGTCAATGACCAAAATGTTACATGGTGCATGACTGTAGTTAGAATCACACAGTATGTAGCCTTTCAGACTGCCTACTGCCTTCTTTCATTTAGCAACATGCATTTAAGGTTCCTTCATGTCTTTTCTTGGCTTAATAGCTCATTTCTTGCTTTTTTTTTTGAGACACAGTTTTGCTCTTGTTGCCCAGGCTGGAGTACAATGGCACAATCTCAGCTCACTGCAACCTCCGCCTCCTGGGTTCAAGCAATTCT
>NW_012113141.1:8169211-8178563 GCF_000951035.1 Colobus angolensis palliatus | reverse complement strand
GGTAAGAGTATGTTTAGTTTTGTAAGAGATTGCCAAATTGTCTTCCAAAGTGGTTTTTTACCTTTTTTCTTTTTTTTTTTTTTTACCAGCAATGAATGAGAGTTCCCGGTGCTACACATCCTCGCCACATAGGTTGCACTGGTTGCACAGATAACCTCAGGATGTTGGAAAATAAGATGAGTGAAATACTTTTCAATTAAAAATTTCTTAATATTTACTTAAAAGAAAAACCTCCCCAAATAACAGGAACTGTTTAAAATTACATGTATTATATCCCAAACTCATTGATGTATTCCAGTGCTTTATCAACTTACTCACTTTGTTGTGTGTTTATGGTCTTCAGAAGGCACTGTGACAAGCCATGGAGAATTCACCTCAGACTTGTTTGGTATTCTCCATGGCTTTGGCTCAGATCCCCAAGGACTGGGTGCAATGATCTAATTAACCATTTGCATTCCTGATTGCAATAATCCTATGATTTCCCTGCTGCCTCCATCCCTCACCCCGCCCTCGCTCATTCACTTAAATTACCAATGTTCTTTATCCATGAGTAATATCAAACTTCACATTGTATAGTAGTGACAAGCTAATTATATAGTTATTAAGAGATAATATGGGAGTAGTAACATAAGTTATCATGTAATTACCTTTGTTTTTAGAAGTATTACCGTGTAATTAAAGCAAACCTGATATATTTCACAGCAACTAACAGTACTAAACTCAATTCTCCCTGCACAAACTTTGTTCTTAGTCATTTCTGGGTCAATCTGGTTTTTCAATTCTTTGTTTATTTTTCATCTTTCTTAGCTATCTGTCCTTTAGTGATGATTTATATGCTGTCTTAAACTGGCCTGTTCGACTTACTTCCTATACCAGTGATTACCAGATATATGCTGCCACATTATACACGAGGCAGTCAACTTAAAGGTGCTACATTCTTTTTAAAGGCTTTATTTTCATTATCTCTAGCTGATTTAGGAAAGGGAATAAGATACAAATTATAACTTTGACTAATCTGAATCCTCTGCTTCTATACTACGTTTTTATTATAAGAAACAAAAGAAAGTAAAAACCTGGAATCTATCAGAAGTACCTGGACTCATTCCATCAACCAACAGCTATTGAATGTCTAGGTACTGGGCTTTGGGTGCGCCAGAGGAGTCAAAGATGGATAAAACACAGTGTTTGTCCTTGAGGGTTTTATAGCTTTAGGAGAGAAAGCCACATATGCACTTTAAAAATAACATAACACCTCAATCTGGGGACATTTACAAACGCATCTTGGAGAAGGTGACATGAGCTGGGTGTTGAAGGAATAACATTTTGCAGAGATAGACATTATAAGCAGAAAAAAAAGCCGTGCTGTTGACAGGACAAAGTTTATTTTGCAATATAGTCAAAGGTCAGCTGAGTTGGGGACACACTGGGAAAGACAAAATGGGGACATATTGTCAAGGATCTTCTATGATGTGATATGGACTTTTTTTGAGACGGGGTCTTATTCTATCACCCAGGCTGGAGAATAGTGGCATGATCTCAGCTCACTGCAACCTCTGCCTTCCAGGCTCAAGCAATCCTCCCACCTCAGTCTCCTGAGTAGCTTGGACCACAGGTGTGTGCCACCATGCCTGGCTAATTTTTTGTATTCTTGGTAGAGATGGGGCTTCCCCATGTTGCCCAGGCTGGTCACAAACTCCTGAGTTCAAGCGATCCACCCATCTCAGCTTCCCAAAATGCTGGGATTACAGGTGTGAGCCACCACACCTGGGCTGATTTGGATTTTATACTATAATAAATAGAGAGCCAACAAAACTCTGATACAGGGGAGGCATATTACACTGCTTTTGGGCAGCTAACCCTGGCAGAAGTGTGGAATATGAACTTACTAGGAAAGAGACTGCTTGCAGAGAGATCAAATGGGAATCTACTGCAAAATTCTTTCCAGAAATGGTTCTCAAAGTGTGTTCCCCGAACCAGCTGCTTCAGTATCACATAAGCCCCATCACGGACCTACTAAATCAGAAACCCTGGGAGAGGGTCCAGCAATAGATCTTTTAACAAATGTTCCAGATGATTCTGATGCACACTCAAGTTTGAGAACCACTACTCTGGGTGATAGATAGTAAGGAAAGAAGAAAAATAAGCAAGTTTGTTGATTTGATGTAGGTGTTGACAAAAGTTAAACAGCTAAGAATGATTGTGTGGCTTGAGATAAAGAAGCTGTGGAAAATGAAACATAGGTTATGTCCCAGGCTCAGTGCCTTCACTAGAGATTTTCACTGCCTCCTTTGTGGAGGAGCTACTTTTATCCCACTCACACCTATAAATGAAGGAATGGCAGCAAAGATCCTAGGTAGGACAGGGCAAGGTTCTGTTATCTGCTGAATTGAACCCTTCCCACTGGACATTTTGGCGAACCAAATCTGTAAGTTTGAGAGTGTGATGTGTGTATTAGGGGACTTGAGAGTGATGTCAGCCATCAACTTGGAGATCTACTAGATAACTTTAATACATCTTATGAAATCTTGACTGGAGCCTCTCACCTGTATGTTATTGCCTATTATAGCAGGAACTGTTGTTCAGGATTATGATCCTGAGAATAAATTTTTCATATCTGTACTATAACTACTTAGTGCAATTGTTATCAAATACCACCTTCTTTCCTAACACATGTATTCTCTCCATATAGCATGCTTTATTTTAAGTGACAATAAAGGTAGTATGATCAGTCTCTCTGTTTCTGGATTAGTCACGTACACACCCAGGCTGGAGTGCAGTGGCACGATTACGGCTCATTGTTGCCTTGACCTCCTGGGATCAACAGATCCTCCCATCTCACCATCCTGAGTAACTGGGACTATGGATGTTTGCCACCAGTCTGGCTAATTTTTAATTTTTGATAGAGATAGGGGTCTCACTATATTGCTCTGGTTGGTCTTGAACTCCTGGGCTCAAATTATTGTCTCATCTCAGCCTCCCAAAGTGCTCGGATTATAGGTGTAAGCCACTGCACCTGGCCTAGCATGGGTTACTCTTAAACCAAGTTGACCTGATCCTCAAGTATGGCCTACTCTATTTCCTGACTCATTCTAACCCCTTCCTATAATATAACTCAATAACCAAATTCCTAGAAATATTGACTAAATGGTCTTTGCTTGATGGTAGGGGCAAATCGGTTTGCAGCTGTACATGTGATTGATATATTAATTTATTTAACTAATATTTACTGAGTGCTCTATGCCAGGCACTGTGCTGGGTCCTGGGGATATGCTGGTGAATAAGACACATAAAGTTCCTGTTCTCCTGAAACATACATTGTAATGGGGGAGATAAACAAAAACAAGTAAACAAATAAGTAAATAAGACAATTCCAGAGTGATAAGTGCTACTATGAGAAAGAACTGGGTAACAGGAGAGAATAATAGTCAAGGGACCCATTTTAGATAGGATGATTACAGAAGAGTTGACTTTTAATGAGTAGGGGAGGAACATTCTGGGCAAAGTAAACTCCACTGTACAAAGTGTCTAAGGCCTGAAAGAAGACTGACAGTATAGCTACAGCATGCAGGCAAAGGTGAAAATGGAATGAAATAAAGATACAAGCATAGCAGATCATACAGATTCTTTTAAATCACCATAGGAGCTTGGATTTTTAGGCTAAGTGCAGTGAGAAGCAACAGCAAGGTTGTAAGCAGGGGAATGAAATAATTCAACTTCTTCCTAAAGTGATTATTTTGGCTGCTGTATAGAAAATGGAATGAAGTTCCAGAAAGAGTGAAGGCACAGACATCAGTTAGGAAACTACTACAGTAAGTGAAAAACAGGCATAAGCTAAAGTCATGACAGAGAAATACAAGTGGACAAATTTGAGATACATCATTAAAATGGAATCAAAAGAACTCACTGATGGTTTGGAGAGAGGGAATGGAAGGACTCAGGAAGGATGTCTAGGTTTCTAGCTTGAGATACAAGCTGTTTGATGTTCCATGTATTGTATGATAGATGGATCACGTTGTAGGGAACATTTTCAGAACTATAAATATGGGAAGAAGGTAGTAGACAAGGCATGCTAGCACAATGTTTACAGAGCCCATCCACGTATTACCCTTTTAAGAAAAATCACTTCCAGCACTGTGGAATGTTTTGTGCACATAAATTCAACCTTTACTATTAAATGGACCAAAGGGTAGACATCTTGTTCAAGGGCAAACAACTTATGGTTCTCCTAGTGTCCTACTTATGACATTGTATAAAAAGCAAATTGAGTTAATAACCCCACGTTCTCTTTTAGGAGCCAGAATGGAAAACAAAGGCTGGGAAGCTGACTGTGAGACAGGAAGATGCAGATACGTAATGTAGCTCAGTAGCATTAATTAGTGAAGCACTGGAGTGAAGATCCAGTATCCGCTGCTGAGGTCTCTAGAACTGACTTTAACCTACAATCACCATCTGGCTATACTCTCAGTGAAAACTTGTCATTCTGGCTCTTGCTTGAGATTTCTTTGAGACCCCTCTTATAATACGTAACACTTAATGAATCCTTATTATGTATCAGGTGTTGTGCTTTATATATATTACTTCATTTAACTTTCATAATAACCCAAATGAGATAGGTACTCATTATCTTCATTTTTATAAATGAGGAAACTGAGGCTTAGAGATATTAAGTAACGACCAGGCGGGGTGGCTGACGTTTGTAATCCCAGCACTTTGGGAGGACGAGGCGGGAGGATCATGAGGTCAGGATATAGAGACCATCCTAGCCAACATGGCAAAACCCCGTCTCTACTAAAATACAAAAAATTAGTTGGGTGTGGTGGTGCATGCCTGTAGTCACCAGCTACTTGGGAGGCTGAGTCAGGGGAATCGCTTGAACCCAGGAGGTGGAGGTTGCAGTGAGCCAAGATCGCGCCACTGCACTCCAGCCTGGTGACAGAGCAAGACTCCATCTAAAAAAACCCCCCAAAAAACAAAAAAATAAACAACAAACAAAAAAGAGAAGTAACTTGTCCATAGTCTCTCTCATAGTCTGTGCTGCTCTAACAGAATAATTGAGACTGAGTAATATATAAAGAGCAGAAATTTATTGTCTCACAATTATGGCAGCTTCGAAGTTCAAGATCAAGCTGTTGGCATTTGGTAACTTGTGAGGGTGGAAGGGTAAACCAGAGTGGAAGAGCAAGCTAGCCAAATGCTGCATGAAGCCTCTTTTATAAGGGCCTTAATCCCATTAATGAGAGAGGAGCCATCATGGCCTAATCACCTCTTAAAGTCCCCACCTCTTAATACTATTACATTGACAATGCTAGAATTTTACAGGGGACACATTCAAACCACACCAGTCCCACAACTAGTTAATGGTGGTACCAGATTTAAAACCATATCTTTTGACCCAATGTCTTAACCACTATGTTATAATATCTTCCTTACAAAAAAAAAAATTCCTTAACCTGAACTAGGTGAAATGGGTTTATGCTCCTTTTGACTGAAGGAGTCAGAGGAAATAGTGCCGTGAAGTTCAAATATGGCTGCCCTACTATATCCTGTCCCTCCCCATCCAACAAGCTCTCTCACATGCTGTCATTCTCAAGAAAATTGCATAGAATAAAATAAATTACTGTACTGTGGGCATTTTGAGATGCACATAAAAATGATATAATCATAAATCCATATTCTTTGTTTTCTATTTTTGAATACCTTAATATGGAAGAATGATCTAAATACAACTATGAAAAGTCAATTCCTTTTACCTTTTGAAAAATTAGAAGAGCAAGTTCTAGAGGTGCCCTCTTATGGAACAATGTTTTACAACCTGCTACTTTGTGGCTTAAAGATTCAATTCAGGGTAGAATTTGGCTTAGAACTACATGCACAGATAAACATGTGACATAGCATTTCAAAGACAAAGAAAATCCAACATCTTTTGCTGTTCTTTCAGACAGAGCCTGTTACCCTTAGGCTTTAGAACTGGTCATTCCAGAGATATCATAATTTTTATTAGTCATTTAGACAGGCCGAGGCAGTAGTGCAAGAAGACATAAAAAGTTTACCATAAAGCACTAAATGAATTATTACAGATATGGGAAGATGTACTTTAAATATAATGGTCAAACTTATTTTTCATTTTTGCTTGACTGCAGCATCATGAGAGAAGGTCAAACTTATTTTTAATAAATTTCCAGTTTTATGTTCATTATTCTAGGTGGGAGATTTTTTTCAATTGTGATTTGTTTTTCTAGACATTTGCAAGAGGTCAGGTAGTGTTCATATGAATACTTTTCATGAAGTTCAGTAGCTAATGCAGTTTCTACAGAAGGTAAGCAACTCCTTACTCTGACGCTTGCCTTTTGCACAATGTGCATCAACTTTTATTGTTAAGACAATGACTAACTTAAAGCAAGCTAGAATACTTTAGAATCTGCTTTAATCAAGGTATTTAGAAATAAGGGTGGCATTGACAGTTTTATGTGTTTAGATCACGTTGTGTTACAAAAACATTTAAATGTAATAAAGATGCAAATTTGATTTTTCTAAAAAGATATGTTTTATTTTTATTTTTTGAAATGGGGCTTCGTTTTGTCACTCTGACTGGAATGCAGTGGTGTGATCACGGCTCACTGCAGCCTTGACCTCCTGAGCGCAAGCGATTCTCCCACTTTGGCCTCCTGAGTAGCTGAAACTACAGGTGTGCACAACCATGCCCGGCTAATTTTTTAATTTTTTGTAGAGATGGGAGTCTCACTATGTTGCCCAGACTCATTTTGAACTCTTAGGTTCACGTGATCTTCCCGCCTTGGCCTCCCAAAGTGCTGAGCTTATAGGTATGAACCACTGCGCCTGGCTTAAATTATTTTATAATTGCTTTACTACTTCTTTTGATTTTTTGGAAAAAAAATCATGCATTTATTCTGCTGGTATAAGTATATATCACTGTATCTTTACATTGGTTTTGGTTCTAATTGTGTTCTAGTGGTAGCCTAATTATCAGAGTGAGAAGTCTGAAAAACCCTTAGCCATTCAATTCATATATTTAACAAGTCACAACCTTGATATTCTGATCTACCTGGAAATACCATTAAAAGTGCTTGGCTATTAATACTAGGGAAAGTTTTAATAAAAGCTAATTAAGCTACAAAACTCCCAAGTGGTTAACTGATTTTAGGGGCTAAATTTCTGGTACTTCTAATTATCCTCTGATGGCTTTACTTAGTGTTTCACAACCAGGACAGACGACAATGAAAAACTGCAGTGAAATTCATCCACCCTGACACTGTGCTAAGAACTGGCTTCTCCCTCTCCAAGTAAAATCAATACTCTGTTTGAGTAAACACGTTTACAGCTTTATTAGGATGTCTTGCTTGTTCTGTAACAGCTACTTGAAGCTGTGGTAACAAATCGACTCAACTCAGTTAAACCTAGAGAGCTGGGTAAGAGGCTCATCGATAAGGTTGTTATAAAAATAAACTGCAGGAGATCAGAAAGCTGGAGCAAACAGTCTGGTAAATGTCAATATTTTCCCTTACAGAGGACGACAAAACCAGTGAGATCATGTAGAAAGTCTTTTATCCCCCTTAAAAATGTTACTTGTTTCAATTGAATAATGCATTTCCACTTTTTGTGCACAGCTCTTCTGAATGAAATTTTCACTTCCTAATTCCCATGTGCATCTAGAACAGGAGGTTGATAGAAATACTTGGTCTTTTTCATGTCATTTCAGATTTTTTATTTCCCTCATATTTAGAGACATATTTTGGTCTACACCGACTTTACAAAACGACCCTATCCAAGTTATCTGGAATACCTGTGGTGGTTCAGTCTTACCTTCTTTCTATTAATGAAACAAAATTTTTGTCATCTACATTTGGGAGACATTTCAATGCAATGTTCACCCTGGATTATCTGTAAGACTGATGTTGTACATTCAAGATGAGGCCTTCAATGTTTTTACATTGAAGAGCACATTGTATTGACTTCAAATAGGCTGCACAACCTCCTGACTGGTGGTAGTACATATAAAATGTCTGCTGCCTGCTAGGAGCAAGCCTTCAGAGTGGGTATAGCTCTACCAAACAAGGACTCATAACCCCTCACTTACTTAGATGTTCACAGGTTGCTCAAAGAACGTACATCTGGCAGGAAATTCCCACTTCAATTTGGCTAGCTTAAAATATCCAGATGTGACAAAGTAATGGTTTCCCCCTGCTGAAAAATGCTCAGATGTAAACTTTTTGTATTTTCTACACAGTCTAGTTAGTAAAATTTTGTTTTGAGTTCTTATTGACTACCAATTAGTCCTGAACTCAAACAACAACTTGTGACCCAAATTTTAGAAAACTGATTTTTCAGGGAAAATAATAAACATTAAATTTTGAAATAACTGAAAAAGCTACTGTGCCTGCCAGGGTAAGGTCTGACCTAGCAGATATTTGCATAATGAAAACCAAGCTGGGCACAGTGGCTTATGCCTGTAATCTCAGCACTTTGGGAGGCCAAGGCGGGTGGATCATCTGAGGTCAGGAGTTCGAGACCATTCTGGCCAATATGACAAAACCCTGTCTGTACTAAAAATACAAAAATTGGCCAGGTGTGGTGGTGCACACCTGTAGTCCCAGCTACTCGGGAGGCTGAGGCTGGAGAATTGCTCGAACCTGGGAGGCAGAGGTTGCAGTGAGCTGAGATTACACCACTACACTCATCCTGGGCGACACAGCAAGACTCCGTCTCAAAAAAAAAACAAAAAACAAAAGAAAACCAAAGCTTAAGTGGTGTCAGATGGTGTTAATTGTTGACATGTACAGGAAGTCAATTTAGAGCAAAGTTTCCTTTCAGATAGTTCAGCACAACACACCCTCCCACATAAAGTGAGCAACTGAAAAGCAATGTGTAATATACAGGCAAGTGGTCAGTGTAATGTACAGGCAAGAATAACTTTATTGTCCTATAGCTACAGCTATGAGAATAACTTCTTACTCCTTCTTTGTGGTGGCTAAAAATGGAGACTTACTGAGTTCTATTAACATGGTATGGGACATTGTATTTGAATTAAAAACAAAACCAAAAGCCCTTCAATTAAAAAATGATCCTAGGCCGGAGTGCGGTGGCTCAAGCCTGTAATCCCAGCACTTTGGGAGGCCGAGACGGGCCGATCACGAGGTCAGGAGATGGAGACCATCCTGACGAACACGGTGAAACCCCGTCTCTACTAAAAAATACAAAAAAACTAGCCGGGCGAGATGGCGGGCGCCTGTAATCCCAGCCACTTGGGAGGCTGAGGCAGGAGAATGGCGTGAACCCGGGAGGCGGAGCTTGCAGTGAGCTGAGATCCGGCCACTGCACTCCAGCCTGGGCGACA
>NW_012113141.1:8164041-8169161 GCF_000951035.1 Colobus angolensis palliatus | reverse complement strand
AGGAGAATGGCGTGAACCCGGGAGGCGGAGCTTGCAGTGAGCTGAGATCCGGCCACTGCACTCCAGCCTGGGCGACAGAGCGAGACTCCTTCTCAAAAAAAAAAAAGGAAGATCTTAATTTTGGAAGAAAGCTCTTGAAGAGTACTGCTAAGAGGTATTTTGTACTCATATAGGTAAGATGCCCTTTCACCCCAATCCCTTTCAAAACACTGCTTTAAAAGTCATTCTTCTTCATGGAACATAGATATACAACATTGAGTCAGAATTTGATTTTAAAGCTAATGTGTGATCTTTTGACGTGGTCCCCAAAATAAAAGTTTAGCATATACTTCTGTTTAAAGTCAAACATCAAGACAAAAAAAGAAAACAAAAAACCCCTCCTTCTATGCATTTGCGATATTGACTCTTGACCTATGTATTTCCAAGAGGACTAAATAACAGACGGCTTAACTGACAACTTTTTTTTTTGAGATGGGAGTCTCACTCTGTTGCCCAGGCTGGAGTGCAGTGGCACGATCCTGGGTCACTGCAACCTCCGCCTCCCAGGTTCAAGCAATTCTCCCGTCTCAGCCTCTCGAGTAGCTGGGATTACAGGTGTCTACCATCATGCTCGGCTAATTTTTTTGTATTTTTAGTAGAGGTGGGGTTTCACCATGTTGTGTTGGCCGGGCTGGTCTCGAACTCCTGACCTCAAGTGATTTGTCCACCTCAGCCTCTTAAAGTGCTGGGATTACAGGCATGAGCCACCGCGCTCAGCCTTAACTGACAACTTTCATTTGGATTATGAACATAAGTAACTGCTGTGTCATGAATTCAGTAATCTGGCTTCTAGTCTCATATTTGCAATTAACTCCCTTGGACAACTCATTTTTTACCTTTCCTTGGGCCTTACTTGCTTCATTCATCAAATGGGAGCTTTTGAATAGATCATGGTTTTCCTACCTGACATCATGAGTCACCAAATAAAATGTGGATAGGGACAAATGGGAGTTTGTTTAATCTCATTTCATTCTTTCTTAAAAACTTTTTAATTTTTAATTTTTGTGGGTTCATTTCATTCTGATTCAGATAAGACCTCATTTGAAAAGAGTTTCACTACTGGAAATTGTTTGAAAACCAGAAAATATGATTTTTAAAAATTTTCCTTTCAGCGCGAACACTCTAAACAATACAGTTAAAAACAAAAGATTCGGCCGGGTGTGGTGGCTCACACCTGTAATCCCCAGCACTCTGGGAGGCTGAGACGGGTGGATCATGAGGTCAGGAGATTGAGACCATCCTGGCTAACACAGTGAAACCCCATCTCTACTAAAAAATACAAAAAATTAGCCGGGCGTAGTGGCAGGCGCCTGTAGTCCCAGCTACTCGGGAGGTTGAGGCAAGAGAATGGCGTGAACCCAGGAGGCGGAGCTTGCAGTGAGCCAAGATTGTGCCACTGCACTCCAGCACTCCAGCCTGGGCGACAGAGCAAGACTCCGTCTCAAAAAAAATAAATAAATAAATAAAATAAATAAAAAAATAAAAACAAAAGATTCATTGGGGCAAAGTAATAGCTGCTGGGATAAGATGATGGTAACATTGTTTATGTGAAGCTGTGCTTATGCCCTAATTCATAAGCAAGATAATTTTGTTATTAAATTTTGTTATTATTTAATTCAACTCAAAAATCTGCATTTGATCAACTAAAAATTTATCATAGCAGGATGGTTCTAAAATTTTAAGAGCATTTGATGACAGAAATCAGTTTTTAATTTGCCATTTACTTTGTGGGCGAGAAATATATTTAAACTCTATAAAATGTCAATGTTAACTGGATAATTTAAATGAAAAATAAATTAAAAGACTGTGTTTATATCTCTGGTTTCAGAACTTACATATCTGAAGAGAGAGTAGCTGTTAATTTGACAATCATTCTGCTAATTTTGTTTTATTCAGACCTCTGCTGATAAGTTGCCTTAAAACATCAGAGGTTACGTTTCATATAAATTATCATATAGTTTGAAATGTTGTGTCTGATGACTTATTTACCACAGTGAAGATTTCTGCTAGGTACTAAGGCTGGCTGGGCTCTGCATCAGTGCTACACACATGTGATTTTATTTATTTAAAGATTACATTAATTACAAAGCCAATAAGGGCACATTGTAAAAAAAAAATTCAGACATACAGAGTGGAAAGTGATTATTTCATTCATCCATCTCCAAGTACATCCACTGTCAGCTGTTTGGAGTGTTTCTTCTTGGAACTTTTATATGCTTTTATAAGTATACATTCAATATACACACATAAGACCATTTTTAACAAAATACAAATCACATATTATACTTATTGCTCTGTACTCATCTGTCAACAGCTTAAGTTCTATACTTGTCTTCTTTACTTTTTATTTTATTTTGTTTTTTGGGATGGAGTCTTGCTCTGTTGCCCAGGCTAGAGTGTAGTGGCACCATCCCAGCTCACTGCAACCTCCACCTCCCGGGTTCAAGTGATTCTCTAGCCTCAGCCTCCCGAATAGCTGGGATTATAGGCACCCACCACCACACCTTGGTAATTTTTGTATTTTAGTAGAGATGGGATTTCACCATGTTGGTCAGGCTGGTCTTGAACTCCTGACCTCAAGTGATCCACCTGCCTCAGCCTCCCAAAGAGCTGGGATTACACGCATGAGCCACAGCATCTAGCCTACACTCGTCTTCTTTATATGAAGAAATGGGCCAGATATTAGAAAAACCCAACATGAACAGCATTCAAGTCATCACTAATCTTTTAATGGCATAAAGAAAAAAAACTGGCCAAATAATTTTGTAGAATTTATGAAAAAATATGGTTGATCAGTGAATCCCAGACTTTGGGATTTCACAGAACATTGAAACTTGTCCAAAAGATTTTAGGGATAAACACAGAGCTGGCAGACTTTAATTCTGCTAGATAAGAACATTTTTTAAAAATCCAGGCTGGACGCAGTGGCTCACGCCTGTAATCTCAGCACTTTGGGAGGCCAAGGTGGGTGGATCACGAGGTCAGGAGTTCAAGACCAGCCTGGCCCACATGGTGAAACCCTGTCTCTACTAAAAAAATAAGCCGGGCGTGATGGCGGGCACCTATAATCCCAGCTACTTGGGAGGCTGAGGCAGGAGAATTGCTTGAACCCGGGAGGTGGAGGTTGCAGTGAGCTGAGATTGCACCACTGCACTCCAGCCTGAGTGACAGAGCAGAGACTCAGTCTCAGGAAAAAAAAAAAAAAAATTCCACTATTACCAACATTATTCATAAAAAAAGAAAATATAACTCCCTCAAAGTAGGAAGGGCAAGATTTAAAACTGAATATATTTAGTTTCACAGAAGTTTACTTTCTTGCCCCTGCCTTCTTACATTTTGATATTGACTGATAAAAACTCTTATGTCATAGACTGGTACCAGTCTACAGACCAGTGTTTATAAACCCACTTTGGCTACTTCTCCTCCTTTAGAGAGGAAGGTAAGATGATGTAGTAATAAAAGGGAGTATAGCAAAATGGCTAGGGCTAAGAACTTTGAGGCCAAATTTTGAGTTTGAATCTTAGCTTTCAATATGACCTTGGGCAAATTACTTATATCTCTCAACACTCTAAGGCCAGAGGAACTGTCCAGGTAAGCACAGGCCCAGCTAAATAAGTGAGTTGCTATTTTAGGTAACTAGGTTTTGAAAGTTGTTAGTTATGTAGTAAAAGCTAACTGATACATGTTGGATGTGTCAGACAGATACGAGAGGTAAAACTGACCAGATTCATGTAATAGCAGCTGAGAGAATTATACGATTCAAATTACTTCCAATTGGCTCACCAATATTCTAGGTCAGGGAACTAACACACATATATTTTGTTATGTCACAATTCTGTTTAAGAAAATGAACTTCAGAAATTTTACTTATGACATTTCCTGTGGACCTCTGCAACTAAATAAAAATTTCCATATCAACATCATTTTCTTAGAATAAATATTTCTAAAAAATCATCAAATATAAGAAACCTAAGGTTCACATCTGAGATTTAGAGTCTGATAGCCTACATGGTTCAGACTGTTTGTGTCTTATCCACATTCCCAGAAGATAAAGTCCTTTCAATTCCATTATCTATTGACAATTGCTTCTAGATGGAAGTCATTCAGGATATTAGGTCTTTGAGGGAACATTTGTGTTGATGAGAAATTACAGGCTTCACTCTAAAATCATCCTGTATTTCACATGAACTAAAGTGATTTCTCTCTTTCTTTTTTAAAATCATGGCTGGAGAGGATAATCTTTACATTTTTTAACTAATGAAGGCTCAAATAATCATAGACAGTGTTTATGAAATTTGGTGCTGGTCTAGCTTCAGTTTGACTAAGACTCTGGAGGTATAACACTAGTGTAGCATGTAATAAAGCATCCTATCACTGTGCAAGGGCATAGCTCTCTCTTCCTTTCTCTTGCATGAATTTGAACTACTATCTGTGGTGAATGTTTCATATCCTTTTTCTTTTTTTTTGTAGAGACAGGGTCTCCCCCTGTTGTCCAGACTGTAGTGCAGTGGCGTGACTTCAGCTCACTGTAGCCTCAATCTTCTGGGCTCAAGTGATCCTCTCACCTCAGCCTCTTGAGTAGTTGGGACTACAGGCACATGCTACCCTGCTTGGCTATTTATTTATTTTTGTAGAGACTGGGGTCTCACTGTACTGTCCAGGCTGGTCTTGAAATCCTGGCCTCATGTGATCCTCCTGCTTTTGTCTCCCAAAGTGTTGGGATTACAGGTGTGAGCCACCACGCCTGGCCTGTTTCATATTCCTAATGACCAAGCCAATTCCACAGTTCATTTGATGGTTTTAAGAAAAGTTTCTGCTCAAGAAATAAAACAGAGGAGATGTCCCATTAGAGCAGAAAGACAAGAAAAAGAGTTGTTGACATTGGGTTGTTTAGCAATGGGGAGCTGTCATCTTGGTCACCATTAAGTAAATCCTCAGCAGACGTGGGTCATATGAAAGTTTTGGTTTTTGAGTGAAGAAGTGTGAGAAACAATATATTCAACAGTTACCAAGTTGTCTTCTAGTCTTCTGAGATGGAGAGCAAAGGAAGCGTGTAGTGAAAAAAAAAAAAAAAAAAATCC
>NW_012113141.1:8153933-8162496 GCF_000951035.1 Colobus angolensis palliatus | reverse complement strand
GTTCGAGACCAGCCTGGTCAACATGGCAAAACTCCATCTTTACTAAAAATACAAAAATTAGCCAGGTGTGGTGGCAGATGCCTGTAATTCTAGCTATTTGGGAGGATGAGGCAGGAGAATTGCTTGAACTTGGGAGGCAGAGGTTGCAGTGAGTCAAGATTGTGTCACTGCACTCCAGCCTGGGCGACAGAGCAAGACTCCATCTCAAAACAAAAACAAAAACAAAACAAAAAACCAATAAAATAAAGTTTTCTAAACTATATGTGGCTCTTAACCATACTTAATGAAGGTTTTTTTTTTTTTTTAATTCTAAGAATGTTGGTTCTTGGGTGAAGTCTAGTCTTTTATCTGAGAGTTGTATATAAGCGTCTACACATCATCTGTCAAAGGTGTACTCACTTTCAGTCTAAAGATGATTTGTAGGACCTGTCCATATTCCTACAGCTGCCATAAAACATATGACTAAATCATATTAGATTAACACAGGCTGGTATTGACAGCCCAGTGGGAACATATTGATTAGGTCCTTTTTCATGTTATTTGTTATGATTTTTCTTCTCAGTTTCATTTACCGGGAAGACACAGGGGAAGAGATTTCACTGGGAACAATGACAGTGCCTGTCACAAAATGTTCTCAATGTTTTCATTTGTTACTATGGCAGTGACAAAGAGGGTTCCAAATGAAAAGGCAGACCTGCTGTGACAAAGCACAGCAGGACAACAGGAAGAAATTTTCTCCTGACCTAGGAAATTAGGAAATCATCCTTAGAGATTATAGAATTGTCTCCATTTCCAAGAGTACAATCCTAGCACTTGGGCTTTTGAGGAAGAATGTGAAAAGATTAGTTCTATCAGGGCTGGCCGGTGACAAATAAAGAGCAAATATCACAAAGCGCTTAAGACCTCCAAATAGAATAAGGAGTGATGCTTGTAGAGGCTGGAGGGATTTGTTACTGTCACTAAACTCGTGAATTGGAACTATGAATGTAATTTAATTTAATTTATGTACATTTGGGTTACTCATTTTTAAATTATACATGAAAATCCATGATGTAGTCATATATCTTTTTAGCTGGCTAAAGGAACACATGGCACTCTGCTACTGATATAGATAATTAGCACATGGTAGCTGGAGTGATACTTTATCCAAAATCTGAAATTTATGCAAAGAAAATTATTGTCCTTCAGAGAGTTAAATTACCACAAAGTGGACTAAAATATAGATATGCAAAGTCACAAAAGACAGAAATACTCTTAGGCCAGCAAAACTTGAAAGTTACAGGATGAATATATTAACCATCCAAAGATAGAATGTGTCAATCAGAAAGAAGATATGTTAATTGGGCAATGAGGCAAAGAAAAATAAACTACATAGTAAATGTAAAAGTTGCCACTGCCTGAGATTCATTTCCAAGGTGGAAGTAGTCAGCGCCTATTATTTTATTAATTAATTAATTAATTTTTTTGAGACAAGGTCTCACTCTGTCACCCAGACTGGAGTGCAGTAGTAAGATCTTGGCTCACTGCAACCTCTGCCTCCTGGGTTCAAGTGATTCTCCTGCCTCAGCCACCCAAGTTGCTGGGACTTCAGGCATGCAACGCCAAGTCCAGCTAATTTTTTTTTTTTTTGTATTTTTTAGTAGAGATGGGGTTTCGCCATGTTGGCCAGGCTGGTCTCAAACTCCTGGCCTCAAGTGATCCACCTGCTTCGGCCTCCCAAAGTGCTGGGATTACAGGCATGAGCCACCACACCTGGCTGATTTAGTACTTACATTTAAGTCTTTGATCTATTTTGTTAATTTTTCCATATGGGCAGGGCCTCAGCCTCCCAAGTAGCTGGGACAACAAGTGCATGTTACCTTGCCTGGTTAATTTTTTGTATTTTTAGTAGAGACAGAGTTTTGCCATGTTGGCCAGGCTGGTCTCAAATTCCTGGCCTCAAGTGATCCGCCTGCCTTGGCCTCTCAAAGTGCTAGGATTTCAGGTGTGAGTCACTGTGTGGAGCCAACAGCTGTTGTTTCTAATCCCAGTAGAAAGGCTCTTGCTGGTGTGGAGAGGGAGCAGGGGGTTTTAACCAA
The DNA here is from genome assembly GCF_000951035.1 of Colobus angolensis palliatus. Taxonomy (NCBI): domain Eukaryota; kingdom Metazoa; phylum Chordata; class Mammalia; order Primates; family Cercopithecidae; genus Colobus; species Colobus angolensis. The sequence goes on along the minus strand of NW_012113141.1, from coordinate 8,160,418 downwards.
TGGATCTTTTAGTATTTCCAACTAACAAGACCATTTCTGTTGTAAGACGGATGCATCAGGTTTTTAGATGGGTGCTATTGATAGGGACAGGAGGCAGGCAAATTCTGGGCAGAAGAGGGTGGGTCTCTGGTGAGAGCCCCACCCTAAAGCCAAAAAGCCTAATACCACGGCCCAAAGTGAGAACTTACATCCTTGTTTTCCTGCTCAAATGTTGCCTTTTCCAAAACCACCCACGGCCCACCCCACCCACAATCCTGTGCCCATAAAAAACCCAGGCTCCCTGACAGAGAAAGGAGAAGAGGAGAAGCAGCCGGATGTTGGAGACCACAATTAGACACTGGAGAGAAGCAGCTTGACTTCAGAGGGACAGCTTGATGGCATAGCTTTGGAGAGGAGTCTGGCTGGGGACGACCGGACTCCAGGGGATTATCTTCCTGCTCCATCCCCCTTTCAGCTCCCCTTCCTGCTGAGAGCCACTTTCATCGGCAATAAAATCCCCTGCATTTACCATCTCCAATTCGTTTGTGTGACCCCATTTATCCTGGACGCCAGACAAGAACTCAGGTGCCAAGAACTCAGCCCTTTGTGGGTGCAAACGGCTGTCACACTGGTGACAAAGGAGGGTCACTCCACTGAGCTGTTAACGCTTAAGCTGTCTATGGACAGCAAAGCTAAAAGGGCACTGTAGCGCTTCCTCTGGGGAACCAGAGGTCAAGGGCACCTTCCCTTAGATGCTGCCACTGGGCTGGTATGGAGTTCGCTCTTACCAGTGCCCAAAAGTTCTTGGCCCAGTTCCTGCACCTGCTCACCTGTGCTCCCCCTCCTGTGAGGGGTGGAGCAGCGAGTGAGTGAAGTTCCCTCCTGCTGGCATCAAAGTGGCCGGCTAGTTCCAGTGCCCATACACTGCAGTTACTGCCTGAGAAGGGCTTAGGGAAATATTTTGCTTCACTATTAAACAGCTGATTCATATAACTCTCTTATTTGGAGTCCATGCTAACCAAGCAAGTTTATCATCTGGCTTTCTGTATCTCTGTAGTGCAATCGATGCTACAGCTTAGCAAAAAGCTCTTGGTTCAAACTCACCAGGGACTACAGTTCTTGGATTATCTTCCCTTTCAGTTTTTCTTTCTTTTCCTCAACAATCTTACCTTAGAGTCCTCAGAACCCTGTCAGATTACAAAAGATCCTCTTTAATAAATGAAGTCATCTACTCAGATAACAGGAAGTTTCTCTGGCAAAACCAGCTTTTGTCAGGAAGGCTGGTCTGTGATTCTCAGTTATAATGGTGAGATTTACGTAAATGTTTAGAGAAGCAGTGTTAGTGTGGTCAGTAAAAGCACTGACTTTGGAGACAGACTTTCTGGGTTTGAATCCTGGCTCTGCTACTCTCTAGCCATGAGACTATGGGCACATTATCTCACCTTTCTTTGTCTCTGTTTTTTTATCAGTAAAATAGGGGTAAAAATAATCTACTCCAAGAAGCTTTTGTGAACACTAAATTCGTTAATATATATAAAGTATTTAAGATATTGGTTGGTTAGTACGTACCGTATAAAAGTTATCTATTGCTGTTACTTCGTAGCTTGCCTCACATTTGACAGAATGTGCTAAAGATGGCAACATAAGTATTCCATTAATAAACTGACATTAGGATTTTCATCTCATTGCATGACCCAGTGTTTTGGGATCTGATTATCCTGGGAACTGAGTAGGTTCAAAGTGAGAAAATTGGCTATCTAATTGTATTACCAGTAAAGTCCTGCCTAGTGTCTACTTGCCTTCCACTTTCTCTATTCTGATTTCGATAATGTGTAGTGAAATCTAGTGTTTGGAGCTTTGAAATGCCAGAAATGAATAAAGTGAGGAGGCTGCCTATGAGTAAAAAAGGGTTTGGCAAACTATAGTCTGTAGGCCAACACTGGCCTATGGCATGTTTTTGTACAGCTAGAGAGCTAGGAAAGGTTTTTACATATTAAAAGTGCTATTAAAAAAAAAAAACAACAAAGCAAAACACAAGCAAGCAAACAAAGATATGCAATACAGCCTGTATATGACTTGCAAAGCCTAAAACAGTCACCATTTGGCCTTTTACAAAAAAAAAAAAAAAAAAAAAGTTGTGGATCCCTGTTCTATATTTTTCTGTTTTACTTACCTAACTATACCCCAACAATAAATACAATGAAGTAGGATAAAAAGAGGCTGAAAAATCCTCTAACAAAAAATCCCAATTGCTTTGATGAAGTAGTTTATTTATCACTCTAACGACAATACAAATGGTAGCTAGTTGTTCCTAACTGAGTATCCTAAGAATGGCCTCTCCCTCCCTCAAAAAGTCTATATATTCTCACCTAGTATCGGTAACATTACAGATAGTTAGGTGACTGCAACAGAATCTGCTGTTGCAGGGCCAGGAAGCCTAGTAACTCAAGGCCAGAGGTAGTGGCTATTTAGGTCACCATCAAATCTATGATGCCCTCATTATGTGTCCTGCTGAATGTCAAAGAAATAGAAGACTTCGTGTTTTAAAGATTTTAAAGTACTTAAGTAATGTACATACAGTGTATAAGTTTAAAAGTTTCTAGACTAAGATTCCTGGTTTGACCAATTTCTAACCAAGAAATCACTAGGGTTTTCTTAGTGTATTACAGAATATGGCTAAATTCAGAATAAAATATTTTTAGCCTACATACATCTATAGCTCTAAAGAGTAAAAAATAGGAAAATTGGCTAAGTACTCTAATATTACCAATAATGAAGACTTTCCAAGCAAGGAAATAAAAAACACAATCATAACAGTGAAGTAGAATGTTGTCTGTGGTACAGACTCTTTCCAAAGAATACAGGGCATGGGGCATCCTAATGGTTAATAGTTCATTTAAGACTGGGCATGACCAGCCTGCCCAACATGGCAAAACCCCATCTGCACTAAAAGTACAAAAATTAGCCAGGTGTGGTGGCATGCGCCTGTGGTCCCAGCTGCTCAGGAGGCTGAGGCAGGAGAATCACTTGAACCGGGAGGCAGAGGTTGCAGTGAGCTGAGATTGCAACACTACACACCAGCCTGGGAGACAGAGTGAGACTCCGTATCAAAAACAAACAAACAAAAAACTGGGCATTAATAGTTTTAGAGAAAGAAAAATAAAAATTTATGTTGGTAAAAGACCATTAAAATAAAATATTAAGTTAAAACCATCACACAAACTTAAATAAGTTTCCCATGATTCAAATTATCCTCCAGAGAAAAAGGGACAATGATCAGCTCCACTTGCTTGCTTTTTTTTTTTTTTTTTTTTTAATTAACCTGGTCTGACTAGGAAAGACCCCTTTGGGGTATCTTTGAGGAAGCTAAAGCGTTCTAGAGACTATAAACTAGCCTAATTAACTACACTTAGCTAGAAGGAATTTAGACTTATCAAAAGAATTTTTGAATCAGATTTTAGATCAATCTAAGTCACTGAGCCAAAAATCTTCTATTATCTTGATTTTATTTTTGAGTATTCATTACCAAAATCATTAGTTCATATAAAATTTGCCAGCTCTTATAGAGCCTAAAATAGGCAAAAATTGAACTCTTCCTAGTATAACAAACAACCACTATTGCGTTTGAAACAGATGTTTTAACCAAAGGATATCATCCAAAGACATCATCCTTAGTTATTAGCATACTGTTTAATATTCATCACAACTTGTTTTAAAGAACAAAAATGTGTTAACATTTAAGCCTGAAGGGCTACGAATATACTATATACTGTACTTGATGCAGCTTGTTTATGCAATTTTCTGACAGATACAATTAATCTTGTGAAAATGACTGGGGTATAGCACAGTAGCAAATTATCTTTTCCAAACACAATTTTTCCTGTGGTAAAACCCCTTTATAATACTGACAATGATAGAAGTATATAGAAAGAACTTCATAAGTGAATTACTTAAAAGAATAAATTAAAAGTTATTAAATGAATAAATCTTGGTTATATGGTAGAAACAAGGGTTAAAATGTTTAACTTGTAAGTAAGAATGAAATAAATTAGTCTGTACCTCCAACAAATGCATCTCCAGCTCCATTGGTATCAATAATTTCTTTCTGGTCTTGATCCAAGACAGCAAAAGCAGTGACTTCACTTTCTGCAATTAGAGCCAAAGAAAGGCAGACTGACTTCTCTTTGTAACACTCAATACAAGCTCACCCAGTAATGTCTGAAGCTCCTTCATCACTCATCATTCAAAGAGAGACAGGACATAAGCTCCATATTCTGTACAGGGGCACTTGGGAACTATGGTGTAAAATCATATGCAAGTAACACTTTTTTGGTAACTTTCAGCATACAGATGCTGCTGTATATGTCTTATGAGATATACCTAGGTAGTTCACATTTTTTTTTTTTGGAATGACTACAAATAGTAGCAGTACATTTTTGGACAGTGCAAATGAACAGAAGCCATAAACTAAAAGAAGTGTTGGTATGGATTGGATCATGGGTTTCTAATAAAGCTTCAAGCCTGACATATTCCTAGCAGTGAAATGTTGGGTACAGTTAAAGAGTTGTAAATTAAAAAATAAATAAATAATGAATATTGGGTGTTTCTTTACAGAAAATCACAATGGCACAATAAAAACATTACTATTATTCTGTTCAAATGCTTCATCCCAATGTCAATAATTTTTTTATTTTAGTTGGTTTATTAAAAACAACCTAATCTGGTTATGTTTTGCAAAGAAGTCACTATCTGTCAACTGGCAAAAGGGAAAGCTACTACCAAATGCATGGGCAGAACAAAAGGGACAGTGCAGTGGGGTCTTGCCCTAGAGCAGTCTGGACCAGGGCTTGTTTTGACTACAGAGTAACCTAATTTCGTACTTTAAATGTGGCACATGACAGTGGAATGGACTTATCTGTGATGAAATCTGGCTTACAAGACACATCTGCACATGATTGGACAGTGCTTCTTACTGGGGACTGGAACTTCTGAAATCATAAATTTGCATCCCTATGGGGACAGACATGGCTAAAGACTCGTAAACTTCAGTCTCATTTAAGACCAAGAGGGAGGCAAAAGGAGATCTTGAGAAACTTAAGAAAGGTATTAATAAAGAACATAGAGAATCTTCAAAAGCATATTCTGTCTAGCTTTTGCTACCTGCTCTTAATGGAAACTTTCAACAAGAGACATAAATATGTTAATGAAAAAGCTCTCCTGGAAAGATTGATATTCAAGAAGAGGACTCATTTACTTAGTCAATCTTTTTAAAAATTTTTTTTTTTTAGGTCTTCCTCTGTCATCCAGGCTGGAGTGCAGTTGTGGGCAGGTGGGTAGATACATGGTCTCGCTTTGCTGCCTAGGCTAGTTTCAAACTCCTGGGCTCAAGCAATCCCCTGTCTTGGTCTCCCAAAGTGCTAGGATTATAGGCATGAGCCACTGCATCTCGCTTAAACTTTTTTTTTTTTTTGAGACAGAGTCTCATTCTGTTGTCCCAGCTGGAGTGCAGTGGCGTGATCTCAGCTCATTGCAACCTCCGCCTCCTGGTTCAAGTTATTCTCAGGATTTAAGCCTCCCAAGTAGCTGGGATTATAGTCGTGCGCCACCACGCCTAGCTAATTTTTGTACTTTTAGTAGAGACAGGATTTTGCCATATTGGCCAGGCTGGTCTCGAACTCCTGACCTCAAGTGATCTGACTGCCTCAGCCTCCCAAAGTGCTGGGATTAGGCGTGAGCCACCATGCCTGGCCAAACTCTTTAAGTAACTGAACTTCCCACTTTTTGTAACATGAGGGCCTACATGGCAGTTGACAAGATTTTGATTAATTGAAAGTTATGGCACAAATATCCAGACTTACATTTTCTAGAGAGTATATATAGTACATACTACTACACAGGCCAAAAAAAAAGTAAGCAGACTTTATTAGAAATACTTGGGAAAGGTCTGCAGTCTGATTTAGGAAAAGGTCTGTACCATAAATACTTATAAAGAAATCTGGTTTTACTACTTTCAAGTACAAGCTACACTATACAGGGAAATAACAACTATAAACTAAAACCAAACAGGTACTAAAATAAGTAAAATGAGCTAAGTTAATGACACCATTACTATTTATAATACATTTACATTATGTAATAATCTAACATGTCTATAAAACATTTTAGGTAATATAAGAATTAATTGCTAGATTTACAGATTGGAAAATAATTATATATAAATGGTAAGTAAACCAAAATTATACAGAATTCCTTAAGCTCCTTGTTTGAAAACAATTATTTATTTTTGACTGCATAAATCTTTATTTATGAACAGAATCTAATCGACAATGGAAGAGATTATTTTGAATTTTATTCTTAAGAATGATGACTTCTGGCCGGGCATGGTGGCTCACACCTGTAATCCCAGCACTTTGGGAGGTGGAGGCGGGTGGATCATGAGGTCAGGAGTTCAACCAGCCTGGGCAACATGGTAAAATCCCGGCTCCACTAAAAATACAAAAAAAATT
>NW_012113141.1:8145784-8153408 GCF_000951035.1 Colobus angolensis palliatus | reverse complement strand
TAGCCAGGATGGTCTCGATCTCCTGACCTCGTGATCCGCCCATCTTGGCCTCCCAAAGTGCTGGGATTACAGGCTTGAGCCACCGCGCCCAGCCTATAAATGCAGCTTTATAATGCTTTTTCTAGATATATATATATGCACATACACACACATCATTGAGATACTTTATCCTTAGTTGTCATATGAAGTTCAATTTCCTGAAATACAAAGTATAATCATTTTCTACCTTTTTATACTTATCAGTATAGATAAGTATATAAGAATATCACATATGCAAAAGATGTGTCATAAACTCAGTTTTCATTATTTTCTATTATCTAAAGAACTACAAGAACTCCTTTCAAAATGATGACACTGAAAAATCTTTAAGATCCCAAAATGTGCTCCTTGTCATAGAAGACTAAAAAATATTTAATAATATTTATGTTTTATTACATTTTTAGTATGCTCTGATTTTCAAATGACTTAAGCTGGTTTACAGAGCTATTATGAAAAGTCACGGCCAGGCACAGTGGCTCATGCCTGTAATCCCAGCACTTTGGGAGGCCGAGGCGGGTGGATCACTTGAGGTCAGGAATTCAAGACTAGCCTTAGCAACATGGTAAAACCCTGTGTCTATTAAAAATACAAAAATTAGCCGGGCATGGTGGCATGTGCCTGTAATTCTAGCTACTTGGGAGGCTGAGGCACGAGAATCACTGGAATCTGGGAGGCGGAGGTTGCAGTGAGCAGAGATCATGCCACTGCACTCCAGCCTGGGCGACAGTGAAACTCAGTCTCAAAAAAAAAAGTCACAAAACTAACAGTTTTCACCAGCATGACCTATTCCATGGCTATTCTAGGAAATTTATTATATGAACACAGAAGTACATTCACTAAATCTGAATATACACTTACAGGTATGGATGTTATTCAACCAATGAAGCCTAAGACACTCACATGACTTTCACTGGGACCTAGTTTTCTTAGGCATGAAATGAGCCTGGAGTAGCTGTCGGAACAATTAGTAAAAACTAGCTTTCTGCCCTAATTGTAAAAAAATGACCCGGTTAGTTTTGATCAAGTACTTCTACCTAAGAGCTTAAGATTATTCATAGCATTTATTTCTCAATTCTTCACAAACTTTTTGTAAAGTGAGAAGGAAAAGGGTTGGGAATAATTATTATTCCTACTTTCTGGATTTCTAAAAAACCACTAAATCATAAGTTTCCCCAAGCAGACAGGAAACAAACATTAACAATTCAGTTGATAATAGATTTGTTTTGTGTCATTTATTAGATAAGACTGCAGCATGTCTTCATTCAAAACAATAAAATTTAGCTTACCTAGAATACAAAATAATCCATTTTAGGCATTCTCTAGACACTTCATACAAATAATTTACTCTTCACTTAAATATGAGACAAGCTTCACTATCTAATCACTTAAGAGGCCAATCTAGTTAGAATAAAAAAATCTTCATGCATCTATAATGAAAGTCAACTATAGTAGAGATGGTTAAGTTTCTAAAAATGCCACAATATCTAACTGAACAATAATAAAAATCCAGTCATTCAAGTCCAAACAATTAAATGTTTCCTCAGGTTTACCTCCACCAAATTAACTATATATTTCACACAACCTCACAATATCCTTAGAAAATTCTGTTCAAAGTATTTTTAAAATGCCACATTGTTACTGTTTTGTTAATGTCCTAAACTGTTGAGAAGATACAACTGAAGCTGATCCAGCAGGTTGAAAGGCAGGTAGGCAGATGTTTTTCTTTCTTTTCTCTTTCTCTTGCTTTTCCTTCCTTTCTTCATTTTCTTTCTCTCTCTCTCTCTCTCTCTCTGTTTTTCAAGAGCTAAGGTCTTGCTCTGTCTCCCAGGCTGGAGTGCAGTGGTGTGATCATGGCTCACTGCAGCCTCAAACTCCTGGGCTAAAAGGATCCTCCTGTCTCAGCCTCCTGAGCAGCTAGGACTACAAGTAAAAGCCAACATGCCTGGCTAATTAAAAAAATTTTTTTTTGTAGAGATGGGGTCTTGCTTTGCTCTCCAGGCTGGTCTTGAGCCCTCGGCTTCAAGTGATCCTCCTGCCTCAGCCTCCTGAACACCAGACATGAGTCACCACACTTGGCCTGGTGTTTTTCAACCTCAAGGTAAAATGCAGTCACTACCCCTGCCACTGCCTCTGACTCAGCATCAATAGGCATGGAAGAAACAGAAAAGTGATGGTAAAAACTTCTCCAGAAAGTGAAAAGTGTGACTATGTAAAAACCAGAACACTTCACATTCTTTTAAGAGGCTCCTGTATCTTGGCCATTGTTTATAATAAGGTAATCTCCATAGTATTAAAATGTTTTTGTTTGCTTGTTTTTAAAAACTATTTAGAAATAATTTTACATTAACAGAAAAGTTCCCAGAAAAATACAGACAACATCTATGCAACATTTATCCAGATTTACCATTTTTTAACATTTTGCCACATTTAGTTGATCATTCCTCCCATATATATATATAACATTATTTATTCTTTCAAACTTTTTTAGCATTTGTGGTATATATTATGCCTTTTACCCCTTAATACTTCAGTGTGTATTTCCCAAGAGTAATGATATTCTGTTAGCCAGGTTATACTTGATAAACACGGAACACAACATTTTAATCTAATCTATAGTCCAGTCCAATTTTCTTAATTGTCTTAATGTATTTTATAGCAGTATTTTTAATCTGGTAGAGAATTCAGTACAGAATCGCATATTACTTTTTTTTTTTTGAGATGGAGTTTTGCTGTGTTGCCCAGACTGGAGTGCAGTGGCGCGATCCTGGCTCACTGCAACCTTCACCTCCCAGGTTCGAGCGATATCTTTCCTCAGCCTCCTGAGTAGCTGGGACTACAGGTGCGTGCCACAATGCCCGGCTAATTTTTGTATTTTTAGTAGAGACTGGGTTTCACCATGTTGGCCAGGCTGGTCTTGAACTCCTGACCTCAAGTGATCTGCCCACTTTGGCCTCCCAAAGTGCTGGGATTACAGGGCTGAGGTACCACACCTGGCCACATATTACTTTTAGTTGTTCTTGTTTTTAATTTAACTTTTTGAGTAGGTAATGCATTCGTATGATTCAGAAATATAAAACATATGAAAAGCTATACTATAAAATCTCTCTCTGCTCATCTCTCCCATTCAGCTGATTTCTGCTCCTCTACTTCCCAATCTGTTTATCACTGTTATTGCTTTCTTATATATCCTTCCAGAATTTTTCTATGCATATACAATAAACTACATTCTTATTTTTTTCCTCCCCTCACCTACACAAAAAAAGGTATCATACTATCTAGGCTACTCTGAATTATATTTTAAAATACTGGATATCTTTCTATATTGGTAAACAGAGAATGTCCTCATTATTTTTTATTGCAGCATAATAGTCCACTACATGGATATACTATAATTTACTTAACCAATCCTTTACTAATGGACTTTTAGGCTATTTTCAATCTTCTGTTATAAACAACATCACAAAGCACTAATGCTTTTAAACAGACCTTAAATTTAATTATTTTGCTTAATAGCCAGGTCAATAATATCATTCCAGTTTTATATAGAGAACTGATAGAAGGAAACTAAATTGTTACACTAACAGCATGAAGTATGCCTATATCAAGGAATAGGGAAAAAATGAGAATCCGGAAATGCTTTTCTTTTCATTAGGACACACATATCAGGATATGAGCAAAGACACCCTGCTCAGGCTGCCCTAATAAACAGGGCAATAAAACAGATGATGAACTCTGCTAATAATAGAGATTTATAGAACAATCCTAATTAACAAGGACTTTTGGGGAATAAAGAGCTCTGAGTTAATTTAATTTTCTAGTTAACTAAAGAAAAAGCAGAAAGTCTTTTTATTTGGAAATCTTTCTAAATGTATTAATATAATAATATGCCATGATATCCCTGCTTTAATTAGTTTAGCTTATTGAACTGAATAAAATTTTTCTTTGATAGTAGAGAATCCTCCAGCACATCTTAATGTCATTGTTCTGAACATCAATTCTTACTGTAGTTCCAAACGTATAAGTGCTTTCACAAAAAGTAGGAAAAATTAAATGTTCATGGGAAGTACACTGGATTAGGAACAAAAAAGCCATAGTTTTAGTCTAGTTTGGGTTTAGCTATTTTATTTAATAAATATTTATTAAGACTCTACCATGTGTCAGGTACTTTATTAGGGACTGGGAATACAGATGTGAATAGGATAAAAACTCTGGTTGTATGAGACCAACATTCTACCGGGGATAGACAATACACAAGTAACAAATATATAAACAAGCTAATTTGATATAGATATATATTTTTTGAGATAGAATCTTGCTCTGTTGCACAGGCTGGGGTACAGTGGTGCGATCTTCGCTCACTTCAACCTCCACCTCCTGGGTTCAAGCTATTCTTGTGCCTCAGCCTCCAGAGTAGCTGGGATTACAGGTGTGCACCACTACGCCCAGCTAACTTTTTGTACTTTTAGCAGAGATAGGGTTTCATCATGTTGGCCAGGCTTACCTTAAAATTGTGAGCTCAAGTGATCCATGATCTACCTGCCTTGGCCTCCCAAAGTGCTGGGATTACAGGCATGCGCTACCATGTCCGGCCTAACTTGAGATATTAATAGGTGCCATAGAGAAAATAAAACAGGATGCTATGATAAAGTGTGACAAGGGAGGAGAGTTAATTTACATAGGTGTTACTTTCTCACTCAGGAGGTGATATTTGAGTTGAGATTTCAAGGGCAAGAAGGAGTAAGCCATGTAAAGTTCCAGGGGTAGAACATTCAAGTGCAGAGGCCCCAGACTAGCAACAAGCTTGGCAAACTAAGACTGCTGAAGCTCAAGAAGGCCACTGTACCTGGAGTATAGTGAATGTGGGGGTTTTGCAGGATTTCATTCTATGTAAAATGGGAAAGTGTTGGAAGGTTTTAAAAAAGGGAGTGATGCAATCTCATCTTTGATTTGAAAATATTACTGGCACACTGGCTCATGTCTGTAATTCCAGCACTTTGGGAGGCTGAGGCAGGAGGACTGGTTGAGCCCAGGAGTTTGAGACCAGACTGGGAACATGGCGAAACTTCGTCTCTACCCAAAATGGAAAAGTTAGCTGGGTGTGGTGGTGCATATCTATATTCCCAGCTACTCAGTAGGCTGAGGTGGGCTTGAGCCCAGGTGGTTGAGGCTGCAGTGAGCTATGATTGTGCCACTGCTCTCCAGCCTGCGTGACAGAGCAACACCCTGTCTCAAAAGGAAAAAAAAATATTTTGGCAGCCTGATAGAGAATGGACAATGGACTGGAATGGCAGGGGGTGGGGGTGGGGTCAATAATGCTACTTATCAAGAATCCTTGGGCAAGCCACAATGTAATTTAAACTCAGTGTTATTACCTAAAAAATGAAGATAATATCTGTTCTGCCTATTTTCTGTGACTATAATATGGATTAAGTATTAACAGTGTTATAAAAACACACTGACAATATAAAGACCTATATAATATTATAAGGTATTTTTAGGAGCTTATTTTCTTCAATCAGGTAATAAGTTTTGTTGAACAATAGCTATGAGCTCATTAGATCTCATAGAACAATAGTTATGATACTCTGTTAGATCCTCTGGGGGAGACACAGAAAAATATTAAGACATGATCTGTCTTCTCAAGGAGCTTAGAATCTAGATGGAAAGAGAAACCTAGCATACATCAAAGAATCTGTGAAATGTCACACAATGTAATATCTATTATAACTTCAACAGGAGTTCAAAAAAGGGAAGAAACAATATGAGTTTAACTGGAGATGTTTTCATGGAGAAGACTGAACTTAAACTAGGTCTTAAAGATGTGGATAATGAAGAAGAGAGGAAAAGAAAGGTGTGTATGTCCCAAGAGGAACAGAGACAGAAGAAAGTTTATATATCAAGTAAGGCAAAAAATAAATCAAGATGAGTGGGATCTAGCCATTTCTAGGGAGACTTTGAAAGCTAGGCAAAAGTTTGGATTTGATACATCAGGCAATGGAATGCAACAGTAGTTATCTGAGTGAAAAAGCACTGCACCAAATGCTTTGTATATTTTATCTCATCTAATTCTCAAATGAATAAGGTATCACTAATCTTATTTTATAAATGATGACACTGAGGCTCACAGAGTTTGTCAACTGCTTAGGGTCCCATGCAAAGGCAGGAATTTGGGACAAATGAATGAAAGAGAAGTAGTAAAATGTGATCCCAAAGTTGTCATTCAAGTAATGTTGCAACTACTTTTCTGAAAAAAAAGGTGATCATGGAATAAATAGATTTTGATTCATCATTATACAGCAGTTAACTGACATTTAAATTTCCATAAGCCTGGTACTGATAACCAAATTTGACTAAATTAAGTTGATAAATTCTCCATAGAGAATAGAGGGAGTATAACCGTGGTTAAGAATATAAGTCCGAATGCTTGGGTTCACATACCAGATTTGCCATTTACAATCTGGTAATCAAATTAAATTCTCCTTTTCTTTCCTTTTATTTTTTTCTTTGAGATGGAGTCTCACTCTGTCACCCAGGCTGGAGTGCAGTGGCACGATCTCGGCTCACTGCAACCTCTGCTCCTGAGTTGAAGCGATTCTTCTGCCTCAGCCTCCTGAGCAGCTGGGACTATAGGTGTGCACCACCACACCTGGATAATTTTTGTATTTTTAGTAGGGAGGGGGTTTCACCATATTGGCCAGGCTGGTCTCGAACTTCTGACCTCATGATCCGCCCACCTCAGCCTCCCAAAGTGCTGGCATTACAGGCATAAGCCACCGTGCCCACCCCCTTTTTTTTTTGAGACAGGGTCTCACCTTGTCACCCTGGCTGGAGTGCAGTGGTGCGATCTCGGCTCACTACAGCCTCAACTTCCCTGGCTCAAGGGATCCTCCTACCTCAGCCTCCCAGGTAGTTGGGATTACAGGTGCATGCCACCATGCCCAGCTAATTTTTTGTAGAGATGAGTTTTCGCCATGTTGCCCAGGCTGGTCTCAAACTCCTAGGCTCAAGTAATCTTCCTACCTCGGCCTCCCAAAGTGTTGGGATTATAGGCATGAGCCACTGTGCCAGGCCAATTTTCTCATATTTAAAATAGGAGGCTAGACATGGTGGCGCATGTCTGTAATCCCAGCATTTTGGGAGTCTGAGATGGGCGGATCGTTTGAGTTAACAAGTTCGAGACCAGCCTGGGTAGCATGGCAAAACCCCGTCTTTACAAAAAATTAGCTGGGCATGGTGGCGTGTGCCTGAAATCCCAGCTACTCGGGAGGCTGAGGCAGGAGAATTGTTTAAACCCAGGAAGTGGAGGTTGCAGTGAGCCAAGATTGCACCACTGCACTCCTGCCTGGGGACAGAGTGAGATTCCCTCTCGGGAAAAAAAAAAAAAAAAAAAAAAAAAGAATCATGACTTCTTGATCTAAATTGCTGAAAATTCTACATGCAGCTTTTTTTTTTTTTTGAGACGGAGTCTCGCCCTGTTCCCTGGGCTGGAGTGCAGTGGCGGATCTCAGCTCACTGCAAGCTCTGCCTCCCGGGTTCACGCCATTCTCCTGCCTCAGCCTCCCGAGTAGCTGGGACTACAGGCGCC
>NW_012113141.1:8137771-8145734 GCF_000951035.1 Colobus angolensis palliatus | reverse complement strand
CTGGATGTGGTAGTGTATTCCTGTAGTCCCAGCTACTCGGGAGGCTGAGGTGGGAGGATGGTTAGAGTCCAGGAGCAGGAAATTGCAGTGAGCCGGGATCGTTTGAGTTAACAAGTTCGAGACCAGCCTGGGTAGCATGGCAAAACCCCATCTCTACAAAAAATACAAAAAAACTAGCTGGATGTGGTAGTGTATTCCTGTAGTCCCAGCTACTCGGGAGGCTGAGGTGGGAGGATGGTTAGAGTCCAGGAGCAGGAAATTGCAGTGAGCCGAGATCATGCTGCTGCACTCCGGCCTGGGTGACAGAGCCAGACGTTATCTCAGAAGGAAAGAAAAAAGGAACAATAATAGCATTTATAGGTACTTATAGGATTTTTGTGAGGAGTAAATCAGTTAATACATATAAAGCACTTAGAGTAAAAATTGACAGATAATAAGCATTCTTTTTAATGATTAAATGGACAAGGATATTATTAATCTTGAAATGAAACTTGTGATGGTTAATACTGAGTATCAACTTGATTGGCTTGAAGGATGCAAAATATTGACCCTGGGTGTGTCTGTGAGGGTGTTGCCAAAGGAGATTAACATTTGAGTCAGTGGACTGGGGAAGGCAGACCCACCCTTAATCTGGGTGGGCATCATCTAATCAGCTGTCAGAGAATATAAAGAAGGCAGAAAAACCTGAGAAGTCCAGACTGGCTTAGCCTCCCAGCCTATATCTTTCTCCTGTGCTGGATGCTTCCTGCCCTCGAACATCGGACTCCAGGTTCTTCAGCTTTGAGACTCGGACTGGCTTCCTTGCTCCTAGCTTGTAGATGGTCTATTGTGGGACCTTGTGATTGTATGAGTTAACACTAGTTAATAAACTCATATATATATATATATGTATGTATGTGTGTGTGTATATATGTATGTGTATGTGTATATACATATGTATACGTATGTATATGTATATATACTATTAGTTCTATCCCTCTAGAGAATGCTAATGCGAGACCTTTGAGAATAGGAGATTCAGGTCTCACTTAAAATTGCTGCTTCTGAAGGCATGATTCTGACCTTGCCGACTACCTGCCTCTACATCATTATTTGTGGTAAAATCTCTTAGTTTGTTCATGGTTGCATCTAATTCTCTATAAATGTTTCAAGTTAATTCCAGTTAAGGTCTTCACTTTTGAATGTAAATATATAAGAGAATGAGTGTTGACTTTGAATACAAAAATAGTTTTCCATGGAAAAATGACCAAGAAAACAATGATAGATGGAATTACTGCTCTAAAACCTTATTTCCCCTTGGTTTAGTGTATGTGAGTGCATTTAAGAAATTTTTTAGAGACAGGATCTCTCTCTGTCACCCAGGCTCGGGTGCAGTGGTGCCATCACAGCTCACAGCAGCCTTGAGTTCTGGGTTCAAATGATCTTCCTGCCTCAACCTCCTATGTAGCTGGGACCACAGGCATGCGCCACCATGCCCAGTTAATTTTTTTTTTTTTAATAGAGATAGGGCCTCCCTATGTTGCCTAGGCTGGTTTCAAACTCCTAGACTCAAGTGATCCTCCCACCTTGGCTTCCCGAAGTACTGGGATTATAGGTGTGGGCCACTGCACCTGACTCTCTCTCTCTCTCTAGCTTAGTTTAGTAAACCACATAAGCAAATAAACTCAAGTTTCTAGTTGTCAATGATCCTGCCATTGGGATTTAATAATTTAGCATTTCAGATGCTCTCTCTCTCTCTCTCTATATATATATATATAAAAATATGAATTAATGAGGTTTCTGTTATCTTTAGTAAGTTCACTAAATGAAGCATATCACTTTAATCTTACTATAAAGCTGTTCATTTCAACCTGGTCTCTACTTCTTTAAATGTTATCTGCTGCACTCTCTTATCTGAAGAACTGGTTTCCAGTCAGGCATGGTGGTTCATGCCTGTAATCCCAGAGCCTTGGGAGGCTGAAATAGGAGAATCACTTGAGCCCAGGAGTTTGAGACCAGCCTACACAACAGGCTGTCTCTACAAAAAAAATAAAAAGTCAGCTGGGCATGGTGGTGCATGCCTATAGTCCCAGTTACTTGGAAGGCTAACTAAGGTAGGTGGATTGCTTGAACCCGGGAGGTTGGGGCTGTAGTGAGCCACGATAGCACCACTGCACTCCAGCCTGGGTGACAGAGGGACATCCTATCTCAAAAACAGACTAACAAAAAACTGGTTTCCTCTGCTATATTAGCTCATAGTTCACTGACCATCTATGGACTGTCTACCTTTGGTGAGGTTCCTAACCCTGATTCACTCAGTTGAGCACAGGAAAGGAGCTAGGGCTCAGGGCACAAAACTTGGCTGCCTAGGTAAGAGGAGTTATAGAAAAGGCAATATTTTTTTCTGATGATCGCTAGCATCCAGAACTATGCCTGGTATATTATAGGGGCTCAATAAATATATGATGAATAAATGGAGTAATTTTTCATGAATACAAATCTGATATCATTCCCCTGTTAAAAACTCTTCAATGGTTCTATATTGAATAAACTCTTAACTCTAGGATATGAATCCAGCCTATTGTTCAAACTTTACCTTTCCCTGACCAAAAGAGTAACTTTAGTCAAACAGTTACTCTTTGGTCATACTCATGATTTCCCAAATGTGCCATGGTATTTTATTCTTGTGTATATATCAAGTCTACATTTCAAATTGTTTTTCACTCTTAGTTCCAAATAAGGCATGTCTTCTTGGCTATAGTCCTTGGCCTCCAAG
The DNA here is from genome assembly GCF_000951035.1 of Colobus angolensis palliatus. NCBI lineage: Eukaryota > Metazoa > Chordata > Mammalia > Primates > Cercopithecidae > Colobus > Colobus angolensis. Next base: position 8,142,979 of record NW_012113141.1, on the reverse strand, counting down.
CAGAACTGATTATTCTCTTTTATGCCATCACTTATAACCTTCACATACTTCCAGGAAAGTATCTATCATAGTTATAATTACTTCTTTACAAATGTCTTCCCAACTAAACTTTGAGGTCCTTATGGGTAGGAATTATGACTTAATCTTATTCCCAGCTCTTAGTACTGTATCTGGTAGAGAGTAGGTGCTCAATTAACATTTATTGCTGAATATAATGATTATTCCTACTAGATTTTAAGTTCCTTGAGACTGGTGTATGTTTTACATTTGATTCTCTCTCAGAATCTAGTATAGTATGAACTCACTATACATTTTCTGGCTGATATTAAGTAGTAAATAACTGTACTATATTTCTCTAGCTTAGTTTAGTAAACCACGTAAGCAAATAAACTCAAGTTTCTAGTTGTCAATGATCTTGCCACTGGGATTTCATAATTTAACATTTCAGATGCTTGTATAAAAGTAAATCATACAATTACTTGAAATTTAGAAGGAATGAATAAATTCAACCTTGCACAACCTTTCCCAAAAACCTTTCCAGACCTAACTGTGCTGAACACATTCTGGAAATAAATGAAAATATGATTTGATTGTTGCTTTCACTTTCTATTATTCCATCATTTTAAAATGAGGACATATTTATGAGTTGATGAATCTAGATTCAGATCCTGTTTAAAGATAGAAGGCTGACCAGGTGCAGTGGCTCACACCTGTCGTCTCAGCCAAGGTGGGGGGAACACTTGAGGCCAGGAACTCAAGACCAGCCTGGGCAACAAAGCATGATCCTGTTTTGACAAAAAATTTAAAAAACTGTCCACAGAGGCAGTCTACAGATTAAAAAAAATTAACTAGGTATGGTAGCACATGCTCATAGTTCCAGCTACTCAGGAGGCTGAGGCAGGAGGATCCTTTGAGTCCAGGAATTCGAGGATACAGTGAGCTGTGATTGTGCCACCGCACTCCAGTCTAGGTGAAATAATGAGACCCTGTCTCTAAAACAAAACAAAATGAAAACCCCAAAACATAGAATGCTCTCGTGGAGACTTTGAATTAACACTTGATATTTATTTATTTACTTAAAAGGAAATTAACATTTATTGAGTGGCTACTGGTTCTGGCCTTGTGCAAGGAGTTTTCATCTATAATATCCCATGTAATCCTCACGTCAACCCTGCGAAGTAGGTATCATCCCCATTTTTGTTAGATGAGGAACAGGAGGCTCAGAAAGGTTAGGTAGTTTGTCCGAGGACACAGAACCAGAAACTGATGAGCTGGGACCCCATGCTTAAGTCTCAGACTCAGTCCTTGCTCTCTCTCCTACGCTGCCTCTGAGAGGAAGAAGGGAGCACCAACAAAAGCTGCAGTCCTCACACTTCCTGCCTGATGCCCCAACAGCCACCAAAAGCCTGCACCTTCCCACAGATCCTCCCCCCTCCCTTGGGAGGATGCAGTCAGTTGAAGAGATTAAGACACAAATACAAAAATAAATAGCATGGACAAGTCCCCAGCAGCAAGGATGTGCCATCTCCACACTGTGGGAAGGTCACTGTGCCATTCACAGTTGCTGTGGGATGAAGCCCCATGGGCCCTGGGGGAAACTGGGACAATGGCTGCCAAACGCTGGAGTGGGTGGGCTCAACTGGCCTCTCCTGGGTTGCAGAGATTCGAGAACAAAATGTCTGGAGCAGACAGCAGCCGCCCGCCATCCTCCTCCATCTGATCATTTTACCAGTGTTTGTGATCTAAGAAGGATTCAAAATCAGGGGAACACACAAGTTTGTGCTTCACATGTCTCCCTGGTCCTACCTCCAAGGCCCACAGACACCCTCTCCTGCAGGAAAGAGCAGGCGGTTCCCATGGTCACGTCCAGAGTAACCTTGCCCAGGAGCAGTTGCACTCTTTTGGATCTGTGGATGGGCAGCTTGCCAACCTGACCCTCTCTCAGGTCAGCTAGGATAGAAGCAATCTCTGCCAGCCTGCCTTCCTTCTTTTTCTCCTGCTTGATGAGTACCACCGGTCCATCCTTGCCCTGCACCTCTGCCTTGATGGACTGGGTGGTGGGTGGCCAGGGAGAGTTGTCGGGCAGCTGGAGGAACAGCAGCTCCTCCTCCTTGGTGAGGCTCAGCTCCCTGAGCAGCTCTGCCACGGGTATGTCCTTCGGGAGGCCTGGGAGTCTTCCTGGCTGCTCTGGGAGGAGCCTTCATCTTGGCCTCCTCCTCCTCATCTTGTGGCTCCTCTTTCAATTTCACAGTAGGTATACCTACCTCTTCCTTGGGGCCAGCCAGCCAAGGTTTAACATCTGGTTCATCATTTTCGTCCTTAAAAACCCACCCCGAGTGAGCCAATGACAGCTGCACAGGCATGTTTCGAGTGTCATTCCTCAGCCTGGGGTCATCGATGAAATCGTCCTTCTCCAGCATGGTGAGATGTTTCGTGTCCTTGTCCATCTCTTTCTTCTCTTTTTTGATGATGATACGAGAAGGTCCCATGTCTGACACATCCACTGTCTTATCCCAGTTCCCTTTTTTCTTCATTATTTCAGCTGGGCCTTGCTCAAAGATGGAGTGGGACTGGATCACTTCTGGGTGGCCTCATCCCTGTCCATGAACCTCTCTCTGTCCATCTCTGTCCCTTTCACGTTTCTCCTTCTTGACAGCTACTTCTTCCTTGGGTTCTTCTGATTGATGATATTTGGGGTGAAGGTTTTCTTCTTGACCCCCAATTGCAACCCCCAGAGTAAGGTTCCCAGAGTTGATGAAGGGAAGGCGGCCCAGGGTGAAGGGGGTGCCGGTCCCTGCCCGTTGAGCTCCTGGGTCCCAGTCAGGAGGGGTCGGGGCCCTCGCAGAGTGCTGGGTTCGCTCACCGCATTTCCTTCACCTGTGACTAACCTGCCGCCAGCCCTTGGTCTCCACAATAAGTGGAAGTCTGAATGGCAGGCCCTAGGCTCATATTGGCCCCCCCCCTTTTTTTTTCTATTGAGACAGGGTCTCGCTCTTGTCACCCAGACTGGAGTGCGGTGGTGCAATCTTGGCTTACTCACTGCAACCTCTGCCTCCTGGGTTCCAGTAATCCTCCTGCCTCGGCCTCCCAAGTTGCTAGAACTACAGGTGCCTGCCATCACATCTGGCTAATTTTTGTATTTTTAGTAGAGATGGGGGTTTCCCCATGTTGGCCAGGCTGGCCTCAAACTCCTGAACTCAGGTGATCTGCCCACCTCAGCCTCCCAAAGTGCGGGGATTATAGGCATGTGCCATTGCACCTGGCCTGAATTAATACTTGAATTGGATCAAACTAGGGCAATCAAATGAATCCTAGTGATATATGTGGGATTCACCTCATGAGGATGCCATATAAATTCAGGTAACGTCTATATGTATATGATTCTTCTTTATAAAGAGACCATGGACTCTTAGCGCTGGGAGAATAGGAAGAAGCATTTATTAGATAATTTGGACCAAGGCATCATAGTTATAGAAAATACTGAAAGGCCAAACATTAGTTGCTTTCTTTTTAGTGGCTTGGTCCCAATTATTGCAGGAGTAGGACATTATTGGTATTCTAAATGTGACCCTTGTTAAAATCATGTATCTTCTTCTGAGCACAATGGTCAAGATTTTCAAAGTGGATATGTACATACAAAGTTCTTTATTTTTGAAGAAGCAGCTATTTCTAATCATGGACTTTCCCTCAGTAAGACTGTTATTTGAATTGTTGATGGTGGCAATGGAAAATATTTAGAGTTTACAAAAAACAAAACAAAACAAAACAAAAAAACCCAAAACTGCATTAGATAGGAGGGAACCAAAAGTTCCTTTTTTCTCTATGGCATAGAAGAAATCTTAGAGCAAGAAAGCATTTCAGGGATAATAATGCCACAAGGCAATGTCATAGGTTTATACTGAAAGACAAAGTTTTTTTTTTTTTAACAGTGTATACTATACAATAAAATTAAAGTTCCCTAAAGTATGAAGTCAATTTCAATGGGCACCCTGACAATCAAAAACTGATAAAAGTTCTCAGTACTATTTATTGTCCAATAAACTAAACTGGATTCACAGATTACTTGTCTACTTGGAATACAGCAATAAACACCAGTAAACAATGATTTTATCCAATTTAAGCAGAAGTCTTTTCTTTATTGAGTCATTTGCCAATCTCTCTTGCACTTAAAAGCAGATTAAAATGTGTAACATATGGTTAATTACCTGTAAAAACAACAACAATGAAACCTCTCAAGTACACCAATTTTAAAGCTTGGTTGTATTCCTCACCATTCTTTATGAATAGAAGCTGCAGCACCAGGGGGAAAAAAAAGTTGCAGAAATACTTGAAGGATAATACTCATGTTATTCCTTTTTTTTTTTGGAGACAGAGTCTAGATCTGTCACTCAGGCTGGAGAGCAGTGGCATAATCTTGGCTCACTACAACCTCTGCCTCCTGGGTTCAAGCAATTCTCCTGCCTTACCCTCCCATGTAGCTGGGATTACAGGTGCCCACCACCATGCCCAACTAATTTTTGTATTTTTAGTAGAGATAGGGTTTCATCATGTGGTCCAGGCTGGTCTTGAACTCCTGACCTCAAGTGATCTGCCAATCTCAGCCTCCCAAAGTGCTAGGATTACAGGCGTGAGCCACCGCACCCAGGTCCTCATGTTCTTCCTTCTGTTAAAGGATCTAAAGTTGAGGTATAGCTTAGTCAGACATCTGAGGTTCAATAAAGTCTCTGGGCAAAGACACAGCTCTGGGAAAGATTGAATAATCTAAAGAATTAAACTAAAACCAAGAAAATTTAGTCCCTCAATAATAGCGATTGGTAGAAGCAGTTCAGAAATTGAGTTCACACCAGCTTTTGAATTGATCGTACATTTCTCTTCCCAACTCACCATTCAATGCCTTCATCTTGGTAGTTTGAACGGTAAGTCATGGTGGGAGTATTTACACCATGGGAATTAGAAAACACAACAAACTAGGGCTTGGTTTGCTATGAACTGACTGTTAAAAATATATACTAGCATACCGGGTTCCATCTTATAATTAGGCTTTTTTTTTTTTTTGAGACTAAGTCTCACTCTATCACCCAGGCTGGAGTGCAGTGGCGAGATCTCAGCTCACTGCAACCTCTGCCACCCGGGTTCAAGTGATTCTCCTGCCTCAGCCTCCCAAGTAGCCTAGATTGTAGGCACCTGCCACTACAGCTGGCTTATTTT
>NW_012113141.1:8098869-8135940 GCF_000951035.1 Colobus angolensis palliatus | reverse complement strand
CCCAAAGTGCTGGGATTACAAGTGTGAGCCACCGCGCCCGGCCATACAGCTCTTCTTAAGCTACATACGAATTCTAACTCTCAGAGAAAAAAGAAGTCATTAGGTGTCAAGTCTTTATACTTTGCTAGTTATGTTGAACAATTAATAGTTTTCCATCAAACAATACAAGAATCAGTATTTTTGTTTCTGAGAATGAAAGAAGATGGGAGATAATTCATTTTAGGGACATTACATCATATAGCTTTAGAGGATACTATTTATACTCTAGTCTATGCAAATGGCACCTGCTAGACTTGGCCTGTTCACAGATCACAATACTATTTTTACTTCCTCAGATGACCCAGACACCATATACAAACTGGGCATAATATCGCTGTCAGTAGGTTGGTGTCTTTAATTGTGTGTGGTATGTGAAGTCTCAACACTGGTTACGCCTAGGCACAAGAAATTTGTGCTGTGCTAGTTAATCTTGGAAAAAACAAAGTAATGCCAAAAAGTCTCTATTTTTAATGTACTGACAAGCTGTGCTAGTGGTACCCCAAAGAAATAAAAGAAGGAACAACTCCCTCCCAGTCCAGATATCAGTTTGTTCATCTATTTTAATACCTCATTTTAGATAATACAAGTAAATGTTCTATGTGAGTTGTAAAGTGCAACATTAGGCATTAGCAATTACTTTTTTCCTTTTTTTTGAGACAGAGTCTCACTCTGTCGCCCAGACTGGAGTGCAGTGGCGAGATCTTGGCAGCCTCTACCTCCTGGGTTCAAGTGATTCTCCTGTCTCAGCTTCCTGGGTAGCTGGGACTATAAACGCTGGCCACCACACCTGGCTAATTTTTGTATTTTTAGTAGAAGCAGGGTTTCACCATGTTGGCCAGGGTGGTCTCGAACTCCTGACCTCAAACGATCTGCCCGCCTCAGCCTCCCAAAGTGTTGGGACTACAGGCATGAGCCACTGTGCCTGGCCAACAATTACTTTCCATAATATTTTACCACAGTGGCCTCTGATAAGGAAGGGGGAAAGCCTAAATTCTGATTCGCTCAATCTGAAAATCTAGGATCTGAGGGGCAAGTTCACATTTCTGATAGCAATGGCAATACTCTAAACATGCTTTGAGATTGAAGACAACATACACTGGACCACATAGGAGTTTTCTCCTCCTCACAATCAGGTATCTTGGTTTTGAAGGGATGGAGACAGAAATATCTTTTCGACCTTCAGGAAAGTCACGGGGACAAGTTTTCACATTTTTTGAGTTTAAATGTGGCTGGGGAATCTGAAAATGTGAACATTTTATCCAGCATTTCCCAACACTAGAATGTCACTCTAGACTTCAGATAGCTCTTCTTTCTTGACTATACATTAAAAAATTTAGTGGGAAGAAATGGAGACAATTGTTGAAACTTAGCAGGAAGTCTACCATATTAAATACTTAAGTATTAGCCGATTGACTGACAGATTTTTTTTTTTTCTCCTTTTAATAGAGTCTCACTCTGTCGCCCAGGTTGGACTGGTGTACTCAGGACTCACTGCAGCCTCAATCTTTCAGTCTCAAGCGGTCCTCCCACCTCAGCATCCTGAGTACCTAGGACAATAGGTGAATGCCATCATACATGGCTAATTGTTTTAATTTTTTCTAGACAGGGTCTCCCTATGTTACAGAGGCTGGTCTTGAACTCCAGGGCCCAAGTGATCCTCCTGCCTTGTCCTTCCAAAGTGTTGGAAATATAGGTGTGAGACACTGTGCCTGGCTGACAGTAGAATTTAAAAGACTTCTAAGCTAGCAATTAAGTATATTTTCTAATAATCTAATTTTTATGTACTACTTTAACAAAAATAGAGAAAACTTCATTATTTCTTATTTTCTTTCTTTTTTTTATTTTTTGAGAGTCTCGGTCTGTCACCCAGGCTGGAGTGCAGTAGTGCGATCTTGACTCACTGCAACCTCCGCCTCCCAGGTTCAAGTGATTCTCTTGCCTCAGCCTCCCAAGTAGCTGGGACTACAGGCAGTGCGCCACCATGCCCAGCTAATTTTTGTATTTTTAGTAGAGACGGGGTTTCACCATGTTGGCCAGGATGGTCTTGATCTCCTGACCTTGTGATCTGCCTGCCTTGGCCTCCCAAAGTGCTGGGATTATAGGCGTGAGCCACCGTGCCTGACCTATTTCTTATTTTCTTAGTGGGTTACTATGGGAATTACAATTAAAATCCTAAATTCATAACAATCTAGTTTGAATTAATACCAACTTAGCCTGGAGAGTATTAAAAGCCTTCCTCTTATACAGTTCTGTTCCCCTCTTTATGTTGTTGTCATAAATTACATATTTTACACGTCTTTCCATTAACATATAATTTTTTTTTAGGCATTTTTCTTCTTTTTTTTTGAGATGGAGTCTTGCTTTGTCACCAGGCTGGAGTGCAGTGGTGCGATCTCAGCTCACTGCAACCTCCGCCTCCTAGGTTCAAGTGATTCTCCTGCCTCAGCCTTCCGAGTAGCTGGGACTACAGACAGGAGCGTGCCACCACGCCCACCTAATTTTTGTATTTTTAGTAGAGATGGGGTTTCACCATGTTGGCCAGGAATGGTCTTGATCTCTTGACCTCATGATCTGCCTGCCTCGGCCTCCCAAAGTGCTGGGATTACAGGAGTGAGCCACTGCACCCGGCCTAAGCATTTTCCTTTCATGAATGAAAGAAGAGTTACAAACCAGCAATACTGGTTTTTATATTTACTTATGTAGATATCTTTACAGGAGTTCTTTATTTCTTCATATGGCTTTGAGTTACTGTCTAGCATTCTTTCATTTAATCCTGAAACACTCCCTTTTAGCATTTCTTGTAGGACAGGTCTATTAGCAATAATAGAAATGTCTTAATTTTTATCTTTTATCTGGAAATGTCTTAATTTCTTTTATCTGGAAATGTCTTAATTTCTCCTTCACTTCTTAAGGACAGTTTTGCCAGATTATAGAATTTCTGTATTCTTAAGCCTGTTTTTTCACATGGCAAGATACATACATACATACATATATGTATGTGTATATATACATATATGTATTTTTTAAACAAAGAAGCTAACTTACCTAGTAGATTCTCCACAATTCACAATGCATTTTAATCTACTGAAGATGCAAGAAGATAAATTGTAGTGTGGGCTGAGATCAGTGTTGAACTGAAGATAGGAAAGCTTTTCAAGAAATTAGTTGCTGATTGTACCTTGATAATTAAATACACAAACCTATGATCCTTTTAGGCTTACTTAATTAGTATCAAATGAGCTTACTTAATTACAGCTGTAAATTAAATGCATAGGGTTCGCCTCATCTCAAAATAATTATATGTGCATTATAATGTGAATTATGGAACATTAATTTGTAGTTTATCGATTACTCCCTAAACAGAGACTGAAACTCATTAGGACAAAGTTATTATCATAGCAGTTTTGATAAATAGCTCCTAGAAGAGGTTCCTGAATAACGTTTGCATACAAGTTCTTTAAAGGAGAACTATACATGTGTCAGAGTTAGTAGTACACACATTTATTGCAAAGCCCTGGTTCAGAAAAGTGTGCTCCCTGAGGTATTCAGATAAGAGGCATATATGCTTATATGTATGTATACAGTAATATCTCCCTGCTCATTCTGCACAGAGTTAGAACAACTTTTTCAAGTTTATGGTAGAGGCTATAATTACCTTTTAAAAAAATCTTTTAACATAAATAACTACAGATCAAACTCTTACCTCTAGTAAACCAGTTCTTAGCATCCCCCAAATAGAAAAAATAATAGATTATCATATTAAGAAAGCTTCTGTTATGTCTATTATACTCAAGAACCACACAAAGAGGGACATAACTCTATATCATCTGTGGATAGTATACTGTGGGTAGCTATCTTTTTTTTTCTTCCTTCTGCAGTTTAATCTGAGAACAAATATTTGCTGCTAGAAAATGAACAGATAATTATTAAAGGCATAAATACAGACTAATTAGGGAGAGAAAACATTCTAACTCTAGAGGTTTTTTTTTTTTTTTTTTTTTAAAGGAAATGACTATGTTTATCAATTGGGGAGAGCTGAGTACAAACGGAGCTCACTCAATATGCAATTTAATACCTTTTAATTTGGGAAGGAGACTCTAACCGTAAATTAAAATATTTCAAGTGTAATTTCATGAACAGGCCTTAGATTTTTCCTTAAACATAAAATGGATTTAAGTCAAAATGTGAGATTTTCATGATTAAAATAGACAAACTTTTCAGACTAGCCGGCCCTTGTCTTACATGCTTTAAATGTACCCACCGGTTTTCACATTTTCCTTTTCCTGCTCTCTGGTGAGACAATTCCCACTGACCACACCAATAACCGTGGCTGAGCTTATATTGTTTTCCTTCGTTTTTTCTTCAATATTTTGCACTATGAAACTGCTGCCACAAAGCCTGAAGACTGCACTTGATTGCTTACTGTAATACTAACATTTGCTAATTAGGAGTAGTGGCATTATCAGGCTTCAAAAGCAACAGCAGTGAAGGCTGAGCAGCTATGTCAAGGCTTTCCTCAGCATGTGGTATTTTTAACTTTGGCCACCATAGCTTTTTCCTCACTATATTTGTAGTTTTCTGCCATTTTCTCTTTAACTACAGAGACTGAAGGGAAGACCTAAGCATAATAATCCTGTTTTAATTCAGCTCAATTTGGGCCTAAAGCAAACACTGAATTACTCATGATTAATTCTAAGGAACATAACCTACTCTCATGTTCAATGGGTCTATGTTTGAATCTAACTAGTGGCTTCCCCTCATCTTTCACTGCCTTTCAGTCTTTCATTTCTCTGTGTTAATCCCCAAAGTGAAAGAAAAATCATAACTTGTCATTCTCCTACTATACAAAACTTTTGTATTCTGCAACTCACATTTCAAGGAACTTATTATCCTTGTATCATGTGTTCAAATTCAAATTAAATTCAGACCACTCTATAATAAGTGACAAGATGCATGAGGGCACTGTGATCTAGGCAACCATAATTATACAATTATTGATAAAGTTGCTGTTGATAAACAATGCAAAAATTAGGAAATACTATTTTGCAATTAAGTGATGAAGAAAGCTGTTTACTGCCTTCCATTCTATCCTCTGTTAATAAGATTGAAGTTGCAGATGTTCATGTATGCTGCATTGATGTTAAATGGTGCATGATGCTCTAGGTGGTTCCCATAACCTTGCTTTGTCTACTCTGAACTGACTCAATTGATATGATAATATAGAAAAATGCGGGGCTGAACTGGCACAGTTTGCATAGCCTTGAAATCCGCCATTAATGGACAGCCAACTGCTTCTAAAAGTTCTTGTTCAGTTGTCACTGACAACAATGTATTAGACAAACAATATTTTGAAATTAACCACACAGGTAGTGATATCACTTACTGAAGCTTTTATCTCATCAAACAAGGTACACATCAATGTATTTACAAAGCTAGCAATTGGGGACTTTGTGATCTTTTTGGGAGTTCAATTACTATTAGAGTAAGTATTAACATAAAGAAAGCAGAAATCATTCAGGGGTCATAAACAGTGGTAGTAGCACTTGCAGCTTTTTGACACAGGTATATATTTAGAGAAACACCTTTCTCCCTTTCACAAATCCAGTATTTCCATCTCATTATTAAATAAATACTATGTTTTAGATTAAGAAATAAAATCTTCAATGTTGCTCAATATTGCACTTTACTCATAAAAAAATCATCATGTAAGAGACTCCATATAAGACTGGTAGGAATCACTCTGATGCATGAAAATGAAATGACACACTAGAGAACCTCGAACACTGAAGAAAACTGAAACACTTGCAAAAATATACTGAACAGAGAAGAAGTAGAAAAATACCATAAATATAAGGGACAATCAGAAATCTTTGAGTTTAGAATTTATGGGCACATATGGATTAAAGACAGTACATGTGCCTTGGTGCAGGTGGTAGGGGATGGACAATTAAACAATTAGAAGAGAAAAACTGCAAATAAACTACAGGAATACAATTTTGAAACAAAAATTCTAGAAAAGCTAATATAGAAAACTTAGTGCTAATGAAGGTAGAATACAAAGGTGAAACACACTGGGCTGCTCTGTACTACCTAGAAGTTAACATTCAATATTTAACTCCCCAAAGAGCAAATTCCCACATGACTAGTTGGATAAGACATGGGCTAAAGGAATTCAGAGAAGCACCAGATAAAAGAAAATGTGCATACATATAATTAATGTTTTAAAGAAGGGCAGCACAAGTGTTTTTTATTTATTTTGTGTCTTTTTTTTTTTTTTATACAAGTGTTTTTTAAAATAAAACCAGGCTGGGTATGGTGGCTCATGCCTGCAATTCCAGCACTTTTGGGAGGCAAAGGCAAGAGGATCACTTGAGGCCAGAAGGTGAGACCAGCTTGGGCAACATACAAAGCCACATCTCTACAAAAATTTTAAAAAATTAGCTGGGTATGGTGGCGCTTGTTCTCCTAGCTACTCAGCAGCCTTAGGTGAGAGCATTGCTCGAGCCCAGGAGTTCGAGGTTACAGTGATCTATGATTGCACCCCTACACTCCAGCCTGAGCGGCAGAGCAAGACCCTATCTCAAAAATAAACACATAAAAAAACCAATTCTTTCACTTAAGTCAAAGTTTGAACAATAAGCTTGTTTTAACTTTTTGTTTATACTTGGCTTAAATCCTAAATTGAGACCTTTCATTCTGAGCATTAGTTTTATTACAAGACTAGAATATAAACATAAAGGAAAATGGGGCCACTGTACACTGTATCCATCGCCCCTCTGAACTGCACTCATCTCTGTGGGAAGACTGAATCTGTTCATAAGGACTGTACTTCCTATCTGATTAATATCAGATTAAATCTTCAAGAGGAGCTCTTAAAGAACATCTGGTTGAATGTGGTACAGATGCCCCGGTCAGGGTTATCCCTGCTCTCTAACAGTTTCCCAAGCAATCCAGAAGGACAGAAAAATATTAATATGGATTTAAGTAGGTTTCAGGGACTAATGGCAGCCTAGGTAATTCAGACCAACTGTCTTATCAAGAATTAGAACATCTGGACATATTTAAAAAAAATTTGTTTGAAGGCATTGAAGTCCTAACAAAAGAATGAAGAATTACCAGGCTATATATACAGAGGATGACAGAAACCTAGAGAAGTGTCTGGTGTTTGATGCTATTAAGACAAAGTCTGGAACCCAGAGTCTGTCAAGAGAAATGGGCCTAGTTAAAATCTCTTTATCTCAGGGTGGGAATCAAAAGGATTAAGGGTGTGTGAACAGGCAGTAGAAAGACCTAGACAAGGGATTGTAGCTTAGCCACTAATAATCTAAATCCTTAAACTTAAGATTAAGATAAATACAGTGTGCCAATGTCCCCATGCCTGCCAAAAGCAAACATGAATCATCCTATACCTCAAATTATTTCTATAAGCAATTTCGCAAATACAACATATCACCCACAATAAAAAATAAACAGTAATATAAAGAGGCAAGCAGGAAGTTAAAACCAGCAGAAATTACAGCTTAATAAAGCAGTTCCAGATATTGAACTTAAACAGAAACTTTGAAATAACTATGCTTACTGATCAAGAGTTAAAGATAAAATCGAGAATTTTAACAGAGTACTAGAATACAACAGATAGGTTTAAATGGAAATTGAAAATAAAAATTTAGTGGATAGTTTTAATAGAAGCTTAGACACAACTTAAAAAAGAATTAGTGAACTGAAAGATAGAACAGAAGACAATACCCACAATGAAGCCCAGTGAAGACAGATAAGATGCATTCTATATAGTTCCCCAAAGTAGAACTAGAACCTGTGGGTAAAAGTGATCAAGAAGGCAAATTTATATCTAAGAGAAGGAAAAAGTTTCTAACAATTTAGGGTTTATAAAACCAAATGAAATGGACCTCTCAGGTTATGAATGTTTTAGAGAGGGTTTCTGACTTGAGTTGCGAATGGGATAAGATGATCCCTCTGTCCCTTTCAATTTTAAGACCTTAGGATTTAGGTTAAGCATGGTGACTCATGCCTGTAATCCCAGCACCTTAGGAGGCTGAGGTGGGTGGATTGCTTGAGGCCAGGAATTTGAGACCAGCCTGAGCAACATAGTGACAAAGTGAGATGCCTGTCTCTACTAAAAATAAAAAAATTAGTCAGGTATGGTGGCACATACGTGTAGTCCTAGCTACTTAGGAGGCTGAGGTGAGAGGATCCTTTGAACCCAGGAGTTTGAGGCTGCAGTGAGCTATGATCATGCTACTGTACTCCAGCCTGGGTGATAGTGACAGAGTGAGACCCTGCCTTTAAAAAAAAAAAAAAAAAAGAACTTAAGATTTTATAAGAATTCAGAGAGTGATCAGGTAGAAAAATTAAACTCAGGAGAATAAGTTTTGAAAGACCATAGTATGATCCAATGAATGTAAAATTATATAATATGTGTGAATGTAAGCATTCAGTAGAGATGTCTAGAAGTAATCACTAAATTGTTAACAAGTGTTATCTCTGGGGAGAATTTTAGTAAATATTTTATAAGAGGGAATATGGTGAAGATGGTATCAGTAACCATGAGATCAAGAGTATTGCAACTAGGGGTATTACATTAGAGGAGGGGTTCTCAAACTTTTTCTCTTAAAAAATTATTGAGGCCAAGTGCAGTGGCTCATACCTGTAATACCAGTACTTTGGAAGGCCAAGGCAGGAGGACTGCTTGAACCCAGAAGTTTGAAACCAGCCTGGGCAACATAGTGAGACCCTCTTTTTAAGTTAAAAAAAAAAAAAAGTTGAGTCCATCAAAAAATGTAAGCCAGGAAAAAAAAAAAAAAAAAATTGAGGACTCCAAATTTTGTATGAGTCATATTTATTAATATTTACTTTATTAGAAAAAAAAAAAGTTGAGTCCATCAAAAAATGTAAGCCAGGAAAAAAAAAGAAAAAAAAATTGAGGACTCCAAATTTTGTATGAGTCATATTTATTAATATTTACTTTATTAGAAATTAAAATGATCTTAAAAAATTTCTGAATAAACCTACGTTTTACATATTTTAATAACTATATATTCCAAACAAAAATGTTAGTAAAAAGTATGGCATTTAAGTTTTTGCTTATCTCTTTAATATCCAGTTAACAGAAGTCAGCTGGATTCCTATGTCTTTTTTAGCATTCAATCTGTTGTGATATCATACATTATGTAGTCTCTGGAAAACTCTACTGCCATTGAGAGTCGAAAAGGCAAATAATATATTTGAATTACTGTGAAGTAGTTTTGACTCCATAGAAGAAGATTCCTTGAAAAAGCCTCAGAGAGGGCACCCCCAATGAGTCTATACTTTGAGAACCACTGCATTAGATTAAGTGCTGTAGCTGTCACTATGCTGGGAAGGTGGCCTTGTTCACTCTAGATAAGGTATAATTACTAGGAATGTGTCAGTTCTGTTGTGCTCACAGCTGTGGCTAGTGGGATAGGCCAATAAGGAATTCATGTTCTGCAACTTAGAAAAGATCCCAAACAGGCCGGGCGCGGTGGCTCACGCCTGTAATCCCAGCATTTTGGGAGGCCGAGGTAGGCGGATCATGAGGTCAGGAGATCAAGACCATCCTGGCTAACACGGTAAAACCCTGTTTCTACTAAAAAAAATACAAAAAATTAGCCGGGCATGGTGCCGGGTGCCTGTAGTCCCAGCTACTTGGGAGGCTGAGGCAGGAGAATGGCGTGAACCTGGGAGGTGGAGCTTGCAGTGAGCTGAGATAGCACCACTGCAGTCCAGCCTGGGCGAAACAGAGACTCCGTCTCGGAAAAAAAAAAGTGAAAGCAAGCTGGACAACAAAGAATATTTTAGACTTCCCTAGTCAGATAAAGTACCACTGTGCTGATCCTTTTATGTAATAATGGGCCTGAATTACATACATACCCCAACCTGTAATTTCTTTTTCATTGTTAGAAACAAGTTTTATATAAATGCATTAGACAAACTATACTAGCTGAAGCCTGACATAGAAGAACCAATAAAGGTCTCCAAAGTGAAGACAGACTTATCTCCATATTAGAATACTAATAACTTAAGACCAAGATAGAAACCCAACCCAAGACAGATGGTCTGAAACCTGCAGAGCATGGCAGCTGCCCCTTTCTGGACCACCAAAAAATTATTTATTTATTTTTAATTTTTAAAAAGTTATTTTTTTTTAGTAGAGATGGAATCTTGCTATGTTGCCCAGGGTGGTCTCAAACTCCTGGGCTCAAGGGATCCTTCTGCCTTAGCCTGGGATTTCAGGCATGGGCCATTATGCCTAGCCAACAGAAATTTTTAAAAATAAAATAGTAAAGGGTCCACAGCCTACCTTCTACTATGAAAGGCATGATTTAGCCCATTTGATCACAAAGAAAATTAACAGGCCCTTGAGACTCTCTCCCTAATTTTGAAGACTTAAAAGAACCCAGTCACAGGTGTTGCAGACACCATTTTCTTCCTTAATTGGGAAGTCAAAGGCTCTATTTCAGATAATTTACTACAACAGTTTGGTGCCAGAGTATTTTTAATCTTTTTCCCATGGTATTACATCCTAGCAGTGAAATAATATTTTATATTTGCCTAGTCTTTAAAAATAAAAAGTCTGAGAGAATGGTCTCTATGAAATAAGAATTATATCCTATTCATCCAATAATTCTTTTAATACGACATTCCTATTACATTAACATCTAGACCTGGGCTTGTTAAAATATGGCCTGTGGGCTACATCTGGCTAGCTGCCTATTTTTATAAATAGAGTTTTATTGGAATACAGCCACACCCATTTGTTTACATAGGGCTGTTTTCACGCTACAGAGGGGGAGTTGAGCACTTGCAACAGAGGTAGTATGCCCTGCAAAGCAGACAATAATTACTATTTGACCCTTTACAAAAAGTTTGCCGACTCTTGATTTAAACATGTAGTCTATTAGAACTGAAAGATACATTAGAGATTCTTTAGCTACTCCTTTCACTTTACAGTTGAATAAAATGAGACCCAGAGAATTGAAAAACGGAGCACACAGAAGACAAGTGGAAGCTTCCTAGCACATGGGATTCCCTCTTTGTTATATTCCAGCTTACTCATTCCACACAAGGAAGGCTCTGCCTAAAGCAAGAGTCCTGCCGAGTCTCTTAAAAGCCACATATGGTGTTGGCACAGAAATTGTTTTTTCAACACCTGGGTGACCAGGCTGTGTGGGTCCCAGGAGTGCACCAGTGCCCTCAGCTTCAGCTTTAGCCAATCCCTGAGGAGTTAGATCTGAGAGAGAGCCACTTTCAAGGCCCTGCCTCATTAGTTCCTGCTGCTACCGATCTAACTCAGAGAAAACTGGTCCTTCCCTCATGCCTACTGCACCAAGGCCAGTCTTGGGTAAAGAGGCTTTGTTCATAGAGGATTTGATAATTAAGTCATCACTGTACTAATAAAACCCCAGAGCTTCAGCCAGTAGTAGTCTATGCTACTTAAGGGTTGCTGAATTTGTATGTTTGTAACTGAAAGGAATATATTATTTTAGAAACAACTGATATGTTTTTTAAAGTATGAAAATAAGATATGGAAAATACAAGAGTATCTAATATCTTACCCCCAGCACACTGGCATACTCACTCTTGCTACTTTGTTTTTGTTTTGTTTTTTTTGGTTTTGAGATGGAGTCTCGCTTGCTTGCTATGTGGCACAGGCTGGAGTGTAGTAGCAAGATCTCAGCTCACTGCAACCTCTGCCTCCCAGGTTCAAGCTCTTGTCCTGCTTCAGTCTCCCATGTAGCTGGGATTACAGGCACATGCCACTACGCCTGGCTAATTTTTGTAATTTTAGTGGAGATGGGTTTTACTGTATTGGCCAGGCTGGTCTCGAACTCCTGACCCCTCAAGTGATCCACCCGCCTCGGCCTCCCAAAGTGTTGAAATTACAGGTGTGAGCCACCGTGCCCAGACTCTCTTGCTACTTTGTAATAGCAGGTAATTTTATATTCTGATTTGTTTATACTTAAAGTCCTCAAATCCTAAGTAATGAAGTTTCACAAAGTGAATGAACCCACCGTGTTGGTTTATTTTTCATGTAACGTAATATATACAGTTTCAAGTTGCTACCTTATTTTTAATGATGGCTTGAGTAAACAACACACTTTACCTATTATTTTTAGTTTGCTTTCATTTTTTTCACTATTATACATAAAAGTGACATGAATGTCTTCACATGTAGATGCTCCCAGATTTTTGATTATTTAGATTAAATTCCAAGAGCTGAAATTGCTGGATAAAAGGATATGAAAAGTTTTACCAATTTATACTGTAGCAATATTAAGAGTATATGACTATACCCTAAGCATCAAATAACAATTCTTTTAAAAGATTCTCCTATCTCACATATTCCAATTTGAACTTCTTTATGAAAGTCCCCTATGTCTTCTAACATATCCAGGTTCAACCTACAGAGTAATCTTCAGTAAGTAGAGCTCTGCTGAGTGTGGTGGTTCACGCCTATAATCCCAGCACTTTGGGAGGCTGAGGTGAGTGGATCACTTGAGTCCAGTAGTTCAAGACCAGCTTGGGCAACATGGTGAAACTCTGTTTCTACAAAAAAATAAAAAAATTAGCCAGGTGTGGTGGCGTGCACCTGTAGTCCCAGCTACTCAGAAGGCTGAGGTGGGAGGATCGCTTGAGTCTGGGAGGAAGAAGGGGTTGCAGTGAGCCACGACTGTGCCACTGTACTCCAGACTTGGCAACAGAGAGAGACCCTGTCTCAAAAAAACAAACAAAAACAATAACAAAAAACATAAACTAGAGCTCATATTAGTCTCACCCACAAGCAGGATGACACTGCCAGAAAGCCATTAAAAGTCTGATTTTAAAAGAAAAGCTCATTAATAAAAGCAAAAATGTACAAAGGTTCAAATAAGTTTGATTGATTGAGACATGGTTTCACTCTACTGCCCAGGCTACAGTGCAAGTGGTATGATCATAGCTCACTGTAACCTCGAGCTCCTCGCCTCATGTGATCAACTACCTCAGCCTCCTGGGTAGCCAAGACTACAGGCATGTGCTACCATACCTGGCTAATTTCCATATTTTTTTTTGCAGGGTCTCACTATGTTCCCAGGCTGGTCTTGAACTCCTGGTCTCAAGTGATTCTCCAGCCTCAGCCTCTCAAAGTGTTGAGGTTACAGGTGTGAGTCACCCTACTAGGCCAAAAAAGCTTTATTGAAAGTATTTACTAATGATATGGAGCATGTAAGATATTGATCTTTCTGCATCTCTCGCAAAAAAAAAAAAAAAAAAAAATCAAGCTAACATGGTATTGATACATTATATAAAACCTGCTTAAAACCCACTTTAACATTCAGTCCATAGAAATCAACTCAAGAAAAATAATCATTCAGAATTAGCATAAATTTACAAATCTATATCTTAATACAGTGTTTAACGTCAAGACTCTACTTTAAATATCATGACACTCAATTTATTATACCTCAGGTAACCTACATTGCTTCAAGTCCTGTATACATATTTTTAAATGGCCATCTCTTCTTTACATGGATAATGGTATAGGACTTAAAATAGTATATCTGACCATTCCAAGATGAAAGTCATCTCTTTTGCTAACATCTTTATTGAAGCATGATTGACATAAAATAAACTGTACTATCTAAGTGTACAATTGGAAAATTTTGAATAGGTATTACTCATGAAGCCATCACCACAATCAAAATAACAAACATACACATCAATTCTAAAAGTTTCTTCGTGTGTCTTTGTAGGGTCTCACCCCTTCCTGCCCTCTATCCCTAGGCAGTCACTCATCTAGATTCAGCAGTCTCAAGGCTTGATTTGGATTTCTAATCAATTATCCTTTAGTGATTCAGGTAATACTGCCTATACCCAGTGGGTTTTGTCTCCACAAATGACCATCTAATTTGAACAACAGAGGTTACTTTCTAGGAAAATTTCTGAGCTACAGATTCCCTAAACCAAAAGCAGCCTCAACTATTCTGCTAAGCACTGCACCAGTCTTCTGTAGAGACTGACAGCCTTCTCATATATCAATGCATAATTATAGACTTCCAGCATAGCTGATGGTTGGCGGTTCTTGGATCAACAATATTTTAAAACAAATGAAAGAGGAATTAACTTGATTATTTAGAACCAGGTCTTTAGAACATTCACAGCAATTCTGTTTCTTCTTCAGTTATGCTATACGTATTTAAAGATTTTTCTTTTCTTCTGAGTTAAGAAAAATATTCGTTCAAGTCGTCTTTTTTCTTTTAAAGTTTGTCATTTTTGAAAAAAACTGTGCCAATGGTCAGTATCAATTCTTGGTTGTTGACTGGCTTTAAGAAGCTATCATGATTATTTTATATTCAGAATTTCATTGATGAAACACATCTAGTGCTATTCTTCACACACACACAAAAAGACCTCCTAGGTATTTTATGTCCACTCAGATGAAAAGTGTCTATAAGTTATATAATTCTTAATATTGGGTTTATCATTATTCTTCTAGTCACTTAAATTCAAAATATTAAGGTCATACTTGTCTTTTTATAAAGTCACTAAATCCTGTTTCATCTCATATAGTCACCATATCTTTCACGTCTTTTGCCCTTAGTGATGTGATCCTTATCTTTCTAGCTTCTGTACCTATGCTTATCTTGCACATACAGACATACTGAACTATGTCCCCCAACTCACCATGCTCTACTCTTCTTTGCCTATAAGTTTATATGTGCTGTTTCTTCTGGCTAGAATGTTGTTCTTTGCCTTCTTTGTTTGGTAAACTGTAATTACTCATGTAAGGTTAAATCTTATCTAAAGCATGTCTTAGACTCCTCTATATTATTGGCTGCTTCCACTTCTTGTGTCCTTAACACCCTAAACATTCATCTATTATAGTTCTTATTACAACAAATTGTCATTATTTTTTCACACTTCTATATTTCATATATTGTGAGTTCCTTGAATACAAAGATAAAAATGTATACTCCTTTACCAAGTACATAGAACACAGTAGGCCCTCAATCTCCGTAGATGTAGAATCAATACATTTTATTATCTTTTTTTTCCACGAGCTTGCTATCATTTTAATTCAATTCCTACTGGTGCTTATCTAAATTGTTTCCAAATTGATCCATTTGATAACAGTCTCTACCTCCTCTAGTCTAATTTGTACACTAGCATGGGATGATATTCCTAAACCACTGTTTTGAACATATTATTCCTCTGCTCAAAACCTTTCAATAGTTTCCCACTTCCCTTCAAATAAGACCCAGCTCTGTAGCCAAGTACTCAAATCTCACTGTAATCTAACCCTAAGTTATCTTTTTTACTTTATCACCTATTAATGTTTCTTATATTAATTCTACACTAGTCACATAGAAATACTTACTTTTCTGGAACATTTTATAATTTCTATTATTATTATTCTATTTTTGTTGGATTTTAACTAAAAAATAATTATCTATTGCCCTTTGAAAGTAGACTTTTCTTTTTTTTTTTTTTGAAACAGGGTCTCACTCTGTTGCCCAGGCTGGAGTGTAATGGTGTGATCATGGTTGACTGTTGCTGTGTTGAACTCCTGGGCTCCACGAACCCCCTTGCCTCAGTCTTCTGAGTAGCTAGGACTACAGGCATGTGCCACTGTGCCCAGTAATTTTTTTTTTTTGGTAGAGATGGGGTCTTGCTGTGTTGCCCAGGTTGGTCTCAAACCCCTGGCCTCATGCAATTCTTCTGCCTTGGCCACCCAAAGTATTGCGATTACAGGTGTGAACTACTGTACCTGGTCTGAAAGCAGACTTTTAATTGAAATATGACATATACAGAGAAGAGTACAAATTGGAAGTCTGACCTTGGAAGTGTTGGCCTTTAGACTAAATAGAGAGTTCTAGACACCCCTAATGAGTCTAGCTTGCAGCCAACTTACTATCTTAATGTAGCCAAAAAGTGACCACTGTCAAGACCAGTAGAACTACTCAGCTGAGCCTAGCCTTGATTGGAGAATCATGAGAAAATAAACTGCTGTTTTTTATGTTACAAATTTATGGAGTGGTTCATTATGGTGAAAAAGGCCCTCCTTGCAATTACTAATCACCATCAAAAGTAACTTGAGGCCTATTTTCATTGACTTTATACAAATGGAATCACATAGTACATACTCTTATGTTTATATAAAATGTTTTAATGTCACCTTCATCACTGAAGGAAAATATTGCTGGAGATAGAATTCTGGGTTGGCAGTTTCCTTTCAGCATTTCAAAGATGTTCCACTTTCTTTTGATTTCCACTGTTACTGATAAGGAATCTGTAGTTGTTCATATAATTTCCCATTCTATGCAATGTGCTATTTTGCTCTTCAATATCTTCTCTTTATCTTTTGGTTTCAGTAGTAGTCTAACTATACGTTTAGGTGTGGTTCTCTTTGTATTTATTCTGCCTGTGGTTCACAGGGCTTCCCAAATCTGTAAGTTCATGTCTTTCACCAGAAGAGGGAAACCTTACAGCCATTATTCATCAAATATTTATCTTGCCTCATTCTCTAGCTCCTTTCCTTTTGAGACTCCAATTATGGACATGTTAGGCCCTTTGTTACTGTCCTAAAGGTTACAGAAGCTCTGTTCACTGTTTTTTTTTTTTGTTTTCTGAGATGGAGTCTTGCTCTGTTGTTTAGTCTGGAGTGCAGTGGCACTATCTCGGCTCACTGCAACCTCAGCCTGCCAGGTTCAAGTGATTTTCCTGCCTCAGCCTACCAAGTAGCTGGGACTACAGGCGTGTGCCACCATGCCCAGCTAATTTTTGTATTTTTAGTAGAGACGGCATTTCACCATGTTGGCCAAACTGGTCTTGAACTCCTGACTTCAGGAGATCCACCCACCCGGACCTCCAAAAGTGCTGGGATTACAGGTGTGAGCCACTGCATCCTGCCATGTTCATTGTTTTTTCCTCTTCATTTTCCACACTTGATAATTTCTACATACCTTTATTCAAGTTTGCTTCTTGTCATATTTAAATTACTGAAAGAGTACCTAATCTTTTATTTCAAAAATACTTTCAGTTCTACAATTTTCATTTTTTAAAGTTTCTATTTGTCTGATGAGATTTTTCTAATTGTTTATCCATTATGAGCATACTTTCCTCTACATCTTGGAGTATAGTTAAAATAACTATACAGAATTGCTTTAAAGTCCTTGTCTGCTAATTCATACATGAGCATCATTTCAGAGTTAATCTCTATTGATTGCTTTTGTTCTTCAGTATGTGTATTTGTTTGTCTCATAATTTTTTATTATACCCTGGATACTGTAATTGAGATGCTATAGAGCAGGAACTGTCAAACTATAGCCTGTGGGCTAATCACTTGTTTTTCTAAATAAAGTTTTAGTGCTATGCAGCTACCCCCATTTGTTTACATATTGCCTGTGGATGTTTTTACACTACAACTGCATTGTTGAGTAGTTAGAACAGAGACCACATGCCCTGTGAACCTAAACTATTTATTCTCTGGTCCTTTAAGAAAAAAATGCCGGCCGGCATGGTGGCTCACACCTGTAATCCCAGCACTTTGGGAGGCTGAGGCGGGTGGATCACGAGGTCAGGAGATGGAGACAATCCTGGCTAACACAGTGAAACCCTGCCTCTACTAAAAATACAAAACCAAAATTAGTCTGGCGTGGTGGCGGGCGCCTGTAGTCCCAGTTATTCAGGAGCCTGAGGCGGGAGAATGGTGTGAACCCGGGAGGCAGAGCTTGCAGTGAACCGAGATCCCGCCACTGCACGCCAGCCTGGGCCACAGAGGGAGACTCGGTCTCAAAAAAAAAAAAAAAAAAAAAAAAAATGCTGACTCTGTTGTAGAGTCTAGTCAAATACGTTTCTAAGGAGAGATTATTATTTTTTTAAGTAGACAAGTGAACTTGGCTAGAATTAAATTCCAAATTCTGCACCCCAGCAATGGACAATGAGACATCTTTACTAAGTTCTTTAAGTCTTAGCTGGGCTGCTAGGAATCCACTCTGCATATGCATAATTCAGGGGTCATCCAGAGATTTGGACAAGGTCTGTATGTAGAATTTAGGGCTACCTCTGTATGGTTTTTCTCCTTTCTGAAATTTCCTTACTCACTTTTTACCTAAACTCTTCCTCTGGATCTTCAAGTCAGTAAGACTGCATATTTTCTACCAAATTTTAGGCATGCTACTTGGTGCCAACTTGGGCTGGCCCTAGAGAAAGAGTCATAAAAATAGGAAATCTGCTCAAAGCCATTCTCCTCCAAGTATAGACTCTCCTTCAGTTTCTGCCCAATTTTCATTCTTCTCCAGTGTCTCCAGGTAGTTGGTTTTGTAATATTTTGTTAAGAGTTATAATTGCTACCGGAAGAAGGACTGGTCTGACATGAGCTATTCCTACCTTATTTAGTTTGGAATTCTGTGTATACTCTTTTGGGTCTGACTTTGTTCCACATTATGTTTGTTCTATTCATTCATATTGTTGAGTGAGTGGTAATCCATTCATTCTCTCTTCATTATGAATGCTATCACATAAATATATAATATATTCAGTTTACTCTTTATGGACCTTTGGGGTTGTTTCCAATTATTTTGGTCATTGCAAATAGTGCTGATATATTTGTTGTAGCAAAAGACTAGAAATACCAAGATGTATATCAAAAGAGGGTTAGTAAAATAAAGTATGTTGTGACAAGAAAATGAAATATTATGCAGCTATAAAAAATGGAACCATCTCTAAGATATATTAAGCAAAAAGGCAAAGCATGGAACAATATGTATAGCTGACATTCAGTGGAAGCATTGGTTCACTCTGGGAAAGGGCTGATAGATGGGGAACATCTAGAAGGAAGAATTTCATACTGTGTGAATATAATGCCTTGAAAACACAGATTAAAAAACCTACAGACGAAAACATTCCCAATATATTGTGTACATCATTCCATGTTCATAAAAATTAAAATACTAAATCAATTTCCATCTTATGTATATATTAATAAATTCTCTATGGCTGAACATTTAGATTAGGATGAACTAGAGCTCTGTGAAGTGATATGAAAAAACTTCCAGAATATATTATAAAGTGAAAAAAGGAAAAAACATATCAACAGTATGTCACTTTTCAAATAAAAAGGAAGGAGAAATAAGAAAATGCTCATGTATCTACTCATCTGGGCATAAATAAATACAGGAATGAAATTCCATTAACTGAAGAATAGGTAAATAAAATATTATATGTCTATATGTAGAGAGCTGAATAGTGTTGCCCCTGAATTCATGTCCATCTGGAACCTCAGAATGTGATCTTATTTGGAAATAAAGCCTTTGCAGATTAATTAGTTAAGATGAGGTCACACTGGATTAGATTAGGCCCTATATCCAACTATTGGTGTCTTTAAAATAAAAGGAGTGGGCACAGAAAGATACACACGGGGAAGAAGGCCATGTGAAGACAGAGGCAAATACTGAAGTGATACAGCTACAAGCCAAGGAATGCCAACGATTGATTGCCAGGAGCCCAGTAGCTAGTAAGAGACAAGGAACAATTTCCTAGAGTTTTCAGAGGGTGCAAGGCCCTGCTGATACCTTTTATTTTGGACTTCTAGTCTTCAGAACTGTGACATAATACATTTCTGTTCTTTTAAGCCACTTACTTTGTGGTAATTTGTTATGGCAGCCCTAGGAAATGAATAAACATGCAATAGAATGTTATATGGCAATAGAAAGAAGTAAAACACTGACACATGCTATAATATGGATAAACTTTGAAAACATTATGGTAAGTGAAAGAAGCCTAACACAGAAAACCGTATATTGTAAGAGTCCATTTATATGCAATTTCCAGAAAAGGCAAATGCATAGTGCAGAAAGTAGATTAATGGTTGCTTAAGGTTGGAAGAAGATGGGTGAAGCTGGAGAGAGACAGTTTCTGGGATGATGAAAATGTTCTAAAATTGATTGTGGTGATGGTTGCACAACCTATGAATATACCAAAAAAATGAATTGTATACTTTAAATAAGGAAATTATATAGTGTCTGAATTGTATCTCAGTGAAGCTGTTAGGAAAAAAAAAAAAAGAAGAAGAAGGAATACAGAAAAGCCAAAAACTGAGATTGGTTACCTACAAGAGGTAGGTGGGAACAGGGTGGGAAGAACATTAAAACAAGAATGGCAAAAAAGTAATGTCAGGGAAGTGACACTTCCTTTACTATATCTTTGTGGATAGTTCTTGACTTTTAGAACCATGGTAATATTTTCTATATACTTAAAAAACTTAATTAAAATTAATCATGACATGTGATTGTGTGAGTTCCTCATTTTGCTCTGCTTATATCGTTCCCTGGTCTTGATGGTTCAGACTGCACATACAGAGTTGGGGTAACAGCTCTAAGCCAGTCCTGAACTCTGTGGTGTTGGATTGCAATAGGTGATACTACTGTGTACTCATGTTTTAAAAATATATACACAGGGCCAGGTGCAGTGGCTCACGCCTGTAATCCCAGCACTTTGGGAGGCCAAGACAGGTGGATCACCTGAGGTCAGGAGTTTGAGACCAGCCTGATCAACATGGAGAAACCCTGTCTCTACCAAAAAAAAAAAAAAAAAAAAATTAGCCAGGCATGGGAGGCTGAGGCAGGACAATCACTTGAACCTGGGAGGCAGAGGTTGCAGTGAGCTGAGGTTGCGCCACTGCACTCCAGCCTGGGCAACAAGAGTGAAACTCCTTCTCAAAAAAAAAAAAAAAATTATATATATATATATATACACACACACACACACACACACGTTAAATATAGACATAGATAGAGATAGATATAGATATATGTATAAATTCTTAGTATACAATAAAAGAAACCAGGGCTTCTTGGAGAAATTCCTATTTCATAGCTGGGGCAAGGAAAACACAATGTGAACCTGGAGATCTTATGATGTCAGAATGTAAGGAAGTCAGAAAATAACTGTAGTACATTGGAAGTTCATAAGAACCAACTTGAAGGCACTTCCAATGGTCAAATCTAGGACAATCTGAGGAGCACAATAAATAGTTGTAGTGATATATTCTAAATAATAGAATAAAATATTCATGAGTCCATATGATATAAATAAGTAAATGAATAAACAAAAAAAGGGGAAGAAAAAGCTCTTTTCTATTAATAAGTGTATAATTTTGAATTAAGAAGTTTATAAGGAATAATAAAAGTAAAATATAATTCTTTGGCTAATAGCACAGCAATAATTATTTCAGGCAAGATTAATCAATATATGTATGGAAGACATATCTCGAAGTACCTCCTCATGAGATATTTATTCATTAAGAAGGGAAAAATACTAACTTTACAATGGAGAAAACGGGCAGGCACCACTTTAACCAAGTAAAGTGAATCAATGTCAACATCACTACTATCGAGGCTAACTGGTATCACATATCTTTGAATATGATTCACTGAGAAGAGCATATTATTTCTGTGGTATTCTTGCCAAAAATGCATAATGTGAATTTTATCACAGGAAAACATTAGTCAAACAAAAATTGAGAGACATTCTATAAAATAACTAGCCAGTACCCTTCAAAAGTGTTAATGTTAAGGAGGAGAAAAAAAGACTGAAGAATTATGCCAGATAGCAACAGAATAAAAGAATATGATTACCTAGTAAGCACAGAGTAGAATCCTAGACTGTATCCTGGACCAAAAAAAAAAAGTAGGATAATTGGGAACATCTGAAAAAGGTCTGTAGCTTCAATAATAGTATCACATCTATAGTAGTTTGCTGGTTTTAAAATTTTATTATTTATTTATTTGAAAAAAATTCTACCTATTTATTAACTCCTTGGTTTTGATAAATGTACTCTGGTTATATAAAATGCTAATGTTTGGGAAAGCTGGATGAAGGATATATGGAAAATATCTACTATTTTTACAACTTTTTTTTTTTGCTGCAAAATGAGAAGTTAAAAAAATTAAAAAATTTAAGACCAATGCTATGAAGAACATTCTTGCATGTAAATCTTTGTGCATATGTTAAATTATTCCATAGGATTAATTTGTAAGTAAAGTTACTGAGTCAAAGGATATGCATATTTTAAGGCTTTTGGTATGTATTCTCAAGCTGTCACCAAGAAAAACTGTACACCAACATTTATCCCACTAGTAGTGGGTCTTAATGTTTCTCAGATTTCTAAGATGTACCTGCTGATATCTAAGGTCATTTCTAGTTATATTTTGCATCAAAATCTCATTTGTGTTTCACAAACCAGTTTACATGTCACTTTTAAAATACACTGTTTCTAAAATACACTGTTTCTCTGATCACCAGTGTGATGTGAAGTCATGCATTATTTCTATAGTACATATTTTGGTAAAATTCACATAATCTTTTCTACATACTGTCTTCTAGCGTACACTTCACAAGCAGCAGCTCTTTGAAGTAAGGGCCATATACCTTTGTATCCAATTATTCAAATATGGTATGCATAGCAGTGGTTTAATTTAGCACTGCAGTAGTTAAGTTGCAACTGGCTTCCTATCATAGACATGTTCAGATACCTTATCTGCTGACATTTCAAGTCTTAATTTTGCTTGCGTGAGCTCCTCATTTTGCTTTGCTCATATCTTTCTTGGGTCTTGATAGTTAAGGCTGCACTTACTTACAGAATTGGGGTAACAGCTCTAAGCTAGTCCTGACAAGGGAAGAATACAAATCAAGAATAGGGTGCCCTGTAATCCCAGTGACTCAGGAGGTCAAAGCAGGAGAATCACTTGAGGCCAGGAGTTTGAGACCAGTCTGGACAACACAGCAAGACCGTCTCTAAAAGAATTTTAAAAAATTAGACAATATGGTGGCGTGTGCCTGTAGTCCTAGCTATATGGGAGGCTGAGGCAGGAGGATTGTTTCAGCCCAAGTGTTCCAGGGTGAAGTGAGCTAAGATCACTCCACTCTACTCCAGCCTGGGAGACAGAGTCTCTTGAACTTAAAAAAAAGGAAAAAAAAAAAAAAGAGTAGGGTGCAGAATTATTTCTGACATCCAGATGTAAGTTGTGATGATCCAATTGTGACTGCAAAGCTTCTGTTCTAGCTTAATAAATTGTATTCTGCACTAATCCTAGGAACTGGGATGAGCTTTGGTCTAGATTCCCTGTCTTTAGCTATGACTGATTATCTCTCCTAGTCTCTGCCTTCTAAAACTAGACTGCTCTAACTCCGAGGTGTTGGTTAGGCATTTTAATGCTTGCCAGTTCCTGACAACCTTTCTTCTCAGAAGACCAATATAATTCCTTTTATATAAGAATAGACTTCTCCAAGTGACACTGGTTGTCTAAGAAATAGCTTTTTCCAGTTTTCTTCTGCCACTCTCAGCTCACACAATATCTTGGTTGTATTCATACTAGAAGTGATGAGGTTGTTGTATGCCTTTGGAGTTAGATTAGTGCTCCAAAAAGGATGCATAGTGGTTTGGTTGAATAGCAAAGTCAGTAAAGTGGAGCCAGCAGGACCTGAAAAAAACTTAATCTAGGTGAGAAAGGTGAGATACAGAACATCTGCCTCACCTGGATTAAGTTTTTTTCAGGTCCTACTGGCTCCACTTTACAGACTTTCCTATTCAACCAAAGCACTATGCCTCGTTCCTGGACCATTAATCTAATTTCCATAATCCTATTTAGTGCAGCTTTGGCTTGTGAACTACT
Source organism: Colobus angolensis palliatus (assembly GCF_000951035.1). NCBI lineage: Eukaryota > Metazoa > Chordata > Mammalia > Primates > Cercopithecidae > Colobus > Colobus angolensis. The sequence continues at coordinate 8,112,211 of NW_012113141.1, read as the reverse complement.
AAAACAGCACAAGAGGTCAACATCCAAGAACCATGACTGGCATGACTCATCTGAAGAGAAATGATCACCTCAATAGAAAACAGGTATTTCTATTTTTCCTTGTTAGGTAAAATCTAGAAAAACTAGAAGAAAAAAGCTGATGCTTTGAGCCTGAATTGAGACTATCAAATACATAGTAACACATGGAAAGCTGAGTTGCAAATAGATCCCAGATTAAATGTCAGAACTGTCAATGGTGACAAATGTCTCTATGTATAGACAGTTTACAAGTGGCATGCTGGGTTGGGTTCTTAATATCACCTGTCAAAGAAACCTAATGATCCCCATTATGATCCACCTCATATGCTCAAATACCAACACAATGGCTTCTAAAAGCTTACTGCAGTCAACTGTTCAGTTAAAAAACATTGTGGTAGGCCGGGTGTGGTGGCTTACGCCTGTAATCTGAGCACTTTGGGAGGCTGAGGCAGGGTGGATCACTTGAGGTCAGGAGTTTGGGACCAGCCTGGCCAACATAGTGAAACCCAACCTCTGCTAACAATACAAAAAAAAAATTAGCCAGGTGAGGTGGTGTATGCCTGTAATCCTAGCTTCTTGGGAGGCTGAGGTGGGAGGACTGCTTGAACCCGGCGGGGCGGAGGTTGCGGTGAGCTGAGATTGTGCCACTGCACACTCCAGCCTGGGTGACAGAGCAAGACTCCATCTCAAAAAACAAAACACAACAACAACAAAAAAAAATTGTGAATTTCTTTCCCCTGCCCAAAACACTCTTTGTACTTAAAAAAAAAAAAAAAAAGTCAACAAAATAAATCTGAATATGTAGAGCAATGTTAAAGTAAAAATTGATAAACCTGAGGCCATTTCAAAAGAAAGCTTTTTTTCTTTAGATGGGGTCTCACTCTGTCACCCAGGCTGGAGTGCAGTAGCACAATCATAGCTCACTGCAGCCTCAAACTCCCTGGCTCAAGTGATCCTCCCACCTCAGCCTCCTAAGTAGTTGGGACTATAGGTGCGCATCACCATGCTGTGCTAATTTTTTACTATTAGTAGAGATGAGGTCTCGCTATGTTGCTCAGGCTGGTCTCGAACTCCTGAGTTCGAGGGATCCTTCTGCCTTAGCCTCCCAAAATGCTGGGATTACAGGCAGGAGCCAAGAAAGCTTTTTTTTGATTACCCTGTGTGCCAAATTCTCAAAGTAGTGAGAGCCAAGTCTCCAAAAAGCTTATATATATATATGCTATAACAGCCTAAGGTCTAAATGCTTTAACAGATCCCTGAATAGTCAACTGCAAAAATACTATTTATTTGATCATAACAAATAGCAATGTTGATCCTTCATAGTAATCATGTAATGATCTCTAATTTATGGTAGAAATAAAATGATAAATCTTACTGCAAGACACAGAAAATCGAGGCCATGGATTATGTTCCACAATTTATGGGAATATTCAGATTAACCAGCAGTACAGACAGAAATATGAACCTTGCTAGGGATCCATATAACTGTTGCAGAAAACTACCCTTTGTTCTCCACTCATTTCCCACATGCAATCTTCCTTAAGCCCTAGATACCCTCTAGATATTTAAACAACATCCAGAGGGAATAAGATAATTTTAAAATAATTCCTTCATTAAAATGCAAGCCACTGAAGGAAAAATGTTCCATAGAAAATTCAATCACAAAGATTTATTTAAATGTTCACAAAAGTCACTTTCAATCATATACATCCTATAAATTTAGACTCTTGGGCCAGGCGCAGTGGCTCATGCTTGTAATCCCAGCACTTTGGGAGGCTGAGGCAGGTGGATCACTTGAGGTCAAGAAAAGACCAGCTTGGTAAACATGGTAAAACCCCATCTCTACTAAAAACACAAAAAATTAGCCAGGCGTGGTGGCACACACCTGTAGTCCCAGCTACTTGGAAGAGATTGAGGCAGGAGAATTGCTTGAACCCAGGAGGTGGAGGTTGCAGTGGACCGAGATTGTGCCACTGCACTCCAAAATGGGCACAGAGCAAGACTGCTCCAAAAAAAAGAAAAAAAAAAAATTTAGACTCTTTAGTGAAGGCATATTTCTACTGCTTTAAATTTCAGGTGATTCTACCATTGATTTCTGAACCCTTAAACCATGACTACCTCCTGGAAGAGGACACAAGTTTTTGATGTTAACTGCTGCTTCTATGTGGATTTAAAATGGGGTGAATATGATTTTCTTTAAAATATTATTTTAAACATCTATTTCAAACATCTATTTCTAGAGTCTATTATCAGAATTTCTAGAATGTAGTATCAGCTACAGTACCTCCTAATTTAGAATCAACTACACATTTTATTAATGAGTTACCCTTTTTCGTTAAATAAAAAAATGCTTAATAAAAATCCCATCTAGTAGTAATTCTTTTAGCAAACACTATAGTATAAACTTTCTCCATGACTGAATTCATTAGCCTTTTGCATTAGTCTTTATTTACCATCTTTAAACCAAGCCAATCTTTATTAATTTTCTAAGACATTTCCCTAGTGCTTTTACCATAATTTTTCTCTACAATTTTTCTAACCCTATCACATTCGTCTCACTATAACCCCATGGGATTGTTCATCACTAATACTTTTTAAAGGGATTATTGCAGCTTTTATTCTTTAGCATTTAATTAAAAAAAGGATTTTCATCTTTAGTATTTGTTGATCCCTTGAAATAGGACTTTATAAACAAATAGAAGTGTGATTCCTTTCTTTTTATGGGATTATGGTAAACTGACCACAAAATGTTTCTCAGTCCAAAGGACGTCTTCTTTCTATATATATTTTAAGCACTTAATAATGTATTGCCCAGCATAGCATTTAAATCCCATCACAATTACCATTTCAGAGATGCTTGCCCCATATCTCCCTTCTGCCATTCCTTGTAACAAATCATAGGAAAGACTCTGCCTTTTGCTCTTATTACCTCATTAACTTTGAATACCTTTGTAATCTCAACTTGCCAAAATTGTAAGGATTCCTCAAGGCCTAGTTCACACATCACTTGCTTTGAAAAGCTTTCCCCAACTTCTTGTTCCTTTTGTTCTATAAAAGTTAGTTCATGAAAGTAATACCATTTTTTCACATCATATTATTTAAGTATATGTCTCTTCTTCTAGATTTCAAGAAATGGAGTTTTTGTTTTGTTCGTCTTTATAACCACAATTCTTGACATACAGTAGCACTCGATAAAACCATAATGAATTGAATTTATTTGTGCTATTACATTACTGCATTAAGTGTCTTGCCTCTCCAACTTGGCCTGCTTGAGATTAGAGATTCTCACTTTTTTTTAAAGTTCTATATTACCTGGTATATACTTAGCACATGATCAAGAATCTTTTCACTGGAAGAAATGTTAGAAATAAACACAGCCCCAAACCTCAACCAATACACAAATTCATTTTACCAAATATTTTTGTTTAAATATCTGTAATGATTAGTGTGACCATATGGGCTGGTTTGCCCAGAACTGTCCTAGTATTATTAATAGCACCCCCGTCTTTCACTCTCAAAAGCATCTGAGTTTTTCTAATAAGTTATATGGTCATTCCAGTAATGAAAAAACTGCTTACTTCCTCACAAGTACTGACAGCTGAACAGCTCTGATAATTGTACTTTTTGCATACTAAACCACGTGAATTACTTACAAAACACCTGTTTTTTAAACTGCCCCTTCATTATGGTGAGGGGTGAAGTTCTAGGACTAGAGGAAATAATTGAGTATAAGCAAAATTTACCATGATAAATAAATTGAGTAGATGGCTAAGTGCCAAATTATTGACAAAAGAATTTGGATATTTTCTTGAGATTTTACAATTGTTTATTAAACCAGAAAGGCTTTAAAAACACAGAAAGTTTTAAAAACACAAAAATTTAAAATTCAAAATACCTTAACAACAACAGAGAAAAGCTAAACAAATCTTCTGGGCCAACACTCAGCAAAGTTGGGGTGGAACCTTAGAAATGATGGCTTCTATTGGGATACTTAAAAAAAAAATAAATGAATCAAAAATGATGTGAATTCTAAAGCAGTTGAAATAGGATAAGCCAGCTTGGTTAAGACTTAAAAGAAATAAGGCAATAGTTAACTATTCTTTTAAATACAGTTTTTAATATTTCACATGTAACCAGTTTATTCCTTTTAAACAAGGAAAATTTTAGCCATTCAGTTATCTGAATCAGAGTTTTCGGCTATATTTCCACAGATTTTTATCTGAGCCAAAAGCTTGCATGCAGTGTTTCAGCCAAAAGAAAATTTTGCCGCCAAGTTGTAATGCTTTGAAAAACGAATTTTAGAGTCTAATTGAATTTCTGAAAGAAATACTCACTGGTACAAACAACAATTATTCTGAAAAACATTTGGTAATATACCTTTTTAATTAAATATCTATTTGTATTACATTTTCAAGAGCTTTTGATTATAGAAATTGATCAGTTATAAACCAAAATGAATACATTTCTCTAAGAACCATTAAGACTAACGTGTATATATATACACATACATATACATGCTTAGAATACATATATAATGTATATATATAAATAAAATCTATAAATGTGTAGGTAAATGTCACTATCATCTAGATATCCATTCATGCATACAAAATGCATTTATAAGATATGCATGCACAATTCTATACCAGAAAGTTTTCCAGCTCTAACAAATTCTAACTAAAGAGAAGTCTTAGAATTGGAGCTTATTTGGCAAAAGCTTTGAGAAACACAGTTAACCAAGTATGGACTAGAGCATATATGGACATTTTCTTGGGTCAAAGGGCCTCTGGATGTATTTCTGCAAGAAGCTTTATCCTACTAAAGCCTATTGGTGTTGACCTTATGATTAAGTGTAAAGAGGAATCAGCCAGTGATCCTGTAAATATATACATTTTGAGAGATACTGTAAGACAGGGCTTTTCTAACCTTGATGCAATTAATAATTTGGGCCAGATAAGTCTTTATTGTTAATTGGCTGTCTTGTGCATTATAGGATATATAGCAGCATCCCTGGCTTTTACCCACAAAATGCCAGTGGAAGACCCAACTCTTCCACACCAGCCAGTTGTCGTAACTGAAAGGAAGGGGGAAAGTTGTTTCTGGTTGAAAACCACAGATGTAAGCAAATGAGTTAACATGGTATAGAACAGATTGGACTAGTCTGAGATTAAGAAGCTAGGTTCTTTTTTTTTTTATAGATGGAGTTTCACTCTTGTTGCCCAGGCTTGGCACGCTCTCGGCTCACCGCAACCTCCGCCTCCCAACTTCAAGCGATTCTCCTGCCTCAGCCTCCCGAGTAGCTGGGATTACAGGCATGTGCCACCACACCCAGCTTATTTTGTATTTTTAGTAAAGACAGGGTTTCTCCATGTTGGTCAGGCTGGTCTTGAATTCTCGACCTCAGGTGATCCTCCCGCCTTGGTCTCCCAAAGTGCTGGGATTACAGGCATGAGCCACTGCGCCCGGCCAAGGCTGGGTTGTAATCTAGCAGCTTTTGTTTCCAATTTTGAGACCTTGGAAAAGTGACCTAATCCAGCAGTTCCCAAAGTGTGATATGAAGAACAGTATTCCTAAATCACCTAAGTACCTTACATAATACACATATAAGCCCACTTAACTTTCTCTGGCTATGTATCTATTTAATTAAAAAAAAAATGTATTCAATAGGGACTTTTTGGTTAGGCTTATAAAGCCATAGCTTGTAGTAAACCAATTCCCAGACCATAAAAAGGTAAAAAAGCTTAATTTTTTTTTTTAAAGAAGGGATGAGAGAGTTGACAAGGTAGTCAAAATTTGACAGGAGAAGGTCTCAAAGAGAAGAGAATCTTAAAGAGCTAAACTGACATTCAAAAAGTCGTTTTCAATCAATATCGTGAAAATGGCCATACTGCCCAAGGTTATTTATAGATTCAATGCCATCCCCATCAAGCTACCAATGAGTTTCTTCACAGAATTGGAAAAAACTGCTTTAAAGTTCATATGGAACCAAAAAAGAGCCCGCATTGCCAAGACAATCCTAAGTCAAAAGGACAAAGCTGGAGGCGTCACGCTACCTGACTTCAAACTATACTACAAGGCTACAGTAACCAAAACAGCATGGTACTGGTACCAAAACAGAGCTATAGACCAATGGAACAGAATAGAGTCCTCAGAAATAATACCACACATCTACAGCCGTCTGATCTTTGATAAACCTGAGAGAAACAAGAAATGGGGAAAGGATTCCCTATTTAATAAATGGTGCTGGGAAAATTGGCTAGCCATAAGTAGAAAGCTGAAACTGGATCCTTTCCTTACTCCTTATACGAAGATTAATTCAAGATGGATTAGAGACTTAAATGTTAGACCTAATACCATAAAAACCCTAGAAGAAAATCTAGGTAGTACCATTCAGGACATAGGCATGGGCAAGGACTTCATGTCTAAAACACCAAAAGCAACGGCAGCAAAAGCCAAAATTGACAAATGGGATCTAATTAAACTAAAGAGCTTCTGCACAGCAAAAGAAACTACCATCAGAGTGAACAGGCAACCTACAGAATGGGAGAAAATTTTTGCAATCTACTCATCTGACAAAGGGCTAATATCCAGAATCTACAAAGAACTCAAACAAATATACAAGAAAAAAACAAACAACCCCATCAAAAAGTGGGGAAAGGATATGAACAGACATTTCTCAAAAGAAGACATTCATACAGCCAACAGACACATGAAAAAATGCTCATCATCACTCGCCATCAGAGAAATGCAAATCAAAACCACAATGAGATACCATCTCACACCTGTTAGAATGGCCATCATTAAAAAATCAGGAAACAACAGGTGTTGGAGAGGATGTGGAGAAATAGGAACACTTTTACACTGTTGGTGGGATTGTAAACTAGTTCAACCATTATGGAAAACAGTATGGCGATTCCTCAAGGATCTAGAACTAGATGTACCATATGACCCAGCCATCCCACTACTGGGTATATACCCAAAGGATTATAAATTATTCTACTACAAAGACACATGCACACGTATGTTCATTGCGGCACTATTCACAATAGCAAAGACTTGGAATCAACCCAAATGTCCATCTGTGACAGACTGGATTAAGAAAATGTGGCACATATACACCATGGAATACTATGCAGCCATAAAAAAGGATGAGTTTGCATCCTTTGTAGGGACATGGATGCAGCTGGAAACCATCATTCTTAGCAAACTATCACAAGAAGAGAAAACCAAACACCGTATGTTCTCACTCATAGGTGGGAACTGAACAATGAGATCACTTGGACTCAGGAAGGGGAACATCACACACTGGGGCTTATCATGGGGAGGAGGGGAGGGGGGAGGGATTGCATTGGGGAGTTATACCTGATATAAATGATGAATTGATGGGTGCTGATGAGTTGATGGGTGCAGCACACCAACATGGCACAAGTATACATATGTAACAAACCTGCACGTTATGCACATGTACCCTAGAACTTAAAGTATAATTAAAAAAAAAAAAAGTCGTTTTCCCCCTAGGGCATTTACAAATTCTTGTGTTGGGTAAGAGGCTAAGAATCTGGGCAATGGACTACTAAGAGGCAGAGAAGCCAACATAACTTTTTGTAATCTCTAGTGGGTGGTGAGATAAAAATTCGAGTTTGGGACTGTCAAGACAGACAGAACTGAGGGTTATTTTCCTGAAGAGGAGGGGAAAACAATAAACTAGGCCTGAAACTCAGGAAATACTCTACTCAAGGTATTTGCAAAATTTGTCAGGAAGCAGGACAAGAGGCAAAGACACCAAGTATAAGGCATCCATAAGGCAGAGTGGTGATTTTACTAGTTGTATGGTACACAAAACATAAAATTTGGAGTTCAGAACCCAATAATGAGTAGGGATCTTGTAAACACATCAGGATTTCAGTTGAGATTCCAGGAGGGCCATGGTATAGAAGTGGAAGCAAATGAGAGGTAGACTGGGTCTACCAAAAACTATAACCCAACCTTGAGTTAGCTTAGTCCTAGATCTAATTTTACTCTACACTAACAGAAGCTCTATAATTTATTATGGACAATGTTTAACATTTGATAAAAAATTTCAGGCAAACCAAGAAACAAGCCCCAAAAGGAAATACAACCAAACAAAAACCAAACAAACAAAAAACAAAAAAAGACCTATATACTACACAAAGTGATGTGCCAATTCAATACAATCCTTATCAAAATACAAAAGACATTCTTCACAGAAATAGAAAAAAAAATCCTAAAATTTGTATGGAATCAGAAAAGATCCTAAATGGTAAAAACATCCTCAGCAAGAAGAACAAAGCTAGACGTATCATACTATCAGACTTCAAAATATATGATAAAGCTATAGTAACCAAAACAGCAGGTTACTGGCATAAAAACAGACACAAAGACCAATGGAACAGAATAGAGAACCCAGAAATTAATCCACATATCTACAGTCAACCGATTTTTGACAAAAGCGCCAAGAATAGTCATTGGAGAAAGTACAGTTTCTTCAATAAATGGTGTTGGGAAAACTAAATATGCATCTAGCCATATGCATAAGAATGGAACTAGGCTCCTAGCTCTAACCCTCTGCAAAAATCAACTCAAAATCGATTAAATGTAAGACCCAAAACAATAAAACTACTAGAAGAAAACATAAGGGAAATGCTTCAAAACACTGGTCTGGGAAAATGTTTTACGAGTACAACCTTTAGGAGTACAACCTTTTATGAGCACAGGAAACAAAAGCAAAAGTAAACAAATGGGATTATGTTAAACTGAAAAGCTTCTGCATAGCAAAGGAAACAATCAACAGAGTGAAAAGACAACCTACAGAATAGAAAAAAAAAATTTACAACCTACTCATCTAATCAGACAGGGAATTAATATCCATAATATACAAGGAACTTAAACATCTCAACAGTAAAAACAAACAAACAAAAAACTACTCTGTTTAAAAAATGGGCAAATGACCTGAACAGGCATTTCTCAAAAGATATAAAAATGGCCAAAAAAATGGGGAAAAAAGCTCATTATCACTAATCATCAGGAAAATGCAAATCAAAACCAGTGAGGTATCATCTCACCCCAATACGAATGGCTATTATTTAAAAAAAAAAAAAAAAAAGCAAATGCTGGTGAGGATGCAGAGAAAAGAAACAAACAGAACTACCATATGATCCAGCAATCCCACTACTGGGTATTTCTCCAAAGGAAAGGAAATCAGTATGTTAAAGAGATATTTGCACCCCCATGTTTACTGCAGCATTATTCACTATAGTCAAGACATGAAATCAACCCAAATGTCCAACAACAGATAAATGGATAAAGAAAATGTGGTATATATACATGATCGAATACTACTTATCCATAAAGAAGAATGAAATCCTGTCATTCACCATAACATGGGTGGAACTGTAAGACATTATGTTACACGAAATAAGCCAGGAACAGAAAGTTAAACACGATGTGTTCTCACTCGAATTTGGAAGCTAAAAAAAGTTGATCTCACAGAAGTGAAAAGTAGAACAGAGGATATTAGAGGCTGGGAAGGGTAAGAAGAAGGAGAAAATAGGGAGAGATTTTTAAAAGTATTCAAAATTAGAGCTAGATAGGAGGAATAAATTCTAGTGTTCTACAGCACTGCGGGATAACTACAGTTAACAATAATATATTACATAGTTTCAAATAGTGAGAAGAAGGATACTGAATATTCCCAATACAAAGAAATGATAAATGTTTGAGATGATGGATATGCTAATTGCTCTGCTCTGATCACCATACATTATATATATCAAAACATCATGATGGTCAGGGTGTGGGGGTTCATGCCCATAATCCCAGCAATTTGGGAGGCCAAGGTAAGAAGATCGTTTAAGCTCAGGAGTTTGAGACCAGCCTGGGCAACACAGTGAGACCTCATCTTTAATAAAAATAAAAAAAATTAGCCGGGTGTGGTGGCACGTGCCTGTAGTCCCAGCTACTCAGGAGGCCGAGGTGGGAAAATCGTCTGAGCCTGGAAGATACAGGTTGCAGTGAGCTGTGATCATGACACTGGACTCTGGCCCTCTGGCCTGGGTGACAGAGCAAGACCCTATCTCTTAAAACACCAAACCCATCACTATGTACCCCATAAATATTTGCAATTATTATGTGGAAGTTAAAAAAATCTTTAAATGCCAGACCTACAAATGACTGAGATATTGTAGTTTTCAGACACAGAATTTATTACTACCATGATTAATATGCTAGATAAAAACAGATGACAAGGTAGAGGATTATACTATAGAACTAGGATGAATAAGAAATAATCAGATACTTTAGAAAATAAAAAAAGGGACTATTGAAATAAAGTATCCACTAGAATTTTTTTTTTTTTTTTTTTGAGACAGACTTGCTCTGTCTCCCAGACCGGAGTGCAGTGGCGCGATCTTGGCTCACTGCAATCTCTGCCTCCTGGGCTCAAGCAATTCTCCTGCCTCAGCCTCCCAAGTAGGTGGGAGTACAGGCACCTGCCACCATGCCCAGGTAATTTTTTCTACTTTTGGTAGAGACAGGGTTTCACCATGTTGGCCAGGCTGGTCTTGAACTCCTGGCCTCAAGTGATCTGCCCGCCTTAGCCTCCCAAAGTGCTGGGATTACAGGCATGAGCCACTGTACCCAGCCACACTGGATGTTTTGAAATGCAGATGGACGAAGCAGAAGAGAGAATCAGGGAACTAAATGCCAGGTCAGTGCAAAATATACAGCCTGAAGCTTGGAGAGGAAAAGGGGTAAAAATACAAAAAAAAAAAAAAAAAAAAAAAAAAAAAAAAAAAAAAAAGAGCATAAAAGGCATACGAGATACAATGAAAAGACCTAGTATATGTATAACTAGATTCTCAAGTATAAACAATTCTAGTATCTAAAGAGATAATGGCTGAGAATTTTCCAAATCTGATTAAAGTCATCAATCACAGATTCAAGAAGCACTAAAAATCCTAGCAGGATAAATAAAAGGAAAACCAGAACTAAGGATAAAGTTAAAGTTTCACAAATTCTAAAAAGCAGCTAGAGAAAATACAAATATTATATACAAAAGAGCAGGTTAGGAGTAACAGCTGACTTCTCAACAAAAATAAGAGAATCCAAAAGATAACGGAAGGCCATTTATACAGAGCTCAAAAAATATAACTCCCAACATAGAGAATTATACTCATTGAAAGGCAAAAGGAAACATTTTCAGACAAACAAAAACTGAGAATTCAGGATGGGCACAGTGGCTCACACCTGTAATCCCAGCACTTTGGGAGGCCGAGGAGGGCAGATCACTTGAAGCCAGGAGTTAGTGACCAGCCTGGCCAACACGGCAAAAATGTCTCTACTGAAAACACAAAAACTAGCTGGGTGTGATGGCGCATGCCTGTAATCCCAGCTACTCAGGAGGCTGAGGCATGAGAATTACTTGAAACTGGAAGGTGGAGGCTGCAGTGAGCTGAGATCACACCACTGCACTCCAGCCTGGGCAACAGGGAGAGACTGACAAGCTAAAAGAGAAGAAAAAGAAAAAAATACTTGATTAATCCAAAAACAGCAGGAAAGGAGAGAAAAAAGAAGGTACGCATGTGAGACAGAACAAAAAGAGTAAGATGTAAGATACGAACACAAATACAATAGTAACTTATATTAAATATAAACAGGCCAATTAAAATATGAAGATTGTCAGAATGAATTAAAAAACACAGAAAGATTGAAAATAAAGGAATGAAAAAAGATACATCATGTAAACACTAACCAATAGAAAGCTGGCATAGATATTAAAGCAAGATGCATCATTAGAGATTAAGAAGGACATTTCATAAGGTAAAAGGTTCAATGCATCAGGAAGACATGAGAATTCTAAATTGATATACACTTAGTAAGATAGCTTTAAAATACATAAAGCGAGGCTGGCATGGTGGCTCACGCCTGTAATCCCAGCACTATGGGAGCCCAAGGTGGGTGAATCGTTTGAGCCCAGGAGTTTGATATCAGTCTGGGCAAGACGGTGAGACCTCATCTCTTCAAAAAATTTAAAAAATCAGTGTAGTGGTACATGCCTGTAATCCTAGCTACTTGGGAGGCTGAAGTGGGAGGATTGCTTGAGCCCAGGAGGTGAAGGCTGCAGTGAGCCTCGATAGCACCTCTGCACTCCAGCCTGGGTGACAGGACAAGACTCTCTCTCAAAAAAACAAACAGAAAACAAAATAGCATCAGATCAAATACAATAAGATATTAAAAAGATATGTCAATGTGGGCATTATTCCAAGAATGCAAAGGTGAATTATCTTTCCATAATCAATCTGTAAGTCACGTAGTAAAAGAAAAAAGGGAAAAAATCATATAGTAATTTTACATGCAAAAACATCTGATGAATTCAACAACTATTCATGATTTTAAAAAAATCTCTCAAGAACAAAACAAAAACTCTTAGCAAACTATTAATGGAAAGAAATTTCCTTTATCTGATAGAGTATCTACAAAGAGACTATAGCAAACATTATCCTTTTTGATAAAACACTGAAGGTTTGTCAACTGATATTGGGAATAAGACAAAGGTGCTCACTATAACCATTTCAATTTACTTGTATTCTACATGTCTTACTGTGCTAACCAGTGTAGCAAGAAAAAAAAGTGCTGTATGGGAATTGGAAAAGTAGAAATGCAACTATGTTTACTCACAGATGGTATAATTATATGTATAGAAAATCCAAAATAATTATCTGATATGTTATTACAGTTAATATGTGAAAAAGGTCACTATTTAAAAATCTATATACCAGTAAAAAACAAATAGAAACCTAAAAGGATGCCATTTAAAAATGATAGCATTGAAAACCTAAGAATCTTACAAAAGATATACAAGACCTGGGGGGCCGAGCAAGATGGCTGAATAGGAACAGCTCCAGTCTCTAGCTCACAGTGCGAGCGACACAGAAGACGGGTGATTTCTGCATTTTCAACTGAGGTAACGGGTTCATCTCACTAGGGAGTGCTGGACAATCGGTGCTGGTCAGCTGCTGCAGCCCGACCAGTGAGAGCTGAAGCAGGGCGAGGCACCGCCTCACCTAGGAAGCGCAAGGGGGAAGGGAATCCCTTTTCCTAGCCAGGGGAACTGAGACACACAACACCTGGAAAATTGGGTAACTCCCACTCCAATACTGCGCTTTACCAAGGGTCTTAGCAAACAGCACACCAGGAGATTATATTCCACACCTGGCCGGGAAGGTCCCACGCCCACGGAGCCTCCCTCATTGCTAGCACAGCAGTCTGAGATCTAACTGCAAGGCAGCAGCGAGGCTGGGGGAGG
>NW_012113141.1:8097893-8098229 GCF_000951035.1 Colobus angolensis palliatus | reverse complement strand
TGAGATCTAACTGCAAGGCAGCAGCGAGGCTGGGGGAGGGGCGCCCGCCATTGCTGAGGCTTAAGTAGGTAAACAAAGCCATTGGGAAGCTCTAACTGGGTGGAGCCCACAGCAGCTCAAGGAGGCCTGCCTGTCTCTGTAGACTCCACCTTTGGGGACAGGGCACAGCTAAACAAACAAACAAAAAGCAGCTGAAACCTCTGCAGGCGCAGACCTGTCTGACAGCTTTGAAGAGAGCAGCGGATCTCCCAACACGGAGGTTGAGATCTGAGAACTGACAGACTGCCTGCTCAAGTGGGTCCCTGACCCCTAAGTAGCCTAACTGGGAGACATCCC
>NW_012113141.1:8076090-8089573 GCF_000951035.1 Colobus angolensis palliatus | reverse complement strand
TGCACATGTACCCTAGAACTTGAAGTATAATAATAATAATAAATAAATAAATAAATAAAGGTATAATGATAAAAAAAAAAGATATACAAGACCTTTACACTGAAAAGAAAAAAAAGTCCTGAGAAAAATTAAAGACTGCATAAATAGAGGAAAATATGGATTGGAAGACAAAATACTGTAAAGAAATAAGTTCTCTCCAAATTGACTTGCAGATTCAATATAATCGGAAAAAGTTCTAGAAAGGAATTTTAAAAAAAATTTCTTTGGTGACAATTAACAGGCCAGTTCTAGAATTTAAGTAGAAATGCAAAGAGCCAAGAAAAGCCAGGATAATCTTGAAGAATAAACTCAGAAGACTGACATTGCCAGATAAAAAGACTGATTATAAACCTAAGCTATCAGGAGACTGTGCAATTGGTAAAGGATAGAGAATAAGGACAATGAAATAGCCTAGAAAAAGACTCACTGATATAAGGTCATCTGAAACACTACAAAGGTGTCAATGTAATGCAGTTAGGGAAAGGATATTCCTGTCAATGAATGATGTTGGGTCAATTGGTTATTCATACGGGCAAAATAAATGAATCATTCTCCCTATTCTACACCTTATATATATATAAATTAATCTTAGATGAATTGTGCTAGTTGAAAAAAGTAAAAGAAAAGAAGTTTTAGAAAAAAACAACAGAAGAATATCTTCACAAGTTTGAGATATGCTATGATTTTCTTTAAAGGGATATGAGAAGCACTAATCATAAGGGGAAAACATTATGAATTGTACTATATTAAAATCAAGAACTTTTGTTTATCAAAAGATACCATGAAGAGAGTGAAAAGGCAAGTCACAGAGTAGCAGGAGATATCTACAATACATTTATCTAACAAAAGACTTGCATACAGGCTGTAAAAATAATTCTAAATCAATAAGACAACTCAATATGGGCAAAAGACCCCAACAGCAATACCATCAAAGAAGATATCCAAATGCCAGTAAGCAAGTCCAGTGGCTCATGCCTGTTATCCCAGCACTTTGGGAGGCTGAGGTGGGTGGATCACTTGTAGTCAGGGGTTCAAGACCAGCGTGGCCAACAGGGTGGAACACCCATCTCTACTAAAAATAAAAAAAATGAGCCGGGCGTGATGGCAGGTGCCTGTAGTCCCAACTACTCAGGAGGCCGAGGCAAGGGAATCGCTTGAACCCAGGAGGTGGAGATTGCAGTGAGCCAAGATCGTGCCACTGCATTCCAGCCTGGGTGACAGAGTGAGGCTCCATCTCAAAAAACAAAACAACACAAAACAAAACTACACACAAAAAACCAAATGCCAGTAAGCAGATGAAAAGGAGCTCCATCTCACTACAAATCAGAAAAATTCCAATCAAAATCATTATGAGGTCTATCATATACTCATCAGAATGGCTAAAATTAAAAAGACGGATAGTAGCAAATACTGGTAGAGATGTGGAACAATTAGCGCTGTCTCATAAAATTGGGGGAGTGTATATTGGTACCAACCTTGCAAATCTGAAACCAAAAAATGTAACTCTTTGGTATCATGACTATGGTGGTGGTTACATGATCTTATGTATTTGTCAAAACCCACAGAACTTGACACTACAAAAAGTGAATTTTATTTATTGAGAAAATAAAACCCCAATCAGGATGTGAAAAGAAACCAAAATGGAATACTCTTTTTTTTTTTTTTTAAATTATACTTTAAGTTCTAGGGTACATGTACATAACGTGCAGGTTTGTTACATATATATACTTGTGCCATGTTGGTGTGCTGCACCCATCAATTCATCATTTATATCAGGTATAACTCCTAGTGCAATCCCTCCCCCCTCCCCCCTCCCCATGATAGGCCCCAGTGTGTGATGTTCCCCTTCCCGAGTCCAAGTGATCTCATTGTTCAGTTCCCACCTATGAGTGAGAACATGCGGTGTTTGGTTTTCTGTTCTTGTGATAGTTTGCTAAGAATGATGGTTTCCAGCTACATCCATGTCCCTACAAAGGACGCAAACTCATCCTTTTTTATGGCTGCATAGTATTCCACGGTGTACATGTGCCACATTTTCTTAATCCAGTCTGTCACCGATAGGCATTTGGTGAATTTGCTATTGTGAATAGTGCCTCAATGGGCATATGTGTGCATGTGTCTTTATAGCAGAATGATTTATAATCCTTTGGGTATATACCCAGTAGTGGGATGGCTGGGTCATATGGTACATCTAGTTCTAGATCCTTGAGGAATCGCCATACTGTTTTCCATAATGGTTGAACTAGTTTACAATCCCACCAACAGTGTAAAAGGGTTCCTATTTCTCCACATCCTCTCCAACACCTGTTGTTTCCTGACTTTTTAATGATTGCCATTCTAACTGGTGTGAGATGGTATCTCATTGTGGTTTTGATTTGCATTTCTCTGATGCAAGTGATGATGAGCATTTTTTCATGTGTCTGTTGGCTATATGAATGTCTTCTTTTCAGAAATGTCTGTTCATATCAAAATGGAATACTCTTAACAAATGACCCTACCTCTATTACAAATGAATAATATAACCACAATAAGTGGATGAAGTAAAAGAGCTAATTTATTCTGGATAACTATATATTGACTGGACACTACTGGGCTACAGAAAAAAAGAACTGTAAGCAAATACTATAAAGGGTACATCTCTTTCTCATACAAGGGTATGGGTGAGCAATTCAAAACTGCTTTAGGATAAAACAAATAAGTAAATACATTTTAGATAATGAGAGCCAGAATTTTCTATGTCAAAGGAAGAAGTAAAAAAGGAAGAATGAAGGCTAGAATGAACCTTGTGTTGCTGGACTGAAATAAAACTTATCAGTATGACTTCATGTTTTAAAAATATATAAATATACAGATATAGACATAAATATAGATGAGTGAGTATACATAGGTTATTGCCAAGTTTTGTTTGCTAAGAGGGCCTAGAAGGAAAGACACTCAGGGAACGAAGAGCATATCTAGAGCACAGTTACAGGTTTCTAAAAACCATTCTTCAATAAAGGGAACCAGGGTTCTGTGGAGAAATCATTGATTATAGGACTGAAGTAGAGAAAATACAACGTGAGCCTGGGGGATCTTATGTTGTCAAAAAGTAAGAAAGTGCACAAAAATGGATGGAGATAGAGCAGATAAAGTCTACATACTGAATGGTTCCATTTCAAAAACTGGCAAAGCTAATTGTCAGTAGTAGAAGCTAAGACAATGGTTACCTTCGGTGGGGATAATGATTAGGAGGGGGCACAAGGAGAAGCTTCTAAAGTGTTATAAGTATTGTATTTCCTGATCTGGTTATAGCTACATAGGTCCATCCACTTAATGAAAAGTTGTATCAATTTTGTGTGCATATTATGCTTCAATACAAACTGTACAAGGTGGTCTACAGTCTGTGGTGGTTGTTATGTGTTACTTAGTAACATATTTGTGGATTTTACTATATGTAATCTATATCTCAACAAATCTGACTTAAACATCCCTCCAGAAATCAGTGCTATAATAGGGTTTATATCTGTTTAGGATAGGCTGCCTCTTATTTTGCCTTCTAGCAGGGTCTTTTTCAATAAAAAGGTGGGAGTTGAAAGAAGTCTCATTTCTTCAGGCCTGAGATCACTGAACTAAATGAACCACATCTCAAAGATATTACTTTGTCAAAAATGTGACAGTTCCACATGTTATTCTAAATTATTTTTGACTTATTAATTAAAGGAATTTATCTTTTGTGATTACAATAATCTAAAAATGGAACATGAGCTAATAACTTAGTAACTTAAATTCATAGGTAAGAAACATATTTTCTCTAAGGTCTTACCTGGTAAGAACTTTTTTCTATGAATGCCATACAAGACATTTTAAAAGAATGCCACTTCGTTTATTCTATCCTTACCATCACCAACCTATGCCAACAAGATTATCATTTAAAATTGATTTGGCTGCAGTAGAGACATTTAAAAAATGATTTATATTAATATTTTGAGTTGGGATCATGTGCTGACATTATTCTTCCAGTGCTGAGATTGTTTTCCTTTAGAGTTTGCATTTTCTAATGCACATTTTCTGAACTTTATGTCTACCAGAATTGCAAATCACACTGACCTTTTCTTGCAGAGTAATGGGCATAGAACATGAAAACTTAACCAGCAGATGAGTAACACGTTTCTTTAAGGACTCAGGAACATGAAGACAAGTAACATCAATACCCCCATTTACTTAAAATAAAATGACAAAGAGCATTGGGATATAACTATGTTAAATTATAAGCACCTCAAAGGTAGGAGACTATTTGAAGTAAACTGTAGATTGCCTGTAGGTGTGGATGGATTTTGAAGGATCGAAAGAAGAAGCATTTCCCAAGGCCTGAGTTATTGAAGAACTAGACCCTTAGCTGTTAAAAGGTTCTGTTTTCGTTATTCCACCAGATCACGGAACTTGCAGCATTATTAAATCACCTAATCCAGTGATTCTCAAAGTGACAGGTGGAGGATAGACAGCATTGCTATATCACCTAAGGGAACATTTTCAACCATACACAATCCTACACTCCCCTTGCCCCAGACTGTACTGCCTGCATTCTCAAACATCTCCTTGAAGATATATTTTCTAATACTCCTCACAGGGTTACATCAGATTGAGGGAAAGGTGCTTTTAATTTTTAAGAAGGCAGGGCAGCTGAATAGCCAAAGCCATCCTAAGCAAAAAACGAAGCCAGAGGCATCACATTACCTGACTTCAAACTATACTACTAGGGTATAGTAACCAAAATAGCATGGTATTGGCACAAAAATAGACACATAGATCAATGGAACAAAATAGAGAACCAACCCAGAAATAAAGCCACATACCTACAACCAACTGATCTTAAACAAAGTCAACAAAATAAACAGTGAGGAAAGGACACTCAATTCAATAAATGATATTGGGAAAACTGGCTAGCCATATGCAGAATAATGAAACTGGACCCCTACACCTCTCACCATATACAACAATTAACTCAAGATAGATTAAAGAACTTACACATAAAACCTCAAACTATAAAAATCCTAGAAAAAACCTAGGAGAAACTATTCTGCACATAGGCCTAGGCAAATAATTTATGACTAAGATCTCAAAAGCAAATGCAACAAAAATAAAATTGACGATTGTAACTTAAGAGTTTCTGCACAACAAAAGAAACTATCAACAAAGTAAACAGACAACCTACAGAATGGGAGAAAATATTTGCAAACTATGCAACCAACAAAGGACTAATATCCAGAATCTATAAGGAACCTAAACAAATTAACAAGAAAAACCCAAATAACTCCATTAAAAAGTAGGCAAGGGACATGAACAAACACTTCTCAAAGTAAGACATACAGCTGGGCATGGTGGCTCATGTCTATAATGTCAGCACTTTGGAAGGCTGAGGCAGGAGGACTGCTTGAGCCTCAAGAAGTATGAGATCAGCCTGAGCAACATAGCAAGACCCTTTCTCTATAAAACACAAATAAATAAATAAAAATTTTAAAAATGGGACATACAAGCAGCCAACAAACATATGAAAAATGTTCCGCATCACTAAGAATGAGAAATGCAAATTAAAACCACAATGAGATATCATCACATTAGTTAGCACAGCTATTATTAAAAAGTTAAAAAATTACATGTTGGTGAGGATACAGAGAAAAGGAAACACATACTGTTGGTGGGAATGTAAGTTAGTTCAGCCCCTGTGGAAAGCAGTTTGGAACTTTCTTAAAGAACTAAAAACAGGATTACCATTCAACCCAACAACCCCACTACTGGGTATCTACCCAAAGGAAAAGAAATTGTTCTGCCAAAAAGATACCTGCACTCTTATGTTTATTACATCACTATTCATAATGCCAAAGTCATGGAATCAACCTAAGTGTCCACCAACAGTGGACTGGATAAAGAAAGTGTGGTACATATACATCATGGGATACTATGCAGCCATAACAAAGAAGGAAATAATGTCTTCTGCTGTAGCATGGATGCAGCCAGAGGACATTATCCAAAGTGAATTAACACGGAAACAGAAAACCAAATGCTCCACACTCTTACTTATACGTGGGAGGTAAACAATGGGTATACGCGGACATAAAGGGGGAGGCAGGAAGTGGGTGGGGGTGAGTTGAAAAACTACCTATTGGGTACTGTATTCACTATTTGGGTGATGGGTTCAATAGAAGCCCAAACCCCAGCCTTATGTAATATATCCATGTAACAACCCTGAAAAAGTATCGCACCCTCCCCTAATTCTAAAATTAAAAAAAAAAAAAAAAGGTAGGACTGTATTTACCAAAAACTCACTAGGTGATTTTGATGTGATAGCACCAGTCTTCCAGTTGAAAATACCTGACTTAGTACATTTTCTCCCTTTGTGAAAAATTACAATTCAAACAAGAATTCTGAGTGTCCAGAAAACTCTACAATTTAGGTCGGGTGTGGTGGCTCACGCCTATAATCCTAGCATTTTAGGAGGGAGGCCTAGGAAGGCAGATTACTTGAGCTCAAGAGTTTGAGACTAGCCTGGGCAACATGGCAAAACCCAGTCCCCACCAAAGAAAAAATACAAAAATAATTAGCTGGGCAGGGTGGTATGCACCTGTAGTCCCGGCTACTTAGGAGCTGGGAAGAGAGGATCGCTTGAGCCTGGCTGAGGTTGTAGTGAGCCATGATTGTACTCCAGCTTTGGCAACAGAGCGAGGCCCTGTCTTAAAACAAACAAAACAGAAAAATCTACAATTTATATTTCAGAGAACCTATTTAATTGGAAACACATTATTTCCAGTTCAGAACAAAAGTTGTATTGCTTTCTCCAATTTTTGGTGATTTATTTAGTATAGAAACTTGGGGAAATTTAAACTTTCTATAAAGCACTATATATGTATTTACATGCATATAAATATATATTTACTTTTTTACTACAATGCTTAATATAATAAGGTGTTATTGTATGAAGATCTCATTAGTAGTTGCTCTCCAACAGATAAAGAACATTGTTAGTTTTTCCAGTTTATAAATGCAGAAATGATTTCCTTCACCTGACTGCCATGTAATTCAACAGATTCATTCAACATTTATAAAGAGGATCAAAATGAACAGTCATCTTTTCTGCCTTCATCACCAGCATCTTACTCTTTACATTATGTTTAATTTTTTAAAATTGAAAAATAAGTTTAAAAAATAAAAATATACATAAAATTTACCATTTTAAGCATTGTTGAATATACAGCTCAGTGCCATTGTACATTCATATTATTGTGCAATTATCACTACCCATCTTTACAACTTTTTCATCCTGCAAAACTGAAACTTTTTACCCATTAAACAATAACTTCCCATTCACCCCTCCCGAATCCCCTGGCTACCATCATTCTACTTTGTCTATAAAGCTAACTACTCTAGGTATGTCACATAAATGGAATCACACAGTAATTATGCCATTGTGTCTGGCTTATTTCACTTAGCATAATGTCTTCAAGGTTCATTCATGTTGCAGCACATGTTAGGATTTCTTTCTTTTTTAAAGCTGAATAATATTCCTTTGTATGTATATATCAATTTTTATTTATCTGTTCATCTGTTGATGGACACTTGGATTGCTTCTACCTTTTGGTTATTGTATATAATGCTGCTATGAAGATGGGTGGACATATATGTTTAGGTTCCTGCTTCAATTATTTGGGACATATACTCAGCTGTGGAATTGCCCAGTCTGTTACTCTTAATATTCTTCAGTGTCCAGCACTCCCTTGAAAATTTTTTTGGAACTCAATTAACCTGCAAGGACTGAAACAATGATTGGTATGTGACAGAACCTCTAGGGTAGATGGAAACTCAATCTGAAAGAGGTATGACCCATAAAACAGGTGAGTGGAAAATACTTTAGATTCACTGGCAATTTAAAGAATTAAATTTATAAAATAAGAGAAAGTAGTTTATAGATATCATATCTCAAAAGGAGATAGGTCTGTAGAATAAAATTCCAAGGAAACATTTTGATATATTATCGCTAAGTACTGCAAACTTAACAGTGTGATCATTTAAAAATAAGTTTGGGTAGCTGGCAAGATGGCTGAATAGGAACAGCTTTGGTCTGCACAGCAAGATCAACGTAGACGGTGGGTGATTTCTACATTTCCAACTGAGAGACCTGGCTCATCTCACTGGGTCTGATTAGACAGTGGATGCAGCCCACGGAGGGCGAGCGCAAGCAGAGTGGGGCGTCGCCATACCAGGGAAGTACAAGGGGTTGGGGATCTCCCTCCCCTAGTCACGGGAAGCCATGAGGGGCTGTGCCGTGAGAAATGGTGCACTCCGGCCCAGATACTATGCTTTTCCCATGCTCTTCACAATTCACAGACCAGGAGATTCCCTCTGGTGCCTACACCACCAGGGCCCTGGGTTTCAGGCACAAAACTGGGCGGCTCTTTGGGCAGACACCGAGCTTGCTGCAGGAGAGCTTGTTCATACCATAGTGGCGCGTGGAACGCCAATGAGACGCAACTGTTCACTGCCCTGGAAAGGGAGCTAAAGCCAGGGAGCCAAGTGGTCTAGATCAGCAGAGCCCGCTCCCACGGAGCCCAGCAAGCTAAGATCCACTGGCTTGAAATTCTTGCTGCCAGCACAGCAGCCAGAAGTTGACCTGGGACACTCAAGCTTGGTGGTGGTGGGGGGTGACCACCATTACTGAGGCTCCAGTAGGTGGTTTTCCCCTCACAGTGTAAACGAAGACACAAACAAAGTTCACAAAAAAAGTTTGAACTGGGTGGAGCCCACTGCAGCTTGGAAAAGCTGCTGTAGCCAGACTGCCTCTCTAGATTCCTCCTCTCTGGGCAGGGCATCTCTGAAAGAAAGGCAGCAGCCCCAGTCAGGGGCTTACAGATAAAACTCCCATCTCTCTGGGACAGAGCACCTGAGGGAAGGAACAGCTGTGGGCACAGCTTCAGCAGACTTAAACTTTCCTGCCTACCGGCTCTGAAGAGAGCAGTGAATCTCCCAGCACAGCGCTCGAGCTCTGCTAAGCGACAGACTGCCTCCTCAAGTGTGTCCCTGACCCTAATGCCTCTTGACTGGGAGATACCTCCTAGCAAGGGTCGACAGACCCTTCATAATGGAGAGCTCTGGCTGGCATCTGGTGGGTGCCTCTCTGGGACGAAGCTTCCAGAGGAAGGAACAGGCAGCAATCTTTGCTGTCTGCAGCCTCTGCTGGTGATACCCAGGCAAACAGGATCTGGAGTGGACCTCCAGCAAACTCCAGCAGACCTGCAGCAGAGGGACCTGTCCGTTAGAAGGAAAACTAACAAACAGAAAGGAATAGCACCAACATCAACAAAAAGGATGTCCACACAAAAACCCATCTGAAGGTCACCAGCATCAAAGACCAAAGGTAGATAAATCCACAAAGATGAGGAAAAACCAGTGCAAAAAGGCTGAAAATTCCAAAAACCAGAATGACTCTTCTCCTCCAAAGGATCACAACTCCTCGCCAGCAAGTGAACAAAACTGGACAGAGAATAAGTTTGACAAATTGACAAAAGTTGACTTCAGAAGGTGGGTAATAACAAACTCCGCCGAGCTAAAGGAGCATGTTCTAAACCAATGCAAGGAAACTAAGAACCTTGATAAAAGGTTAGAGGAATTGCTAACTAGAATAACCAGTTTAGAGAAGAACATAAATGACCTGATGGAGCTGAAAAACACAGCACGAACGCTTCGTGAAGCATACACAAGTATCAATAGAAGAAAGGATATCAGAGATTGAAGATCAACGAAACAAAATAAAGCATGAAGATAAGATTAGAGAAAAAAGAATGGAAAGGAATGAACAAACCTCCAAGAAATACGGGACTATATGAAAAGACCAAACCTACATTTGATTGGTGTACCTGAAAGTGATGGGGAGAATGGAAGCAAGTTGGAAAACACTCTTCAGAATATTATCCAAGAGAGCTTCCCCAACCTAGCAAGACAGGCCAACATTCACATTCAGGAAATACACAGAACACCACAAAGATACTCCTTGAGAAGAACGACCCCAAAACACATAATCCTCAGATTCACCAAGATTGAAATGAAGGAGAAAACGTTAAGGGCAGCCAGAGAGAAAGGTTGGGTTACCCACAAAGGGAAGCCCATCAGACTAACAGCGGATCCCTCTGCAGAAACCCTATGAGCCAGAAGAGAGTGGGGGTCAATATTTAACATTCTTAAAGAAAAGAATTTTCAACCCAGAATTTCATATCCAGCCAAACTAAGCTTTATAAGCAAAGGAGAAATAAAATCCTTTACAGACAAGCAAATGCTGAGATTTTGTCACCCCCAGGCCTGCCTTACAAGAGCTCCTGAATAAAGCACTAAATATGGAAAGGAAAAACTGCTACCAGCCACTGCAAAAACATACCAAATTGTAAAGACCATCAAGACTATGAAGAAACTGCATCAACTAATGGGCAAAATAACTAGCTAGCATCATAATGACAGGATCAAATTCACACATAATATATTCACCTTAAATGTAAATGGGCTAAATGCCCCAATTAAAAGACACAGACTGGCAAATTGGATAAAGAATCAAGACCCATCGGTGTGCTGTATTCAGGAGCCCCATCTCATGTGTGAAGATGCACATAGGCTCAAAATAAAGGGATGGAGAAATATTTACAAAGCAAGTGGAAAGCAAAAAAAAGCAGGGGTTGTAATCTTAGTCTCTGATAATACAGACTTTAAACCAACAAAGATCAAAAAAGACAAAGAAGGGCATTACATAAGGGTGAAGGGATCAATGCAACAAGAAGAGCGAACTATCCTAAATATACATGCACCCAATACAGGAGCACCCAGATTCATAAAGCAAGTTCTTAGAGATCTACAAAGAGACCTAGACTTCCACACAATAATAGTGGGAGATTTTAATATCCCACTGTCAATATTAGATCAATGAGACTGAAAATTAACAATGATATTCAGGACTTAAACTCAGCTCTGGCCAAGCAGACCTAACAGACATCTACAGAACTCTCCACCCCAAATCAACAGAATATACATTCTTCTCAGCATCACATCACACTTATTCTAAAATTGACCACATAATTGGAAGTAAAACACTCCTCAGCACATGCAAAATAATGGAAATCATAACAAACAGTCTCTCAGACCACAGTGCAATCATATTAGAACTCAGGACTAAGAAACTCACTCAAAACAACTGCATGGTAACTGAACAATCTGCCCCTGAATGACTACTGGGTAAATAATGAATTAAGGCAGAAATAAATAAGTTCTTTAAAACCAATGAGAACAGAGATATACCAGAATCTCTGGGACACAGCTAAAGCAGTGTTAAGAGGGACATTTATAGCACTAAATGCCCACAGGAGAAAGCAGGAAAGATCTAAAATCAAAATCCTAATATCACAATTAAAAGAACTAGAGAAGCAAGAGCAAACAAATTCAAAACCTAGCAGAAGGCAAGAAATAACTAAGATCAGAGCAGAACTGAAGGAGATAGACAAAAAAAACCCTTCCAAAACTCAATGAATCCAGGAGTTGGTTTTTTGAAAAGGTTAACAAAATAGATAGACTGCTAGCCAGACTAATAAAGAAGAAAAGAGAGTAGAATCAAATAGACATAATAAAAAATGATAAAGGGAGATCACCACTGATCCCACAGAAATATAAACTACCATCAGAGGATACTATAAATATCTCTACACAAATAAACTAGAAAATCTAGAAGAAATGGATAAATTCCTGGGCACATGCACTCTCCCAAAACTAAACCAGGAAGGAGTTGAATCCCTGAATAGACCAGTAACAGGCTCTGAAATAATGAAAAGCGCAGGAGCAGATGGATTCACAGCTGAATTCTACCAGAGGTACAAAGAGGAGCTGGTACCATTCCTTCTGAAACTATTCCAAAAAATAGAAAAAGAGGGACTCATCTCTAACTTATTTTATGAGGCCAGTATCATCCTGATACCAAAACCTGGCAGAGACAACAAAAAAAGAAAATTTCAGGCCAATATCCCTGATGAACATTGACGCAAAAGTCCTCAATAAAATTCTGGCAAACTGAATCCAGCAGCACATCAAAAAGCTTATCCATCATGATCAAGTCGGCTTCATCCCTGGGATGCAAGGCTGGTTCAACATACACAAATTAACAAACGTAATCCATCATATAAACAGAACCAACGACAAAAGCTACATGAGTATCTCAATAGATGGAGAAAAGGCCTTTGATAAAATTCAACACTCCCTCATGCTAAAAACTCTCAAAAAACTAGGTATTGATGGAACATATCTCAAAATAATAAGAACTATTTATGACAAACCCACAGCCAATATCACACCGAATGGGCAAAAGCTGGAAGGATTGCCTTTGAAAACCAGCACAAGACAAGGATGCCTTGTCTCACCACTCCTATTCAAGACAGTATTGGAAGCTCTGACCAGGGCAATCAGGCAAGAGAAAGAAATAAAGGGTATTCAAATAGGAAAAGAGGAAGTCAAATTGTCTCTGTCTGCAGATGACATGACTGTATATTTAGAAAACCCCATCGTCTCAGCCCAAAATCTCCTTAAGCTGAGAAGCAATTTCAGCAAAGTCTCGGGACACAAAATCAATGTGCTAAAATCACAAGCATTCCTATACACCAATAATAGACAGAGAGCCAAATCATGAGTGAACTCCCATTCACAATTGCTTCAAAGAGAATAAAATAACTAAGAATACAACTTACAAGGGATGTGAAGGACCTCTTCAAGGAGAACTACAAACCACTGCTCAAGGAAATAAGAGAGGACACAAACAAATGGAAAAACATTCCATGCTCACGGATAGGAAGAATCAATATTATGAAAAGAGCCATAATACCCAAAGTAATTTACAGATTCAATGCTATCCCCATCAACCTACCACTGACTTTCTTCACAGGATTAGAAAAAAATAAATTTCATATGGAACCAAAAAAGAGCCTGTATAGCCAAGACAATCTTAAGCAAAAAGAACAAAGCTGGAGGCATCACGCTTCCTGACTTCAAACTATACTACAAGGCAACAGTA
This sequence comes from Colobus angolensis palliatus, assembly GCF_000951035.1. NCBI lineage: Eukaryota > Metazoa > Chordata > Mammalia > Primates > Cercopithecidae > Colobus > Colobus angolensis. The sequence continues at coordinate 8,076,471 of NW_012113141.1, read as the reverse complement.
ACCAAAAGAGCATGGTACTGGTACAAAAACAGACATATAGATCAATGGAACAGAACAGAGGCCTCAGAAATAATGCCACACATTTACAACCATCTGATCTTTGAGAAACCTGACAAAAACAAACAATGGGGAAAGCACTCCCTATTTAATAAATGGTTTTGGGAAAACTGACTAGCCATAGGTAGAAAACTGAAACTGGACCCCTTCTTTACACCTTATACAAAAATTAACTCAAGATGGATTAAAGACTTAAATGTAAGACCTACAACCATAAACACCCTAGAAGAAAACCTAGGAAATACCATTCAGGACATAGGCATGGGCAAAGACTTCATGACTAAAACACCAAAAGCAATGGCAACAAAAACCAATACTGACAAA
>NW_012113141.1:8067589-8075360 GCF_000951035.1 Colobus angolensis palliatus | reverse complement strand
TATGCAGCCACAAAAAGGATGAGTTCATGTCCTTTGCAGGGACATGGATGAAGCTGGAAACCATCATTCTCAGCAAACTAACACAGGAATAGAAAACCAAACACCGCATGTTCTCACTCATAAGTAGGAGTTGAACAATGAGAACACACGGACACAGGGAGGGCAACATCACACACCAGGGTCTGTTGGGAGGTGGCAGGGCGGGGGGGTTGGGGAGAGATAGCATTAGGAGAAATAGCTAATGTGGATGATGGGTTGATAGATGTAGGAAATCACCATGGCACATGTATACCTATGTAACCAACATGCACATTCTGTACATGTATCCCAGAATGTAAAGTATAATTTAAAAAAATAGGTTTAAGGCACAATGATTCCTAATTAGTCTTTTAATATGTGTGTTAGCACTGCCTTGTGCCATTCTGGAATGTCACTTACGGTAAATTAAGGGACACTTTCTCTCTCTATCTTCCATTAGTATTTTAATGCTAGGAGGTGGGAAAAAGCTGATCCATATTCAAGAGGAAAGGAGGGAAAACAATAACAAATTGGCATCTCTTTTGTGAATTGCCCCACAGGCCAAGCATTTTTATGTTCTTAATCATTATTAAATGGCTTAACATGACACCCAGAGCCTGGCGAATGATTGCATCCTGACATGAGAACGAATTACAAATGAAATGAAAGATCAAGCCGTATTAGAGGACTGCCTCTGGGAAATGAAAATCTTTAATTCTCTTTTATTATTGACATTTATTTGGCTGCAACGAATAACAACATAGCAAAGAGATTCAGCTACGCTTGTGCACTGAATAGCTTATCCCAGGGCTCAAAACTGCATTAACATTTATCATGTTTGCTTTTGTAGCTGACACCACTGAACAGATTCTCTATCCATCTTGTATTTATCATGCATTGCAGATATAGTGCATCCTCTAATTTAAGTTCATTTTCATATGGTAGGAACAGCAAAGATTAGCCAGTGTCTTTCCTCAAATAAATTCCAGCTTGTGAGCATTCCTAAGAATGGCTTAATAGATTTAATAAAGAATAAAATGAGTTCACAAGGAAATACAGTCACAGGATGGGGAGGTTAATTTTCAATTTTGGGAAAACTGCAAATTCACAATGAGGAAAACACTTGTATAGTATGTATATCTAGAATATACAAAGACTTAAAATGAATGTCTCCACAAAGAGCAACCAAAGAATATTTTGTAAATCTGAAGGTAGTACTACAATTCCCATAAGAAGCCTGCATGTTTTTCACTTTTCTAAACTGTTTACTGCTAAGACAGGAATAATCCTTATACTATAGGAAGAAAGCAATTCAGATAGTTTGTATCAATGCAGGGATACCTTTTCATGGTTTCTTTTCTCTCTTGTACAAATTAACAACCTGGTTCTTTCTGCCAACACAATAAAATATTGCTAGTACTTGTGTCTTTGCTTACTTGATCCTCTTTGACTCCATTGCTCTCCGTCCTTTTTTTTTTGTTTTTTGGAGACAGGGTCTTGATCTGTCACCCATGCTAGGGTGCAGTGGAGAGATCATAGCTCAACACAGCCTCGAACTTCTGGGCTCAAGTGATCTTCTTGCATCAGCCTCCCAAGTAGCCAGGACTATGGCATGTGTCACTACTCCCTCAGCTAATGTTTTTAAAAAATTATTTTTTCTAGAGATTAGGTCTTGCTGTTACTAAGGCTGCTCTCCAACTCCTGGGATCAAGCAATCCTCCCACCTTGACTTCCCAAAGTGCTAGAGTTACAGGTGTGAACCACTGTGCCCACTTGTCCTCCTTTCTTTAAATTCTTCCTAGAATTTAAGGATTAGCAAGGATATCAATGTATCTTGGGAAAGCCACTCAACATCTCTGAATCTTGTTTGAAATTTTTTTAAAAAAACTTTTCTTTTTTTTTTAAGGTTTTAATTATAGATAATTTAAAACATATCCATAAGTGGAGATAATAGCATAATGATGTCCCCATATATCCACTGTCTAGCTTCAACAATTAATTCATTACCAATCTCATTTCATTTATACCCTCACTTTAACACTCACTGAATTACTTTGAAGCAAGTATTTTTTGAAACAAATCTCTGAATCTTGCTTTTGACTATTCTGAAATAAGAAAGTTGATCTATATGTATCTATTTATCCTATAACATCATGTTATAAACCTCAAATATAAACCATAAAATTTATTTTAAAAAAGAAAGAAAATATCTTGACAATAATTTCATCTTTGACCAGTTTCAGGCTTTATATTTAATTCAACACAAATGTACTTCATATTCACTATAACATCTTTTTTCAAGATTTACTGATCTCCTGAGTCAATACAATCCATATAGTTTGCACCAATAGATAAGAACTATAATTATATTTTACTTTGTACTTATATTTTATGAATATTATTTTAATTCCCAATTAGGTCTTTAAGGTTCCTATTTTATATTTCAGTGTTCAGCAGAGTACTGAACAAACACATAGGTAATACTAAATTGCTCTGGTTTACAATAATAACTAATCAACTGATTGGTTTTAATCTGAATGGTACAGACAGAATTAAAACATTTATATTTTGGTTTTAATAGTGGGTAGTTCCATATTAACACTATTAATCATTTTAATCAATAACATGTTTGCTTACTAGATGAAATTCCTGTTTTATGAGTGCTATGAAATAGATGGTAAAATAAAACAAAAGATGAGATTTTCTTCTTGAAGGAAAAATGGAAAATGTAACTTAGTTCTGGATTGTTTTTGTTCATAATTGAGTAAATTTATTTTACTCTAGTGCAGGTATTTTATAAATGAAATGTATCCTTTTTTTTAGGAAAGATATTTCTTGATTGACAAAATTCCCAAAATAATTAAGTAAATTATATCCAAGTGGTTTATTTAACTAAATTTTAATAAATTATCTTCTTGAACATGAAATCTTTTCTACTGAGATACAGGGTAGAAATATTTATTAAAGTAAAATACTTTATTTTATATATATTGTACATGTATAGTGTATATATTATAATAGAAAGAAAACAGAATTCTTTTGTAAATGATTAATCTCCGTAATACTAGATTCATCACAAATTTCCCACATGTACCTGTAGCCATTATAGTGTCATCTCTCCCTTGGGTGAAGATCACGATTCGCTGCCTCTTTGAGTTCATCTTTGGCAGGGCTTGTGTCTTTTTGGCTATCTCTTTAATGTCTTTAGTCTATTAACAGAAGGAAGGAAAAAATTCTCATGACCAATAAAATAAAACAAAACTTTATTAGTAGTTTAACAATTTAGCTTCTGTTGATCAAAATAAGAGACCTGCATATCTATTAAGAGACGTTACATTTTTTAAAAACCATATACAAAAGTAAATAGAATAGCACAGTGACTTCCAAGGAACCTATCAATGATCTACACAAATTTAAAATGTATGATGAATCTTATTTCACCTATATCCTCATCCACTTGCTTTTCAGATTATTCTAAAGTAAACCCCAAGAACTATATATAATTTCATCTATAAATGTTTTAGTATATATCTTTGAAAGGTAATGATAAACATAACCATAAAACTATTATCATACTTCAAAAATTATTAATAATGACTAAGTATCAGCAAATATCCAGGCAGTTTTCAAATTCCCAATTAAAGAGAGGTTTTTATAAAGAGGAAAATTTAATTATTTTAGAGGGTTAAAGAACATAATTATGCTGACTTTGGAAAAAATACAGGTCTTATAATGCCAATTTTTCAAAGGACTGATTTGAGAGAAAGAAATGCTAATCCTTTCCTACAAAGACTTAATTTTCTTTAAAAAATATAAAGTTTAAAAAATGACAAACTAATTGTCAAACCCTGATGCCATTTTTCATGCCACACAGGCCATAAAGTTTTACTGAAATCTTTATTGAAGTTTACTGAAATCTTGAAACCTAACTCTTGAGCTAAAGGCAGAAGTTTTAGAATCATCTTTTCAACCATTTTGGATAATTTGAAAATCCATGTCTGTATTCAGTGGGCTTCTAAAACGGTCCATCTTTTTGGGCTTTGCTAACAAAACTAATTTATTCTATCATTATGCAAAGTTTCAAATAGTTACAGAGAAAGAAACACCTATCAGAGGGGAAATACAGCTGAGTGGCATAAATGAAGGATATATAAGAGGACAGATAGAATATATGAGAGAGAAACATTTAGGCAAGCAAAGCAGACAGGTCACAATGGTTTGCAATGGTTACAAACATCACCAGAAACTGGTATTTTTAAAGGGATGACAATCTGTAGTGAAATATTTTTATATTGTTTGTTCACTCAATATTTAATAAATTCCAGATAATACATGAAGCTAAGCTTCTAATATACATAACAGGATGACTTCTAGAGGACAGCTGTTTCTGAAAAGAATAGCCATTTGGAGGGGGACAGCGCTGCTGACTTTTCAAACATGCTGACTATTTCGCTTTCGGTTGCTTATTTTAGAACAGAACTAAGCCTGAACTCTGATAAGATGAGAAGAAATTCCCTTAGTTTCAGGAGACAGACTTTTAGAAATGACTAGTAACAGCTGAAAGGACCGAAAAAATGCCATGTAATATCTTCACTCACCTAAATAAATGTAAGCATATAATTAAAACAACTCATGTATATTTTGGCAATTTCCTTAGCACAAATATATTTTACTACTATGGGATTTTTGCTTTTGATTAAGTACAGCTCATATTTAACAAAGATAAGAGACAAACACATTCACTTTATCATCCTGAAAGCAGAATCTTATGACTATACTAGATGTTCTTTAAAAGAAAATCTTTCTTCAAGGTGGTATAAGGAATACATTAAGAATAGGATTCCGGCCGGATGTAGTGGTAATTCCAGCACTTTGGGAGGCCGAGACGGGCAGATAATGAGGTCAACAGATCAAGACCATCCTGGTCAACATGGTGAAATTCTGTCTCTACTAAAAATACAAAAATTAGTAGGGTGTGGTAGCATGTGCCTGTAGTCCCAGCTACTCCAGAGGGCTGAGGCGGGAGAACTGCTTGAACCCAGGAGGGAAAGGTTGCAGTGTGCAGAGATTGTGCCACTGCACTCCAGCCTGGTGACAGAGCGAGACATCATCTCAAAAAAAAAAAAAAAAAGATTCCATGGTTGCTTTCTACCAACCCTTTGAGAAGATATATTTTGTTGAGAGCTTTGGTAATTTAATCAAAGAAATGTTTCTTATGTCTCAAATTAAACCTCATAAAATGGCAATTAAAGGAAAAAATAAACTTTCCAAGTACAAAACATAATTCTTCCCAGATGTATGTAAAATTTTATTTCTCTTTCTACAGTAATCCCTCTCCTCTGTCCCCAATAGGTCTTCTCCCTTACAATTAAGCTCACACATCTTAACAAACAATGAAATTACAAGGACTTTTAGAATATGACAGGCTTGGATTTACTATTTGTATGATTTGGGGCAGGTTAATAAACCTCTCGAAGCTCCATTTCCTCATCTACAAAACTAAGAAAATGTTCACATTAAAAGATTTTAGGGGATAAGTATGCTAAGATTAGTGGGCAAAAGGTTAAAGAAAACAGGATATTTAGTCTCAAAGCATGTCCCCCTAAGATATTCATTACAAAAGAAAAAATAAAAATGTTATAGCAGAGAAAATTGACAGACATCACTTTAACCCAGATAGATCAGTTTAGTGATGCTAAAATTAGTGGATAAAACAGAATGCTTTCATAGCCCCAAAGTAGTATCTCCTCCAAGATATTTATTAAATACAATGGGAAAATAGTAACTTTACAGAGGATAAACTAGCAAACACCACCTAAACCTAGTGATCAAAGTTTAGCATCACCAACAATAAGAAACTGTGAGACTGTGTACCTCCTTGATATGATGCACCAAGAAAGGAATATCACTTCTGTGGTTTCCCTGCCAAAAATGCCTCATCTCTATGTAATCATGAGAAAACATCAAACAAACTCAAATGGAAGGACATTCTACAAAAATGACTGACCAGTACTTTTCAAAAGCATAAAGTTCATGAACAACAAGAGTGAGGAACTATCACAGATTAGAAGAGACTAAGGAGACATGACAAATATGCAAAGTGGGATTTGATTCTGAAACAGAAAAAGGAAATTAGAGAAAAAACAGTTGAAACCAGAATAAAGCCTGTATATAGTTCAGTTATTGCAGTTCAATGTTAATTTTCTGTTATTCATTATACTTTGGTTATGTAAGATGTTAATATTAGGGGAAACTGGGTGAAGGGTATGTGGGAATTCTGTACTATTTTTGTAATTTTTCTAAGACTTAAGTTATTTTAAAATAAAAAGTTAAAAATTGTGAGGATGAAAGAAGATGAGGTAAGTGAAATAGCTTAATGCAATATTCAGCATATACTAAGAACTTAAATACTAACTTCTTTCCTCTAATTACTCTCATTTTAATACTCTTTAAAATTGTTACATCCTTAGGTTGCCCCAAAATCTCTAGAAAAGGCTTCAAGAGTTTTGAGTATGGAACATTCAATTATAGTAGCTATAAGGGAGAAGATAAAGACAGGGAGGAGTAAGAAGTATGAGTAGAAAGCTCATAAAATTGAGATATGAGCCATGTATATAGCTTTAAAGTGCTCATTAAATCTTAACTTCTCTAGTCAGTAGGTACTATTATTATCCCTATTTTATAGATGAAGAAACTAAAAGCCATGTATAAAGCTCTAAAGTATTCATTAAGGTAAGGCGTGGTGGCTCATGCCTCTAATCCCAGCACTCTGGAAGGTGGAGGTGGGTGAATTGCTTGAGCCTAGGAATTTGAGACTAGCCTGGGCAACATAGTAAAACTTCATCTCTACAAAAAAATACAAAAATTTGCTGGGTGTGGTGGCATGCACCTATAGTCCCAGCTACTTAGGAGGCTGAGGTAGGAGGATGGCTTGAGCCTGGGAGACAGAGGTTTCAGGGAGCTGAGATCACACCACTGCACTCCAGCATGGGCGACAAAGCCAGATCCTGTCTCAAAAAAAAAAAAAAAAAAAAAAGGAGAGAGAGAGAGAATGACACTGGAATTTTGATAGGGGTTGCACTGAATCTACAGATTGCCTGAGCCCAGGAGGCAGAGGGTGCAGTGAGCTGAGATCGTACCATTGCATTCCAGCCAGGGCAACAGAGTGAGGCTGTATCCAATCAATCAATCAATCAATAAAATAAAGTACTCATTAAATCCGAACTACTCTAGGCAGTAGGTACTCATACATATCCCTTTTTATGAATGAAGAAACTGAGTCACAGACGTTAAGTAATGTGCCTAAGGTCATAAATATAAGCAGTGGAGAACAGACTAGCACCCAGAGTCTGACTCCAAGGATAATACACTTAACCATTATTACAGTGCTTCTATAAATGCTAGCAATGTGCTTTTTGTTGTTTTTATCACAAAACTATAGCATGTTCATCCTAAACCATTTTCCTACCACATTCACAAATCATTCCTGATCTTGTGTTTAAGTCTGCTATTTTTTCTTAATTAATTTGGCTGATATTTTTACTCCAGAGAATTTCAGTGCTTTTTTTTTTTTTGAGATGGAGTTTCACTCTTGTTGCCCAGGCTGGAGTACAATGGTGTGATCTTGGCTCACTGCAACCTCCGCCTCCCGGGTTCAATCGATTCTCTTGCCTCAGCCTCCCGAGTAACTGGGATTACAGGTGCCCGCCACCCCACCCAGCTAATTTTTGTATTTTTAGTAGAGACAGGGTCT
>NW_012113141.1:8023715-8066664 GCF_000951035.1 Colobus angolensis palliatus | reverse complement strand
TTTTTTTTTTTTTATCTGTTGAACTGATATGGCAATACATAACCTATTTATCTCTCAAGGTTTGTGCAAGTATGAATGTATTAATGATATGTTGGGAAAGGTTTTATAAACTGTGAAGCATTTTATAAATGTAGAATTATGCTTTTATTGTCATTAGTGATCACACTGTATTCCAAGTCAAAGAACATACTGTGTTCATTCTTTTTTTTTTTTTTACCTACTTGTATCTTTGAATTGAAGATACATCTCTTTTAGAGAGCATATAGTTAGACCTTAGTTTTTTTATCCAGTCTGAGAATGTCTGCCTTTTTATCATATTATTTACTCCAGATTAACACTATTATTAATATAGTTGAATTAATATCTGCCATTAGCTATTTGTTTTCCATATGTTGTATTTTAAAAAATATGTTCTATCCCTTCTTTACTGCCTTGTTTTATATGAAATAGGTATTTTCCAATGTAGCATTTTAATTTTTTTTTAATTTTTTCTGTTACACACAACTTTATTATTTTGGTAGAACTACAAAATTCATTTTAATTACTAGTAGTGTTATTATTACTAGAATTTTTTTTTAAAACATACTTTAATTTCGGGGACACATGTGCAGAATGTGCAGGTTTGTTACAGGGGTGTACACGTGTCATGGTGGTTTGCTGCAGCCATCAACCTGTCATCTACATTAGTTATTTCTCCTAATGATATCCCTCCTCTAACCCCCCACCCCTGACAGACCCCAATGTATGATGCTGCCCTCCCTGTGTCCATGTGTTCTCATTGTTCAATTCCCACTTATGAGTGAGAACATGTGGTGTTTGGTTTTCTGTTCCTGTGTTAGTTTGCTGAGAATGATGGTTTCTAGCTTCATCCATGTCCGTGCAAAGAACATGAACTAGATTCCTCAAGGATCTAGAACAAGAAATACCATTTGACTCAGCAATCCCACTACTGGGTATATACACATAGGATTATAAATCATTCTAATATAAAGACACAAGCCCACATATGTTTATTGCAGCACTATTCACAATAGCAAAGACTTGGAACCAACCCAAATGCCCATCAATGATAGGCTGGATAAAGAAAAATCTTCATTCTATTTTTAACCAGCTGATTATACAAAGGTTAAGCAATCCTGTCACAGTCTACCTAGTTCTGTAGAAAACCGGTTGTAGTGTTTCCACACATTGAATCATCTAGCCATACCATTTTGTTTTGTTTTCCAAATAGAAACTCCTTTAATAGTTATGCTGTTTATATGATGTGTCAGTGCCAGCTTGATCTCATATTCCCTCCCCATTCACTCCATTCCAGTCACACTGGCCTTCTGTCAGTTCCTGGAGTACATAGTACATTAAGTACTCTCTCGTTCAGAGGCTTTTATAGTCCTGTTCTTTCTGTTTGAAATTTGTTTTGCTGTTTGTCTTGCTTTTTTTTTTTTGTCATTGCCAGATATTCATATTTTTAGGGTCATTCCATAGCCATCATACCTAAAATAGGAACCGTTCCCACATTCTCTTTCATGGTACACTCTCTGGTCACTTCCACCTTGTCTTGGGGTCTATCGAAGTGGTATGGTACTAGCTTTTCGCTTTCCCTTAACTGAACTGTTCTAAAATTGTCCTCTTTTGGGGTTCAGGTACCTACAAGAAAACACTGCACTCTCTTAGCCAGCAGCGCCTGATTTAGGGTCTTATTTTCAGAAACTCTGAAAGTCTGGGTGATCATTCATTGCATTATTTATATTTGTGAAGAACACAGGAATCTAAAAATCACCTAAGGTAATTCTTTGGTAATCAACACCGCCTGAATACATTCTCTGTAGACTTTCTATCCATGCTGATCAATGAAACTTTCTGTGATGATGTATATGTTCTATCCTGCATTATCCAATAAAGTAGTCACTAGGTACATAGTCTATAGAGTACTCAATATGTGCCTAGTATGACTGAAGGACTGAATTTAAAATTTTACACTTGATCTTAGCCAAAAGGCTGAGAAGCGATGAATTTTAAATTTTATTTAATTTTAATTAATCCTAATTTAAATAGCCACATGTGGCTAGTAGATGCTGTATTGGATAGCACAATTCCATACTTTTCTCCTTCAGCAGTGTAAGATGAAAGAATCCTCATTGGTCAGAGAAAGACTACAAGTCTAGGATCTTCTGGGTAGTCAGGGGTTATGGAAGAAGTGAAAAAAGGGAAAAGGATTGCATTGTTTCCCCTGTGGGCAGAAGTATTATTCTTAGAGATCTAAAATTTAAAAAAATGAAAATTTGTTACTTGGAGTAAAATGAAATAAATAATCCAATAGAGAAGGTATGAATTCTCATCATTTGGCATTTACTCAGTTGCAGAAACAATGAAAATACAGACAATATATATATATTTAGGTTTTGAGGTATTTTCTTTTTTTAAAAATCAATTTTCAATAGTTTAAAAAAGGTTTTATAATGAAACATGCTTTTGAGTATCTTATTTTTATGTTCTAAAAATATGAACATTAATCAGTTCAGTTCAGCTCAGCTCAAGAAAAGCTAGATTTAAAAACACACTCCAGTCTGAACTGATTTTCTAGAATAATGAAAGGCCTTATAAAACTTTTTACCCCAAGAATTGTCATTTTAAATTCTTAGCAGGTCTGTCATTTAAATCAGGCACTATGCAATTTTCCATCACATATATATATATATAAAATCCTCTCTCTTCTGCTTTGTGTTCTGCCCAGCTCCAGTTTTTATCTCATTCTCCAGTACCCTCCTAAGCTGCTGCTTCTAACTGAAAATTGCCCAATTCAGTTTAAAGATTTTTTTAAAAAATAAAGATTATCTAAAATTTGCAGAGAAGCTAACCAGAATAATAATAAATAAATAAATAAAAACAATGCCACTGAGAATATTTCCTGATGAATAAACACTGGTTATTTTAAGATGCACTTGGATTGGTCTGTCAGCAGCCAGATCACTAGTGGCAATACTCAGTGGCTTTTGGAACTGACTGGAATTTATAGTAGAAAATGAGGGTAGGACAACGGCACTGATGGAAGGAAAAAATACTCACCTTTCCTTTCTTTTAATCTTTTCACTTCTTTCTTCTCATTCATGCTCCAAATTTAGAGTCAAAATTAAAGTTAGGAGGGATAAACTGCAGATTTTTGTCTAGTTTGTCATACTAGCCAAGAGTATTAATGTATTTTCACACAGAAAACTATTAAGATAAAGTGATTTACTTTTGTTTTATTCCTTAAGAATACCACATTTCAGAGCTGTGCTTTCCCATTTCTGTCTAATGGCCTAGGAAACTTTAGTGACATTATAAAATCATCGAATTTCTCTAGATAGTGTTCCATACATGGATTACATTTGATTAAAAATACCTATTTGAGGGTATCCTGCTCATGGTTCAAATATATTCTGCAATGCTTGTGATGGTTTTGGGAATCTACAAAGAGACACATCAAGACACTATGTGTTTTATTTAATCTAACATATCACTGTCAATATCACTGACAGAGCAGTTTTGCTATGTCAGGAGGTAATAAGGTATGTTATTATAATCATTATCATTTTGCTTATATGCTGTAACCAATTATGGCAGATTTATGGCAAAAACAATTCTAGAATCAGTAAGTAAGAACTAATGGAAAGGTTAATACAGTGCTAGTTAGTAGAAAATAGAAAAAGTAGTTTGTTCCTATGACTGAATGTAAACCAGGCATATGAAAAGCAAGTAGCTCAAGGGGAAAATAAAAGTATTAATCAGGCTTAATAAACTATTTTTTTTAAATTGCTATGTAGACACTACAGGATCATGATTATTTGTTATACAACAAGTTATAGTTCTAAGTATCTACAAAATTGGTTATTTTATAGAACCAAAAATACATTTTTTATGGTAACACAGTAAACTGACAGGATACAAATACATGTTCTGAAAGTTTTTTTCTATGGGGAATTCTGATGTATCAACATATAATTTTTTAAATATTAAAACTTAAAATAAATAAAACCTTAAAAAACTCCTGAAAAGTTTTATTTATATTCTTATGATCAAAACATTTGACTTTTTAATTGAATATTCCCGTGATTACATTTTGTTCTACATATAATTGCCATTTTGGGAAATTAAAATGTGAAACTTAAATTAGAAAAAAAACCACCACTTGGAAATCCTTTTTCTGTGTGTGACTTAACCCTAGATTTACTATAATATGGTAAAGCACAAAAAAGCAAACTTGTAAGAAACTATCACAGTTCCTAATAATTGAATACTGAGAAGCAAGGTTCCCTACTCTGGAGTAGTTCTTTTATAGGATCTTTCGAATGGAGTATCTGTATCACATGTTCCTTGTCTTCCTCTATGAAGAGGAAGCTCTATGTCTGGTTTGTCAAGTCTGATGACATGAATAACATGCACATGTATTACTTTGTTGCTTGATAATCTGCCTTTACTACATTTAAACAAGAGTTTCACAAACTCATATAATATCTTTCTCTAGAGTTCAAAGTGAGCTTACTAGTCCTTACCAATACTATCCAATCACCACTCACCTCTTCCCTACTTGATAGACAATACTGAATAAGCAAATAAAAAGAAAGTTCCTACATTTCGGCTGTGGTTAGATTAAATTTTTAAAAATTACTACCCTGTAACATTTTAAGTTGCTGTAAGAACACAGCATTCTACATAGTTCACTCAGTAAATATCATAGTCATAAAAGACTCCAACTTAGTTAATTCTCTGTCAGTTAACCTGGGTTCATATTAGTCAGTGTTTTCTAACAATCAGTTGGAAGAGGGGTATTATACAGATAAAAAACATGGTTATCTCAATTTTGCCAACAACGACCACATGGAGTTTTGAATCTTGACAGGATAATACTTGTATCAGGAAAACAGAATTAGGAACTAGACATTAAATCCAATTATTGATATTTTATTTCAGAATATCATGTGTGTATATTTTATGCTACCTCCCTCTCCCCAGAAAAAAAGAGAGAGAGAGAAGAAAAGATAGGTTCAAACAGTAAGTTTATAAAAGCAGGATTTAAATTAATCAGTTCCTAACAACTGTTAAGTACAACCTTTTAGAAATTAATTTGCATAATGATCATCTACATGTGATGGGGCTGAAATTATTTAAACGACATTATATTTCATTATTTGGTCTTGTTCCACCACTGCTTTAGCAGTGAATCCTTATGAAATGTAATGCAGCTAATGAGGTAGCTTTTTAACTGAACAAACTGACAGGCCCCGTATCTGCAGAGGCAGCTTGAAACCGTGCCCAACCTCTTGGCTTCCCAAGAGGCTTTTCAAAATTCAATAAATAACATCTGTAGGCGATGTTGGGTGCAGACCTAGCAGAGTGCGTCATAACACTGTGCTGGCAGAACAAAGAAACCATGACGACTGCCAAGTTTCCATGGCAACTGCTGCGAGGCTCTGAGAGTATAATAGCACATCAATCACTGTCCAAAAGAACTTCATTATCAGCTAGAAAAAACCTTTAGGATCTGTTTAGTGTGCAATTGTGGGTTAACTCACCTCAAAGCCTTGCTCTCTAGCAAAAGTGGCAGCTTCCTGAAATAAAAAAAAAAAAGAACAGTTAATTATAAAGTGCTCGGTAATGAAGAAATAATCCATTTTTTGAAACTCATTCAGTCTTCTTTTTTACACAATTATCTCAATATACCCACATAGTTCAATTTTTATTCTTACAGCAATAAAGATTTCTTTTTTCCCTTGGAATAATAATAATAATAAAAAGGCAGCCTAATGTCAACACACTTCACAAGTTGGAATAAAGAAGATGTAGTACATGTTTTTACTGTAGCTGCCACAGTGAGTTCAGGTGTTCTGACCTCAGCAAAGAAAGACAATCCAAGGAATACGCTGGTGGTTGTGTTTTTAATTAAAACAATACCTCTCAAAAAGCTCTTATGTAGAGAATAATGCCTGCTAATAAATGTATAAATTCAGAAAAATCATCTTTTTGCAATCCTCCTAATGAAACTTATGCAGGCAAGGATCCTCAGTAGATGTTAAATTCACTGGGTAAAAAGGATGATAGGGAACTGGGTATTTCGATGGAATCAAAGTATCTCAGATTTTATGCTGGTCACGGGAGCAAAGCATAACTTTATAATGGAAGGATCAAGCTGTCATCACTTTAACCCAGTGATCGATGCTATCACTTATCATCACTAATAGTGGGATCACCAAATATTCTTTGCCTTCTGTTATGATACAGTGTGAAGTTCACAGCATCACCTATAAAGTATTCTGACCTAAATACTTAAACATGAATTAATCAAAACCTTAGTCCAGTAACTTGCAGCCTATAAGAAATACAGAGGATAGGGGAACAAGTTAAAGTATATACAGAAAAAGCAATTGGAAAAATTCCTAGGGTAGGACATTTTGTAGGACAACTAGCTTAATGTTTTTAACAAGTCAGTGTAATGATAAAGTAAAAAAGGGAAAATGACCAAGAACAATGTATAAACCTTAATTGGTTTATACAAACTAGCTACAAATGATATTTTTGGGACAAGGGGAGAAATCTGAATCTGAAATGGAAATTAGATAATATTAGGAATTATCAGTTTGATTTTAAAAGTCCTTAATTCTTAAGATGAATCCTGAGGTATTTAGGAATGAAATGTCATGATATATATAATTTATTTTAGAATACTGCAGATAAAAATTAAAGTGAAGCAAAAGTGGCAAAATGTTAACAAGTGTTAAATCTAGGTGTGTGTGCTATGTAGGGGTTCAATGTCTCCTTTTTTGTTTGAATTTTTAAATAATAAACAGTCCAAAAATCCTCTTTAATATAAGATGACAGGGTAACAATAGTTGAGCATTAAAAATACATATGGTTAAAAAATTTTAATACACAAATTTCTTCCAGATTTTAAATATCTTAAGGACACCATCTGATGATTATTATATACCCTAAGGCTCTTATAACAGGTTACTAAATGACAAAAATACATATGTGTAATGAAATCCTTTCCTTTTCTTTACTCTTTGTGCATATACTTTAATTTTGGGACTGATAGAAAAGGGAGGCAATATTACTTTTCAACTCTACTTCCCTCTTGAAAAAAAAAAAAAAAAACTGCAGACAACTGTCAAGAGTCTCTACATCTTAACTTACATTCTTCCAAAATTATCTTTGCCAAGAGATATTAATAGAAGGATGGGATTTGAGCCTGAGTAGTGAGCAGATCCAACTCAACTAAAACGACTGCAGCATCAAGCCATGTAAGGCAGAAAGTATAGTCAGTGTCTTCAGCAGAAATTTGGGAAGACACTGGGAAAAAAATACATGTATGCACCTATGGTCCAATGTACTAATAACCTACAGGTTAGAGAACCATTTTGAGGACTTAGAAAGTTCGAAATGTATGATTACAGCTAAACACTGAAGTCAACAGAAAGTGTTAAGTTGAAAGTACAACTCCTTACGCTATTTACTAGAGAAACATAAGCCTGATCAAGTTAGCCTTAGTTCATGTAGACAAAAATAAGCAAATCAATATTGATCTTGACAACTGGTCAATTTGTGCAAGCAAGGTTAGAGCTTTGTACATCACATAGTCAATAACATTTGCTGGCTGCGATATCAAGGAATAGGATAAGGTTCAGAAGCTATTGATGTGGTGCTTCCCAAGCTGTCACTCTGAACCAAGCAAATTCTTATATGAAAAAGACAACAAAAAAGCTATACTAGAACCACTTATTTATATGGAACTTCATCAGAGACATGAGAGAACCCCAGGGGACTGTAAGACAAAGTTCAGAGGAAGAATCTGTAGGACTAAAATTGTACTAAAGCCATAAACACTCAAAATTCACATACAGTAAAATTTTTTTAATGTCCAGTTTTGCTCACACAAATAAATTAACTGTAAGAAAATTATATATGTCTGTGTGTGTGTGTGTGTGTGTGTATATATTTTTTTTTTTTTGAGACGGACTTTTGCTTTGGTAGCCCTGGCTGTAGTGCAGTGGTACAATCTTGGCTCACTGCAACCTCCGTCTCCTGGGTTAAAGCAATTCTCCTGCCTCAGCCTCCCGAGTAGCTGGGACTACCCACCATGCCCACCTAATTTTGTAATTTTAGCAGAGGCGGGGTTTCACTATGTTGGTCAGGCTGGTCTCGAACTCCTGACCTCAGGTGATCCACCTGCCTTGGCCTCCCAAAGTGCTGGGATTACAGGTGTGAGTTACTGTGCCCAGCCCAAAAAAATTATTTTTAAAAATTAACTGTGATCTGTTATGGTATGGAGCTAACTGCAAGAAGACACATATATAAATGTCAAATTATTATCTTTTAAGGAAACCAGGCCCTAGGACACTTCCATGTCTGTAAATTATTTCAAGCATCAACATATTTCTGACTGAGGAAAGATGTACTTAAGAAAAGTCAACTCAATTTTCTGTCTTAGTGCCCCCTCACACAGGTTTGCTGAGCTGTGCCCTATCACCAGAAAAGCTAAGCTTGTTGTTCTGTGGCTTAAAATGATCTTATCTTCTGACTTCCTCCCACCTTCCTTTGATCTTGGACTGGTGCCCCAAGTCACTCCATTAGAGAAGGCAGCTGGCTCATATCACTACAGACTTTCCCACAGCTAACCTCTGATCTGAAGGTGTTTGTAGATACAATGATAGAACAACATTTATTTTTCCCTGTCAGCAAAACAAACAAAACAACACGAGGGAACAGTTTGACCCAGTAAGAATTTTAAGCAGAATTTTAGTTGTCAGATTCATGACATGCAGAGGCAGAAAGAAAAGGCATTAGGTCAGAAAGTAAGCAAGAAAGAAGAGGCATAGATGGTGGGCAGAAGAGTAAGACAGGTTCCAAATATCAGAGGTAATTCCAAGTGAACTGATCGCACTAAATTGAAAAGGACCTTTTTAGTGTGCCTTTGCAGTAAAAGTGAGAAAAGAAAACAAGCAAGTTCCCATCTGTGCTGCCCCAGGGCGCCTTGTACTGAGTTTCACAAATCTAATGAAGCAGTCAGGTTAAAATCCAACCACAGAGTGGATGTGACATGTGGAGAACAGCTCGGGTTAGAATAGAAAAGCAGGGCGGTTCCTAATGCAGGTGATTATCCATGTGATAATCATTATATTTACAGGCTTTCCATTTTAGATCTGACATCAAAAATCACAAAGGAGGAGGGATTAAGGAAATAAACAACCGACACAGAGGCTTTCCTGCTCCCCTGAGAGTACAGCACTTTCATTCATGCATGACAAGCAACAAAAGCAAAACTAAACAGGCCGGGAAAGAGTATTTCTAAGAAGGCTGGATTTCACATTAACACTTTTTTTCCATTTTGATAACTTTCACTATTATTCAGTTTCTCAGTCAGGTCACATTTTCAGAATCAGTTCTCATTGTTGTCTATGCTATAATACAGTATCATTTTTGGTTTACAATGAATGATACTCACATAATATGTCCTTTACAACAACAGAGCCATTTCTTCCTTCCTGGAATTGAGTGTTGTGAATAAAATGACATATAATTAAAGTCTTAGACTCTCATCTATACCACACCACTTAGGTTTTGCAGTAGGCTTGCTGCTTCAGCAACCAGGGTAAAAGGGTGCTGGTAAAACAACAACCAAATATAGTTTTTGAATGGAGGTTAGGGAAAAACTATGTTAATCAGGTTAATGAAAACTATGGAATACTTACATTAAGAGCTAAAGGGATTAGCAAGCCACTATTAAAAAGCACAATCCTGAGATTACACAGGAAAGGAAAGAAACTCAAGTGTATGTTTGTGTATATGAAAGACAACTATGGAGGAGAAAACTTTCTCTGCATTTCGTCTGATAACGCAAGTTCTTCCTTATAAAGTAGAATTATCTATAATCAATATTAAACTAAAACCAAAACTTGCCCATACTCACTGCAATTCCAATTGTTGAAACACAAACAATATAGAAACACAATGATTTCTGTATATTGACAAGCCAAGAGGAAATGGAGCCACCAGACCAGGTCTGTTTTTTTACTTTGCTTGTTCATCTCTCCATGCAACAAACATTTACCTCCTAAGTGTAGTTTTAGGCTGCCAGCATCTGTGTACAGTTGTGTCATTGCTACAGCTGTTGCAGGCCTTATAATGATATTAGACTTTGACTTAGTAATACTGTAACTCCTAAATGGAGTGGTATAGGTGAGAGTTTAAGACAGGGGGGTGTCCGTCTCTCTTTCTCTCTCTCTCTATATAAAAATCTCTGTATAATAAAAATTCATATAATTGTATATAAATTTAGAGGTATAATATTCTCTTTGAATGGCTTTAAGTGCAACATAGTACTGGTCAGGAGGCAATCATAGCCAATGGAAAGAGTACAGGATCTAGAATCAAAAGGCCTACACTAAGGTCCCAGTTTTACAGATTATTTGCTATGTAATCTTGAGCCAGTCATTCAGTATATCAATTTCTTCATCAATAAAATTGGGGTTAACAATACCTATTTCATTGCATTGTTGTTAGGAATAAATGAAATACTTTATGTGAAACTGAAATCATTTTGCCTATTGAATTCAAGTACTTGTTAAGATCTTAGGATAAACAAGAGAGTGTCAGAGCACCTAGAGTACATTTAATGATCTGTCCTATCTGTGGATTACATGTGTAGAAGGCAGTCTTCAAAATGGTTGCCAATGATCCTTGAACCTGGTATTCAAATCCTTCTACATTCTCCTCCCCTTGAATGTGCTCTAGACCTAATGACTTGCTTTAACAAATATATGACAAAAGTGATGGTATGTTTTGCTCATCTTCTTGATAACCATGCCTCCCTTTCTGAGCCCTCACTCTAGGAGAAATAAATTGCAGTGCTGTAAGGACTATGGAGAGGTGCATGATCAATAACCAGTGAGGATCTGAACTCTGTGATCAGACACAAGTGGGCTTGGAAGAAGATCCTCCCCTAGCTGAATAGCGAGATGACTACAAACCTGGTTGACACCTTTATTAAAAGTCTTATGAGAGCCAGAGGCACCAAGTTAAGTGAGCAGTGCCTGGATTCCCTATCCCACATTTTATATATGAGGTTAACAAGAAAAATTCAGATGATTTCACATTCAAATTACATTAATAAAATCTTCAAAGTGGCCAGGTGCAGTGGCTCATGCCTGTAATCCCAACATTTTGGGAGGCTGACGTGGGAGGATTGCTTGTGTCCAGGAATTTGAGAACATGCCTGGGCAACATAGCAAGACCCCATCTCTTCAAAACAACAAAAACCGAAACTTCAAAGCAAGTGTGGTTGGCAGATCAGAGGGTAAGCAAATTCTGGAAAGAAAATTTAGATATATGCTATCTCAATGGCTTTGTATACCTGATTGTGGTCAACCATTTCTTCAACACAGATTAACCAGGAGATATTATCCTTTGCATGAAATTTAAGTTTCAATTCATGATGTCTTCTGTTATTCTGAAACAATGATTGTGTTTCTGACACTAAAATATGAGTATTAAATAGTGCTAGAATCCTCAGCTGAGAAAAACAATACTGAGTCAAAGTCTCCTACCACTAGAATGTCTGCAACAGCTGTAGCAGTGACATAACTCTAAGTCATGCTGAAATTTAACAATAAAGAACTATCCACTGTGTATTTCTTTTCATACAATATATCATAATATAAAGATTTATATTGCTAAAGCCTCTAAATATTTTCTCATGCTGTCCTTCAAACTATGAGTTACCTTTACTTTATGTTACGTATCAAATCATTTATATACTTTCTTATGATACCACATTAGTATTATACTATTTTAACTTATGCATTATTTCTGATAAGGAAAAATTTTAATTTGTAAATAAAGTAACTGAAGGCTGGAGAAAATTGTTGCATAAAATGTGAGTCTGGGAACCCCTTTTAAAATAAATTTCATTCACAAAAGTATCTCTACTAGCTTTTCCAAGGAATATATCATATAACTTTTTGGAGATTTTCAACTTGTGCTCTGACATTTATTACCATATGCTTCCCGTCTACAGAATGCTGAATAAAAATATTATTTAACATTTTATTGAGTGCCAAAAACTCTATGGGGCAATGTATAACTATAAAGACACTCCTGCCTCTATCCAATAGGTTTATAATAAAAATTAGATAGACAGTATATAAATTATACCTCAATAAACGTAACTGAAAAAAACATTAAGCAGCCAAAACACAGGCAAAAAAAAAAAAAAAAAGTTTAGTTTACAAGAAACTTAACTGTTTCATAAAGCGATTTATTAACTGACTTGTCTATTCTAGCAAGGAGAGTTGTTCATTCCCACTTTTAAGCATACTTAATCTGGTAACTAAATAACAAATTAAGTTAGGAAAAAGTGCTTCATCAAAATGTAAAACAGATGAGTTACTTAGACTAACTTCTTTCAGAACAACCCAAGTTTTTGGTATTAAAGAACAAGAAGAAAGAGGCTAGGATAAGAAAAATGTTAGGATAGTAGCCCTATTATTGGGAATTTAATTTCCATTTTTATTTTTATTTTTATTGTTTGAGATTGGGTCTCACTCTGTTGCCCAGGCTGGAATACAGTGGTAGGATCATGGCTTATTCCAGCCTCAACCTCCCAGGCTCAGGTGTTCTTCACACCTCAGCCTCCCAAATAGTTGGCACTACAGGTATGCACCACCATGCTCAGCTAATTTTTGTATTTTTTTTGTAGAGACAGGGTTTGGCCATGTTGCCCAGACAGGTTATTTCCATTTTTAATGAGATAATATGTAGTTCGTATAAATAAGACATTCAACAAATGTCAATTCTTTTCTTTTCTATTATTTGATTCTCACAAAACCCCTAAAAATTAGCATCACTTTTATCTTACAGATGAAAATTTGAAGGTTCAGAGAGATTCAAGTATGTCCAAGACCATACAGCAGGTAATTGTTATAGGCAGCATTTAGATCTGAGGCTTTCTGAATGGTCTCCTGCTGATGAACTCTTTCAGGTTTTGCACGTCTGAAAAAGTATTCTGCTTTTGTTTTTGAAAGGTATTTTCACTGGGTCTAGAATTCTGGGTTAATAATCTCTTTCCTTCTGTGTTCCAAGATCTAGCTTGCACTGTTTCTGTTGAGGAGACTGCTGCTATTCTTATCTTTGTTTCTCTGTATGTAATGTTTTTTTTTTGTTGTTGTTGTTGTTTTAGAAACCTAGCTACTTTAAGATTTTTTTCTTTATTACTGATCTTAAGCAATTTGATTATGTGCCTTGGTGTAGCTTTTTGGTGTTTCTTCTGCTTTTGCTTTGTTAAGCTTTTTGGATCTGTGGGTTTACAGTTATTATCAAATTTCGAAAAATTTCAGCCCTTATGTCTCCAAATATTTTTTC
This sequence comes from Colobus angolensis palliatus, assembly GCF_000951035.1. Classification (NCBI taxonomy): domain Eukaryota; kingdom Metazoa; phylum Chordata; class Mammalia; order Primates; family Cercopithecidae; genus Colobus; species Colobus angolensis. The sequence continues at coordinate 8,053,275 of NW_012113141.1, read as the reverse complement.
TGTCACCATCCCTAGTCTCTATATATTTGATCACCTAAAGTTGTCCCACAGCTCACGGCTACACAACTTGTTTTTCTAGTCTTTTTTTCCCTCTAGGTGTTTCATTTTGAATAGTTTCTATTGCTGTCTTCAAGACCCTTAATCTTTTCTTCTGCAGTGCCACATCTTATCCAGTGTACTTTTCACCTCAGACACGGTATTTTTTATTTCTAGATATTAGGTCTTTTTTACATTTCCCACATCACTCTTTAATAGGATCATGTTTTTATTTACCTTCTTGAAATACAGAATATATTTAGAAATGCTGTTTTAATATTTTTGTCAACAAATCCTAACATCTGTATCATCTCTGAATCCATTTCTATTAATATTTCTCATTATGGGTTGTATTTTCCCGCTTCTTTGCATGAATGGTTATATATACATATGTGTGTGTGTGTGTATTTATTATTGATTGACTGAGACAGGGTCTTGCTATGTTGCACAGGCTGGCCTCAAATCCTGGGCTCAAGCTATCCTCTTGTTTCCGCCTCTTAAGTAGCTAGAAACTACAAGCATTTGTCATTGTGCCTGGCTTACTTATTTATTTTTTAACAATGCCTTTCTCAGGGAATGAAAGGTAATTTTTGATTGGATGACAGACATTATGAATTTTATGTTTTGGATGTTGAATATTGTATTAGTCCATTTTCATGCTGCTGATAAAGACATACCCAACACCGGGCAATTTACAAAAGAAAGGTTTATTTGGACTTACAGTTCCACGTGGCTGCGGAAGCCTCACAGTGATGGTGGAAGGCAAAGAGGAGCACGTCACATCTTTCGCGGATGGCAGCAGGCAAAGAGAGAGAGCTTGCGCAGGGGAACTCCTCCTTTTTTTTTTTTACATGGAGTTTTGCTCTCGTTGCCCAGGCTGAAGTACAATGGCACGATCTCAGCCCACTGCAACCTCTGCCTTCTGTGTTCAAGCAATTCTCCTGTCTCAGCCTCTCAAGTAGTTGGGATTACAGGCGTGCACCACCATGCCTGGCTAATTTTGTATTTTTAATAGAGATGGGGTTTCACCATGTTGGTCAGGCTGGTTTTGAATTCCTGACCTCAAGCGATCCACCTGCCTCGGACTCCCAAAGTGCTGGGATTACAGGTGTGAGCCACCGTGCCTGGCCGGGAACTCCTCTTTTCAAAACCATCAGATTTCATGAGACTTATACACTATCATGAGAACAGCACGGGAAAGACTTGCCCCCATGATTCAATTACCTCCCACTGGGTCCCTCCCACAACATGTGGGAATTCAAGGTGAGATGTGGATGGGGACACAGCCAAACCATCTCAAATAATTTGTTTCTCATTATATATTTTTGAGGTTTATTCTGAAATTCAGTTGGTTACTCAAAAACAACTTGATTCTTTACAAGCTTATTTATAAGCTTTGCTAGGTGAGATGAGAGCAGCTCTTAATCTAGAGCTAATCTTGTCCCCAACTGATGTAATATTCTTTTGAGTACTAAAAAAGATGTCCAATTTATTAGAGGTTTTTCCACTGTGATTATTGGGGCTGTAAACTATTATTAATCTTATCTGAGTTCAGGAAATATTCTGCTTATTCCTTTCCAGTGGTTTTATCCCTGTACCTGAGTAGTTTCCTAGCATACTTATGCGGGTCAGTACTCGGCTTAAAAATCAAGGGGGAGCCCTCTGCAGATATCCAGTGTGTGTGCTCTATCTCTATGAAGCTCTGTCTTCTCTGGCACTGTCTTATGCACATTCTAGCCACCTTGACTTTGTCTCCACTCAGTTGGACCACTGGGTTCTGCTTTGGATCTCCTTCCTGCAGACTGCAGACTGGAAGCTATCTAGGCAGAATGCTATGGAAATTGTAGGGATGCCTCATTCATTTTCTCTCAGGGATCACTGCCCAGTATTGTCTAATGTCTAAAAACTCTTGTGTTATATACTTTGTCTGGTTTTTGCATTGTTTGAGGAGGGAGGATAAATCTGGCCACTCTTTCTCCATTACATCCCGCAGAAGTTCAGTGTGGATCCATTTTAAAGTATAGATGCTAAAAGATTCTGGCATAATCAATGAGTCTGTAATCATTTATTAGTTTAAAAAAATGTATAGCCAAAGACAAGACCAATTGATCAGATATATTAAATGTGTCTTACCTTGTTCTTTACATATTTTTTTTTTAGACAGGGTCTCACTCTGTTGCCCAGGCTGGAGTGCAGTGACATGCTCTCAGCTCACTGCAACCTCTGCCTCCCCGGTTCAAGTGATTCTCATGCCCCAGTCTCCCTAGAAGCTGGGACTACAGACACGTGCCACCACACCCGGCTAATTTTTGTATTTTCAGTAGAGATGGGGTTTCGCCATGTTGGTCAGGTCTTTAACTCCTGATCTCAGGTGATCCACTTGCCTCGGCCTCCCAAAATACTGGATTTACATGCTACCATGAGCCTGTACCAAACATGTACATGTAAAACTATGGTGGCTAAGATGTAGCCACTATGTCCAGCTACATTTTATTTTATGAAGGATATAGTTCTTGATGTACTAAACCATAAGCATTCTACTTTATTATCATCTACATTTGATACCCTCTGAAGAATTACCTACTCAGTTCTGAATCCTCCTTTATTTTACATATTCTATATTACTGTAATTTTCTTGCTTTTTGTCTTACCAACTAGAAAGTTCTGCACAGTTAATACATCTTTACTTTCTTTTCCCTCGTCCTCTCTTTCCAACCAACAGAGGGCTCTACCATAATGTATAATCAATACATTATGCTAGGATCAGCAACCTACAGCCTATAGGACAAATTCATCCTGCCACCTGTTTTTATAAATAAAGTCTTATTGGAACATAGCAAATGCTATTTGTTTCCATATTATCTAAGGTGTTTTTATCCTACCACAGACAGAGTTGAAGTGGAGTAGCTTAACAGAGACCATACTACTTGGACTTCCATTAAAAAAAATGTTTGCTAGGCTGGATATGGTGGCTGTTAGCCTTAAGATAAGTAAAATGTGTATCTTTTGATAGGACTTCCTTCATTCATTGGCAAAACAATTTAAAAACCAAATAACTTATATTAATAAAAAGGCACTAAAAGACAAGATAACCAATTTTTATAAGTTTAGATACCTGTTTATGTAGAATAATGAGAAATAATTCACCGATCAGTGCTTAAAATTAGATGAAAAGAAGAAAGAAGACCTCAGTTGGGGAGAGATCAGCACCCTTCTTAAGTGCTTTTCTAATAATTCCTTCTACTTTGTTCAAATGTGAACCAATGTCCTTTATATTTTCCACATCCCATGGTCCTTCCCAAGTTGTCAAGGTGTGATAATCATTGCCACTGTAAGTCTCATCCTCCAGGGCTACTCTAATGGCCCTAACTTACTCTACTCTGGAAGTTTTACAAAATTCACTCTCGAAAAAAAAGTAAAAACAAAATGAAAATGATACATAAAACACAAAAATGAACAAATATACATGGAACAGTTTTATTTTTTAAACTACTGTGAGTAAAGTGGTAAGAGTAAAGTGTGAGATGTGCTAGATGAATATGAACTTTAAAGAGAGAGCCCTAATTTTTAACTATTTTGACTAGACCATATCACAAAAGGTCTACTACTCTTTGGCTCTTTTGATTTTCAGAGGGAGAAGAGGGAATAGAACTATAAATCCCAGTAATATTCACAGTCTAAAATAGGACTGGATAAAATAAAAAAAGAAACTTACAGGACTGCATTGTAATTTTTTTTAATGTAACAAAATATAGTAAAAACAGAGCAGCATCTACTTTCCTACATCTAGTGAAAAATAAAGGTAATTTCCCCCAGGTCAGAATTTTTACCTATCGATAGCAGAACCCATCTAAATACTACCAAAAGCCTCTTCAGAGGTAACAATAGTAGAAAGAAAATAAGAGAAAAAAAAACTTTAAAAAAGCTAACATATAAAATCAACAGATACTACCAATAACCAATATTATTTTCTTATTTTTTGCCAGCTGATTCATAGTAATTATGTACAGAGTGTATTGTAATGTGGCTGTCTTAGAAACAAATATAGCATAGACAAGATTTTTCACAATGGCCAGTGGGCATTAGCAAGGACAACCATAGAAACAATCAATACAGGTCTCTTAAGTAAAAAAAAAAACTACCCCACAACTACAAAGAAGTCAGAGAGAAAAATCTAACATGCATGAAAAGGAAATTGGTCAAATGTACAGGTTAGACTATTCACACACACATACACACACACACACACACACACACACACACACACAGAGAAATAATACAGAACACTCAGTAGAGCATGTAGTAGATGGTGAATAGATACTAAATTGAAAGTAGATACCACTGCTATATGGAAAAGAAATAGGTTTTAGGAGATACTGAATACTTCTGCAAAGTTCATACTGCATTTAATAATGAAATAGGAGCCAATTATCCTAGGAGTCAATTATCCCAAAACAGAATCAAGAAATGTATCTACCACATAGACCCTCCTTTCAGAATGTGAGATAACACATTATCCAACCTTAGTGCTTGCTTGTGGTATTCTGTAGTCTCCAAGACAAATAATGAGTTCTGCTTGGGTATCAACAACACAATGGGAATTGAAGGTAATCCACCATATAGGTAGTTACAAAGTAGTGGCACTTCTACTGTACTGAACATTATACAGCAACTGGGCTGACAGATGAGATGTAAAATTAACTTTTTGTTAAAAGCCATTTGACTTATGATAAATAACACTACAAATTCCAACTACACTTATCTCAGAAACTGTTTTCTCATGGGTCACCAATCTCAGTCTTTCTTCTTGATCTTTTTGAATAGGACTTGATCTCGTTTTTTCCAGGGAAGACGGATTTCTGCATAGTGTAACATTTAGAAATATTTATTTAAGATATAAATTGAGTATTCATTCCCTTTTATTCTTTCAGAGATTTAATTTCAACTCCCATCCAAATTTCTTAGCATCTCCAATTACTTTTCATTTTGTGGCTAAATATTTTCTTTCTTTCAAGTCTTTGGTCAATTTTCCCCATGCACTGTTGCACATTTAAATTCTCTTTTTTGGATCTTCCAACTCCACTGGATAATTTAACACATGAAAAATGAGACTTTATCGATATTTTAGGGCTTGAATTTCCCTACCCTTTCCTAGGAACTCTCTTCCCTTCTTTTCTGTTGAATATCTTTATTCCCATTATCTCACTTTTCTGTTGCTTATCTTATTTGCTACACTCCCTAAATGCAGTCTTTTTCTAAAAATTCAGTTTTTAACTTTCCAATCTTTTCTCTTTACTTTTTTTTCTCTGGGATGGGGGGTAATTTCTATTATTTCTTTCCTTTAACATCATAAGATATCCTGCCTCACTTCCTGCATCCTTTTGACACTTTATCTGTCTTCAAGTTCTGTCAAGTCCATTTTATATGCATAAGCCCTGTGATATCTAAAACTCTTGTTTCCAATGCTACTCACTCAAAACTAGGTCAGGCCTGTATTAATTCTTACACAGATTATCGTTGTAGTCTCTTAACCAGTCTCCAGTACCAGTCTCAGTCAATTTGAAGGCATGCTTGCACACAACTGTTAGATTCATCTTCCTAAATATCAATTCTGATTAGCCTTTGCTTGAAAAAACTAACTACTGCTTCCTGATAAAAGTTACAGTTCCACAGTCTGACTTTCAGAGGTCCTTCATAACCTGCCTCTTCTTTTCCTTTCTAGCCAGATCTTTTACTATTCCCTTATACATGTACCAGGTGCCACTCAAACTAGAATACTTGCTGTTCTCTGAACGTGCCCCAGGCTTTTTTGCCTTCATGCTGCCTAGCACATGTAGGCACTAAATGAATTAGAATATCTTCAACCACTCTTGTCAAAATCCTAGCCATCCCTCCAGGGTTAGTTCAGCCATCTTTTGCATAACGGAAGCCTTCCTGAATTGTTCATGTTTTCTCCTTTCTCTACCTCCAGGAGTGGCTTTCTGCATTGTACAAGAATTTGACTCAAGTTGTAAAGGTTTCTTTTATAACAATTATGTGCGGACTGTAGACATAGTTATTTGTGTAGATAGCTTATCTCCTCTACTAGATTATACATTCTTGGTGCAGAAGCTCATTTAGTATCCTCAAAGCATCTAACATACTACTCTGCACAGAATAGATAATAAATCCCTGCTGATTTACCAAATAGTAAGGATAAAGCACTCACCTACATTAAGCAAAGAAGAAAAGAGAAGCCCTCAAATAAATCTGCATTGACACTGACTTGATTTTTTGTGGTTCATACTTAATTTTGGGGATCAGAGTTGACTGACTTTACTGGTCTGAATATTCTTCTATTATGCTATTTCTTATGTTGCATTATAATTTATTTACAGTCTGTTTCCCACTCTCACCTAGTTTATCAGCTTCTTGAAAACAAAGTTTTCTATCACATCCTAAAACTGCCTCACATATAGTATGAATTAAGTACACGTGCATTAGAATGAGTTCATTTGATTATTCTAGTAGTAGAATCTTTGCTTACAAAGGTAAAAAATTTTTCTACTCATATGCTTTAAGATTTTCAGGGATGGTAGCAAAGATTTGGCTAAAAACTTTGAAAAGTGCTGGTCTGATGTGTTCTATAAGAGTATTTATGCAATCCATATTTTGTGCCATACCTGTAGTTGTCCTGCTGTGGGAAGTTACCCTCAAGGATTATGGTATTGTTTCATTTCCAATATCAAACAAAATCAGGGAAAGAGATTTTCCCGAAAGAATATTTATTTAAATCTTTAATTACAGTTGTATTTTCAAAGATGTATGCAGTCCAGACATTACTGATAAATACTGGATATCAAAGAGTACAATAAAGCAGAATAACAAAGCCAAAGCCAAATGTTTTGCTATGAAAGTAGCAAGAATGGCCAGGCGCAGTGGCTCATTCCTGTAATCCCAGCACTTTGGGAGGCCAAGGCAGGCGGATCACGAGGTCAAGAGAGCGAGACCATCCTGGCCAACATGGTGAAACCCCATCTCTACTAAAAATACAAAAATTAGCAGGGCATGGTAGTGCACACCTGTAGTCCCAGCTACTCGGGAGGCCGAGGCAGGAGAATCACTTGAATGCAGGAGGTGGAGGTTGCAGTGAGCTGAGATCGCACCACTGTTCTCCAGCCTGGTGACAGAGCGAGAATCTGTCTCAAAAGAAAAAAAAAAGAAAGAAAGTAGCAAAATAGCAAAAACAAAACCAAACCAAAAGTAACTAAACAAAAATTATAAAACACCCTACGTACAGACAAAATAATGAAATAATGGGTAAATAATTAAGTCCTGACTCAGTTTGAGCACTTGGTAAATTATCAACAGAGAGCAATTTTATGACAAGCTACTGTTCTACTCTGCTGACATGCAATATAATTAGAAAATCTACAGCATGTGGGATAGAAATATAAATCTAAATAAGCTTATGATCAGCAATAACCTGCTACAATACACTTTCACAGCTTTAAAATGACTCCTTTTTTTTCCGTCTGGTAAACAAATGCTAGTATGTATCCAGTGTAATCTATGTCATTTTTAAATGCCAGTATACACATCATTATAGACACCACCACAGGTGTAGCTCAAGATGGCACTGCTAAATCTTCTTACTTCAGAAGAAGAGATTACACACAATACATTGATCTTACTGGTTAGGTGTTCAAAGGACAAGACCTCATTCACATAGTAAGCCCCTTGGAAACAGAAGCTAGCAGTTTTTACGGTAATAATCCTAAACATCTTGTGAAAGGAATGATCTGAGTTACATTTCTAATGAACATGAACTTAATCTTACAAACAAGGAAAATCAATTCTTGATTAGCTAGAGCAGATTAATGATGGTTTAGACACAATGAGGGGTACTGAGATGTGCTCACTATCCCAGTAAATTCTGGTAATTAGGCAGTATTGGGTTAGCAGTAACAGGACTGAAGGAAAGGAGTCTGGATTTAGGACTGGGTTGTTGGAGGGAAGGGCTCCATGTCCCCCATCATCACTTCTAATGGAAAAACTCACTATTACTCCAACATGGTTAACCTTCACCTGGACAACCAACACTTAAAAGTGGTTTTGTCATTATAGAGATTTTGATTTGTCAGAAACTTCTCTTTCTCCTCTGCTACCTTCACATTATCTTTTGCTAATCAATAGGTGACAGTAACCTATATAATCTACATTTCTTATCTTGGGAAGAAAACAATAAACCATGCATGTGAGAGAATGCCAGCAGTCTCAAGGTCTGTTCTAGCCAAGGTTTTCAGAAGCACCGGGAATCTCCAAATGCTAAAAAATATGGCATAGCTTTCTGTGTAATTACCTAAGAAAATATGTACTGTCATTAGTATGTCAAAGCAAAATGTATACACTGTATATTCTGTAGGTAATGCCTAAATGGTGAGATTTGGTAACTGTGCTAGACCCAAGGTAGGTGTTTAATAGTTAATGGATATCTCCAGTCTCCATGAGACCACTGTAACAATATTATTGAGATACTACTCAGTGCAGGATAGGCATGGGAGTACGGGATTTCTCTTGGTTGTGACGACCTGGACAGATTTTTGATTATTTGATGTAGGAAGAAAAGAGGGTAGCAATAATTATCTCTCACCTGCTTCAAGAATCTTAATAACCAATGATCATATCAGACACTATTTCTTCAGTTATGTTACACTCTTTTTTTTTTGAGACAGAGTTTCGCTCTCGTTGCCCAGGCTGGAGTGCAATGGTGCAATCATGGCTCACCACAACCTCTGCATCCCAGGTTCAAGTGATTCTCCTGCCTCAGCCTCCTAAGTAGCTGGAATTACAGGCATGCACCACCACGCCCAGCTAATTTTGTATTTTTAGTAGAGACGGGGTTTCTCCATATTGGTCAGGGTGGTCGTGAACTCCCAATCTCAGGTGATCCGCCTCCCTCGGCCTTCCAAAGTGCTGGATTACAGGCGTGAGCCACCGTGTCTGGCCTATGTTGCAGTATTTTAGGCTCATTTGATTAAACAAAAATAAGGTAAAAAAATTAAGGGGAAAGCAAAATTTAAAGTCAGAATATAGTACATCAAGGATGTCCAATCTTTTGGCTTCCCTGGGTCACAACGAAAGAAAAAGAATTGTCTTGGGCCACACATAAAATGTACAAACACTAACAACAGCTGATGAGCTAAACACATACACACACACACACCAACACCCACCTCATAATGTTTTAACAAAGTTTATGAATTTGTGTTAGGCTGCATCCAAAGCCATCCAGGGCTGCATGTGGCCCATGGGTTATAATTTGGGCAAGCTGGTAGTACACTGTAATTGGAATTAAAAAGAGAGAGAATAGGGCTGGGCGCAGTGGTTCACACCTGTACTCCCAGCACTTTGGGAGGCTGAGGCAGGCAGATCATGAGGTCAGGAGATCAAGAACATCCTGGCTAACATGGTGAAACTCTGTCTATACTAAAAATACAGAAAAATTAGCCGAGTGTGGTGGTGAGTGCCTGTAGTCCTAGCTACTTGGGAGGCTGAGGCAGGAGAATGGCGTGAACCTGGGAGGCGGAGGTTGCAGAGAGCTGAGATCGTGCCACTGCACTCCAGCCTGGGTGACAGAGCGAGACTCCATCTCCAAAAAAAAAAAACAAAAGAAATGGGAAATGTGAAATCTGATCTAAGTCTCAAAAGACGGGCACAATTTTAGGCAAAATTGTTATGTAAAGAAGGATAGAGTGGTATGAAAAATGAGACATGTGTACTGAGAATAGCAAGTAAGCAGTCCATTTGGCTGGCCCATAAAAGATGAGCAGAGGAGTGGAAGGTACCAAGATTTGAAAGGTAGATTTAGTCTGTAATGGGTTAAATGATTGGATTTAATTTATTTAACTATGTGGCTGATAGAAGGGGTGAGACATATTATGGTTTTTGAGTGACATAATTAGGACTATACTGTAGAAAGATTATTTAGCAGCAGTATGCAGACTCAATGTTAAAGGGAAGACAATAAGTGAAAATTCTTAGATGGCAGATCAAAAAACAGGTAATAAACATAAAATATTTTAATTTAAATAGTGAAGTACAGAAATGACAAATTCCAAGATACAATGTAATGAACTTTAGATGAACAATCAGCTTGCTCTCCATGTTTCATAAAATAATGAGATAAAAAGAAAGAATCCTGAATTTGGAATCTAGAAACCTGAATTCCAGTTCTTCCTTTGCCTCTTACTTCACTCCTAATGTGACTCTGGGCAAGATAGAAATTCTTTTTCCAAAATGAGAGGCTAATAACATTTTCTAAAGTGTTTTCTAACTCTAAAATTCAATGACCATAAAAATGACTTTTTAGGAGGTCTCCTTAAGCAAAACAGAGATTCACAGAAGCAGAGATTCCACTACAAAATAATTGGCCCAAGTCAGTGAGCAGACTTAAATACCTGTTATTTTCTACTGCTATCTTTCTATAAAAAGTAGAGCATCTTTTTAAAAGGTAACAGGAAAAGATTAATTACTTCTTTCTAGAAGCCAAAACTCAAGTAACCTTTCTCCTCATTCATAGATACTTAAACTCTCATCAAGAACAACAAACTGTAAAAGCACAAATAAGAATTTCTGATTTTATAACTGGCATTTAAATGTATTCAGAAATAGAAACAAAAACCACCAGTAGATAAGTGATTATTATTAGAATGAAAAGAAAGAAAAAACAGGCCCAGGTACGGTGGCTCACGCCTGTAATTTCAGCACTTTGGAAGAGAGGAGGAAGGACTGCTTGAGCCCAGGAGTGCAAGACCAGCCTCTCACATAGCGAGACCCTGTCTCTACAAGACATCAAAAACGTAGCCAGGCATGGTGGCATGTCTGTGGTCCCAGCTACTCAGGAGGCTGAGGTGGGAGGATCACTTGAGCCTAGGAGTTGGAGGCTGCAGTAAGCTGTGATGGTGCCACCGCACTCTAGCCTGGGTGACAGAATGAGACTCTGTTTCCAAAAAAAAAAAAAAAAAAGAGAGAGAAAGAGAAAATAAAAACATGAAGAGGCCAGATGTGAAGTAGAGAAAGAACATAGAAACAAGTTGAAAGTGAACGTACTATGATAATAATTCTGTGGTTAAATTGGGAGGCAAATGCTTATAAATTTATCTTTTGTATCATGCATTGTCTTATTTGATGGGATTTAGAATTAATACCGCAATAAAAGATAAGGCATCTGTCACTTAAGAGTCAGAAATTATTTCAGCAGCACTTGTACCAAGTTCCTAAGGAATTTTAGAACATATGGAAAGATGCAACATATGTCTCAAAATAACAATTTGGTCTTCATTATACAACCAATTTGTATTTTATTTAATTGTCTTAATTTTTATTCCATCTTAATTTTAATCGTATTCATTAATCTGAAAAATAAAATTGCAAGTGGGATTATAATACATTGCTCTACTTCCTAAAGGAAGGTTTCTGTATTTTTTTTTTTTTTTTGAGATGGAGTTTTGCTCTTGTTGCCCAGGCTGGAGTGCAATGGCAAGATCTTGGCTCACTGCAACCTCCGCTTCCCAGGTTCAAGCGATTCTCCTGCCTCAGCCTCCCCAGTAGCTGGGATTACAGGCATGTGCCACCATGCCCAGCTCATTTTGTAGTTTTAGTAGAGACAGAGTTTCTCCATGTTGGTCTGGCTGGTCTCGAACTCCTGACCTCAGGTGATCTGCCTGCCTCAGCCTCCCAAAGTGCTGGAATTACAGGTGTGAGCCACTGTGCCCAGCTAGGTTTATTTATTTATTTTATTGATATGACAACTTGTTTAAAAATCATAAGTATCATAGGCAGCAATCTTGAGTTGTTAAAAGCTTTAACTTTCTCATTAACTTGTTAGGAGAACAGTTATGCCAAAATTGTTTCATGAACTAAAAAAGGACATGTTAAAGATATAGTAGTAATGTTTCAGGAGTGCTACCAGAGTTCGGCTGAATTTGAAGATCTGTGACTTGACTAGGCTCCAACTCCTCCTTTCTGAACACATTTTTAACTTTCACCCAACTTTCCCAGAGCTTCAAAACTATCCTTTATATAATTTAGAGTCCCACAAACTCTACATCCTTTTTTTCTCCATGTTACTAATACTTAGCAATTTTCTTGGGGTCCTTGGGCACAGAATAGGGAAAGAAAAGACTAAAAAGTCTATCTGGAGATGCCAGGAAAAAATATCCAACACAGAAAGCTATTGAAGCCTTGGCCAAGATGCTCATGTTGCATCAAGAAGCAACAGAGCCACTGAACTTCAAGGGATTATGTGGTTTAACAGTGGACAACTCAGGACAGCCAACATGGACAGAAGATTAGGGTGGGGTGGGGCAGGGACGATTAATTCTCTGAATGTTTTACTTTGTGTGAGATTCTGGGGGAGGTGAAGGAAAGCACCCCCAAAATGACTTACAATTAATTCTCCAGGAAAGGGGTTTAAAATTGGATTATTTCATTTAAGAAAAATAAGATTAAAGTGACTTTTTGCACATGTAAAATGAGGAAGAATGCAAACACACAAAAAACCTACTTCTAACACAAAATAAAGTTATACATGACTGTAATATAGTATTGTACACAAACGTCGAAAAATACTAAAAACTTTAGAAAATTCAAAGAATTTAAAAAAAAGGAAATAGGGTTAGTCAGGAAAGATTTGTTGAGAAAAAGGATTTCTGTGTTGGACCTTGAAAGAGAATTCTAGGAAGAAAAACAGAGTAAAAGGATGCTAAGAAAATCATAGGAATTATGGGCTATCAAAGAGAACAGATGGAAATACCATTAGTTTTCCTGGGTTTGAGGTTTTCAGGTTTTGAAAATTAAAAGTAGAATGTAATATAGTGCTTTTCTTTTTTTAAGCAGCCTTCCTCCAAAGTTTGATGGGTGCATTTAACTTAAATAGTCTTTCTGGGGGATTTCTGAGATTCTGGCTCTTGACTCTCAGCAAAGAACTCTTAGAAGCCAAAGATGCAGTCAGCAGGGAGATGTTTGGGGAAATTGGTAAGTAAAACAGGTTGTTTTCTAGACGTGCTTATTTGGAGATTATTATACAACAGTATCCACTAACACAGTGGCTTTCAAGGTTTATACAGCAATCAGGGTATTCATGTTACTTTGCAACTTGCCACATTCAGACATATGTATACATGCATGTATATAATGTACATGCCTATATTTTTAATTCTATTTCATTAAAAAATGCTGATTTTTTTCCCCTAAAGTAAAATTAAGAATATTATTAACAAAATAACATGGTCCTTTGGAACTCAGATTTAAGAAAGTTCCTTGAGGACATTTTATAATGTTTAGAATATAGTATGTGCTCAATGTGTCAATCCATCCTTTCACTTGCCACACATCCACTATATGCTAGGAACTAGTAATACAGAAGAGATTTTTAAGGGAGATCTAACTGAGATATGGAGGCATAGATGAAGAAAGAATCTCTGATGAAATATTTGCAACTTAATAAATTAGTAAGAGTAAGTTGGGTGAATAACACTGAACGTGGTGTAAAAATAGGTGAAGGCAAAGGATACAGCATGTACAGTTTGAGGAGACAGGTGAAAAAGCTCAATTGTCTTAAAAACAGAAAGAAGTCAGGTGTGGAGGTGCAAGTCTGTAGTCCCAGCGACTTGGGAGGCTGAGGCAGGAGGATCTCTTTAGCCCAGGAATTCAAGGCTGTAGTTGTGCTATGATCATGCCTGAGAATAGCCACTGCACTCCAGCCTGGACAACACAGTGGGATGCCATCTTTAAAAAAAATTAAAAACAAAAAAATCCCAAACTGAAAGCAGGCCAGAGTGGCTAGGGAATATTTAGTAGATTTTGAATTTTGTTCTAAGTGAAAACCAAACCAAAACCAAACCAAAATAAAACAAATACCCACAAGACAACACAACACAAAGAAAAAATGGTACTTGTTGAATGTAAAACTAAATACAAAAACCAAATTTAATTTGACCCTTGTCCTTGTTCACAAGGACAGTTTAAAAGTTACAGAGTACAACAGCTGGTACTTGACACAAAAAACATTGGTTTTATTTTTTGACAAAGTAGGCATTTATTGAAAGCACATGTACTATATTAAAAAATCCTAAATATTTTTGTGCCAGATTTGATAAGGGATCTAATTTATATTCTGGCATTTAGCTGGAAGCCTGAATTAGTGATTCAGCAACATAGTAAAGTCTTGATTTTCCCTGTTCTTCTATATGTATATCATATTCACTTGGTCACTGGCAATTCCACTTAGTACAAACTGCTGAACTAATCTGAAGCAAAGGTTAAAAGTTAGGACAAGGAGAGTAAGATTATCCTTAAAGGAAATACGCAAACTGCTAATCAGTGAAAGTGTGTCTGCACCCATCCCAATATACTCTTGAATCCATCCCCAAATCAGAAAATTCTTTGCTTTTCTAACCAGCTCCAGTTACCCTAGTTCTGTAGCAAGACTCAGACTCTAGTCTTCTCATCGTCTCTTTCCTTCCCCATATATACATATTTTTAAAGAGGTCCTTACTCCTTTAAAAATGCCATGTGGTCTTATTTATTAAAAAGGCATTGATTGATGGTTTCCAGCTGCATCCATGTCCCTACAAAGGACGCAAACTCATCCTTTTTTATGGCTGCATAGTATTCCATGGTGTATATGTGCCACATTTTCTTAATCCAGTCTGTCACAGATGGACATTTGGGTTGATTCCAAGTCTTTGCTATTGTGAATAGTGCCGCAATAAACATACGTGTGCATGTGTCTTTGTAGTAGAATAATTTATAATCCTTTGGGTATATACCCAGTAGTGGGATGGCTGGGTCATATGGTACATCTAGTTCTAGATCCTTGAGGAATCGCCATACTGTTTTCCATAATGGTTGAACTAGTTTACAATCCCACCAACAGTGTAAAAGTGTTCCTATTTCTCCACATCCTCTCCAACACCTGTTGTTTCCTGATTTTTTAATGATGGCCATTCTAACAGGTGTGAGATGGTATCTCATTGTGGTTTTGATTTGCATTTCTCTGATCGCGAGTGATGATGAGGACTTTTTCATGTATCTGTTGGCTGTATGAATGTCTTCTTTTGAGAAATGTCTGTTCATATCCTTTGCCCACTTTTTGATGGGGTTGTTTGTTTTTTTCTTGTATATTTGTTTGAGTTCTTTGTAGATTCTGGATATTAGCCCTTTGTCAGATGAGTAGATTGCAAAAATTTTCTCCCATTCTGTAGGTTGCCTGTTCACTCTGATGGTAGTTTCCTTTGCTGTGCAGAAGCTCTTTAGTTTAATTAGATCCCATTTGTCAATTTTGGCTTTTACTGCCGTTGCTTTTGGTGTTTTAGACATGAAGTCCTTGCCCATGCCTATGTCCTGAATGGTACTACCTAGAAACTATCACAGGAAGAGAAAACCAAACACCGCATGTTCTCACTCATAGGTGGGAACTGAACAATGAGATCACTTGGACTCGGGAAGGGGAACATCACACACTGGGGCTTATCATGGGGAGGAGGGGAGGGGGGAGGGATTGCATCAGGGAGTTATACCTGATATAAATGATGAATTGATGGGTGCTGACGAGTTGATGGGTGCAGCACACCAACATGGCACAAGTATACATATGTAACAAACCTGCACGTTATGCACATGTACCCTAGAACTTAAAGTATAATAATAAAAAAAAAAAAAGAAAATTTATGTTTAATCTCTAAAAAAAAAAAAAAAAAGGCATTGATTAAGCATCTACTATGTGTCAGGCAGTGGGTCATGAAGAAAAACACATGACTCATGTCCTTCTCCTTCCCCTGTAACTATGTTTTCCACAGTAATGTTGGTGTTTCCCTGTCTCACTTTTCTACTAGATTGTCTTGGTCACCACTCTATCAAGAGAAGTGCTTGGTACATAGCAGGCATTTAAATATTTTTTGAACTGAGAAATGATTTTTAGAGACCTAGAGAAGGCGAGAAGGTTGTATATGTGCTCAAGAGCACCAGATGTAAACAGTTAAAAATACAATCTCACAACCAAATTTCACTTAAATGTAACTCTACACCATCATATCAGTGGGTAAACTCTAGGAATCCATTATAGAAAATTATAAGACAAAGTTAGGTGATCCCTTTGAAAGGCAGCTTAGGCTTTTCCTGAGCTGAGGGACTCAAAACAGCTTACGTCCATGGGTTTCTAGCCTGCTTTCCTCTTGACTGGGCTTTGGACTTGCTTAGCCAGCCTCCATACTTTCATCAGCCAGTTCCTTGTAACAAATCTCTAAATCTATATTTTCTACTGGTTCTGCTTCTCTGGTTTAACATGAACTCATATAATGATGTTATAAACAGTGAACATCTTAAAATATTGTAACCGTTCGTATTGAAAGTACTTATCAGTTTCAATGAAATGAATAGATTCGGGGATTAGGAACATATACATTAGACAGATAAAGTCTACATTTAAATAAATACAGGTTATCTTGATGCCTGATCAAGACCGATAAAGTCTACATTTAAATAAATGAAAGGTTATCTTGATGCCTGATCCCTTGATTCATATTCTTCATCATCTTCCCTCACCTCAGATTCCTAGTCTTTTCATTGTCTCTTTCCTTCCCTATCCAAAACAAATGAACAAAGAATCTTAGCCTATCACACTGTGCTATCAGGTTTGACAACATCTAGCAGGCTAAAATTTCCAGGAGTTACCTCTCTTTAATAATGGCGAAAGCTTTAACAAGAAGGAGTAACTGGTGGAATAAGCAAGAAAATAAATATATTCTGGCAGACAAATTCACAAACTCATAGATGGCCACTTGTTCCATTCGACTAGAGAAACTGGCCACTCTTAGTTTTTTGGATGATTTCATTTTACATTCTAGGAATGACTGCAGCCAAAGCTCTTCGACCAGTAACATGTCCTTAACAGATAATACTGCTCACAGAAGAGACTGACACTTTTGTTGTTCTGTTTTGTTTTGGTTTGGAGAGGGGGGTCTTTACACATTGCTGAGCAATTATCATTTGTTTTATTATTTACCTTTGGATGTACTTATGCCAAATATTCCAAACTAGATCATGAGCTCTTTAAAAATAGGATGATAGCGCACACCTTAAAAAAAAATCCCACCACTCTCTCTTTCTCTTGCAAGAGCTTAGCAATAAAACAGGCACCCAACAAACATTTACTGATTTTGTAATTTATAGAACAGTATGTAGAATGAGGCTAATTGTGATTTGGCTTTTAGCTGAAGGAATTTTTTCTGTTGGGTGAAATGCCACTCGCTATGTTTCTCACAATACTATAACTTGGAAAGATGTACACATTTTAGCAACAAAACTAATATTTATAAATATAAGAACATATAAAAGACTAAATTAATAAAATTTTAGGAAGGAACAAACTGTTACATATGTTTACTATTGCTGTACATATTACATGCTACTATGACTTTACAGCAATATTCAGGAGTAGCTGCTAATCATCCTAGAGAATTTGGTCTGTTGCAAGGCTAAAGCATCATTGTTGCAAATAAGAATCTTCTTAGATTGTACAGTCAGCAATGACCCATCATCTAAGATACTTGGTACACTAAGACTCAAATGATTAGCTCCCGTAAGTAAGTGAATGATGCATAAATTAGACCCATATGAAACACATCATCTGATATTACCAAAAAAGGTAAAGGCTAGAAGGGGTAAAGGACAAGACTAATAAATATGACTAAACACTAACAGAAAAAGTTCCATGTACAAAAAAAGCACCAAAAATAAAATAACACACAGGCAACAGACAGAAAATAAAATCATCAGAAGTCCAGCCCGGCCTCACCAGGGTAAAATCAAGGTGTATGCAGGGTTGATTCCTTTTGAAGCTCCGGGGGATAATCTTTTCTTGCCTTTCCAGCTCCTGGAAGTGCCTGCATCCTTTGGCTCATGGCCCATCCCCACTTCAAAGCCAGTCAAATTACTTTTCAGAAACCAGGTGTATTAGCCTGTTTTCACACGCTATAAATAACTACCGAAGACTGGGCAACTTAAAAAGAAAAGGGTTTTAGTTGACTCATAGTTCCACATGACTGGGGAGACCTCAGGAAACTTATAATCATGGTGGAAGGGGAAGGAGAAGCAAGGTACATTTTACATAGTGGCAGGAGAGACACAGCATGAGTAGGAAACTGCCACACACTTTTAAACTATCAGATCTTGTGAGAATTCACTCTTATTATCACAACAGCATGGGGAAAACTGCCTCCATGATCCAATCACCTCTCACCAGGTCCTCCCCTCAACATGCCAGGACACCCACCAGATAGAAAATGATAAGCTGGGCACAGTGGCATGTGCCTGCAGTCCTAGCTACTCAGGAGGTTGAGGCAGGAGGATTGCTTGAGGCCAGGAGTTTGAGATTGCAGTGAGCTATGAATGTACCACTGCACTCCAGCCTGGGCAATAGAATGAGACACTTCTTTTAAATAAATACATTAAAAAACAAAAAAGAAGAAAAAAGAAAATGTCAACCGCTGTCACATAGACCTTTGATAAGGGGAAACTGAAGACTGAACTCTGACTGCTGTTCTTTGTTCTAAATTGCTTCCTGAGGGGCCTGGAGAGAGTCACACCTGTGGGCTATCAATTTCCTAAACTGGTCACTCTGACCCAGTGCATCATGGCTTGCTCTCATACCTTGACCCTGACATAGCACCCCATAATGATTAACAGGTTTCCTTATCCTAACTAACCTATGTTAAGGCCAAACCTTAACACTCCTTTCTGCTGACTCCAAGTTTTCAGACAAAGCCTTTCTTCCTTAACCAACTGCAAATCAAAGAATCTCCTAATCCATCGATGACCTGTAAGCCCCCACTTCAAGATTTTCCTCCTTTTTGAGCCAACCCATGTATAACCTCCATGTATTGATTAATAATTTGGCCTGTAACTTCTACTTTCCTGAAATGTACCCCTGCCTTTAAAAACCCATGCTTGTAAGCCAGCGGGGAGGTTGGGTCTTAAGCATCAGCTGCCCATCCTCCTTGATTGGTGTCCTACAATAAACGCCCTTCTCTCTGTTGCTACAATAAAATAAAGTGAGTATTTTAAATACTTTTTACAATAAAATATGTCTAGAAGGACATATTTTAAAACTAATAACAAAGATTGAGATGTGGTGGAATTATGAAAGAATTTTCTTTCTGCATTATCTATTTCTATAATGTCCAGATTTTAAACAATGACCAAGAAAAAAGGAATAACATTCAAGCATAAGATTAAAATAACATTTCTGGCCATTTAATTTACTTTGTTGCAAATTATATAGAGATAGAAGTATCCAATATAACATAGTTTATGTAGTATATAAATGGTTTTTAAATTATAACTGAGATGATAGGGTAGATAAAAATATTACACAATCAACATATTGCCCCCATCAGTAGTCAAATATATATGACTTTTTAGCTTCCTAAATTTACTAATTTGTGTTTGAAGACCTATGAATCACCTCTTACAAGTTTCAGTCAAGAATATACAGCAATAAGAGAATAAAGCACTGGTTTCCTCTACTATATATAAAACAGTTGTTCCTAGTAGTTTCAAGAAAGAATATTTAAAATTTTGAATTTGTAGTGCCACTTGACAATAGGTGTAGTATAGCCAAAAGCTCAAATTGAGATTTATTTTGCTTATTAATGGTTACAAAGGGTTACATAGTAGCACCACTCCCTGATATGCCATAGTGCTTGGAATGTTTCAAATAAATATCTGGTAAGAGTCACAGTAAGAGGGGTATGTTGCTACTTTATTTCTGGAGGTCTGACAGCCTACAACATACTGTAAATGTGACAGTAAGGCATAAATAGGGCCTGATATCACCAGGCACAGAAATCTGAAGTCCTTTTCTACAGATAAACTGCTATATAACCCATGCATTTTAAAATCTTACATGACAATAATGGACCTAAAAGAAACTAATAGCATGCCTCCAGTTGTGCCTGGCATCTTCCTTTCCTCAAATTCTAAAACAGACTCCTGTATTTTTAAAAACTTGAAACATTAAGGGAGAAAGTAGGAGAAAAGCTAAGATTGGTTAAGAATTGCTCAATAAGACTTACAAAATGTGTCCATGAATGCTATATATGCCTCTCCCACCAATTGTCTAAGTGGCACTGCTATTCCATAGACGATCTATGGCTAAATATACAACAGCAGAGTCCCTGCTGGTCAAAGCTAGTGAAACTGTTCTTTTAGCTCAGTGGCAAAGAACAGTACAAGAGAAGCTAGAGACCTGAAATATACTACTGCCAATTGCTTTTTACTTTGAAAGCTTTCTAAATCAATGATAAGCTATCTGCACTGAGAAGGTTATGGAATAGCCTCAAGTTGTATATGCAGTCCTTACGTAGAAAATAAGCAGAGCTCCTATGGCATATTGCTGTTCTCTGTTTTAGAACTAGCACAGGAACCATGTGATGTGTTCATTGCTATGGTAACTACATTTCAATAGTGAACAGGAGAGCAAATGGGCATGTAAAACATGTATAAGTTGTCAATATATAAGTAATTGCTGTCCCAGAGCTGCAATAACAAATTTCATTGATGTATCATTAGAATAAAAATCTACTATTTATATCTTTAAAAGTGGCATTAATAAACCTTCACTCCCTTTAATGCCTTCCCCATTTAAGAAAATAAGTGAATAGTGTCTTTCATCCCAGTTTGCTTCTTAGAGAACTGCTATTATTAGAGACCTAAAAAGTATATGCTATGTCTTATGTGACACAAGAATGAATGGAGTCTCAGATGTAGTCAATAGGAAAATTGCTCTGCTCTGCCTAGTCTTTTCTAAGGGACTGAGTCTACTGTTAGGACCAACTCAAGTTTTGAGGTTGTTTACATGGGGGGAAATCTCTGATTTTGCACCAAATTATCTCAACCTTCTAGGTGCCTTCTGCCCAAAGCAACTGAGAAACAGGATACTCTCAAGACATGATCATCCCTGATTACTTTTAGATCAGTCTGTGATTATCCTGCATTTTAATAAGATATTTATAACAGTATACATTTAATTTTAAACTTTCTGTATGATGTCACTTAGTTTTTTTTTTTTTTTTTTTTTTGAGACAAGGTCTTGCTCTGTATCCCAGGCTGGAGTGCAATGGGATGATCATAGATCACTGCAGCCTCAAACTCCTGGGTTCCAGGGATCCTTCCACCTTGGCCTTCCAAAATGCTGGAATTACAGGTATAAGCCACCACACCTTGCCAGGATAGAAATCTTAGTAAGTTTTTCTGACAATTCTCTCTCTCTCCCACTTCCATCTATAATTCTGACTTATAGGACTGCTAGCTGGATCTGACACCTATGACATAAAAAACCAGCAAACAGTTAATCAGTTTAACCAGTTAAATATAGAAAAAGAAAGATCAGCAGTTTACGTAAGTTATTATTATTATTGTTATTATTATTGAGACAAGGTCTTGCTCTGTTGCCCAGGCAGGAGCACAGTGGCATGATGATGGCTCACTGCAGCCTCAACCTCTGGAGAGCTGAGACTACAGGCATGGCCCATGCAGGGCTAATTTTCTTTTTTTGTAAAGATGGGGTCTCCTTATGTTGCCCAGGCTGGTCTTGAACTCCTGGGCTCAAGTGATCCTCCTGCCTTGGACTCCCAAAGTGATGGGATTACAGGCATGAGTCACCGTGCCTAGCCTAACATAACTTATTTTTTAAAAGTTAAAATCTACTCGAAATTTCACATTATTATATCTGAAATCTGTAGTCACATTAACTGAATTGCTTACCACAAAGACTTATTACAGTATGGTTATATGTAAAACAAGCTACATTTGCATGTATACCAAATTGTATTTTTATAAATAAATACTTTGGGGTTCTTTTATGAAGAACCATATTCTGTGGGAAATAAAACACTGCTGCACTGAAACGATTTTTTTTTTTTTAATAGAGACAAGGTCTTGCCATGTTGCCCAGGCTGGTCTTGAACTCCTGAACTCAAGCGATCCATCTGTCTTGGCTTCCCAAAGTGCTAGAAGTTCTGGCCACAACAAGAAATATTAATATCAAAATGGACTAGTGAAAAAAGAAACCAAAAATAGAATTGCAGCTATTATTTATAGTGAATGACAATGTTCTAAGTTTTACTATTCTTGTAATTTGGTATTCTTTTTGTCCTGGAACATTTTTTAAAATTGTAATAACTTTCTAATTTAGAAAATATTTTATTGGAACTTAAAGAAATATAACCCATTAAATAAACAGGATATATTTGCAATTATTATATATACAACTATTCATGATATACATATGCATACACCTACTAGGACTACATATATAAGGGATATATGAAAGGAAATGAAAACCCCAAAGTCAGAATAAGCATTAGCTCTGCAGAGGATTGGCAGGATCTTCAAATGAGGAGGGAGGTAGAGGATATACTTTGTAATATACATATGTTAGACATTCTTTGATATATGAAATATTTCATAAAAAAAGGACAGGAGAGAAAAAGAGTACATTAATATATAATTACCCTTTCATGGGAAGAGCATCAGTTTCCATTTTACCACAAGAAAGAATAAGAGAACACAGTGTAAGAAGCTACCACGGGAAATCACTTTGGTTTTAGTCAATATAAAAGCATATGCAATAAGGCAAAAGATTTACCTTCTTCATGAAGTTTCTTTAGCCAATTTGTTTAAATGATCTTTTCACAATTTGTATGTCATATATAAGCATATGTTAAATAGCATTAAATAAAATTATAATATTTTATTTTTTCTCAAAATAGAGATGTAGGATTTACTATTCTTTTAAAAATGGTAAGATTTATTAGTAGAGATGTTGAGTTGACTTGCAATTGGCTTTTGTAGCATTTTCCATTCTTATTACTGGGGTATGATCACATAAAATATGATGCACAGATCTTAAATGGTTATCCAAAACAAAACATAGAACATTTCTATTATCCCAGAAAGTTTTCTACTTCTCTTACAGGTAAATCCCTGCATCCCCAACAAAAAGGAAACTATTTTCTGATTTCTATTATAGATTGTTTTTGTTTGTTTGAATGGTATAATGCAGAACACAAATACTGTTTTGCATCTGACTCTTCTTGTTCAACATAATGTTCCTCAGATTTATCCATGTAGTTGGGGGTAGTAGCAGTTCATTTATTTTTATTGCCTAGTAGCATACTATTAAATGAATACACAGGCCAGGCGTGGTGGCTCATGCCTGTAATCCCAGCACTTTGGGAGGCTGAGGTGGGCAGATCATGAGGTCAAGAGATCAAGACCATCCTGGCCAACATGGTGAAACCCCGTCTCTACTACAAATACAAAAATTAGCTGGGCATGGTGGCACGTGCCTGTAGTCTTAGCTACTTGGGAGGCTGAGGCAGGAGAACTGCTTGAACCTGGGAGGTGGAGGTTGCAGTGAACAGAGATCGTGCCACTACACTCCAGCCTGGTGACAGAGTAAGACTCTGTCTCAAAAAAAAAAAAAAGAATACACAATGTGCTGAAAACCTGTCTTGTTAATGAACATCTCTGTTTGCTGCTATGAATCTTCTCGTACAGCTCTTTCTGTGGATATTATGTTTTTGTTCTTCTTAGGTAAATGACTTGCTGGATCATAGGGTAGATGTGCAGTTAATTTTTATTGGGAAAAAAATAAAAAACTACCATACAGGTTTTCAAACGTGTGGTCCCACTGCATGGTCTCACCAGCAAAGAATGAGAGTTCCAGTTGTTCTGCATCCTTGTCAACAATTAGTAGTCCTTTTTATTTTAACTATTCAAGTGGATGAGTGATGGGTCAGTATCTCACTGTGATGTTAATTTGTGTTTCCTAATGATTACTAATGTTCAGCCTCTTTTATTGTGCTTATTTGGCCATTAGATTATTTCCCTCTATGAAGTGTCCAAGTCTTTTGCCCAATTTTTTAAAATTATGCTATTTGTCTTACTATTGATTTGTCTTATTATTGATTTCTGGATACAATCCTTTGTCAGATACATGAATTGTAAACGTTTTCTCCTAATCTACGGCTGGACGATTCATTATCTTAATGGTATCCTTAAAAAAAAAATAACTTTATTAAGGCATTCATTTACACACTACAAAATTAATATGCTTTCAGTGTATAGTTCAATGCTTTTGTGCAAAGTTTGTGCAAACATCACCACAAATTTTAGAACATTTACATCACCCCCAAAATATACCTTTAGGCCTATTTACAGTCAATCCCTCTTCTACCCTCAGTCTACTATTTGAACTGCCCTTAACCGTAGGAGACCTTTTGAATTAACAAACCCTTTTAAATGTAAGGTCATTTAAAAATAAAGAACTATAAAATGTTTTAAAATCTCAAATAAGTGCTGACAGCAGTGGCTTATGAAAACTTTTTTTTTTTTTTTTGGTTAGGTTTATCCACCACTTTTTAATCTTTTCTATCCGTATAATTAGTGGAAAGGACTAAGACATTTCACTATTTAATCAGGACAAATGTGGCATATTTCATAGCTGGCTGAGAATTAACAGAAACAGTTGGGGAAAACCAAGTTTTACTACCTACTAAAAAGATCCCAAAATATGTATACAGTTGGCCCACTGTATCTGCGTCCACATGCAACCAACTGTGAACTGAAAATATGAAAAAAAATTCAACAATAAAAAATAACAGTAATACAAAATAATACGAAAAACCATGGTATAACAACTATTTACATAGCATTTATATCGTATCAGGTATTATAAAGAATCTAGAGGCCGGGCGCGGTGGCTCAAGCCTGTAATCCTAGCACTTTGGGAGGCCGAGACGGGTGGATCGCGAGGTCAGGAGATCAAGACCATCCTGGCTAACACGGTGAAACCCCGTCTCTACTAAAAACTACAAAAAACTAGCCGGGCGAGGTGGCGGCGCCTGTAGTCCCAGCTACCTGGGAGGCTGAGGCAGGAGAATGGCGTGAACCCGGGAGGCGGAGCTTGCAGTGAGCTGAGATCCGGCCACTGCACTCCAGCCTGGGTGACAGAGCAAGACTCCGTCTCAAAATAAAAAATAAAAATAAAAAAAAAAAGAATCTAGAGATTATTTAGAGTACGTGTGAGTATATGCATAGGTTATATGCAAATACTTTGCCATTTTATGCAAGGCACTTGAGTACTGGTATCCTGTGTATGTGTGAGAGGGGTCCTAAAACCAATCCCCTGAAGATACCAAGGGAGGACTGTATATTATATGCATGAATCTATAAGTCTAAGGTATGTACATTTACTAAGTAAATGGCATAAAATGAGAAAAAATATGGCCTCAAAATATTTTCTGCCTTTAGTTAAATACAGAGTTCTCTATTCTTAGTACTGGTTATAGGGAAAAAATTACGTACAAACATATTTCCTTCCACTAGTCCTCTGTGCTGAACTTCTCGTAATTCTCAAGCTCACTTTATATTTTGCCTTTTCACTTTCACAATGTCTTCTGGTGAAAGGTTCTCAATTTTGACATGTCCAATTTATTTTTCCTTAAAAATTGTTTTTTCCTAAGGCTAGTCAAGTAAAGTAGTGGAAGTGGAGAAGGAGCAAAGAAATCTGTAACTGGTTGTAATCAATTAGTTGTAAATACCACTGCATTTGGACCAGACTATATTTTCTTTATTGTTAGCATTTTTAAATTCTTTGTAAGAAAAGTTTTGCCTACCCAAGACCATGATATTTTCCTACGATTTCGAGAGGTGTTATTGTTCTATTTTATATTTATGTACAATCATATAGAATTAATTTTGGTGTGTGGTATAAGGTAGTAGTTAATTTTTTCCATATGAATATCCACTGACCCCAATACTATCCTTTCTCCTCTATATCCCAGTGGCATCTTTGCTGTAACTGTATGACTGTATGTGTGTGGGTCTGTTTTCTATCCTTTGTCTATTAGTACATCCTTGAGTCAGTATCACACTGTCTTAACTACTCTTGCGTACAAGCTTGTCTTCATCTAAAAAAAATTTTACTTAAAAAATAGTTCGGAAATGGGTATGATGGTGCATGCCATGCTTGTAGATCCAACTACTTGGGAGGCTGAAACAGGAGGATTGCTTGAGCCCAGGAGTTCAAGATCACCCTGGACAACATGGCGAAACCTGCAACATAGCGAGACCTTGTCTCTAAGAAGTAACTCAATTATATTTGAGTATAGCATATGATTATAGCATATTATAAACTAAGATTCAAATTAATAAGTAAATTGATATAAATCAAATAAAATTAAAATTACAAGTAGTGGTAGGCCTATATTCTTTAACTACCAACAAAATGAGAATTGATTGTTGGACTGTCTTTACTACCTACTATACCATGTAAACCCACATTTACTATGCCTCTATTCCAATCTACCAAACACTACATAGCTAGATGTGTCAAAGAACAGATCCAACGAGACTATCATGCTTACTTAAAAACTTCCAATATTTCCTATTACTGTTGTGGGGAATGGCCAAAACCAGAGGCAGGGAGAGCAATTATGAGATTACTGTAATAATCTGGGCAAGTGATAATGGCATCATGAACTAGAAGGGAAGAAGTAGAGGAAGTAGAAGAAGGGAACAAGTAGTTAGGTTTTCAATATATACAGAAGGCAGAGTCAAAAGTGATTGGGTTCTTGGCTAGACTCGGTGGCTCACACCTGTAATCCCAGCACTTTGGGAGGCTGAGGCGGGAGGACTGCCTGAGGTCAGAAGTTCCAGACCAGCCTGGCCAACATAGTGAAACCTTGTCTCTACTAAAAATACAAACATTAGCTGGGCGTGGTTGTGGGTGCCTGTGATCCCAGCCACTTGGGAGGCTTAGGCAGGAGAACCACTCGAACCCGGGAAGTGGAGGTGGCAGTGGGCCAAGATCACGCCACTGCACTCCAGCCTTGGTGACAGAACGAGACTCCATCTCAAAAAAAAAAAAAGGTGATTAAGTTCTGATTTATGCTAATATGTGACAGTGGTTATCAAAGCTCCCTGACTGTAAATCATTAGACATCTATCCCCGACCTAATATTGCCACACAAGGTCTAAGGACCCAAGAATAACAACATATAGGCATCATAAACTTCTTTAAGAGGGTCAAAGAATCCAGAAATCGTCTTTTATGTGCTCATGGCATATATATAGCTATTAAAAGCCCCATTATAATTTCAATGAATCAACATGCAAATAATTAACACCTGTGCATATTTTACATACATGAAACAATAGAGGCTAAAAGTAAATTGAAATACCCCCTGGGTCACTAAAGAACTTACAATCTAGGCTAGGTGCAGGGCTCATGCCTGTAATCCTAGGAGTTTGAAACCAGCCTGGGCAACATGGCGAAACCCCATCTCTACAAAAGATACGAAAAATAAGACAGGAGTGGTGATATGCACCTGAAGTCCAAGCTACTCAGGAGGTTACGGTGGGAGGATCACCTGAGCCTGGGAAGTTGAGACTGCCACTGAGTGGTGATTGTGCCACTGTACTCCAGCCTGGGTGATGTGAGACTCTGTTTCTAAATAAATAAATTAATTAACAATCTAGTAAGTAAACTAAATTGCCCATATAAAAAGATTTTTAAAAATGTATAAGAATAAGTGTCATAGTCCAAAGAGTGTTCTATAAATTCAGAGGGAAAATTAGTGAAAGAATGAAGATTTCAAAGAAAAGATTGGATCTATCCCCAAGACACAACACCATTCACATTCAGCTTGATCAGGTTCTTGCAAGAATACTCCCTCACTGTGTGTGATTTTAAAACATAAGTATTATATACTTTTCCCTCACAGTATTCATATTTCTAATTATAAATTGAATGATTAAAAATTCAATTTTATAAGTTGCTAAGTTATAATTGAATTGAAATTTATTGCATATTAAATGAATAATTGAATTATAAATTGAATGTCTGCCTCTAATACAGACTATAAAATCCATGAGGGTAGAAGCCATGTCTGTTCTTGTTCTCCAAAATATCCTGTGCATATGACATATAACAGTCACTTAATGAATCATTATAAAATAAATAAGGGAAGGTAGGAAGTCCAAATTCTTCTGCCAACTTTTCCAAGTTCATGGAAATTTTATCTTTATCTACTTAGTTACAACAGGTAATCTTTGTCCCAAGTTGCTTGGTTTTATTTATAGTGCAAATTCATTTACTCATTCAACAAATATTTACTGAGTGACTACAGTGTACAGATTGTTTAAGGGATTGGGGATGCAGCAGTGAATGAGACACAAAGTCTTTATCTTTATGGAGACTATTTCACACAAGCTATGTTCACTCTTGTTTTGGAGATAATCTCAACCATTCCTTTTGTGTAAAACATCTTCTTTACTCCCTTCTCTTTATCTCTACCATGAAGTCTTCCTGAATACTCAAACAACTGGTAGAGCTGCCAGATAAAATACGTGATGCTCAGATATATTTAAGTTTCAGATACGCAATGAATAATTTTTTAGTATAAGTATGTCCCAGATATCATGTGTCCCATCTGAAATTCAAATTTAAATGGACATCTTATATTTTTATTTGCTAAATCTGGCAAACTCTTTATCTGGCAATTTTTCCCTTTTCCAAATTTCCATTCTAATTGTATTCAAAATCAAAAAGATTAACATTTGATTATTCTCTTTTGTAGGATTTTTGTTTTGTTGCTCTATGTTTTAACAAATACTTGATAGATTCAGAAATTAAAATTACAACAAAGATTTACAAAGTTTTTTTCCCAATTGTACTTGCAATACTGAAAAAAAAAACCAAATAGTAAAAATTTCCAACACTAGAAGACTAATGAAAATAAATTATATTATACAGCGATCCAAAATTATAACTGACATAATTAAAGACATTGGAAAATGTTGAAAATATATTAAGTGGCTGGATGTGGTGACTCACGCCTGTAATCCCAGCACTTTGGGAGGCCAAAGGCAAGCAGATCACGAGGTTAGGAGATGGAGACCATCCTGGCCAACATGGTGAAACCCTGTCTCTGCTAAAAATACAAAAATTAGGTCAAGCGTGGTGGCTCATGCCTGTAATCCCAGCACTTTGGGAGGCCGAGGTGGGGAGACCACCTGAGGTCGGGAGTTCGAGACCAGCCTGACCAACAGGGAGAAACCCTGTCTCTACTAAAAATACAAAATTAGCCAGATGTGGTGGCACATACCTGTAATCCCAGCTACTCAGGAGGCTGAGGCAGGAGAATTGCTTGAACCCGGGAGGCAGAGGTTGTGGTGAGCCAAGATGGCACCATTGCACTCTAGCCTGGGAAACAAGAGCAAAACTCCATCTCTAAAAAGCCAAAGAAAACAAAACGAAACAAAACAAAACATTAGCTGGGCATGGTGGTGCACGTCTGTAGTCCCAGCTACTCAGGAGGCTGAGGCAGGAGAATCACTTGAATCCAGGAGGTGGAGGTTGCAGTGAGCCAGGATCGCGCCACTGCATTCCAGCCTGGTGACAGAGCAAGGCTTT
>NW_012113141.1:8011255-8022777 GCF_000951035.1 Colobus angolensis palliatus | reverse complement strand
CCATGAATCTTTGTCAATTTTGATGTCTACAAACCTCCAGAATAAGGAATTATTTTTAATGTTTTACTAAATAATCATTATATAAAATATACTCTTCTCAATATTGTTTCCAACTGAATACATTCCCAATTATTTTCCTGAGAAGTACCAAAAATGAATATCAAAGAAGTTTTTCCATCTGCCCTACTGTATAAGACACTCAATAGACTTATAAGTAATTTTTAAATGATCTAACTTAAAATTGAGATACAAGCAACCTTTTCAGATATATTTCCTGTACTCACATTACCTATTATACATAGAAATAAAGCAAATCTGATAACTAAATCAGTGACATCGTGGAGTATTTTTCTCGTTGTTTAAAATAAAAAGAAATGAAAATCTGGAGCTGAGTTAATATAAATCTAAGTGAGAGCAACTAAAAAAACAGATGAGAATATTTCTAGAAAAGGCCTATCTCTTACCATGCCCATGCCACACAGTAATTACTGCATTGAAATCACATTAAGTCGGTCTAGTCTTACAAATCTTCCATTTGTTATTTGAAAAACAGTACTAAGTCCCAGTGAGCTGTGACAACATTCTTTGGTAAGTTTATATTACTTTCACCCATTTTGCAGTCAACTAAAAATTCTCAGCATCAAGCAAAATTTCTGCTAGTTTATTTTTCAGTATTCCTCGTGGTATATTTCTAGGTTCCACATAACAAGAAAGATAAACTCTGACTTCAGCATAACAGATGTGAAGTTTGATTGTAGAGTAAATTGAATTTACCTCCTAATCAGCATTTCCCTTCTGGAAGGTGGCAGGAAATTAAGAGGTCATTTTTGCATTAATACCTTGCTAAGAGAAAGAAAACCTGTCTTTCCTCATGTAAGAAATTATCTTTCTATGAACAATGAATCCAATTGGACTGATGCTGTAATATAAGAATTCTATTTATCAAATTAAGAATTCTGTCTTAATTTGAACAAATTAGTACTAATACCCACTGTATTAACTTAACAACTCCATGTTTAACATTTACTTTTATTCAGGTCAATTACTGAAAACATATATTGCATCTCAGAATGAATTATTCATTACAGCTCAAAAGGAATAATAGTTTAACAATAAAACAGAAATGGGAAAATCATATCCAACTGGCCCTGAAAATATCTAACACAAACCCTATGAGAAGTCATTTCCAAATGAAAATTAGAATACCCTTCAAGGACAAGAAGTTAAAGATAGGAGAAACCAAACAACTCTGGTATATAAAACAAAATGATAGATTTAAATCTTCTGTTTCTTAAGTAGCAAAATTTGACAATTTGGGGCTGAAGTTCCTTAGTACTTTCTGTACACTATGGACTGAAACCAGAGAGGATGAGAACAAAATATTTTTGGTGGAAACTGGAGTCCATGGCTTGCTAAATTCGTAAAAGGGTACCACAAATTGAGGCCCTTAAAACTATTCACATTGTCAGGGACCCCTAAGCCTGACCTGAACTCCATATGTGAAAACATACTACAGATTCCTATTTTGAAAACAGTTGAGAGGAAAAGAATGTGATAAGTAACTATGTAACAGCAATGTTAACATTCTTCTTAGAAATCCCTGAATATCTAGGGCAGAGTGCAGTGTCTGACACAGAATATGCTCTCAATAAATTGTGGTCAAATTTAAGTACATAAATCTCCAAGAGAATACCTTAAACAAAAAGGAAAAAGTAGAATCTGTATGACCCTGAACACAGACATAAGTATGGAAGAATAAATATCCTTCACAATTTTGGTGAAACCCCAATTGTTCGCTTTAGCAAAGTGATCAATACGAAAAAAGCATTGTTGGGTGATAGATATTCAAGAGAAGAGAATTGAAAGTTTATTTTAACCTGGCAACAGAGCAAGACTCCATCTCAAAAAAAAAAAAAAAAGAAAAAAGATTTCTCAGTTTTCATTCTCTTTTGAGACAGAGTCTCGCTCTGTCCCCAGGCTGGAGTGCGGTGGCACAATCTCAGCTCACTGCAACCTCCACCTCCTGGGTTCAAGCGATTCTCCTGCCTCAGCCTCAGTCTCCCGAGTAGCATTCACCACCATGCCCAGCTAATTTTTGTATTTTTAGTGGAGAAGGGGTTTCACCATGTTGGCCAGGATGGTCTCGATCTCTTGACCTTGTGATCTGCCCGCTTCAGCCTCCCAAAATGCTGGGATTACAAGCGTGAGCCACTGTGGCTGGCCGTCATTCTTATTTCTCTCTTATGATTTCAAATTTTGTTTATCTGTGCTTTCATTTTTAATAGATTATATTACATGATTCTGTACCACCTCCCACCACATTTATCAAGTTTCTATAAATAGTAATCTACTAATAAAGTTGTTACACGGTATCTGGATTCCTAGCACAGAGCTTCAAAAACCCTTGAAATTTCCTGATTGTTAAAAGTGTCTTTGTTATGCTGATGGAGTGACTCACTGTCAGCCCCAGGATGGGAAGTGGTCACCAGAAAGTCTAACCTTGTGATTACATAATTGGAACTTCCAGTCAGAAAATGACCACCTATCAAGTGGGCAGAATATAGTGAAGAATGAAAGTCACTGCTGTGAAGGAACATGTTCTAGTGTAAGAGAAACCATGTCAGCATTATAATTATATACACAA
The DNA here is from genome assembly GCF_000951035.1 of Colobus angolensis palliatus. Classification (NCBI taxonomy): domain Eukaryota; kingdom Metazoa; phylum Chordata; class Mammalia; order Primates; family Cercopithecidae; genus Colobus; species Colobus angolensis. Next base: position 8,020,133 of record NW_012113141.1, on the reverse strand, counting down.
GATCACAGAATCACATTTATAAAATAACCAACTGAATGGGAGTGGAGAAGGGAGGGAAAGGAGGGGAGAATGTGAGGTAGGGAATATATGAAATGAGTATTGATGATAAGAAAACATGAATAGTTAGGCAGTACAGGAGAAAGGAAGAGATGCTTGTAGGAGAGAAGTATAAGATGAAAATATAGGGCCAGAAAATGAAACTAAAGAGTGTATAATGGGGATTAATTCATATTCCTCTAGTGTGTCTGATAAAATAAAAAAAAAAGAAAGATAAAAGAATCTTTAAAGTCTGTACCTTAAAGAATGATCACTTTTTAGTTCTTGGATTACTTTTACTGTGCTAAAATGAGTTGGCTGGTGCAACTAAGTATTTGAAATAAAGCTAGAATTTTACACTCTTAGAATTCCATTTGATAGCAATGCTTCATAAATAATTGATAACCAAATATTAAAATAACCCCATTAAAAACAGGCATTTACCTACACTGCTGCTGAGAATGAAAACATTTCTAATTATTTTGGAGAAGAATTTAGCAACATCTAACAAAATGCTATATGCACTTATCCTTTGACCCAACAATTCCATTTCTAGGAATTTACTCTGAAGAAATACCTCTAGCAACACAAGAAATACGTATGAACAAGATTATTCATTGAAAGATTGTTTTTAAGTGCGAGACTCAAAACAGTCTTAATGTCCATACATAAGAGAGTGATTGGATAAAATATGGTACATTCACACAATGGGGAAAATCCAACTATAAAAAATGAGGATGATTGTGGCTGGATGTCTGTAATCCCAGCACTTCGGGAGGCCAAGGCAGAAGGATTGCAGGAGGATTGTTTGAGCCCAGGAGTTCAAGACTAGCCTGGACAACACAGTGAGACCCTGTCTCAGTTTTTTTAAAAAAATGAAATAGGCCAGGCGCGGTGGCTCACACCTGTCATCCCAGCACTTTGGGAGGATCATGAGGTCAGGAGATCAAGACCAGCCTGGCTAACACAGTGAAACCCCATCTTTACTAAAAATACAAAAAATTAGCTGGGTGTGGCGGCGGGCACCTGTAGTCCCAGCTACTCAGGAGGCTGAGGCAGGAGAATCCCTTGAACCTGGGAGGCAGAAGTTGCAGTGAGCCAAGATCGCACCACTGCACTCTAGCCTGGGTGACACAGCGAGACTTCGTCTCATTAAAAAAAAAAGAAAAGAAAAAAAGAAATAAAATTAAAAATGAGGAAGATCTCTGTGAGCTTTTATGGAACGATTTATAAGATATACTTGATTGAAAAAAAGCTAAGTTCAAAGAGGATCTATAGTGTGCTACCTTTCATGTAACAAAGAAGATACAATAAAATATGCATTTAGCTGCTAATTTGTGCTAAAAGAAATTTAGAAATGTGAGCCAGAAACTAAAGAGATTATTTATAGAGGGTAGGTAGGAAGAGACAGGGTAGGAATAGAGAGAGAATGGGGAATGAAGAGGATGAGGGATTAGGGAGGAGTGACACTTCTGAGTAAACCTTTTCATATAGTTCTGATGTTAAGAACCACAAAAATGTTTCACATACTTAAAAAAAATTAAAATACTTAGAGGGAAACGAACTAACTTTAACTAAAAATTCGTGTTTTGACAACATACACGAAGGCTAAAGACAAAAAGAATTGTACACAGATATTAAGCTCTACTTAGTAAATTTGTTTTTCACAGCATATTAGGTATTACTGCATAACAAATTGCTCCAAAACTTAGTGACTTAAAATGAGAAACACTTATTATCTCCATAGTTTCTGTGGATAAGGAATCCAGGCATGGCTTAGCTGAGCGCCTCTGACTCAATATCTCACAAGACTGCAATTGAGATGTAGACCAGGGCTGCAGTCATCTCGTATTTGAGGGAGTATTTGCTTCCAAGGTCACTCAAGTGACCTCCTGGGCTCAAGTGATCCTCTTACCTAGCCTCCCAAGTAGCTGGGACTACAGGTGCATGCCACTATGCCAAGCTAATTTTTGTATTTTTAGTAGAGATAGGGTTACACCAAGTTGCCCAGGCTGGTCTTGAATTCCTAAGCCCAAGGGATCTGTCCTCCTTGGCTCCCCAGAGTGCTGGGATTATAGGCGTGAGCTACTATGCCTGACCAGAAATAGTAACTTTGAAGTGAATAAACTGGGCCAACATTTTCTTAATCATGTGATCAAAGTCAGTATTACCAGTAATGAAACATACTAAAATCTTAATATAATGCATGAAAAAAGACACAATAGCATTTCTGTGGTTTTTTTTTTTTTTTTTTTTTTTTTTTGGGTGGGAGGGGTCTCACTCTGTAACCCAGGCTAGACTCCAGGGTTGCAATTATGGCTTACTGCAGCCTCAAACTCCTGGGCTCAAGCGATCCTCCTGCCTCAGCCTTCCAAGTAGTTGGGACTACAGGAATGTGCCATCATGCCTGGTTAATTTTACTTTTTGTAGAGACAGCATCTTGCTATGTTGCCCAGGCTGTTTCTATGGTATTCCTATCAAAAATGTATTGATAATGAGGAAACTCTACACCGAAGGGCATTCTACAAAAAAACCAGTCAGTACTCTTCAAAATTGTCATGGTCATAAAGACAAACAAAGACTGAAGAACTGTTCTAGATTAAAGAGACTAAGGAAATGTGATAACTAAATGCAATGTGAGCATCCTGGACTGGATCTGGATTAGTCAAAAAGGATATTAGGATTGAACCTTCTAACTAAATGTGAACCTTCTATATAGCCATATTAAAATTACCAAAACTAAAAAATTAATGTTAAAGCTGGGTGCAGTGACTCATGCCTGTAATCCCAGCACTTTGTAGGCCAACGCAGGTAAATCACCTGAGGCCAGGAGTTCAAGACTAGCCTGGCCAACATGGCGAAACCCCATCTCTACTAGTAATACAAAAATTAGCCAGGCATGGTGGCAGGTGCTTGTAATTCCAGCTACTCAGGAGGCTGAGGCAGGAGAATCGCTTGAACCCGGGAGGTGGAGGTTGCAGTGAGCTGAGATCATGCCACTGCATTCCAGTCTGGGCGATAGAGTAAGATTTCATATCAAAATAAATAAATAAATAATAAAATAAAAATTAATGTTGATAAAATACCACGGACTAATCGATGGCACCTATTTAAATTTTGCTAATTATTTTCCTCATGTCAGAATTTTGGCTTCTTGGCTTCTGTTTTCTCTGTGAAATACTCAAGAGCTAGGTCAAAAGACAGGTTTTCTAAATTTAGGTCTAGCACTTTTTCTACTGTGATATAAATTTATAGTTTTTATTTACAAGGATAAGTCAATGTAATTAAATGATTTTTAATAAACAATAATTTTTGTCTGGGTAAGGTGTCTCACGCCTGTAACCCCAGCACTTGGGAGGCCAAGGTTGGCAGATCACTTGAGGCCTGGAGTTCAAGATCAGCCTGGTCAACATGGCAAAACCCCGTCTCTACTAAAAATACAAACATTAGCCAAATGTGATGGCGCATTCCTGTAATCCCAGCTATGCGGAAAGCTGAGACTTGAGAATCGCTTGAACCTGGGGGAGGCGGAGTTTGCAGTGAGCCGAGATTGCATCACTGCACTCCAGCCTGGGTGACAGAGTGAGACCTTGTCTCGAGGAGGAAAAAAAAAAAAAAAAATTAAAGGCATTAAATAAGAACATTAAATATGTATTTAATATTTTTCAATTTTTTATATTATGGCATACTATACAAATAATACCAAAATCATCACTTACAAATTTATAGTACAGTAACTGAAACAAATAAAGATTAATAGAAATAGTGAATAAAATAGAAAGGCATTACTACATAAAATATGATTATCTCCATAGTAATTCAAACTATTTCAAATTACACAGTGTTTTTCTTGAGTGTATTTATTTTCTCCTTGCAATTAAAAACATTTAAATACTCTTCTTGATTTTCTTATAATTTTTTTTTTGGTTTTTAAAAATCAACACACAATAATTAGATGGCTTTTTACCAGTGATGGATATTAGGTTGGGGATGATTTAAAAGCATTTCATCTTCAGAGAGGCAATATAGTTGACATAAAGAGGGAGAAGTAGGAGTAAGAAAGAAAGGAGAGAGAAAGGCAGGGAGATGCAGAGCATATAGTTAAATAGCCTTTGCATTTTCTGAATCTTTCCCATAGCACATCTTTACAACATGCCACTGACATTAGAAGTCTCCCTTGTGCTACAGTCAATCTCACTTTTTTCAGATGAGTAAACATATCAGAAAAACCCTAGGGAGAAAGTTAAATCTAGGAGTGAGGAGCAATTTTACGAAGTTACAATCCTGTGTTAACTGAAATTTCATTATCCTCCTCAGAAAATACAACTATGTCAGAATTTCTTCCAAAAAGCACCATAAGTTTTTGTTTCTTTCTGAAGGGGTTATGTATATCCTCCGAAAAAGTTTCTTTCCCAATTCCTTGATGATTTTATAACCACCTTATATTTTGCCTATATAGCTCCTCTTACTGCTTATAGCAGAAAAAGGGAAATAAAGAGATCTATATGCACAGTCTCAGAAAGGTGTTTTCCATCTCTCTTAGGAAGAAACAGGGCATTTCTGTATACTTTAAAGGGCAGAATTACCATTTTAGATACAGCCCCATTCCCTCCATTCATGGGGGAAATATTCTGATATGAAGAAGGGAAAGATCATCTCTTTCGTCAGAATACAGATCTAGGTAACAGTCTTGAATCCTTGGAAATACTTGGAAATCACATCCTTTAAAGAATTAGACTTGGCCAGGCTTGGTCGCTCATGCCTGTAATCCCAGAACCTTAGGGAGGCCAAAGCGGGAAGACTGCTTGAGGCCAGGAGTTTGAGAACAGCCTGGACAACACAGTGAGACCCTGTATCTAACTAATTGATAATAAATAAATTAAATAAAAATTAGACTTGACAAAATTTAAAAAAAATTCCAACAAGAATTTTCTGTGTATATGGACTTGACAGAAAGTTTCTTTTTTTCCTCCCAAACATGTGCTCCAATGTACAGAAAAATAGTTCTAAAAATTAAAATAATACCTTTACAAAGAAGTGTCTTAACCAAAAGGAGAATATCTGAAATAAGTTGTATGCATATATAGCACTATTTAGTATACATAATTACACATAGATTCACACAGATTTTTTATCTTAAAATAGCAAATGACTTCTATTTTACAGAAGTATGGAAACTGAAAAATTACTTAAGATACCTGTATCAAAGTTATTTACAGTTTAAAGAACTGATGGTTTCAAATTATTAATTCACTATTAGAAACATTAAAATGGATTTAACAGTGTAAACAAAATATCAATAAAGTCTCCTCCTATCCACATGGCAGTAAAATATATAACAGAAGAAAAAGCCAATGTATCCCATCTGGTTTAGTAAAAAGATGATGATAGTTTACTTATAAAGAGATACAAGCATCATTCAGGCTTAGAAGACATGGATAACAAACCTAAAGACATTTTTATATTTTCTTTCAAAATGTCCTGATCTATCTAGTAGTATTTCTGTTTTTGGCACATCCTGTCCAAATATGAGTGAAGCTACTCAATAACAAAAACAACCACAACAAACTGCAGAATTTTGTTCACTGTTTTGTAATTCACTTGTTGATAAACTAGATTTTTAAGCTAAATCAACACTCAGTAAATAAAGTAATTTCAATTTTCTTGGTGTATGTTAGAGATTTTTAATATATTGAATCCTCTGTGAGGTTAATAGACAAAATGGCTTTCCCTATAAGAAAATTTGCAATATGGGAACATTGCCAGCAAAAGGACTGATAAAGCAGAGCAATATATTATCTTTTTTTTTTTTTTTTTTTGACAGAGTCTTGCTCTGTTGCGAGGCTGGAGTGCAGTGGCACGATCTTGGCTTACAGCAACCTCCACCTCCAGGGTTCTCAGGATTCTCCTGCCTCAGCCTCCTGAGTAGCTGGGACTACAGGCGCATGCCACCACGCCCAGCTAATTTTTATATTTTTAATAGAGACGGGGTTTTCACCATGCTGGCCAGGCTGGTCTGGAACTCCTGACCTCAGGTGATCTGCCCACCTTGGTGTCCCAAAGTGCTGGGATTACAGGTGTGAGCCACTGCACCTGGCCTCTATATCTTTATAAATTGAAATCATTTGTGAGATTCAAAATACTAGATATGAGGGGGAGCTTTGTCTAAAGCATATCATTCTTATCCCTATGAAAAAATTCAACTGAATTCTTCTGCCCCATTTCAAACTGCTGTTTTATTATTGCAACTATCTTAAAGTGCATGGTATGGGTGATTTGACTTTTCACTGTGGAATTAAGCGGTAACTCTTGACAAAGCAGTTATTATCATGAGATAATTGACCGTATTTGAGAGTTAAGCATCCTGAGGCAAAGTTGAGTGTACTTAATCCTGGCAGGTTAATTATCTAGTGATTATGGAGCCTTGAAAGGTATTACTCCTAAGAACCATATGCAAAATGACATAATTTAAAAAAACTTCTTAATTTAATAAAAATGAAAAACAAGAATAATCAAGTTCTTTAGTCATCTACCGATAGATAATGACTACAAAGTAGCTTGCATTAAGGGGCATCAATGGATTATAATTACCTTCATGTAGAATGTCCTTTATTAAGCTGATTTCGTGTGAGCGTAGCTAACAAATGGTTGTTGCTGAAGGGAAAATTTCAAACTTCGAAGATGTCAGAAACAAATTAAAACTACATTGTAATATTAAAGAGTGTTTATACTGCAGCAATTTTGGAACTACTTTAACAAGGATAACCAATCAATTCAGATGTGTAATCTAAAAGTACAAAATGCAATGTAACAGCTTACCCAAGATTTTAAATTAAAGAAACAGAAATTTGTCACTATGTATTTCTGAACCTTGGCTGAAAGTAAACCACACAAATCATAACCAAAGTGAGATGCCACCTCATGCCCAGCAGGATGGCTATTACTTTTTAAATGCAAAATAAGCGTTGGTGAGGAGGTGGAGAAATTGGAACCCTTGTATATTGATGGTAGGAATGTAAAATGGTGTACCTGTTGTGGATCCAACAGTTCCACATCTAGGTATGTATCCAAAAGAGTTAAAAGCAGGAACTCAAACAGATACTTGTACATTAACATTCACAGTAGCATTGTTCATAATAATCAAAGATGAAAACAAATTAAATGTCTATCAACAGATGAAGCAATAAAACAAAATTTCACACATACAATGAAATATTATTCAGCCTTATAAAAGACAAAATTCTGATAACATACTATAACATGAATGAAGTTTAAAAAGATTATGCTAAGTGAAATTAAGTCAGACAACTTTTGTATGATCCTATTTGTATGAGGTACCTAAAACAGGCACTTTAATAGACAGACAGTAAAACAGTTACGAAGGGTGAGGGGAGAGGAGGAAATAGGAAATAGCGAGTTATTATTTAATGGGTACAGAGCTTCTGCTTGGGTTGATTAAAAAAAAAAGTTCTGGAGAGGAATAGTGGCAATGGCTACACAATGGGTACAGAGCTTCTGCTTGGGTTGATTTAAAAAAAAAGTTCTGGAGAGGAATAGTGGCAATGGCTACACAACATTGCGAATGTACTTAATGCCACTGATTGGTACACTTAAAAATAGTTAAGATGGTATACATTTTATATTGTGTATGCTTTTTTTTTTTTTGAGACAGAGTCTCGCTCTGTCACCCAGGCTGGAGTGCAGTGGCGCGATCTCGGCTCACCACAAGCTCCGCTTCCTGGGTTCAAGCGATTCTCCTGCCTCAGCCTCCTGAGTAGCTGGGACTACAGGTGCCCGCCACCACGCCAGGCTAATTTTTGTATTTTTAGTAGAGACGGGGTTTCATCATGTTGGCCAGGCTGGTCTCGATCTCCTGACCTCAAGTGATCCGCTCGCCTCTGCCTCCCAAAGTGCTGGGATTACAGGTGTGAGCCACCGTGCCCAGCCTATTGTGTATGTTTTTTACCAGAATTTTAAAAAAGTAAATTGTATCATTTAGTAATTATAATTTGGTTATGTCACAAGAATATAGTAATGGTATTACTGTGGATACTTCACTTTTTGTCCCAGCATGTGTCTAACCAAATATTTTCAGATATTTTTCGGAGAGAAATATCATTTCCCCTGGGTTCACTAACAAAAAAGGCATACTGGGGTCACAAATGGGGAGAATTCAGCTTAAAAGGCACTACAGTTAAGGGTACATTCATAATAAAAAAGAAGAACTACCTAAAAGAAATGTCAGGCATTATTTTAGATTTCAAGAGGAACTTTATTAATTTATAATAAAATCTAACAGTATTAATCTTAGAATGTGGGAAAAAATGAATCAATTTCATAACATGTTTAAGCTACAAGAAAAAATTTAAAAGATTATCTAGTATTTCTATGCAAATCCCCTCAATTTACAGATGAGGAAACGGAAGAAAAAGCAGTCGATAAATAAGTCAGAGAGATGATTTAAATTAAGGGAACAAAAAATAGCTTTCATAATCTAAACATTTTATTTTAATATATAAAGATACATCATTTCCTAATATTTAAAATAGGGTCAGCTGGGTGCAGTGGCTCACATCTGTAATCTCAGCACATTGGGAGGCAGAGGCGGGCAGTTCAAAATCACTGGAGGCCAGGAGTTCAAAATCAGCCTGGCCAACATGGCAAAACCCATCTCTACTAAAAATACAAAAATTAGCTGGGCATGATTGTGCATGCCTGTAGTCTCAGCTACTCAGGAGGCTGAGGCACGAGAATTGCTTGAACCTGGGAAGCGGAGGCTGCAGTGAGCTGAGACTGCACCACTGCACTCCAGCCAAGGCAAAAAGAGCAAGACTCTGTCTCA
>NW_012113141.1:7993138-8011205 GCF_000951035.1 Colobus angolensis palliatus | reverse complement strand
AAAAATTAGCCAGGCGTGGTGGTTTGCACCTGAGGACTTGCTTGAGCAAAGGAGGTTGAAACCAGCCTGGGCAACAAAATGAGACCTCCTCTCTACAAAAATTAAAAATTGGCCAGGACGTGGTGGCCCATGCCTGTAATCCCAGCTACTTAGGAGGCTGAAACAGGAGAATTGCTTGAACCTGGGAAGCGGAGGCTGCAGTGAGCTGAGACTGCACCACTGCACTCCAGCCAAGGCAAAAAGAGCAAGACTCTGTCTCAAAAAAAAAAAAAAAAAAAAAAAAAATAGGGTCAAAACCTTTGAACATGCCTACAGACTGACATTCTAGAGATTTTCTTGTAGAACCACATCTAGAATTCATAGTTCATGAATTTTCATTTTGCTTTCTTAAAAATTTTATTTTTAGACAGGGTATTACTCTGTTACCCAGACCAGAGTGCAGTTGCATGACCATGGCTCACTGCAGCCTCAGCCTCCCAGGTGCAAATGATCCTCCCACCTCAGCCTCCTGAGTAGCTGAGAATACAGGTGTGTGCCACCATGCCTAGTTAATTAAAAAAATATATTTGTAGAGATGTGGTCCAACTATGCTGCCCAGGCTGGTTTCCAACACCTGTGCTCAAGCTAGTCTCCCACTTCAACTTCCCAAAGTGCTAGGATTACAGGTGTGAGCTATGGTACCCAGCCTAGTTTCAATTTCTTTAAAGCAGAGAGAAAACATAAAAACACCTGTGAAGCACTCCTGACTACAGATGTTTACAGCTTTTTACTGCCTTTAATCTTTTACACTAAAAATAATTCATATGTATTTAGTTTTAGACCCAAATTTAACTCATTAAACTAATTCTCATTCTACTTGCATTCATATTTCATCAGAATATATAATGTTAAATAAATAATGAACACAAATTTCACAAAGTTTAGGAAAAACAAAATTAACTTTTTGTAAGCAAATAACTGTTGGACCAGAAGTAAGGTGATATAGCAGAGAGCAGTCCAATAGCCATGAGTTTTCCCTCATGTACTTCGTACTATTCATTTATATTTTAACAGGGATGAATGGAGAGTGTGAGTTATCAAAACAAGTTAAAGTGAAGTGAAACTTAATAGATAGCATGATCAACACTCCTAACAACATTACCTAACAAAAATTGTGTATATATTCTATGAGCCAAGCTGAAACTTTACATGCATTAGAAAAACGACATGGAATTGCCTTGTAGATTACATGATGGCTTTTGTGAACACCCTTTTTAACCTTAAAGCATTATTCAATAGTAGGGTATGATAATTTTTAGTTGTCTGTCATGATTAGAACCCAGGACTATCAAAATACTCTTCCTCTGGCTTGACATTGCTACTTAAATATAAGGGGATCTTCCATGGAAATAAAAGGTGTTTAATATATGGTGATCAAAAAATAAGAAATTGGCCCTTCTTCATTTTAGCAGTGTATTTTTGGAACTTAATGACTCTAGAATAATGTTTCCTACTTTTAAGCATATAAATGGAATCATAAAGTTTATATTCATTTTAATAGCTTTACTGAGGTATAACTGACATACAATTATCTGCACAAATTAAAAGTGTATAATTAGATAAAACTTGACATATGTATAAAGTTCTGCAACCACAACCTCAATCGGAACACATCTATTACTCCTAAAAGTTTCTTCATGTCCATTTGTGATCAGTGCCTCATAGAATATCCCTGTCCCCAGACAACAATGGATCTGCCAACACTATAAATTTGTTAGCATTTTCTAGAATATAAATAGAATCATATAGAATGTATTTTATAGTATCTTTCACTCAGCATAGGTATTCTAAAATTCTTCTATGCTGTTGGTTCATTTCTTACCAATAGTACAATTCTTTTATAGGTGAGTAGTATTTTATTCTATGGAAGTATCAAAATTTGTTTATCCAGTTATTAGTTGGTGGATGTTTGGTTTATTTTCCAGACTTTGGCTATTACAAATAAAGCTGCTATAAACACCTGTGTATGTCTTTACATGGACAGATGCTTTCATCTGTCCTGGGTGAATATCTAAGAGTTGGATAGCTAGGTTAGGTCATTTGGAGGATGTATATTTAACTTTGTAAGAAACAAGAACACCATTCTCCAAAGTAGTTGTACCATTTTACATTCTAGCAGCTCCATATATCCTTACCAATATTTAGTATGGTCACACTTTTACACATTCTAATAGCTGTGCAGTTTTTGTTATATGGGTTGATGTTTGTGTTCTTGGATATGGATATTTAATTGCTCCAGAACGACTTGTCAAAAAGACTGCTTTTTTCCTCCATAAAATAGTCTCTGAAACATTGCTGAAAAATCAATTTAGATCTATTTCTGGACTTTCCCTTCTGTTCCATTGACTATTTGTCTATCATTACACCAATGCCACGTTGTCTGGATTACCATAGCTTTGTAATAAGTCTTCAAATCATGTAAAGGTCCTCTGATTTGGTTTTTAAAATCCATGTTGGTTTTGCTATTCTAGTTCAGTGCTTTTCCATATAAATATTAGAATCAACTCGTTGACTTTAAAAAAAATTCTGAAATTCTGACTGAATTAAACTATAGATTATTTTGAGTAGAATTTATATTTAACAATACAGAATCTTCTAATCCATGAACATGATATATCTCCCATTTGGGTCCCCTTAAATTTTTTCAACAATGTTTTGTAGTGTTCAGTGTATACATCTTTGGTCTGGTTTATCCCAAAGTAAATACTTTGTCATACTTTTTGATGGTATTGGAAATTGTATGTTTAATTTCTGGTTGTTTCTTGCTAATGTAGAAAAATACATTTCAGTTTAAAATTTTTATTCTGTATGCGACAATCTTGCTATGTCACTTAGTTCTAACAGCTTTTTTTTTTTTTTTTTTTTTTTGAGACAGAGTCTTGCTCTGTCACCCAGACTGGAGTGCAGGGGCATGATCTCAGCTCATTGCAACCTCCACCTCCCGGGTTCTTCTGCCTCAGCCTCCCAAGTAGCTGGGATTACAGACGTGTGCCACCATGCCCAGCTAATTTTTGTATTTTTAGTAGAGACGAGGTTTTGCCATGTTGGCCAGACTGGTCTCGAACTCTTGACCTCAAATGATCCACCAGCTTTGGCCTCCCAAAGTGCTGGGATTACAGGCATGATCCACCGTGCCTAGCCAGTTCTAATAGCTTTTTGAAGATTACATCAGATTTTGCATGAAGATGATCATGGTTTTGATAATAGAGACATTTTTACTTCCTTCTTTCTAAATCTGGATGTTTTTCATGCTTTGTTAGCACTAGCTAGAACCCTCAAAACAATGTTGAATAGAAGTGGAAAGAGTGAATATCCTTGATTTTCTGTTTCTCATCTTAGGCAAAAGCATTCAATCTTTCACCATTAGGTATGATGTTAGCTGTATATTCCTGGTGGATGTTCTTTATTGACTCGAAGAAGTTCCCTTCTACTCCGACTATTCTGAGGGCTTTTTTTTTTTTTTTTTTGACAGTTTCACCCTGTTGCCTAGGCTGGAGTGTGGTGGCATGATCTTGGCTCACTGCAACTTCTGCCTCCCCGGTTCAAGAGATTCTGCTGCCTCAGCCTCCGAAGTAGCTGAAATTACAGGTGCCCACCACCATGCCCTGCTATTTTGTGTATTATTAGTAGAGATGAGGTTTTGTAATGTTGGCCAGGCTGGTCTCAAACTCCTGACCTCAAGTGATCCTCCCACCTCAGCCTCCGCAAAGTGGTGGGATTACAGGTGTGAGCCACTGCACCTGGCCTCCAAGGACTTTTGTGTGTGTGTGTGTGTGTTTGTGAGACAAAGTCTTGCTCTGTTGCCCAGGCTGGAGTGCAGTGGCACATCTTGGCTCACTGCAACCTCTGTCTCCTTGGTTCAAGTGATTCTCCTGGCTCAGCCGTCTCCTGGCACAGGTGTGTGCCATCATGCCCAGCTAATTTTTTTGTATTTTTAGTAGAGACAGGGTTGCCTCTGCCTCCCAACAATCCCTATTGGGACTGCACGCAGGAGCCACCATGCCCAGCCTCTGAGGGCTTTTAACAGAAGTAGATATCTGGTTTTTTCAAAAGCTTTTAGGATAATCATGTGATTTTCTTTTTAGTCTTAATACATTTAATTACATTGATAGATTTTAAAATGTTAAACCAATTCTACACTCCTAGTCATGATGAATTATTCTTTTAATATATTGTTCGGTTTGATTTGCTAAAATTATTTGAAGAATTTTTACATCTGTGTTTATGAGGGATATTGGTCTTTTCTTGCAATACTTTGTTTTGGTATGAAGGTAATACACACCTCATGAAATAAGATAGGTATATCTCTCCCTCTTCAATTTTTTGGGACAGTTGGTATACAACTGGTATTATATCTTTCTGAAATCTGTGTTAAAATTCAACACTGCCAAGTGCAGTGGCTAATCCCAGCACTTTGGGAGACTGAGGTGGGAGGACTTGCTTGAGCGCAGGAGGTTGAAACCAGTCTGGGCAACAAAATGAGACCTCCTCTCTATAAAAATTAAAAATTAGCCAGGCGTGGTGGTTTGCACCTGAGGACTTGCTTGAGCAAAGGAGGTTGAAACCAGCCTGGGCAACAAAATGAGACCTCCTCTCTACAAAAATTAAAAATTGGCCAGGCATGGTGGTTTGCACCTGTCATCCTAGCCGCTCAGGAGGCTGAGGTGAGAGGATCACTTGAACCCAGGAGTTTGAGCTTGCATTGAGACATGATTGTGCCATTGCACTATAGCCTGGGTGACAGAGTAAGACCTTGTCTCAAAACAAACAAACAAACAAACAGAATTAAACACTGAAGCAATTCAGCCTTTGAGGTTTCTTTGTAGCAAGGGTTTTAACTACAAATTCAATTTCTTTAATAATCTAAACAGCCTTTTTCTATTTGTTCTTGAGTATGATTTAGTACTTTGTGTCTTTTAATAAATTTGTCCATTTCATAAAGGTTGTCAAATATATTGTAATAATATTGACAGGAGAGACCAGAACATCTATTCTAGAGCTAATTTTACCCTACTAATGAGACAAAATTCCTTATCATACTCTATTTGAAACCTCATGAATTACTAGTCAGGTTATCCACTCTGACTAGTAGGATAGGAATGGTTACAGGTCCTCATGTGTGCACTGAGGACTGTCCTCTACAATCTTTTTGGGTGGTTCTTTTCCTGGTCTTCCTTAATTTCTTCACAAAAATCCACTGATTCATACTCAGCTGAAGACTTGGTGGGATTCTGCAAATGTCCTGAGTTCTCTCTCTATTCAGCTATTTCTTCTCTGGTACTTTTAACTTACAAACACTAGCTGTCTTAGACTCCTTGAACTTCCAGCTGCAACTCCTCATTAAAAGAGATTGCAAGGCTCTACTTGAGTTCCTTTTTTTTCTTTTTGAGATAGAGTCTCACTTAGTCACCCTGGCTAGAGTGCAGTGGTGCAATTTTTGCTCACTACCACCTCTGCTTCCTGGGTTCAAGTAATTCTCATGCCTCAGCCACCCAAGGAGCTGGGGTTACAGGCGCATAACCACCCTGCCAGGCTTTTTTTGTATTTTTAGTAGAGACAGGGTTTCACCATGTTGGCCAGGCTGGTCTTGAACTCCTGACCTCAAAGGATCCACCTGCCTCAGCCTCCCAAAGTGCTGGTATTACAGGCGTGACCCACTGTGCCTGGCCTTAGTTACCCTTCTTCTGTTGCCTGGAAATTATCTCCAAGGAGTTAGCTGGGGTAATCATCAGGTTTATCTTATTTATTTCCTGTCTCACAGGGATCACTGATCATTGCCTATGAAGAAATAAACTTTGTGGACAAGGTATTTTTTTTTAATACTGAGGCTATCAGAAGTTTTAAATCATCATTACTACTGTACAATCCTCTGACAAGAGGAAAGTGACATCATGTAGAAAATAAGAGCCACGTGTGTTTGGTTTTAGCTATGTTTTGACATTTTGAACATTTATACTAACCACAGTATATTTTTTTTTTGAGGGGGGGAAGATTAAAGAACCCTATGTATACTCTCTGAGAACTATATTTTATCCTTCATCACATTTTAGAAGTAAAATGTCCCTCTTTTCCTGGAGAACTGAAGATAACTTATTATTACTATAGTATTCAAAGAGAAAAACAATGGATGATGAGATTAAAGGGATAAAGCATTTTACTCTACTTGCTTTTTATAATCAAATATGGTATAATTTTATTATCCCTATTAAATTTCATCACTCAACTCATATTTAGAGTCTACTAACATTAAAAAAAATTTTGATTTGACCTTCAACTTACCTAGTATGTATTAAGGTGTTTTATTATTTGCATTTGAATTATATGCAAATATAGCTTTATCTAAATCACTGTTAGTTTACTTAAGCAAAGGTAGGGTAAACACTGAGGCGTACCCCTAGAAATCGATTTATTTATCAACAGACTTTTTGAGACTGCTTCAATAACATACAAAATACCTCTAATTGTCTTATAGCCAATCTTTATTATTCTATAATCCATGTAATGACAGATGTTCTCAAATATACTATGCATCCACTGCTTATTGGTCTGCCATAATAGGTACTTAGGTACTATATAAATACCTCTTGAAGTGAATTCAAATGAACAATAATCACACAAAAGAGAAAAGATTTTCTTGCCCCACAACTTACAGCCACGCAGCAGCTTACAGTTTTACCACTTCCTCTTCTAGGTGGGGAAAAATGATTCCTTTAATAATCTATACTAAGCTGTGATCCAACTTTTAAGTTTACTGATTTGTAGAATCAATCTTTTTTAAAAAATTGTGGTAAACTATACATATGACAAAGATTTCCATTTTAAGTACGCAATTCATTGGCACTAAATACATTCGCAGTATGGTGCAACTATCACCACTATCCATTTCCAGAACTTTTTCATCATCCCAAACAGAAGCTCTCTGTACTTATAACACAATAATGCCTCATTCCTCCCTACCCCACTCCCAGGTAACCACTATCCTACTGTGTGTCTCTATGAATTTGCCTATTCTAGGTACTTCTTGTAAGTAGAATTCTTCTAAGAAAATCTAATAATCGTCTGATGTGTCTGGCTTATTTTACTTAACATAGTATTTTCAAAATTCATTCATGTTGTAGCATGTATCAAAATTTCATTTAAGGCTAAATAATACTCCATTGTATATATACGTGAAATTTTGTTTATCTGTTGATGAATATTTGATTTGCTTCTATCTTAGCTATTGTGAATAATGCTGCTGTGGACACTGGTGTACAATGATCTGAGTCCCTGCTTTCAGTTATTTTGGGTAATATACCTAGAAGCAGAACTGCTAGATCGTATGGTAATAGTTCTATGTTTAACATCTTGAGGAACCACCAAATTGTCTTCTACATTCCCATTTTACATTGCCACCAGCAATACACAAGTGTTTCCAATTTCTCCACATCTTCACCAATACTTGTTAATTTCCATGTTTTAAAACAATTGTCATTCTGATGGGTGTGAAGTGGTATCTAATTTTGGTTTTGATCTGCACTTCTTGACTGGTTATGTTGAGCATCTTTTCACGTGTTTACTGGCCATCTGCATATCTTCTTCAAATAAATGTTTATTAAATTCCTTTGATCATTATTGAATTATGTTGTTAGTTTGCTTATTGTTGAGTTGTTACTGCATTAAATATTCTGAATATGAATCCTTTATCAGATATATTATTTGCAAATATTAACTCCCATTCTACTAGTTGTCTTTTCACATTCTTGATAGTGTCCTTTGATGCACAAAAGTTGTTAATTTTGATGATGTTTAACTTATCTATTTTTTCCATTTGTTGCTTGTACTTTGGAGTCTTTTTTTTTTTTTTTTTTAAGTGAAGATTATTTTGATATCATCAGCATCTGCTGCAAACCTAAACCACTTTTAGGACTATTCTTTTCTCTTTTGTCTCTACCAAACTTTTAGCATCATTCCCTGGTTCTAAATACATTTTCCACCTTCTTTTTACATGTCCTTTACAGATTTGAGCTTTTTTTTTTTAAGTTTTAAAACTTTTATAAGTTTAATGTTGTCACTGTATGTTTACATATTCATTGGTACAATTTACATCGAGTTTTTTACTTATCCATTTTTGCAAAGATATGTACACAAAGATACATATTCAATAACTGAGAAACAAGTGAAACTTCTGATCTATACTTTCAGGTTTGTTCGATCATGATACTTCTGATAAGGATCATGGACACACCAGTTTCGCCTCTTCCAGAAGGACGTCGTCATTTTATCTTAAGAGTTTACTCTGGGTTTTATTGCAGAATACAAATTCCCTCAATCGCTTTTTTCTTGCAGGTGTCTTTTTCCATAATTTTTTCTTATAACCAGCCCTTCTCTTCCAAAGGCCACAATGAAGTCTAAGAAACCCATAGATGACAGCTTTCACAATCTTTCTCTTGCCTTTTCGTATACTGACGTATGTTAGAGATCTGACTGGCAGCTTCAAGATACTTGGAAGCAAAGGGACCACTCTATTAAGGATCACTGAAGTATGCCCATATGTCAGGTTTCTCTCAGATGTGGTAAGTCTGGGAGTGGAGGAAGCAACTGGTATCTGAATATGACTAAAACGTCCAGTGGACAATGCAGAAATAAGAGAAGCATTTTTGACACTGTTTCGGTAGGCTGAAGATGCCAAAATATTTAGAAGCCATAAGATTACTGAAGCTGCTCTCACTGCACCGGCAAAGGCAGAGGCAGCCATCTTGTCATCCTCCAAATTTGAGCTCTTATTAAAGAGTTTTCTGCGTGCTCTGCAATTTTTTTTAAAAGATCCCTCCACATTCTCTCTTTAATTAAGATCATTTGTGACTATAAAGTCCAAATAGCATTTTTTTTATGGCATTCAATCTCCCTAAGCTTTCTTTACTTCCAAAGTCTGATTCGTTGGAATCATATTTATTTTATTTTACTTATTTTCTTTTTTTTGAGGCGGAGTCTCGCTCTGTCGCCCAGCCTGGAGTGCAGTGGCGCAATCTCGGCTCACTGCAAGCTCCGCCTCCCGGGTTCACGCCATTCTCCTGCCTCAGTCTCCCGAGTAGCTGGGACTACAGGCACCTGCCACCATGCCCGGCTAATTTTTTGTATTTTAAGTAGAGATGGGGTTTCACCATGTTAGCCAGGATGGTCTCAATCTCCTGACCTTGTGATCCACCTGCCTCTGCCTCCCAAAGTGCTGGGATTACAGACGTGAACCACTGTGCCTGGCCCTTTGGAATCATATTTATCTTTTTAAAAAGTTTTAAGATTTGTCTCTTAAACTCTGGAGAACTTACTTAAGTGCTGCCAGTCTGATCTTTCATGACTAAGAACTCTGAGACCAAGTGTTAACTTCTCCCAGTGATTCTCAAGACTACTGAGACCAATGCTTTAATATTATTCAAAGGGCTTGAGTAGCACTTTTCCCAGTTACTTCTTTTACCCTTTGGAAAATAAAACTGTTAATAAGGAAAAAACTAAATGGTAGATTTAGACAAATTAGGCTTCTAGCAGCTATCTGGCACTTCATTATTACCACTATTTCTTGCCAGTATCTCAATTTGTGAATTATCAAGAATATAGCATTTCCTTCCAATGTCACCATTTGTTACCAATGTAACCATCACCTTTGCAGATATATTATGATATTATTTCTACGGATCATCCTTTAATCTTTACCCAGGTGATCTCATAAATTTCCAGGTCAATTTTTATGTTATTCTAGGCAGACAGCAGTTATTAGATATAAAATTGATGAATATATTCAAAATATGTTAGAACTATGGAATTAGAATCAGAATGAACTTCTGGGATGATTAAGACAGTACCTTCATTGTATACATTAAACCATCAAGTGACATGGCCAAGGCACAGGAAGACACACTGAAGGCTTTTTTCCTCTGTCATGGATTTTCAAAGAGGTATAAACAGTAAATAAGCAATCAAAGTAAATAAGCATTTAAGTAAATAAGCATTTCCATAATTTAGAATGGAAGAAAATACATTCTTGGTAGAAAGAAAAAACTGTAATTGTTGAGATGAAATTCCATTTTATCACCTTCAACTATAACAAACAATATTTAAAAAACAATATTGTTAATAAAGAAATATAAATGTAATATATCAAAATTTACTCATAATTTATTAAACAAACATCAAATGGACTTAGACTCTGAAGAGACTTAAAAAAGTGATGAATGTGCTTTTCATCCATTTATTGTGGTCATAGTAACAGGTTAGGTATCCATCTGTAAAAACTCACAGAAATTACAGTAAAAAGGATAACTCTTACTACAGGTAAATTAAATCTCAAACACCTAAACTTTAAAAAATAAATGTTGGGCTGGGCATAGTGGCTCATGCCTGTAATCCTAGCACTTTGGGAGGCTGAGGCGACCAGATCACTTGAGGTCAGGAGTTCGTGACCAGCCTGGCCAACATGGTGAAACCCTGTCTCTACTAAAAATAGTAGAGGGCATGGTGGCAGGCACCTATAACCCCAGCTACTTGGGAGGCTGAGGCAGGAGAATTGCTTGAACCCGGGAAGGAGAGGTTGCAGTGAGCCAAGATCATGCCATTACACTCCAGCCTGGGCGAAGAGAGGGAAACTCCATCTCAAAAAAATAAAAATAAATAAATACATATTTCACTAAGAAAGAAGTTAATATATATTGAAGGAAATATTGAAAATACTGAGAGAAGTCAATTGACATTGAGGCAATTTTGTTGCACAATTCTCAAGGATATTTACACAAAAATTTAGGATTTAATTTATATATTTCTAAACATATATACACAGATCAGAAATAAACAAACAAAAAACCCCCAGGTTCTTTAGAAAAAGGAAAGGTAACTCACTGTCTCATTTCCAAAAAGTATGTCAACATAAGGCATAACTTTCATCAATGATTCCTTGTAGAACTGGCTAATAAATGGTGCAGACAGATTCAAAGTGAAAATCCTGTTGTTTTCAGAAGCATGGTGAGCCACTTTTAATACTGACTCTGGAGAAACTGTAAGAAAAAAGCCCTGAATGAAGAAAAAAGGAGGGAAAATTAGAAATACCATCTCCACAGTCACTCCTAGAATAAAAGAAACGTAAACAAAATACAAAAGTATATAAAATACAATTATAAAATGCAAGGCAGAAAATAGCAACATTTGACTGGAAGGGTATTTGATCATATGAGTACCATATGCTTGATACATGCCATTACTTCAGAGAATAAAGCATTACTTATTTCATACTACGTTTATATGCTCAATACTAAAGAATTCTGGAAATTCATGAAATAAAAAATATTTGAAAGGTCTCACTCAAGACAATAATTACATTTGAATTAGGGAAACTGTACTATGAAGGCAAACTGAATCCTTTTAGCTTCTTACAAACAGTTCGGAATATATATTTTTTGAGATAAGGTTTCACTATATTGTCCAGGCTGGTCCTGAACTCCTGGGATAAAGCAATCCTCCTACCTCAGCCCTCCAAGTAGCTGGGATTACAGGTGCATACCACTGAGCCTGGCTAAGTTTGTATTCTTATAAGTGACTTAAAAATAATCTGTTTATTAAGATCACAACTTCTGGCCAGGCACAATGAATCACACCTGGAATTCCAGTGCTTTGGGAGGCCAAGGTGGGCTGATCACTTGAGTCCAGGAGTTCCAAACCAGCCTGGGCAACATGGCGGAACTCTGTTTCTACAAAAATTTCAAAAATTAGCTGAGTGTGTTGGTCTGTGCCTGCGGTCCCAGCTACTCATGCGACTGAGATGGGAGGATTGCTATAGCCCAGGAAGTGGAGGTTGAAGTGAGCCGAGATCATACCACTGTACTCCAGACTGGGAGACACAGGGAGACCTTGTCTCAAAATAAATAAATACATAAATCATAACTTGTTATGTTAAGAAATATCTAAGTTGATTTTTGAGGAAGATTCTGATTTAGAATTTTCAAATAATGAGAAAAGGATTCAGTAATGCAAAATAAAAATATTTAATTAAAATTTCATGTCAGGAAAGCTGCATTTAAAATGCTATTTATCTACAGCTTTAATATTAATGAAAGTCTTATTAAAACACATTTATGCTTTCTAGATGAAAGTATAAGCAAAGACATACATGTATATATAGGAAATTAGTTTGGATGGTGCACAAACAAGTAAAGGAATACACAAAGGGCAATAATAAAATACTTGAAAAGGTCAGCAAAGTTAAGAATACAAAGGGCCTTGGGTGGCAGGGTAGGAATCTATTTGGTAGGCAATGTGCGAGGCGGGTAGGGATGGATCATGAGTAATGAATATTTCCTTGAAAGGAAGAAATAACAAGCTTATGGGAAAATATAAAGCAAAGTTTACCTGGGCAGCAACAATTCAGCAACGGTTAATAAATGTCTACATTTGGCTGTGTAAAAGAAAACCATACTAGGAGTACTACATACAGGACTTGGCAATTGTTTAAGATGTGGAAGGCAAAGAAGAAAAGAGTAAACAGATGACTGAGATTTTTGAATTTGGTTCTACCATTAATAAAAGTGGAAAATTCCAGAATAAGATCTGGCTTAGATGGTAAAGAGTGTTTAGTTGTGGTCGTACTGCAGTTGAGGTTCTAAGGGATCTCTAAGTATCTACCAGAAAGTTGGACTTAGAGTAAAGGCCATGAAGAAGGTGAGGTCAAAGAGGTGTTGTGATTCCCAAGGCAGAGAACACAGAACAAAAGAGGACGAAGGAAAGAATGGAGAATAAAAATTAGAGGAAATAAAAAAGGAAAAGGAGAAAACAAGAGGAGGCCAAATGAGGAGAGTAGAAGTGATGGTGGAGAAACTGAACAAAGGAAATTTTAAGAAGGTGCTATGGGGAAGGAGAGAAAGAAAGGAATGAGTAAAAGTTGTAAGATTTGATGATTAACAGAAAGCACTTAGTATGATGGTAAAAGTAGTTGTTAAAAAAAGGAATGGTGAGAAAGTAAGGTAAGAATAATTATTTTCAAAGCTTCATCAGTAATGATAATAAAACCATTTGAAATGTAATGAGTAATTACTGTGTCCCAGGCACTATACTACATAGCAACTCAGTTATTGTTTTTTCCTTACATCAAACCTATGAGGTGGACACTTATTAGTTTCTTTTGATAAATAAAGCAAGATAGAGAAGTTAAGAGATGTTTCCTAGGACACACAGCTTACATGTGATGAAGCCTGGATTCATATGACTCCAGATATGCTGCTAGTTTGAGCAGATAATAAGAGGAGGAAAAGGCACAAACGCTTTTTTGCGGGGTAGGGTGGGCAGGGAAAGGAGGGAATAAGAGATTTGTTTTTAAGGGCAGGGAAAGGTGGGAAGATTTTGCTTTTCAAAGAAAAGGATCTATTGGAGAAACAGAAGAATGAAGAGGCAAGGGAGGGAGGATAATTGGAGCTAAGAACTAGAGTAAGTGGGAGCACTGGAAAGTAGAAGGGGAGAAGAACTGGCTTGTAAATGGAAGAAATAACCTTGAAAATATAAAATAAACTTCTTTTAAAAGTTACAAAAATGCAGGCCGGGCGCGGTGGCTCAAGCCTGTAATCCCAGCACTTTGGGAGGCCGAGACGGGCGGATCACGAGGTCAGGAGATCGAGACCATCCTGGCTAACACGGTGAAACTCCGTCTCAACTAAAAAATACAAAAAAACTAGCCGGGCGAGGTGGCGGGCGCCTGTAGTCCCAGCTACTCGGGAGGCTGAGGCAGGAGAATGGCGTAAACCCTGGAGGCGGAGCTTGCAGTGAGCTGAGATCCGGCCACTGCACTCCAGCCCGGGCGACAGAGCAAGACTCCGTCTCAAAAAAAAAAAAAAAAAAAAGTTACAAAAATGCTGAGATATTCACTTATAACTGAGGGACTAACGATTTCCATAATGCAAACTTTAGAAAGAAAAAAAAACTCTTTTAAAATATTACTTTCAAATTTCAAAGAGACTACAATAAGACTAAAAAAATTAATTTTGTAGCAGGAGCCATGTGTATTGGGATCCATCTTTGAAGGAAGGGTTTATTGCCCTCATATATTCTGAGACATTAAGAGAGAATCGTCTACTATAATTGTGTCAGGGCCTAGAATACAATATTCCAAAATATGGCCCCCTAGCAATTGAGAAAACCGCAGAAGCAAGGTCACTCTGACCTTCTCCCACCTTTCTGTGTGAAAGCCAGCCATAAAACCCTATTCCAAAGGGGTCCTGCCCTATACCTGGTGGCCAAGAATAATCTAACAGACAGGACTTGCTGGCTTCTATCTCCTCCAACCCTAAGTTTGTTACCATTAGATCATATCCCTTTTGTCTAATCATGTTTCTCTACAACTATCCATGTCTTTCATCAGACTTCGCATAAAAATACAGTTTTTGCTGTTCTTTGGGTCTTAATTTCTGAAGGTTCCTGTGTCATATAAAACTTTGTTAAATAAATTTATTATGCTTTTCTCTTGTTAATCTCTTTCGTTACAGAGGGTTCAGTCATGACCGTTGCGATGGATGAGGAAAATATGTTACTTTTTCTCCCCTACAACTGCCTCTTATCACTTTAAAGTACTGCTAGTGAAATTCTAAATGTTTTAGTATGTTTAGTGAAATACAAAATGTTTTTGTATACTAACAATATTTTCTCATCATTTAAAAATTCAATCCATTAATTCTTTATCAATATTCAAGTGTTCTAAGAGGCAACAAATCTTAGTCTATTATTTTTAAATGTTTTTATCTTTCTTTTTTAACCAAGTATCCTATCACTTGCAAACTATGAGCATCCAAGCTGCTGCTGTGCTATTTCTGTCACTTGGAGAATTAAAACGAACAGTTTATACAGCATCTTGTCTCCATAGTAATATGGATGTACTGTCTTGCTTTTTAGTCTTTCATTTAATGAGAAGATTTTAAAACTTTCCCCCTCTATTTCTCCCCTAACTGTTCCAGCATGAAATAAAAACCTCCCATAGCTAGCATTCTGCCAGCTGTGGATTAACCACAGCCAGCCACAGAATGGTCTACATAAATAGTAACCTGGTCAAATAATTAGGCTTCTCACCAACTTCAGACTGAAAATTTGATCTGTGCTAAAATACATCTGATTGTAATTTAAGGTACAGAACACTGTGCCCCGGAGTCTAAATCTGGCCCCAATCCAAATGTATGTATGCTGTGTGTGTGTGTTTTCCTTTAAAATACAACACAAGAGTCTTGTGATATGGATAGTATGATGTCAATTTTGTTCATTTTATAAATATACAAAACCATTAACTTTTAAATAAAAGGCAAATTCACTATTTAAATTTATTCTATTTTTGAATGATCTCTTGTTTTTCTTTAAGTAAATATTTAGTATTTAAACAATTTGGGGTTTGTGCTCTGTTAGACTGCAAAAGACTGTTAAAATTGATGCCATCCATAATTTTTCTTGCTAGATTTATAACCTTTGCTAGGCCACATGTTCCAGACTATAGTATCACCAAAAATAAAAACAGTGCCATTACAATTTTTATCTACATGTAAGGTTTGCAATAAACAAAAGCAAAGTAGATGCTAACACTTAGAGGCTGCATAACATTAATTAGAATTGAGAATGAAGTCGGACTGTTGTGTTCATTCCAACAGAGAACAAAACAACACAAAATGGTAGCAGTAGGATAGATAGGGAAAGACTAAAGTAGAACCAAAGAACCATTTTAGTGGAGCCAGACTTAATGCTTGGAAATCTAAAAAACTTAAATACATTACACAACCACTCTAAGGATTTCTCAGAGTAGTTTAAAAGTGAGGGAATGTTAGAAGCAACATTGTTTAATATACTAAAGGAAAAAATTGTCCTTTTTGCTTTTTTTTTTTTTAAACCAGTGTTGACCTTAATTCAAGGTAATCATTTGGGGTTCTTTACAAGTGTCCTTGCCTAAGAGCACAACCTCTTTTCATTATTTTTATTAACAATTATGTGAGGAATAGGGGTATGTGTATGTGTGTATGTGCATGCACATCTATATACATTTCAGGGATTTATAACTCTTAGAAGTATATGTCTACATTAATTCAAAAGGAAATAAACCTATGTAAAATAACCACGACTATAATTAATCAACTGTGGATACATAGTGATAAAGACAAAAAAAGCTTTTGTTTTTATTGATATATATGGTATATATCAATATATATGATATATATGATATATGTGGTATTATTTTGAAATATTTGAAACAGTGGATTTTAATCTATTTGGGTCCATCTACTTCCTTATTATTATTATTATTATTATTGAGACGGAGTCTCGGTCTGTCGCCCAGGCTGGAGTGCAGTGGCACGATCTCGGCTCACTGCAAGCTCCGCCTCCCGGGTTCACGCCATTCTCCTGCCTCAGCTTCTCGGAGTAGCTGGGACTACAGGCGCCCGCCACCACGCCCGGCTAATTTTTTGTATTTTTAGTAGAGACGGGGTTTCACCGTAGTCTCGATCTCCTGACCTCGTGATCCGCCCGCCTCGGCCTCCCAAAGTTCTGGGATTACAAGCACGAGCCACCGCGCCCTGCCATTTACTTCCGGATTAAATACACATATGCATAAAACTATGCAGTGGCGGTCAGCAACTATACATAATGAGGCTTTACCTAAAAATAATGGGTAGAGCACTGGATTCAACTGAAGGTCAAGAACTTGTAATTTAGTTTCTTTTCTCACAATTACATAATCATATATTCCAGTTCGACAAAAACATCTTTTAAAAATACATAGAAAATTTATGATAGAAGAAAATATCAAACTTCTAGAGTGGGAATAACTTTCAAGCTTACAGAGGAAGCATTATCTAAAGATTTGCTATGGGAAAAGTAAAGGGTTCAGTTGGTACTCCCAGAAAGAAAAAAGCAAACAAATAAACAAAAGATGAGGAAAAACGTGACAAAGGGTTAGTATCTTTAGTCCACAAAGAAATTTAAAAGTAGACTAAAAATTAAACAAACATTAGGACACCAACAGATAAACAAACCATAACATAAAGAAGTATTCCAATGAAAGAGAAATACATAGTAAATAAATATGTAGAGAAATATTCCTCTCTAGTAACTAAGGAAACAACATGGTAACAATGATGAAGAAAGGTTGACGAAACAAATATTAATACTGCTGATGGTACTGCAACTGACAACAGTCTTTCAGGGAATAATTTGAAAATACACAAGATGAACCATATGAGTCAAATTCATACTCTTTGACCCAATAATTATACTTCTGAGAGTCTACCTTAAGAAAGTAATCCAACACATGGGAAAATACACATTCAAAAACTTATCACTGTATTTATTTCATTGAAATCAATGTAAAAAATGACAGAGGAACAGTCAAGAATTGGCAATACACTCTAAAGCTCACTAATGATCACTTAAAATGTGACTAGTGCAAAGAGAGACTTCAATTTTAAATTTAATTTAAATGAAGAAGCTACATGTAGATGATAAGCATACCGTGGCTAGTATGATTGTGAAACTAAATTTTTAATTTCATTAAATGTAAAAATTGAAGCATTTCAAAGTATTTTTCTGCTGGAGCTTTATTGTCTTGGTAGGACTACATTTTGACATTGAAAGTTTAGTGACAGAATTCACTGGTATATATGTAAAATAGGTACATTTCAAAGATGTAGTATGAAAAGAAGAATGTTAAAATCTAATAATTTTTAGATCTAGTACAGTATATAATTTTTACATGTTGAAACAATAAATATTTTAGATATATGAGGTTAAATAAAATACATTATTAATCTTTTTCTTTTTACATTTTTCATGTGGGTCCTGGAAAATTTTAAATTATGTTTCTGTTGAACAGCACCACTCCAGAGAATATTTTGAAGACACTACAAATGATGATGATGATGAAAACTAAGTAGTAAAGTAGAAAATGTTTATGGCACATAAATATTCAATTAAATAGAAGGCATACAAATAGTGGGTACACAGTATGATTATAACCTACATTAAATCAATAGTAAAAAAGATTAGAAGG
>NW_012113141.1:7984727-7988483 GCF_000951035.1 Colobus angolensis palliatus | reverse complement strand
CAGTTCAAAATGCAGAAATCACCGGTCTTCTGTGTCCTTCGCGCTGGGAGTTGGAGACTGGAGCTGTTCCTATTCGGCCATCTTGCTCCGCCCCGGCCAATTACTCATATCTCTTAAACAATTTTTATCAGGAGAGCCATCTAACCACATCACTAAATTTTGAAAAATAAATTGTAAGAAATATCCATAAATTTTCACCCCAATTTAACCATTTTTAGTTTTGGTGCATTTGTTTCTACACAAACAAGAGATGTTTACAAATAGTAAGAAGCTTAACTCAATAAACAGGAGTAAGTGTAGATCATACACAGCTGGGAGTAAGTCTATATTACTTCTTTGAGTAGACAGAAGGCTCAAAAAGGAACAAACTAAATATGAGACTAGTGGCTTTAGAAAGCATAAACCACTATTTATAGAAGAAAAAGAAAATAAAGAAGGATGTGTGGTAACAGAAAAATATTTGGACAACCAGAGAGCCCAACCAAGCCTAGACTAGCACTGATGAGGAAAGGGCTAAGAGTACCAGATGCTTGTGTCTCAAGATGTACCACTGTCGTCTGTTCTAAAGAACATAATTAGCTTGTTCTCCATGCCATAACTTAGGTGCCATAGTAACACTAGTCAGAGAACAGGGCTGAGAGAATGAATAAATTACAAGTCAAAAATAAATATAACAACCATATAGCATGCTTTTTTCCAGTTAATGGGTGCTACAGGTTTTGTGAATCTCCCAGAAAGTACAAAATGTATTTTGTTCTCAGAGTCGATCAAATATGAGTTATGACAAAGCACAGTTCCTATCTGCCTGTA
This sequence comes from Colobus angolensis palliatus, assembly GCF_000951035.1. NCBI lineage: Eukaryota > Metazoa > Chordata > Mammalia > Primates > Cercopithecidae > Colobus > Colobus angolensis. The sequence continues at coordinate 7,987,673 of NW_012113141.1, read as the reverse complement.
AGAAAAATGCTGGCCCTGACAATGATTAAGATAATGTATAAATCATTTATAATTACAATGTTATAATATGCAGTATTTCATACAAACGACAGCAACAGAATTACTAAAAGAAGAAAGCTAGAACAAATATACTTGTGAATGTCATAAAGGTTATGTTACCAATGACAGAGGCAATGTAAGAGAATTCACCTGGATCTTCTTCCTGCCTATGTAGTTCCTTTTAGAAGCATAAAATCACCAAGTCTACCTATCATTTAATCTTTTTTTTTTTTTTTTGAGACAGAGACTGGCCCTGTTGCCTAGAGTAGAGTGCAGTATTGCAATCACAGCTCAGTGCACCCTTAACCTCCTGGGCTCAGGTGATCCTCCCACCTCTGCCTCCTAAGTAGCTGGGACTACAGGCATGTGCCACATGCCCAGCTAGTTTTTGTATTTTTAGTAGAAACAGGATTTTGCCATGTTGCCCAGTCTGGTTTCCAACTCCTGAGCTTAAGCCATCTGCCTGCCTTGGCCTCCCAAAGCACTGGGGTTACAGGCCTGAGCCACCACACTCAGCTCATTTTAATCTGTTTAAGGGTTAAAATACTCCCAACTTCAGGTATGTTATGAATGAAGAAGTCCATTTTCTTCCATCCCACATAACTCCCTCAAAAAAGGAAGCAAAGTGAGGGAAAAGATATAGTAGAAAGAAGATGGGCTCTAAGGGAATACATAGGAGCATATTTATTATACCTCTGTTGAACATAAAACAGTGTGAAGAATCCTAGAAGTCTATTTCTAGGGGAAAAGATGAGAATGTGGTGAATGCACACCGATATGGTTTGGCTCTGTGTTTCCACCCAAATCTCATCGTTAATTGTGCTCCCATAATTCCCACATGTTGTGGGAGAGACCGATGGGAGATAATTTGAATCATGGGGGTGGTTTCCCTCATACTGTTCTCGTGGTAGTGAATAAGTCTCACAAGATCTGATGGTTTTATCAGGGGTTTCTGCTTTTGCCTCCCACCATGATTCTGAGGCCTCCCCAGCCACGTGGACCTGTAAGTCCAATTAAACCTCTTTTGCTTCCCAGTCTCGAGTATGTCTTTATCAGCAACGTGAAAACTGACTAATACACATACTATTATTATGCAGAGATTGAAAGCAATAAAGGAGTTGGGCACGGTGGCTCAAGCCTGTAATCCCAGCACTTTGGGAGGCGGAGGCAGGCGGATCACTTGATATCAGAAGTTCAAAACCAGCCTGGCGAACATGGTGAGACTCCATCTCTACCAAAAATACACAAATTAGTTGGGTGTGGTGGTGGGTGCCTATAGTCCCAGCCACTTGGGAGGCTGACACAGGGGAATCGCTTGAACCAAGGAGGTGGAGGTTGCAGCGAGCTGAGATCACCATTGCACTCCAGCCTGGGCAACAGAGTGAGACTCCATCTCAAAAAAAAAAAAAAAAAAAGGCAATAATGGCTGAATAGCGATATCTGGTGCTTGTCTAACCCACAAAAAAAGGATCAAGGCAACAAACAAACAGCTAAGATTTGATTGGAGTGTAAAGGAAGAGTAGAGGGGTGCAGTGATAGAGTGAAGATGCACCTGTGGTGATTGGAAGTCTAGGAAGGCAGCATAGAGGCACTAAAACTCATGGTTCCATCTCCCCCACCTAGATCAGATCTGTCTGGAGACAGGAGGGAATTGCTATTGCAGGGGAAAAAGTCAGCAGAAGATCCCTACCAGCCCTCTTGGATACCACAAACACATGAAGTCCTTACTACACAAGAATCCCGTAGTCCTCACAAGCCCTGAGCCCATTTTGGAGAGCTGCCATGAATTCATTTAGCTGTACTGCCCTTGATTAAGGGCACAAGGTATGTACTCCCCATCCCACTACTGTGAGTCAAACTGCTGTAACATGGCGCCATCTTGAGACTAGAGCCACCTGTGGAGTATGCCCTCCTCTTGGGGGTCAGTGGCCATTGCACCTCTCCAGAACTGGGGCTCTATCTTCATTATGCCAACCCAAAACAAGTTTCTGAACACAATGATGCCAGCTGGTGAATGTTGGACCCAGGGCTGGCTGCGATTCTGGTCTTGCACAGCAAGAAAACCAAGCCCCATGGCCATACCACCAACAGAGAAACCCGTCTACCAGTCCTACCCACAGCAAGCCTGCTCTTAAGCTGGCCAAACTGCTGGGGTCCCTCCTCTAAGCAGGAGAGTTCCTTGAGCCTCTGAGAAGGTGATATGGCCAGGGCCAGCAGAGTAGGGCTACCTGCAAGCAATCAGAACCTGAGAAACAGACACCTCCCCCACAGGCACACCCTTGGCCTGCCCAACAGTCCTGTACCCTCAATAAGGGCCTGAAAGATAGTTCCACAGACTGTCCCTGTGCCACAGGGAATATCTCCAAGCCAGCCAAGTGGCCAAAAGCCCATGTCCCAGACCTGAAAGCTGCTCCTGGCAGGCATGTCCCCAGGTTGCCCAAGCAACCTTATACTTGTATTTCTGGTCAGAGTAACAGCCTCGTGGACCCAAACTCAGCAAGCCAATCTCACCAGCCAAGTTGGCTGACCTACTATGTGCACATACATACCCCAGACTTGAGAAACAGTCCAGTGAGCCCACCACTGGCAAAGTGGCATCACCATTGCCACAAACTTTCTCAGCCCATGCCACTGAGAAACTCACAAATGCCACTAGAGTGGATTACAGCTGAAGAAATTACTCAGAGACCACACAACTGCATGCATCTAGATATAAGGCTAATGTACCCCACCAAACCAACATTGCAAGACTCATTCATATGAATAAGTCTTTCTCTATGAAATCTACTCCATAAAATTAAAAGAGATGACGTTGGCCGGGCGCGGTGGCTCAAGCCTGTAATCCCAGCACTTTGGGAGGCCGAGACGGGCGGATCACGAGGTCAGGAGATCGAGACCATCCTGGCT
>NW_012113141.1:7964276-7983922 GCF_000951035.1 Colobus angolensis palliatus | reverse complement strand
CGGGCGTGGTGGTGGGCGCCTGTAGTCCCAGCTATTCAGGAGGTTGAGGCAGGAGAATGGCGTGAACCCGGGAGGCAGAGCTTGCAGTGAGCCGAGATTGTGCCACTGCACTCCAGCCTGGATGACAGAGCGAGACTCCGTATCAAAAAAAAAAAAGAAAGAAAGAAAGAGAAATTCAACAGAGATAGATATCATAAAAGAGAATGAAGCAGAAATCCTAGAGCTGAAGAATTCAATGAATGAAACAAAAAATACAATAAAGAGCTCAACAACAGACTAGACCAAGAAGAATTTCTGAACTTAAAGAATGATCTTTTGAAATAACACAGGCAGAATAACTTTAAAAAAATAAAAGAGAATGAAAAAGCCTAAAGGATTTATGGGATACCATTAAGCACACAAATATCTCCAGAAGGTGAAGGGAAAGGTGAGAAAAACAAATTTAATGAAATAATAATAGAGAGAGAGACAGAAAGAGAGAGAGACATACAAGTCCAGAAAGCTCAAATATATTCACCTCAAACAGGACCTCTGCAAGGCACATTAAAGTTAAATTGTCAAAAGTCAAAGACAAAGAAATAATTCTAAAAGCAGCAAGATAAAAGCATCAAGTCATATAAGGGAATTTTCATTAGACCAACAGTGAATTTCTCAGCAGAAACCCTACAGTCCAGGAGAGGACAGGATAATATAGTCAAAGTACTAGAAGAAAAAAATTATTACCCCAAGAATATGCCTAGCAAAGCTAACCTTAAGACATAAAAGACAAATGAAATATTTCACAGACAAGCAAAACTAACGGAATTCATCACCACAAGTCTGGCCTTGCAAGAAATGCTCAAGCGGGTCTTACAGGTGGAAATGAAAAAATAATAATCACCATCATGAAAATATGTGAAACTATAAAACACACTGATAGAACTGCTGTACAAAGGAGAAAGAGAAAGGAATCAAAGCTTTTCACTAGAGAAAACCATTCAACTGCAAAAATAACATTGAGAGAAAGTAATGAACAAAGGATATAAAAACCACCAGAAAACAATCAACAAAACTACAGGAGTAAGTCCTCACTTATCAATAATAACCCTGATTATAAATATATTAAGTTCCACATTTAAAAGATACAGACTAGCTTAATGGATTTAAAAAAAAAAAAGACCCAATTATATGCTAGCTATAAGAAATTCATGTCACCTGTATACACATATAGACGGGAAGTGGATAGAAAAAATATTCAATGGAAATGGAAACCAAAAGCAAGCAGGAGCAGCTATACTTATATGAGGTAAAACACTCTTCAAGTCAAAAGCTGTAAAAGAAGACAGAGGGATAATATATAATTATAAAGGGATTGATCCAACAAGAGAATATAACAACTGTAAATATATATGTACCCCATACTAAAGCACCCAGATATGTAAAGCAAATATTATTAAATCTAAAGTGAAATAATAGATGGGGACTTCAACATCCCACTCTCAACACTGGACAGATGATGTAGACAAAAAGTCAACAAAGAAACATCAGGGTTAAACTGCACCACAGACTAAAATATAACAGATACTTACAGAACATTTTAGTCAACAATGGCAGAATATACATTCTCTTCATCAGCCCATTCAGCAGTCTCAGGATCAATCATATGTAAGGACACAATAGAAGTCTCAAAATATTCTTAAAGAATCAAAATAATATCAAGTACTTATCTGAACACAATGGGCATAAACTTAGATATCTATAACAAGAGAATCATTTAGAAATATACCATTACATGAAAATTAAACAGTATGTCCCTGAATGACCAATGGATGAAGAAATAAATTAAGAATAAAATTTAAAAATTCCTTGACACAAAGAAAAACAGAAACAACATATCAAAACCTATGGGACACAGCAAAAACAGTATTCAGAGTCAAGTTTATAGCAATAAATGCTTATATCAAAAAACAAGGAAGATTTCAAGTAAACAACTTAATGATAAACCTCAAAGAACTAGAAAAAAATAAACTAAACCCAAAATTAAAGGAAGGAAAGAAATAATGATCGGTGCAGAAATAAACAAAATTAAGACAAAAAAAATACGAAAGATCAACAAAACAAAAAGCTGGCTTCTAAACAAAATTGACAAACCATTAGCTAGAATAAGAAAAAAAGAGAAGATCTAAAATAGGAAACAAAAAAGGAGACATCACATAAGATACCACAGAAATACAAAGGATCACTAGAGACTACTATGAACAACTATATGCCAACAAATTTGAAAACTTAGAGGAAATGGGCACATTCCTGGATACATCAAACCTACCCAGACTGAAACAAGAAGAAACAGAAAGGCTAAACAGGCCAATGACAAGAAACAAGATTGATTTAATAACAAAAAGTCTTCCAACACCAAAAAAGTCCAGAACTGGATGGCTTCACTGTTGAATTAAAACCAATTTGTCCCAAATTATTCCAAAAATGAAGCAGAGGAAATTCTTCCTAATTGATCCTATGAAGCCAACATAACTGTGATACCAAAAACAGATAAGGACAAAACAAAAAAAGAAAATGATAGACCAATATCCCTGATGAACATAGATGCAAAAGTCCACAACAAAATACTAGCAAACTGAACCCAACAGCTCCTCAAAAAGATTATGAGCAAGTGAGATTATCCCAAGAATGCAAAGATGGTCCAACAACATATGTCACTCAATGAGTATCTGCATGCAAAAATCAACTCAAAGTGGATCAAAGAGGCTGGGCATGGTGGCTCACACCTGTGATCCCAACATCTTGGGAGGTCAAGGCAGGTGGATCTCTTGAGCCCAGGAGTTTGAGATCAGCCTGGACAACATGGTGAAACCCTATCTCTACAAAAAAATACAAAAATTAGCCGGGTATGGTGGCATGTGCCTGTAGTCCCAGCTACAGGCACATCATATCAATAGAATGAAGGACAAAAACCATATGATCATCTCAATGAAAAGCAGAAAATGCTTTTGATAAAATTTAATATTCTTTCATAAAAACTCTTAATAAATTAGGTATAGCAGGAAAGTACCTCAACACAATAACATGATGAAATCACCTCAACATGACAAACCCACAGCTAGCATCTTACTGAAAGCTGAAAGTATTTCCTCTAAGAACTGGAACAGACAATGATGCTCTCTCTCACCACTCTTATTCAACATAGTACTGGAAGTACTAGCCACAGCAATTAGGCAAGAGAAAGAAATGAACCATATCCAAATTGAGAAGGAGGAAGTTAAATTGTCCCTGTTTGCATATGTAAAGATCCTACATACTGAAAAGCCTAAAGACTCTACCAAAAAACTCTTAAAACTGATAAATGAATTCCATAAAGTTGCAGGATACAAAATCAATATACAAAAATCAGTAGTGTTTCTGTACACAAACAACAAACCAGTTGAACAAGAATTCAAAAACGCAACCTCATTTACAACAGCAAGAAAAGAAAACAGAACCTTGGGAATAAACTGAACTAAGGTGATAAAAGACCTCTACAAGGAAGATTACAAAACACTGATGAAAGAAATTGAAGTGCATACAAATAAATGGAAAGACATCTATAGATTCAATGCAATCCCTATCAAAATACCAAAGACACTTTTCACAGAAATGGAAAAAAAATCTAAAATTTGTAAGGAAACATGGAATAGCTGAAGCAATACTGAGTAAAAAGAACAAAGCTGGAGGTACCACACTACCAGACCTCAAAATATACCACAAAGCTATAATAACACAAACAGCATGGCACCAGCATAAAAACAGACATATAGATGAATGGAAAGGCATAGAAGGCCAGAAATTTATCCACATTATCTACAGCAAAATGATTTTTGATGAAAGTGCCAAGAATTATCACTGGGGAATGAATAGTCTGTTCAATAAATGGTCCTGAGCAAACTGGATAGCCATATGCAGAAGAATGAAACTAGACTTCCACCTCTCACTGCATGCAAAAATCAACTCAAAGTGGATCAAAGAGGCTGGGCACGGTGGCTCACACCTGTGATCCCAACATCTTGGGAGGTCAAGGCAGGTGGATCTCTTGAGCCCAGGAGTTTGAGATCAGCCTGGACAACATGGTGAAACCCTATCTCTACAAAAAAATACAAAAATTAGCCGGGTATGGTGGCATGTGCCTGTAGTCCCAGCTACTCGGCTGGCTGAGGCGGGAGAACTGCCTGAGCCTAGGAGGTCAAGGCTGCAGTGAGTCATGATTGCACCACTGCACTGCAGCCTGGGCGACAGAGCAAGACCCTGTCTCAAAAAAAAGATCAAAGAACTAAATATAATGACCCAAAAGGATAACCCTCCTAGAAGAAAACACAAGCGAAATGCTTCAGAACACTGATATAGAAAAATATTTTATAAATACAATTTCAAAAGCACAAGCAACAAAAGTAAAAATAAACAAATGAGATTATATCAAACTGAAAAGTTTTAGCACAGCAAAGGAAACAATCAACAGAGTGAAAAGACAACTTACAGAATGGGAAAAAATATTTGCAAACTATTCATCCCATCAGATAGGGGATTAATACGAGAATATACAAGGAACTCAAACATCTCAGCAGCAAAAAACCAATCTGATTAAAAAATGGGTAAATGATCTGAACAGACATTTCTCAAAAGACATACAAATGGCCAACGAATATATGAAGAAATGCTCAACATCACTAATCATCAGAGAAATGTGGATCAAAACCGCAATGAGGTATCATCTCACCCCAGTTAGGATGGCTATTATCAAAAAGAAAAAAAAATGTTGGTGAGGATGGAGAAAAGGGAACAAGAAATACATTGTTGGTGGAAATAGCCACTATGGAGAACAGTTGGAGTTTCCTAAAAACCACAAGTAGAACTACTACTTGATCCAGCAATCCTACTACTAGGAATTTATCCAAAGGAATGAAAATCATTACATTTAAGGGACATGTGTACCCCTATGTTTATTGCAGCACTATCCACAATAGCCAAGATATGGAACAAACCTAGGTGTCCAGCAACAAATGAATGGATAAAGAAAATGTGTAATATATACACAAAGGAAAACTATTCAGCCATAAAAAAGCATAAAATCTTCTGGTTCACAGCAACATAGATAAAACTGGAGGACATTATGTTAAGTGAAATGTTAGGAACAGAAAGTTAAACATGGTATGTTTTCACTCATAAGTAGAAGATAAAAAAAAAGTTGATCTTATAGAAGTAAAAGGTAGAACAGAGGATATTGGAGCCTGGGAAAAGTAGGGGGAAGGGAGGGATAGGGAAAAATTTGCTAAAGGATACAAAATTACAGTTAGATAAGACAAGTAAGTTATAGAATTCTATACCTCTGCAGGATGACTATTTAGTTAACAATAATATATTAAATAGTTTAAATAGGTAGATGGAGGATATTAAATGTTCTTAACACAAAGAAATGATAGATGTTTGAGATGATGGATATGCTATTTATCCCTGTCTGATTACTATACATTACAGGTATCAAAACATCACTATGGGCCGGGCACAGTGGCTTACACCTGTAATCCCAGCACTTTGGGAGGCTGAGGCAGGAGGATCAAGAGGTCAAGAGATTGAGATCATCCTGGCCAACATGGTGAAACCCTGTCTCTACTAAAAATACAAAATTAGCTGGGTATGGTGGTGCACACCTATAGTCCCAGCTGCTCAGGAGGCTGAGGCAGGAGAATCACTTGAACCCGGGAGGTGGAGGTTGAGTGCGGCAAGATCGCACCACTGCACTCCAACCTGGTGACAGAGAGCGAGACTCTGTCTCAAAAAAAAAAACAACTCACAATATACTCCATGAATATGTACAATTATTATTTGTCAATTATTTTTTAAAAAGCAGTAAACTAAGCCAGGCCCAGTGGCGTGCACCTGTAGTTCCAGCTATTTAGGAGGCTCAGCTGGGAGGATAGGTTGAGCCAGGAGTTCAAGGTTATCTGCACAATGATCACACCTGTGAATAACTATTGCATTCCGATCTTGGTAACATATTAATAGCAAGACCTTGTTTCTTTAAAAGAAAAATGTTTGTGTGTGTATAAAAGCAATAAAGTAGAAACATATATATCAAATCAGACAAGGTATAATTTACCCTTTTATATATCATATATAATTTAAACACATATGCATGCACCTAAAATAACACAATACAGTCTTCAAGGACACATCCAAATGTAAGAGCACATATCAAACACATTAAGAGTACCCATGGTGGGAAGAGATAAAATAAAAAAATGATAAAATAAAAAAATAAAAAAAATAAAAAAATAAAAATAAAAAAAGAGATAAAATGAAAAATAAAAAAACAGAGAAACTATGCCTAAGTCAGATGAAGACAATTTGACAAGACCCAAGGAGAATTAACTCTTCTCCTTAGTTTACACCAACTAGTAAACTTATTTTTAAAAATTTTGCTAATCTGTCTACTTACTAACTATGTGACTCTGGACAACACAACTTTACTAGGCTTTACTGTTCTCACCTGTAAAATGGGAATAATAATGTCTCTCAAGGGTTGTGAGAATTAAATAAATGCTTAATATAGTTCCTGGCCTGTAGTATGCATTCCATACATATTTACATTGTATTAATATTATTCTTGTAGAAATAACAAGAAAGAAAGTCTTCTGCCTCCCCTCAGAAAAGTGAGTTTTATGTTACAGCTGTTAGTTACAGTGCTGAACAAAAGTATGCTCTTTAAAGATCAACAGTTTGGTATTTCCTTTGAAATACAAATACATAAAGCAAAATCCATCATTCCCTTTTAAAAAGCTATCCCTGCCTCCTTTCTCTCCTTGATTTAATCATCCTATATCTTGCTGACAGATTAATCACTCTAATCACTCTTCTTTTCCTAGTAAATTAAATCCAAATGCTTCACACCCCGGCATTCAAAGTGCTCCACAATAGTACTTTAACTTATAGTAAACCAGCTGTAATCTACCTTACTTCATAACATATGTCCTTGTTTCAGTCATATAGAATAATTTGCTTCTCCCAAAATAAATTTTGAGTTTTTATGTTTTTCCTTCTATCTGAAATGTCCACTACCTCTACATGTTAGAACTTACCAACATGTCAATGCCCATTTAAAATCTAACAAATTCTTTCTTCATTTCCACTAACAGATGTACACATTCTTCTTTGAATGTCCATAATATGTGACATTATGAAATAAATGAGGGTAATTATTTTATTTTACTTAATGATATAAGCAACTTGTATTTGTCTTACCACTCTGACCTGACCACAACCTTAAGGGGAAGAGCACTTCTTACTTTTTTTTGTTTGATACAGCAAAAAGCACAGAAAATTTTTAAATATGTGATTAAATTTTTGTTAAGATGTTACACAAAATCCTATGTCACTAGAATGTGTTTTTAAATTTTTTTTTTTTTTTGCTTTTTTGAGAGAGGATTTCACTGTCACCCAGGCTGGAGTGGAGTGGTGTGATCTCGGCTCACTGCAACCTCTGCCTTCTGGGCTCCCACATCACAGCCTCCACAGAAGCTGAGACTACAGGTGTGCACCACCACATCCGGTCAATTTTGGGGTGTTTTGTAGAGATAGGGTTTCACCATGTTGCCCAGGCTGGTGTCAAACTCCTGGACTCAAGCGATCCATCTACCTCAGCCTCCCAAAACGGTGGGATTACAAGTGTGAGCCACTGTGCCCAGTCTAGAAAGCTATCTTGAAAAAAAGAGAAAAAAGAAAGACTGCTGCCTTTTCACATGCTTATGGAAGAATGTAATCCTTTTAGAGTTGAACAACTCTCTCAAATTCAGAGGTTCTGAAACTTTCTCAGTTTACAGTCTTTTTAGTGTTTTTGTTATTTTTTTCATTTTTTCCATGGTATGCTAACAAATGCCTAACAGTTCTGTTTAATGTGAAATCCAAACAATTTAATAAGTACTATCTTCAGAATGTAATACTCAGCTAAGAAAAATATATATAAATTGAAAAAAAGTTTTAAAAATCTCATTAAAAAAATAACTACAACACAGTTGACCCTTGTACAACATGGGTTTGAACTGCGTGGATCCACTTGTGTGTACATTTTTTCAATAAGTATATCAGAAAATTTTTTGGAAATTTGTGATAGTTTGAAATACTCTACAGACAAACTGTGTAGCCTAGAAATATTGATAAAAATTGTTAAGTACATAATGAATGCATAAAAGATATGTAGATACTATTTTATCACTTACTATCATAAAACTACAAAAATCTATTATAAAAAGTAAATATCTATCAAAACTTACACAGGCAAACACTTACAGACCATACATGGCACCATTTGAGTCAAGAGAAATGTAAACAAATGTAAAAATTCAGTATTAAATCCTAACTGCATAAAATGAACCGTAGTAAATATTGTACTATTGTAACAATTTTGTAACTACCACCTGTTGCTTTTGCAGTGAGCTCAAGTGTTGCGAGTATCCATTTAAAATGCCATGTGATGCTAATCATCTCTGAGTGAACCCTACATCTTACAGTAAGTTGCATATTCCAATAAAAAGTGACCTCTCATGGCTCTTGCATTATTTTTCATCATGTTTAGTGCAATACTGTAAACCTTGAACATCACCATGGGACCCATATGAAGTGTCACTAGTAATATTGGAAGTGCTCCCAAGAAGCAGAGAAAAATCATTACAAGAAAAAGCTGAATTGCTTGATATGTACCGCAGAATGAGATCTGCAGCTGTGGTTGCCCACCATTTCAAGATAAATGAATCCAGCCTAAGGCCCATGGTGGTGGGGGGAGGACTTTGTGGAGCCATCACTGTAGCTACGACAGCAGGCATGAAAACCTGGAAATTTCTGTAAAATATCTTTTTATCTTATATTTAAAATACAATGTGAGTACAGAATTGCTATAAGAAAGGCATACTCTAGTAAGACTTGAAGTCATTATATGACAACTTAAGGCAAAAGGAAGGTGAAGAATTTAAAGCTGGAGAATTTAATGTCAGCAAAGGATGGCCTGATATTTTTAGAAAGAGGTTTGGCTTCAAAAAATGGATAACAGGAGAAGTAACTTCTGCTGACAAAGAAGTACCTTGTCAGTAAGGGACTGTCTTTTAAAGTTCTTTAGGTATTGAACAATGCCTGGGGTCACCCAGGTCAGGAGTTCAACAACAAAGGTGTCAAAGTGGTCTACTTGCCCTCAAACACAATATCTCTAATTCAGATCTAGATTAGGGGGTCATAAGGACCTTAAAAGATCATTACACATGGTGATCTATGGAAAAGATTGTCAATGCTATGGAAGTGGACCCCAAATCAGAGAACACCAAGGATATCTGAAAGAATCAAATCATGGAAAATGCCATTGTTACAAAAATAGCCATGAAAGCCATCAAGCCCCAAAAAATAAATTGATGCTAGAGAAAAACTGTGTCCAATGGTGTATATAACTTCATAGGTTTACAACAGAGTCAATCAAGGATATCATAAAAGAGACTGTGGATATGGCAAAAAAAAAAAAAGGCAGGGGTGGGGGAAGTTGAAGAGCTTCAAGATACGGATCTTGGAGAAATTCAAGAGCTAACAGACACCATATCACAGGAATTAACAGAACATGACTTGATGGAGATGAGTGCTTCCAAACCAGTGCCAGATGACGAGAAAGAAGATGTAGAATAAGTAGTGCCAGAAACAAGTTGATATTAGACAACAGAAGGATTCCAGTTATTAAAAAGATTGCTTTTAACTTCTTTTACAACATAGACCCTTCATTGATGTGGGCACCGAAATAAAAGCAAAAGGTGGAAGGATAGGTACCATATAGAAACATTTTTACAGTAAATGAAAAGACAGAAATTATAATGTATTTTTATAAAGTTACACTGAGTATGCCTACCTCTTCTGCCGTCCTTTCCACCTCCTTCATCATTTCTACCCCTGCTACCCTGAGACAGGAAGACCAACTCTTCCCTATCCTCCTCCTCCTCTTTCTCCTCTTCAGCCTGCTCAATGTGAAGACTACTAGGATGAAGATATTTATGATGATCCACTTCCACTTAATGAATAATAAATGTATTAGTCTATTTTCACACTCCTATAAAGAATTGCCCGAGACTGGCTAATTTATAAAGAAAAGAGGTTTAATTGGCTCACAGTTCTGCATGGTTGGGGAGGCCTCAGGAAACTTACAATCATGGCAGAAGGGGAAGTAGGCATGTCATATACGGCAGCAGGCGAGAGAGGGCACATGACAGAGGAACTGTCAAACACTTATAAAACTAATAGGTCCCACGAGAACTCACTCACTATCACAAGAACAGCATGGGGGAAATGGCCCCCATGATCTAATGACCTCCTGACAGTTCCCTCCCTTAACATGTGGAGATTATGGGGATTAAAATTCGAGATGAGATTTGAGTGGGGACGCAGAGCCAAATCATATCAATAAATATATTTTCCTTAGGATTTTCTTTTCTCTAGCTTACTGTGTTACAAAAATACACTGTATAATACATATAATATACAAAATACATGTTCATCAACTATTAATGTTACAGGTAAGGCTTCTGGTCAACAGTAGGCTCTTAGTAAAGTTTTTGGGGAGTCAAAAGTTATACCTGGATTTTCAACTACCCGGGGAAGGGGAGTACCTCTAAACCCCGTACTGTTCGAGGGTTAACTGTATTTACTAAAGGAATAGGTATGCTTATGGGATATTGCACACTCTTCAAGCCTTGTATTCCAAGTGGATACTGCTACCTTCATTTCCCGTTCCGCATTGATTTTTCAGGAGGTACACATTTACCAAAAAAAAAAAAAAACCAGTAATTCTTTAAAAAATGACATCATCCAAAAGGAGTGTATCAAAGTGTAATTTTGAAACTGATATAAAATATCCTGTAGCACTCTTGTGAGTCTCCTGCAGTACCCTGGGGTGTCAGTGCACAGTTTGGGAACTGTGGCTCTACTTGAATTAAACGCCTTGAGATAAATAAGTCTTTTTATTTGAGAGAGCTAAAGCCCTTCTTGAGCATGGTTCAGATGACTTGGAAAATGGAAGTACTTTATTCTGCATGAGGTAGCATAAGTAAATCTGTATGAGGGTGGGATTCTGGAGAGCAAATTAAGAGGATTTTATAAAGAGATGGACCCTGACAAAATGATGGCAGCTGGGTGCCCTGGAGATAAAATATGAAGAGTAAAAAATTGTCTTTGCCTGGGATGAATGAACAACTTCAGCAATGGTGATAACTAGTAATCAGTTTTGTTTCTTATCCTATGTAGTGTTATAATCCTTCTCCATCAACTTAAACCTTCCATAAAAATTAGCTCTTTACTTTCCTAATATGTATACAAATAATTTTTCTGCCCAATGAAGTTTTAATCTTAGAACTATTATCTCTTTGTCTCAAAATTCAGTGTCTAATGTCCTACCAATTTTAATTATACAGCAACTCCTGGAACTATGTCATCCTTCCTATTAATATAATTTTAGTTGATAACTCTCATTACTTTGTAAACACTACTGCAACACTTTCCTGTTCTGGCAAAGTTCCTTTGTTCAAAAAACTTTAAATGACTCATTTCCTAAACAATAGTAGCTCAAGTTCCTGAAGTGGCAATAAAAATCCTCTAAATCTGACAGTAATCTATCTTTCCTATATAATCTCTGATGACTCACATCCACAAAACTCTTACTTTGACCATATGGAGTTTCTAGCTAGCCTAAGTATAAATCCTATACCTTTCTGTATCCTTTCCTTTGCTGGTGATATTTATTCACTCTACAGAATCTGCTCTTTCTTTTCTAGTTGGTCAACTAAAGCAAGGACTGGCAAGTGATTTCTGTAAAATGCCCCAATAAATATTTTAGGTTTGCAGGCCACATGATATCTGTTGCAACCACTCAACTCTGCTATTGTAGCATGTGGCTCACAGGCCATACTTCATTGACCTCTAAACTAAAAGGAAAGAAGGAGATACACACTACCTTAAGTAGAAATGAAAACAACAACCCAGATAAAAATAACATTGGAGATAAATATTAATAGAAAATCCATTTAGTGTGGTAATGAGAGTGTAGCTTCCTCTTAGTAACGAAGTACATAAAGAAATTGAAAATTAAAGTGGATTTAGAGAGAAAGAAATGATATAATTACATTTCCTAAAGTTTTCCCTTAAAATGAGGACACCTGACTATTTTCTGAGGCTAGCACTAAATCAATACAAGTCCTTTACATTTGAGTACCCAATTTCCAAGGGGTACTACATTATCTTGCTTAGTTGCACTGCTTTCTATCTCTAACTTCCAACCTGACTCAAATGTTTCTCCCTAGATGCCTCTGAGGATAGTTTTGTTGAAAACAGATCTTCTAGCTTCACCAACAAGAAAAGGTCATTTATATAATTTTTTTTTACAATGTGAGTGCTTTTGTGCATTGAAAGAAACAAAAGTTATCAAGTGGTAGAATGTGCTAATAATTACGCAAAAATTATTTTGAAGTTTTTTTTAATTTTAAAAAAGTGAATGGTAATCATAGAAGTTTGCAGTTCATAAGCCAGGCAAATGTAGACTACATTTAAAATATAGATGCCTTCTGTGAATGTGAAAGTACTGCAGGGAATGAACCTCTTCTAATTTAAGCTCTGACTTGCTTTTTGGCAAATTACTGCAGTAAACACTCTCTATGTCTACCTTTCTTATATGTGGCACAAAGGAAGTTATGCTTCTTTTTTTGTCTTTACTTTTATGTTAGTTTACTTTTAAACTAACACTTGTAGTATGTTCCCATAAAAAATTTAAAAAAATAGCAATTGATAATAAAGCAGCATGCAATAGTTTAAAAAGAAATCACTGGACTAAAAATCCAGATACTCAAATTCTGGCCTGGGTTTGGACTAGCTACTAGGCAATCTGAGTGATATATAGTATTTAATCTTGATGAGTTTTAGTTTTTTCATTTGTGCAAAATAGACAGGAGACTGGGTTGGATGACCCTGAGAGACACCTTAATTTCAAAAATTCTAGAATTCAGTTAAGTCTTAACTGATTTCTTTAAAGAATTGAGATGAAATTCACATAAAAGTATATACACAGTGTTGTGCAACCATTACCTTTATCTACTTCTAAACATTTTTAGCAACCCAAGAAGAAACCCTACCTTCCCATTAAAAAGTTATTCCCCATTTCTCACTACCCACAAGCCCCTGGCAACCACCAGTCTGCTTTTGTTTCTATGGATTTACCTATTATGGATATTTCATATAAATGGAATCATACAATATGTGATCTTTTATGTCTGGCTTCTTCCATTTTCTTGATATTGAGGTTCATTCACATTATATAATGTATCAGTACTTTATTCTTTTTTATGAACGGATGATATTCCATTGTATGGATCTATTACAATGTATCTTCCTGCTTGTGGACATTTGGGTTGTTTCCATAATGATTTTTTTCATAATATTTTCAGAAGCCATAAATAACATAAAAACATGTACACATCAAAGGTGCACTTTTAAAAAAGATTTAAAGGGATATTCTGAATAGGGAGTCCCTTTTATCCAGAAATTGGTGAGCCAGAAATGAAACTAATTGTAACTTCTGATTCATGAAACTAATAATTGAGGTTTTAGTGGAAATTTTATAAATACAAAATTTTATATATTATGAAGAAGTTTAAGAAATACATGGATCCGGCTCTGAAAGAGCAGCAGAGAATACAAGTGATCTTGAAGTACCTAATTGAAGATGATTGTTCTTTCTGGCCATATTTTATCATAAAGTGATCTTAACTAGTTTTAACTTAGCAGAACACAAAACAGTGATTTCGCTCCAGTTACTCCAGACACAGTTGTTTCAAATCTGAGTTAAAAATGGCAAAAATGCAATGATTTTTTTCTGGGTAATTGTTTTGGCTCTCTGAAGTTTGTATTGTTTATTTCTATGAAAGTATCACTTTATAAGTGGAAAATGACTAAGCTGAAAGCTATTGTTTATATCATTCAAAGTGGTCAGTGTTCCTGTTTTTGATAAAAGCTAAATTTGAAATCATTTTCTGTAACATAGGAAAGAGCCAAACTGTCAGTAAATGCATTTCTATTGACCCTGACATTTTCTTTTTAGGTACTGCCAACATGTCAAATGGAAAGGATTGCTTTCAGACATCAATAATTTCTTTATTGCTGAAGGAAATCCTGATTGCTGCAGGATTAATATCTATCCATTTGCACCAGTGGTACAAGAAGTCAAAAAGGGATAGACAGCTCTTGACACTAGATAGCAAACCTTTCAAACCAGTTTCTCACTTGCTCCATGACATTGGAAGCTTCATATGTCATTTAAATATTATTTTTCAAAAACCATATATTACTGAGACATTGTTTTCTGGGCATTAAGAAGTTATATGATTTGATATAATTTTTAAAATAAGAAAAGTGACTAAAATACATTTTTAATACTGACATAGGATAGTAGTTCTCAAAGTATAATTTCTGAATCACTCGGAAAGTTGCTCAAAATGAAAATTCTTGGTCACACCCCAGACTTGCTGAATCAGAAACCTGTGTGGGTAGGACACAGCAACCTGTGTTTTCCCAAGCCCTCCAGGTGGTTTTGCAAACCACCGATTAAAAAAACACTGAAATATCCATTTATTATCCTTACGATTTTTATCCATGCAGGAAAATTCAGAATCTTCACAAAGATGGCAAAAAGGAGGCCTACTACAAAATGTAAAACTTGGCTGGAGTGGGGGGAAAAAGTAGAGCAGTCAAGGCTGTAATACAGAACACTGTATTGCAGAAACACAGGAGGTAGTGTTTCTTTGTTCCAAGAGGCAGTTCTAACATGATCTGGATAAAAAATGAGGCTTAGTTTCCCTGCCACTATGGCACTGGCCTGACCACAACAGTTCTGCTACTACTTGGCTTATATTTCAGGCTTCCAAATTATTTCCCATGAAAACAGAGTTCTGCAGCTAAAAATATTTGATCTATGAATCCTCTCATTTTGCAGATGAAATTAGCAGCACAGAAAGGTTGCCTAACTCACCCAAACTCATACAACTAATGATTTGAGGAGGCAATAGCATTCGTCTATTGACTTATCTACCTGCTCACTCTTTCATACACATCCCTGCCATTGTTCCATAATTAGTGAGACAACCTAAAAAAAAAAGATCAGAGAAAACCAAACAGTATAAGATTGGGGAGAAAAAGAAATACATGGCAGAGGCATCTTGAATTAGCTCTGAATTTTTTTCTAATTTCTTGACAGTGAAAGCAAAAAGTAAGACACGCCTAGTTTTCTAGTTTTCACTCCTGAAGAGAAGAAAATGTCACTTTCTTATAAGAAACAAGTGATTCTAAAATAAACTTTTCATAGGGTCCTTAACATGTTAAACATTAATACAGAAGACAATGTTGTCCTCAACAACGTCTCAACAGCAAGTTCAGTCTGTTTATTGTAGTATTCCTCAATGAAAGATTAAGGCTTCAATATAAAAAAAACTCAGAAATTAGCCAGGTGTGGTGGCATGTGCCTGCAGTCCCAATTACTAGGGAGGTTGAGGTGGGAGGATTGCTTGAGCCCCAGAGTTTGAGGTTGCAGTGAGCTATGATCATATCACTGCAATTCAGCCTGGGTGACAGAGTGGGACCCTATCTCGAACAACAGAAAGCAACAAACCAATACACACTGGGGTAAAGGGTTTTTCTGTAAACTGTTTTCAAGTAAACAGTTTTTCTGATGGTCTAAGCATAAAATGTAGAGTTATTAGAGAAAAGGATAGATTACATGTTACTCAAATAATCTTCTATCAATATCAGTTCTCTAAAGTATAATGAGAAAAGCTGAATAGTAGACAGCTTGAGGTTTTACTTTCTGTAAAATTCTTATTTGGTATGAATTCTGTAACACTACATGCCCATTCTATTACAGAAGTTTTAAAACTAAAAAACTTATCATGGAAACCTGATCAGTGGTAAAACCTTAATGATTTACATAAGGTAAATAACATAAAAAGATGTACTTACTATCCTATAACAAAACAAAATTTGCCAATGTAACACTTTTTTCAAAGAGGTTTTCCTCGGCCAGGCACGGTGGCTCACGCCTGTAATCTCAGCACTTTGGGAGGCCGAGGCGGGTGGATCACGAGTTCAGGAGATCGAGACCATCCTGGCTAACACTGTGAAACCCCATCTCTCCTAAAAATACAAAAAATTAGCCAGGCGTGGTGGTGGGCACCTGTAGTCCCAGCTACTCAGGAGGCTGAGGCAGCAGAATGGCACGGACCCAGAAGGTGGAGGTTGGAGTGAGCCAAGATTGCGCCATCGCATTCCAGCCTGGGCGACAGAATGAGACTCCGTCTCAAAAAAAAAACAAAAGGTCTTCCTCAACTCTTGTAGGTAGCACTAGAACTTCCCCAAGTTCTTGATTAATATATCTATACTTTCAGAGACACAGTCTTGTTTTGTTGCTCAGGCTGAAGTGCAGTGGCTATTCAAACTCCTAGGCTCAAGTGACCATCTGTCTCTGCCTCCCAAGCAGCTGGGGACTACAGGAGTGTACCACTGCACACATCTTGTTTATTTTTTTAAACATAGCATTAATCACTACCTAACATTATAGTATATATTCACTTTTTTGTTTTACTCTTTGTCTCTACCACTGGAATATAATATTTATGAGGGCAAAGACATTTGTTTTGTTCCTTACTATATCCCTGGAACCATGCCTGGCACATAGCACTCACTAAACATACTGTGAATGAATGGGTCTGCTCATAACGAAGAGAGTGGTGGGAGAAAAGATGGTGTATAAAGTTAAAATAAATTGAGGAATTCCAAATAGCTGAAGCAATGGTTGCCACTTAAGCCCTGTCTCCCTCCAAAAGAATACAGAAAAAGGACAGAAAAATAAATCTACAAAAACACCATGCCTTCAGCATAATTTGAAGACAGAAAGAATGCCCAAATTTCAAAACAGCTATAAGTGAAAAAAGGAAAAGCACCACATCCCAGTGTAAAACTTCTTATACTCAAGCATCATTCCTACTCCACCATAAAGCCATGTGGAGACTAACGTACAAATGTTCTTTTTTGGGACAAAGCAGAAATAATTTAACTAGGGTAAAGAAGATAAGGCAAGGTGGCGCACGTAGTCCCTGTAGTCCCTGCTACTTGGGAGGCTGAGCAAGGAGGATCACTTGAGTGTAGGCATTTGAGTCCAACCTGGGCAACATAGTAAGACTCTGTCTCTTAAAAAAAAGAGAGAAATGAGAGAGGAGGAGAAAGAAAACAGAATAGGTTCTGTTTGGACTGCTGTAAAGGCAATAAATGAGACTGAAATGATACCAACAAAAACAAATAAACTACACAATAAAAGGTTAAATAAAATAACAGAAGACTTAGCTATTTTTAAGTACTGACACATTTTAATGATGGGTCAATGAATGATGTAGAGTTGATTTCAAGATAGTATTTCTGGCTGGGCATGGTGGTTCATGCCTATAATCCCAGCATTACAGGAGGCTGAAGCAGGAGGATCACTTGAGTCAAGGAGTTTGAGACCAGCCTGGGCAACACAGCAAGATTCTGTATCTACAAAAAAAATGTAAAACATAGTGCGGCATGGTGGCTGTATCTGTCCATTCTTACACTGCTATGACATTTGCAGGAATACCTGAGATTGGGTAATTTATAAAGAAAAGAAGTTTAATTACTCACGGTTCCACATGGCTGGAAGCCTCAGGAAACTTACAATCATGGCAGAAGGCACCTCTTCACAGGGTGGCAGAGAGAGAATGAATGCAAGCAGCGGAAATGCCAGATGCTTATTAAACCATCAGATCTTGTGAGATTCACTCATTATCAAGAGAACAGCATGGAGGAAACCACCCCCATGATTCAATTACCTCCAACGGGTCCTGCCCTTGACACATGGGGATTATTACAATTCAAGGTAAGATTTGGGTGGGGACACAGAGCCGAACCATATCAGGCGCTCATGCCTGTAGTCCAAGTTACTTGAAAGGCTGAGGCCGGGCGCGGTGGCTCAAGCCTGTAATCCCAGCACTTTGGGAGGCCGAGACGGGCGGATCATGAGGTCAGGAGATCGAGACCATCCTGGCTAACACAGTGAAACCCCGTCTCTACTAAAAAATACAAAAAACGAGCCGAGCGAGGTGGCGGGCGCCTGTAGTCCCAGCTACTCGGGAGGCTGAGGCAGGAGAATGGCCTAAACCCGGGAGGCAGAGCTTGCAGTGAGCTGAGACGAGAGGATTGCTTGAGCCCAGGAGGTAGAGGCTGAAGTAAGCTGTGATTGCATTACTGCACTCCAGCCTGGGTAAGACCCCCCTGCCCCCTCCAAAGGTGATATTTCTGATGCCAAAATATAAACATTTCTGCACATTCTCCTCTCAAAAATCATCTCAAGACAATAATGAAAAATTAAAACTAACCATATTAGTAAACAAACTAGAAGATGTTGATAATCCTGGATTCCAATTTCTGAGGTCAGAGAGTATATGGAGAAAAGGTAATTAGATTAGCAGGGGGAAGAAAGCTAAAGTATAAAAGCTTACTAAAAGGAGATTCCAACAAAAATCAGCTGATTCACCCCCCAAACCTTGGAAAATTCAGAAAATGGTGGTACCAGGTAACTAGTAGGGCTGAAAATAGGGAGATAATTAATAGCAGAAGTTTCAGACCCCATTCATATAGCCTGACAAGTATCCTTTTCCTAACTCTGCAGCATAATGGTGGGAAGGTAGGCTAGGAAAGAACTGGAAAGGCTTCAGACTCAGGAACTCCAAGCACAAAGGAAGATAGGGTGAAGTGCTGAACTAAGAACAGGCTGGGCAGGTTATGTGAACACTTACATACCAAACAGCCCTTCTGACCCTTTTCCTGACCAGTACTCAGGCTTATGTTCACCCAAAAAGAAAATTAGAGAATCTAATTTTCCTTGGAGAAATTAAATAGCCCTGGAGAAGGCACATGTAAATTACTTCCCCTATGAAAAAGCTGTCTTTTACTCAAATACCCTAAGAAAGTTGAAAGGTCTCATTTTGTACAGAGTCTAGTGCATCACTCTTAAATATAAATGCACAACCAGCATTACCAGACACTTGAGAAGAGTATCCAAAAAGCTGATTTCCAATGAAAGAGAAAAAAAAAATGGAAAAAAAAATCAAAAAGAAAGAAAAAAAGAAAAATAGAGGATCAATCCAGGAAGTCAAATTTCATTTAAAAATTCTCAGAACTGACTTACTGTCTAAATGTGTAGGGAATAATGTATTAACATAATGAATTAATGAAAAGACCTACATCATTATTATTTATCATGAAACTTTAGAAAACCAGAGAGAGATCATAAATGCTTCTAAAGAAAAGGCAGATCATATATAAAGGCTTAGAAAAAAAAGAATCAGACCTCTCAAAAAGAATATATAAATTTAGAATATAATAGAGCAATGGTTTCAAGAGTCTAAAGAAAATCAATTTTCTCACTGGAATTCCACATGGAGCCCAATTATTAATCTAGAGTGAGTAAATAGAGTTACTTGGAGACACTTTGGTTCTCAAAATATTTATCTCCCTTGTTTTGTTTTGTTTTTTGTTTTTTGTTTTTTTTTTTT
>NW_012113141.1:7954792-7963730 GCF_000951035.1 Colobus angolensis palliatus | reverse complement strand
GGATGGTCTCGATCTCCTGACCTCGTGATCCGCCCGTCTCGGCCTCCCAAAGTGCTGGGATTACAGGCTTGAGCCACCGCGCCCGGCCCTCCCTTGTATTCTTTCTCAGAAAGTTAATGAAAGATGTGAGCCATCAGAAGAACCTGGCCGGGCATGGTGGCTCACGCCTGTACTCCCAGCTACTTGAGAGACTGAGGCAAGAGAATTGCTTGAGCCTGGGAGGCAGAGGTTGCAGTGAGCTGAGATCATGCTGCTGCACTCCAGCCTGGGCAACAGAGGGACACTATGTCTCAAAAAAAGAAAAAAGAGGAAGAGAAAGAAAAAAATAAGAAAAACAAAGCTTTCAGAGGCACATGGTTTATAATCATCTATACAAATTAAAGCTCATGGCCATTTTTAAAAAATTGTTCAAGAACACACAACCAAATGGTAAAAGCTAGGAGGAGACTCCATCTCAAAAATAAATAAATAAATAAATAAATAAACAAACAAACTAAGGAAGAATATATGGAACTTCAGGAAATGAGGATTTAACATAGGTCAGAGGTGAAGGGAATTTCAGGATGATGGTGAAGGGATGTCCCAGGTAAAAGCTTAGAGTAGAAAAACAAAAAGCTTCAGAAGCAAGGTCTTCAGGACAAACCAACAAAAAATGCTAGTGGTAGGTTTAACTGATAACTCACACTTTTAACTATGCACAAAATAAATGTGAGAAGCTATTGGAAGGTATGTGTATGGAAGTCACCACAGGTATAAAGAAACCTAAGGAAAAAAAAAGATGAGGGAATTCTAAACTCCAGGAGAAACTACAAATTGTAAAACACCATAGAATATAATTTGTCTCAGAAATGAATAACACACACATCTGTATAATATTATTTATGCTGAAAACTGATTTATCAAAAACTCTACTGGAGAATTAGAGGGGAGGAGAGGACAGAATCTATGTGTATAAGAGAGATAAATGTTTATTTTATCATAGCAGGAAGTTGGTAAGTACATAATATCTAACCTGGATGGATTAGGTGATAAAAATACAGAGGTAGATAAGAAATAGCTAAAAGGGTTGTCAAAGTACAGGCAGGGTATTGCTCTTTTCCACAGTATACCCTTAAGGACAAAATCAGTAAACTATGTACATGTATTATTTTAAAATACTAATTTAAAAAATTTTAAAGAATTAAAATAATCATAAATAATTATATTTCATCATTCAGTATGCTAAATCAAAACTTAATTTACCATGTCTCTATGTTTCTCTTCTATTAAATGACTACATTACAACAAGTATTTAAAGCACTGCATATCATATGAAGTACACTGCAAATGCATTTTCTGCATTAAATAACCAAAAACTGTCTCAGGTAAATAAAAAAAATACACATACATATGATGGCTGTTACATCATCTCACTTCTGACTCTACCAAAGATGAGGTAAACCATTCATGGTAGGTACACATAAAATATCTGATATTTTTAACATTTCGTATGACCTTTCAAAGATCTTTAAAATGATCTATTTCTTTAACTGTAAAGTAGATACTAGCATAATAAAAATTATAATATCTACTATTTTAAAGAGCTATGTGCTAAGAATTGTCCCAAATCAATGCATTATTTGGGAGGCTAAGGTGGGTGGATCACTTGAGCCCAGGATTTTGAGACCAACCTGGGCAACATAGGAAGACCTCATCTTTACATATATATATGTGCTGGGTGTGTTGGTGCACACCTGTCGTCTCAGCTACTAGGGAGGCCTGAGGTGGGAGGATCACCTGATTCCAGGAGTTCCAGGCTGCAGTGATCCATAATCACGTCACTCACTGCACTCCGGCCTGGGTGACAGACTGAGACTGTCTCAGTAAAATAAAATAAAATAAAATAAAATAAAATAAAATGCATTATCTTATACCCTACATGATTTGGGTGTTATTAACCAATTTTACATTAATTAGGCTCATTTTACAGATGTAAAAATTGAGGCTGAAACCCAACTAACAAATGCAGAAAAAATGATGGAATGAAAAACAAAATTATTATTTGGCAACCTCCATAGTAATAACTGTCTCTAGGAAGAATGGAAGTCAAAACTAGCATGTGAACATGTAATAAGAAATAAGATAGTTAGGTACTCTCACAAGAGATCCATTACAAAAGGAAAATGGTAACTTTACGGTAGAGAAATTTGAAAATATAATCTTATGATCAAAGGGCAACATCATCAGTAATAGGATAAAACAGGTATCATGTACCTCATAATATGATGCATGAAGGATAGGTCATATCCTTAGTATTTTATGAAAAGGCATAACCTAAATCTAATCATAAGGAAACAAACAAACAAAAAAATTAAGGTACACTCTACAGAATAAACAGCCTATACTTTTCAAAAATATCAAAGTCATGGAAGATAAAGTCAGATGTGTTAACGTCACATCATTCCTTGACCGATCATGAAAATTTGTCAGTACTTACGAATAGCTAAGTCCTCTGTTATTTAACCTTTTACTATTTATCTGTTTTGGTTAGCATCCTTTACATCACATTTATTGCCTTTTCAACAGTCCATGAGCTTATTCTGTTTTCTTCTCCTTCTCTCTCTTTTCTTTTCTTTCTTTTTTTTAAGAGACAGAGTCTTATTATGTTGCCCAGGTCAGACTCGAACTCTTGGGCTCAACTCCCTTCTCAGCCTCCCAAATAGGTAGGACTACCAGCAGCTTCTAGAGATATGACAACTAAATGTAACATGTGATCTTGGATTCAACCTAAGAATAAAATAATTTTTCTTTTGCCATGAAGGGTATTAGTGGCATAACTGAAAAAATTTGAATAAGATCTCTAGATAAGACAGTAATACTTTATCAATGTTAATTTCCTGTTTTGATAAATATACTGTAGTTATGAAACAAAATGTGAATTTTTACTAACTGTACCTCAAGTATTTAGAGGTTAAAAGGCATTATTTTTGCAGCTTACTCTCAAACAGTTGAGGAAAAAAACTATACATACATACATACGATAGCTGTGGTAAATATTAACATATGGGAATTCATTAAACTATTTTTGTTATTTTTCTACAATTATTTCTACGTTAAAATTTAAAAAACTAAAACAACTCTGAGACTTGTCTTGCCCACATTCAAAAGGTAAAGGAGTAGAACTGAGATTCATACACATTTTCCCCAACTCCATAGCTCCATATTCCTAACCACAATAACACTACCATTTATAGTTTCTATGGGGGGAAAAAGCAACACACACACACAAATTCAAAGAATTCAAATAAGTAAACCTACATACACTCCTACTTATCTACTTAGTTACCAAAGATAAGTTGAAAATGAAAGGTCATTCATCGAATTTTTGGTAAGACAAACCAAAACATAGTCAATTGCTATAAAGATATAACAAAATTTAGCTTGTTGTCTATTGGTTTATGTCACAAATTACTAAAGCTTTCTTTAAAATACAGAGTAAAAGGCCAAGAGGTCAAGTATTTTAAAGTAAATCATTCAGTGGAGAAATTTCTTTAAAGACTAAAGCAAGCATGGCAAAATCTTACTAATTATTGAATCTCAGTAATGGGTAGATGGGGTTCATTACATCGCTTTTGCTACTTGAAAACTTTCATAATAAAATAAAAATTAAAGCCATGCATAGTGACATATCCCCGTAATCCCAGCTGCTTGAAAGGCTGAGGCAGGAGGATTGCTTGGATCTAAAAGTTCAAGTCCAGCCTGGGGAACATAGTGAGATCCTGACTCAAAATAAAGTAAAATAAAAAACAATAAAGTGTAAGGAAATGAGATGCAGCAAGTGAAGATATTTTATTCACTCAACAAACACTGATTGTAGGTATCTTCCACCTACAAGGCACTGTGAAAAAAGGCACTGCATAGCTTATGTGGTAGTGTTTTTTTGTGTGTCCATTTTAAGCTGATCCAGTATTTGATATTTAATCGACAAATGGCTGTATATAAAACCTAACTATTAAAATTCTGTAGGGCTAGTATTTCAGGTGGCTGATCAATGTACTATATTTTTTGAGAATAAAAAGACATTAAATCCCAGAGAGAAGTACATAATTATTTTTATAAATAACAAGATAAAGTTAAAATAATCACAGATCTGTGAGTACAAATCTGATCTAATACATGGTACCTAAATGTGTACACTATTACTTCCAACCTTAGAAGTCATCTGTGAGTTACTATGGGGAAAAAAAAATCAATCCAATTTTCAAACTAGAGGAAACTTTTGCAAACATCTTGTTCAATCCTACCAGGAACAAATTAAGACAAAGATCAACTGACTGGCTCGTCCAAGGGTAAAAACAAAAACAAAACCCTTTGTTATCAGGCAGCGACGAATGGTATTGAAGTATCTGGACTTTGGGCCACTTTCCTTTAGGAGACGTACACTGAGACATGGGCTCAAAACGTTTTTTCTCTTATTTACTAGCACCATGGAAATAACCATAACTATTAAAGCTTAAAGTAGGCTCCTAAACTCTGTTCTAATTGCATCAACATATTCTGGGAGAACATATACTGCATAGTGATACAGTATCTCTGGTACCCTCTAGATATAAAGAATATAAAAAGACATAAGACTGCATTTGTAACTACACTTTTCTTCTATATAATTAAATTTGTGGTTGTTGGTAAATCCCTGGCAATATTTTGTGGATTTAACATCATTCTCCATTATCATTAATTGCATAACACATACCATATGTTGAACCTATTCAAAGTTAGTATATAGGTATTTTTACAAAAAGACATTGATAAAAATCAGTATCACAATGAATACATAAAGAAGTTTTTATTTCCTCAAACATTTTAATCTAATTTTGAAAATATTTTCTAAAACATTTTAAAAACATGCTTATTTTCTTCCTTATTGAAATTCAGATGTCATGGATTTAGGAAGAAAGAATAAAGGGAAGGAATTTTAAAGCATATAGACTTATGACTAGAACCACGGTTCATTTTCAGAAATACTGGTTAAATGCTCCAATGCTTTCAAAATGATGGGCTCAAACATTATTAAAGATAAAACTGATATATGCTATTTGTGATTTTTAAAAAATCATAGAAACTCTAACTATTTCACATGATTTGAAAGAATCTCTTAAGAGAGCATTCCAAATCCCATTATATTATTCCTACTTACGTAAGAATTTTATTTCTTCCCCATGGACATTTAGTGATTTCAGAAACTAGATATAATAATGTGTTCTATGTCTTAAAAAATCTGTGCATTCTATTTTAACTGGAGAAAATAGAAATTGGTTTAATTTTGTGAGTTATCATTAAGTAGTTTTGTACAGAACTTAGGTTGAACCATATTATTCCAGTTGGAATAGTAAAAAAAAAAAAAAAAAAAAAAAAAATTATGACATCCTGCTTTGTATCTGGAACAATAACAGCAGCATTTTCAGGGCTAGGTATATGCCTGTTTGAAAGAATGCTTTAGGAAACAGAATGCTAGCAAATATAGGATACAGGGGGAAAATAAATTCTTAAAATCAGAATTTAATTGAAATGCAAACATTTCAATGACTTTTTTCACATATGTACATACACACACAAATGGTCTAGTCCACTGTGTATACTACATGCATCTGTATCCTTGTTCAAGTCATTGAGCTATTATTCTAGCTGGGAATGTCTCCTTTTCTCACTTCTCTATGCTCTGTCCAAAATACACGACATTCCTTTATTTATCCAAATGTCCTGAATTTCTCTAGATAGTATTATTTTGACACTTATATAATCTCTGACAGGTATATTTTTAAGTGTCAGGCTGACATTTCCCTTCCACATTGGAAAACTTATTATCTGATTGAAAAGAAGATGAAGCATATAAGCAAAGTGTTCCATATGAACTTTCTTTTAATATAAAAGGCATAATTACCTTGCCTGTAAGTAAAACATCTTCATTACTCAGTGGCTGTCCAGTCTTGTATGCTTACTCATTTCCTCAGCAAAGATCCACATAATAAGTAGGTATAATTTTTAGAAAATTACTGTGTACTTGGCTCTTTCCTAAGTGCTCCAAATATATTAACTCATTTAAGCATTACTAAAATCCCAAGAAACTGGTATGTACTATTATTATCCTGTTGAATATTTGAGGAGAATGAGGCACAGATATCTCAAATTACTTGTCCAAGATCACAAAGGTGGTAAGTGATGGGATCAGGACAACCTCAATAGAGAGCCTATTAGATTAGCTACTCAATCTCATCACCTAAATGTTCAATATATAGCTGTTGAACAAAGCTAAACATGAAATCCCACATAGATCAATTAAATGTCTTTAATGTCATAAAAGTCCAGTTTTCATTAGCATTTAGAGATGAAATGGAAAAACAATTTAGATGTCTCTATTTCTGACACCTGAAATTTATGAAAGTTTTATTTAAGAGGAGAATACTGCTATCTACATAAATATGATTTTCTGAGGAAAAAACTCACAAAAGCTATAAAAAGTTTATCTAGTGTGCTAATTTGTTATTATTATCATACTTTAAACATATTTTCCCTGAAGGTTTTTCAAATTTTCATTTTGAAACCAAGCCTATAGAAAAAATTGAGAGTAGTACAAATGAACACTCCTATACTATTACCTATATGTATCAATTAGAACATGTTCTTTACACACACACACACACACACACACACACATCTTTTTCCCCCTTAAACCACTAGAAAATAAGTTGCAGACATTATGACCCTATTATGATACATTCAGTATGTATCTTCTAAGACCAAGGACATTTTCCTATATAAGCACAAAATGTGGCAGTGATGTAGTGTTATCTAACATATAGTCAAAGATCTAGTATTACATTTGCTTAAGTCTCTTTAGTCTCCCTTAATCTGAAACAGTCTCTTTCTATTCTCTTTACTGTCTTTCATGACAGTGGCATTTTTGAAGAGTCCAGGCCATTGTCTTATAGAAACGTTCCACAGTGAAGATATGTCTGAACTTGCCTTCTGATTAGATTCAGTTAAGTATCTTAGGCAAGAAAGTATACAATGTTCCATACTTCTCATTGTATGCCATTTGGACACATTAAGTCATTATTAGTTAGGATGCTACACTAAATCACTTGGTGAGGGTGGATTCTGTCTACTTCTTTTTTTTTTTTTTTTAGGCGGAGTCTCGCTCTGTCGCCCGGACTGGAGTGCAGTGGCCAGATCTCAGCTCACTGCAAGCTCCGCCTCCTGGGTTTATGCCATTCTCCTGCCTCAGCCTCCCGAGTAGCTGGGACTACAGGCGCCCACCACCTCGCCCGGCTAGTTTTTGTATTTTTAGTAGAGACGGGGTTTCACCGTGTTAGCCAGGATGGTCTCGATCTCCTGACCTCGTGATCCGCCCGTCTCGGCCTCCCAAAGTGCTGGGATTACAGGCTTGAGCCACCGCGCCCGGCCTCTACTTCTTAAAAGATTAAATAGAATGACTACAAGTACTGATCGGCTGAAAACATATGATTTTTAGATAAGCCAAATAATGCAGGCTTCAATATGCTGTTTTTAACTGTTCTAACATTTTTCCCTAATTTTCTATTGGCATTTCCCTTATTTTCAATATTTAAAGCCTGATACTTTGCATCTTAGGACGCAGTACAATACTGTGAGGTCTTTCCCAAAAGCTCTGATGGAAAGCTAAATACAATATTCTGTTGTGATAAGCAAGCTTTGTGACTTATTTATCCTATATTAAATGTGGTATTTAAGAATAAGGTTAAAAAGACAGTAGGAAGTTTCTATAGGTTACACAATTTCAGGATGTTGAGAAAAATATTACTAAATTTGTTTTCAAAATAAGATAGGTTAAAAAAAAAAAGCCAAAAAAATAAACTGGCAAATTCTACCATCCTCAGCTCAATTTTAAAGTGCCCAGAAAAAAACCAAAACGAAATACTTCATAAAATAAATACTAACGATTTTAAGACTATAACTCATAAAGCTTTTTCTGTATAATAAAAAATTAATGTAAGTGCTATATTTCTTGGAGTTGTCCCCTATCAATCATTCATTCTGAACTCAAGCACCAATCCACACACGATTAACAAAATTCTTAATAGCAATTACTAGCAAGTACAAAAGTTAGGTTCTACTCACTTAGATTAATGACAATAGGGTTAACTACAAAATATCTATGGCTAATCCTTTTCTATATTTAACTGCATTATTTTTAAAAATATTAATGATTTTGGAGGTTTTTAATTTTTTAAAACACTATCATAATCAGTGTTTACAAGACTGCTTTATGAATACAGGGCAGCAATATGGCTCTTCCAAAACTACAAAAACTAATCATGATTAGAAAGCCACTCTGAATAAGGAGTTGTATATATTCCAAAAAAGATCCACTGGCAACCATTACCAAGGATACAATTTGATAACCTTAAATGTAACACATAGTACACAGAGATCTGGGAAACATTAATTCTTACCAAGAATAAACAGAAGCTTTGTGTTCCTAAGAAACATAATAACAAATTCCCCTCATCAAGGGAACAGCATGTGCCAGCAGGATTATACTTGTTATATCAAATTCTCACCATAATCCTGAGAGGTAATTTTATTATCTTATGTTATAGATAAAGAAACTAAGAACCACAGACCAGTTGAGTAACGACACTCAAACATCTAGTAAGTACAGGACAGAACTGGGACTGGAACACACATTTGGATCATTATTTGGGTCAAACTCACATTACAGCCTCAGAGGCCATAATCTACAACATCACTTTGCTTCTCAAGTAAATAAATTTTGACTAAAAGTACATATTCATTATAAATTTTTAAACATCTAATGAAAGTAACACATGTTTTAGGCCGGGCGCGGTGGCTCAAGCCTGTAATCCCAGCACTTTGGGAGGCCGAGACGGGTGGATCACGAGGTCAGGAGATCGAGACC
>NW_012113141.1:7895175-7953477 GCF_000951035.1 Colobus angolensis palliatus | reverse complement strand
TCTGCTGACCTCGTGATCCGCCCGTCTCGGCCTCCCAAAGTGCTGGGATTACAGGCTTGAGCCACCGCGCCCGGCCCAGTAATTCTAATTTTATGCAGCATTTGAAATTGTTAGACTTTAAATTTTTTATCAGCTGGTATAAAATGATACCTCATTGTGGATTACATTTGAATTTCCCTTATTTTTCAAAGGATTATTTATTTATTTTTTTATTCTGAGACAGAGTCTCACT
Source organism: Colobus angolensis palliatus (assembly GCF_000951035.1). Lineage (NCBI taxonomy): Eukaryota > Metazoa > Chordata > Mammalia > Primates > Cercopithecidae > Colobus > Colobus angolensis. Next base: position 7,953,245 of record NW_012113141.1, on the reverse strand, counting down.
CTGTCACCTAGGCTGGAGTGCAGTGGTAAGATCATACCACACTGCAACCTTAACATCCTGGGCTCAAGCAATACTCCCGTCTCAGCCTCCTGAATTGCTGGGAATACAGGCATGTGCCACCATGCCTGGCTAATGCATTTCCCTAATTAATGATGAGGTAGAACAATTTTTCATTCCTCTTTTTTTTTGAGACAGAGTTTGGCTTTTGTTGTCCAGGCTGGAGTGCAACAGCATGATTTCGGTTCACTGCAAACTCCGCCTCCCAGGTTCAAGCAATTCTCCTGTCTCAGCCTCTGGAGTAGCTGGGATTACAGGCACACGCCACCACACCTGGCTAATATTTTGTATTTTTTGTAGAGACGAGGTTTCACCATATTAGTCAAGCTGGTCTCGAACTCCTGACCTCAGGTGATATCACTGCCTTGGCCTTCCAAAGTGCTGGGATTATAGGTGTGAGCCACCACACCCCGCCAATTTTTCATTCCTTCAATACACATGTGATTTTCTTCTAAGGTAAATTTCCTGTTGGTATCTTTTAACTATTTTTCTTCTGTGTTGTCTTTTCTATACTGATTACTAAAATTTTAAAAATATATTATGGATATTAATTCTTTCTTGGTTATGTGTGTCACATATGTCTTCTCCTACTCAGTGGCTTGCCTTTTAGTCTTTTAAAGGTATCTATTGATAAACAAAGGCTCTTAATTTTAATGTGGTACAACTTAGTAGTCTTTGCCTTTATGCTTTTGTGTCTTGCTCAAGAAATTTTTCCATACCCGAGATCATACAGATATTCTCAAAAGTTACCTTCCAAAAGCTCTGTCATTTTACCTTCATATTTAGATCTATAATCCACCTGAAATTGATTTTTGTGTATAGTATAACACAGAAATTTGATTTCATGTTTTTGTTATGAAAAAATAATTATCTCAGCACCATTTATTGAATAATCAACCATTTCCTTATGGAAACAAAGGCATCTGTCTCTGTCCTCTCTGTCCCATTACACTGGTTTACCGCTGTCTTAATAGCGAACTGCTATATTACAAAAATCACAGAATGTTTGGATATATGTAGGCTACATCTCACTTGTCTTTGTTGTCCCTCTTCAGTAGCAGTTTGATTATTCTTGCCTTTTTGCTTTTCCATAGAAATGTATGGTAAAGTTTCACAAAAATCTTGTTTTTTGGTTGGAAAGGCATTGATTCTATGGGTCACTGCAGGGAGAACTGACATTTTAAATAATATCAAAAATTTCAATTTATAAGCAGAGTATATTGTAAAGCTGAGCTTTGTAATAAAATAATAAAAATAAAAAATGTAAACACTGATATGGTTTAGATGAGTGTTTATTTTAATCCCCAATGTTAGAAGAGGGGCCTAGTGGGGCAGATATCCCTCTTGCTGTTCTTGTGATAATGAGTGAGTTCTCAATGAGATCTGGTTGTTTAACAGTGTGTAGCACCTCCCTCTTGTCTCTCTTCCTTCTGCTCCAGTCATTTAAGATGTGCCTGCTTCCTCTTCTGCCATGGTTTTAAGTTTCCTGAGGCCTCCCCAGTCATATGTCCTGTAGAGCCTGCGGAACTATGAGCCAATTAAACCTCTTTTCTTTCTAAGGCACCCAGTCTCAGGTAGTTCTTTATAGCAGTACAAGAACAAACTAATATGGAAAATTGGTACCCATGACTTGGGCATGGCTATAAAGAGACCTGAAAATGTGGAAGCAACGTTGGAACAGGGTAACACACAGAGGCTGAAACAGTTTGGAGGGCTCATAAGAATACAGGAAGATAAGGGTAAGTCTGGAACTTCCTAGATACTTGTTAAATGGTTGTAACCTAAATGCTGATAGTGCTGTGGACAGTGAAGTCCAGACTGTGGAGGTCTCAGATGGAGATGAGGAACTTCTTGGGAACTGAAGTAAAGGTCACTCTTGCTATGCTTTAGCAAAAAGACTAGCAGCATTGTGCTCTTCTCTCGGGAAATGTGGAACTCTGAACTTGAGAGAGATGATTTATGGTATCTGGGAGAAGAAATATCCAAGCAGCAAAGCATTCAAGATGTATCCTGTCTGCTTCTAATAGCGTATGCTTATATATGTGAGCAAAGAGATGATCTGAAACTGGAACTTATATTTAAAAGGGAAACAGAATTTGGAAAGTTAGGAAAATGTACAGCCTGACCATGTGGCAGAAAAGAGAAATTTTCTGGGCAGGAATTTAAGTTGGCTGTAGAAAATTGCATAAGTAAAGAGGAGCCAAATGTTAATAGCCGAGACGGTGGGGAAAATGCTGCTAAGGTATTTCAGAGATGTTTGCAGCAGCCCCTCCCATCACCAGCCTAGAATCATAATAGTGAAGAGTGCTTTCCCAGGCCAGGTTCAGGGACCAGGTGCCCTGTGCAACCTTGATACTGCTCCTTGTGTCCCAGTCACTCCAGCCATGGAAAAAGGGGACCCCAGATACATCTAAGGCCACTGCTCCAGAGGGTGCAAGCTGAGTGTTCAGCCTGTGGGTATGCAGAGGGCAAGAGTTGAGGCTTGGGAGCCTCTGTCTAGGTTTCGGGGGATGTATGGAAACACCTGATGTCCAGGTAGAAGTTTGCTACAGGGATGAACCTTCATGGAGAACCTCTATTAGGGCAATGCAAAGGAGAAATGTAGGGTTGGAGCCCTCACAGAGAGTCCCCACTGGTGCCTATTTGGAGCTGTGAGAAGAGGGCCACTGTCCTCCAGACCTCAAAATGGTAGGTCCACCGACAGCTTGCATCATGCACCTGGAAAAGCTGCAGGCATTCAACGCCAGCCCTTGAGAGCTGACATGGGAGCTGAGCCTTCGATGCAGAACTGCCCAAGCCCTTGGGAGCCTACTCATTGCATCAGTGTGGTCTGAATGTGAGACATAGAGTCAAAGATTATTTTGGAGCTTTAAGATTTAATGACTGCCCTGCTGGGTTTCGGACTTGCATGGGGCCTGTAGCCCCTCTCTTTTGGTTGATTTATCCCTTTTGGAACAGGAGTATTTACCCAATGCCTGCATCTCCATTGTATCATGGAAGTAACTAACTGTATTTTACAGGCTCAGAGGCAGAAGAGATTGCCTTGTCTCCGATTAGACTTCAGATTGTGGACTTTTGAGTTAATGCTGAGATGAGTTAAGACTTGGGGGGCTGTTGGGAAGGGAGGATTCTATTTTGCACTGTAGGAAGGACATGAGATTTGGGAGAAGCCAGGGGCAGAATGATATGGTTTGGTTCTGTGTCCCCACCTAAGCTGCATGTCAAATTGCAATCCCCAATGCTGGAAGAGAGGCCTGGTGGGAGATGATTGGATCATGAGGGTGGATTTTTCCCCTTGCTGTTCTTGTGATAGTGCACGAGTTCCCAAAGAGCTATATAGTTGTTTAACAGTGTGTAGCATCTCCCCCTTGTCTTACTTCCTTCTGCTCCAGCCATGTAAGATGTGCCTGCTTCCCCTTCTGCCATGATTGAAAGTTTCCTGAGGCCTCCCCAGCCACACTTCCTGCAGAGCCAGCAGAACCATAAACCAATTAAACTTCTTTTCTTTATAAATTACCCAGTTGCAGGTATTTCTTCAAAGTAGTACAAGAAAGGACTAATACAAATACAGTTTAAGAGTGACATTTTTAACAACAGACTTAAAATTTGTTTAAATAACCAAAAGCAGGGCAATTTTCTTAATAGCTGAAAGTGTCTAAAAACTATGATGAATCTTCCCTGGATGTCTCCAAGGGTTAAGGAAAAGAAAATCCGATATAAGGTGCCTAGGGATGGTGGTAGGAAACAATAGTTACTATTTGTATTGTCCTGAGTTAAGACCATTAATTGAACTGGTATATGTGTATCATATGGACAGTTCTTCATAGTATGAAATACATGTGTAACCCCTTCCTTAATTAAACCTCATGTAAAATAGCTAGTGTAGGAAAACACCATATGCAAAGATGGGAAATGAAAAAGGAACCAGAACAGAATTTGTATGAGGATAGAAGAAAAAAAAAGGAGCAAAGTAAATGACATATACAAGACATTTAACAGAAATATATAGTAATGGAACACACATCAATTACAAGCAAATACATGGACAAAATTCATGAAGCAATTATCCCTATTAAGCAGAGACACTAAAGTATAGAGAAGTTATAATTAAGCATATTAACAGATGGTGAAACACAAACTGGCTGGGCTGAAGACAGTGTGAAAGAAAAATACGACCATCAAAGAAATGGAGAAAAGACACTGATAAAAATACAGTAAATAAAATGGAGGTCAGGACTATGTAAAGCAAGCAAAATGAAATAGGAACTAACAAAGGTAATACAATAAATTAGTAAGAAAAGGATAGAACAAGAGGAAAATTAAATCTAAGATAATACAAATGACATTCCTAAAGTACAGTAATAAAGTAGTAGCACAGAAAAACAGTTCAAAATCTATTTCAGGAAAATGGCAATAATCTGAAACCACATTTATCTTCATATTCTGTCAATAAGTCACAAGAAGTACAAATAAAACAAGATATGACCATGTCTTCAACATTACTAGGACAAAGTAATCAGGAAAGAAATGCAACAAAAGGAAAAAAAAATCCCAGAAATAAATTACAAAGTGCGCAATGCAGAATACATTGATAAAGTGAAAATGTAAAAAGCTACACTGAATAAGTGAAGACAAACAACCAAAAGAATGAAAATGAGATAAGAAAGACATAACAAAGAGAGAAAGCAGATGAAATGGAAGACTGGCAAAGAAGATCCAACATAAACACAGAATCCTTGAGGAAAAAATAACACAATGGAATAGTATATTTAAAATATAGTCTAAGAAAACTTTCCAGAAATAGAAGAAAATTTAAATCTACACATTTAAAAGATGTGCTGCTGGTGTAAAAGCATGTGCAGGCATGAGCTACCATATTACTATATAAGCTAGAAACTATATTTCCAGCTTATTATTGCATACCTGGAAAAACTGACCCCAAACAAGAAAGGTCTAAGACACATCCTGGTAAAATTATTAGACCTTAATGATGAAAAAGTATTTTTAGGCCTACAGGCAAATAGATAAAATTACTAAGAAGAGTAAGAAAATTAGGCTAGGGACTGGGTGTGGTGACTCATGCCTATAATCCTAACACTTTGGGAGGCTGAGGTGGGAGGATCATTTGAGGCTAGGAGTTTGAGACTAGCCTGGGCAACATAGCAGGATCCCTGTCTCTACAAAAAACAAACAAAAACAAAACAAAACAAACAAACAAAACCCAACAAATTAGCCAGGTATGGTGGCACATGCCTGTAGTCCTAGCTACTCAGGAGGCTGTGGTTGGATGATTGTTTCAGCTGAGGAGATTGAGGTTGCAGTAAAGTATGATCATACCACACTGCACTCCAGCCTGCATGACAGAGTGAGACTCTGTCTCTTAAAAAAAAAAAAGAAAGAAAGAAAGTTAGGCTGCCTTAGACTTCAAGAGCAATACACAAAGCAAGACAATACTAGAACATTATTTCCAAGAAATAAAGTCAAGGATTTTACATGCAGCCAAGCTGTCTTTGTGTAGGACAAAGTATAAAGTAATAGAAAAAAGAGAACACAGAGGATACTGTACACATATGCCTTTCCTGAGAAATGTATTAGAAGATAAGCTTCATCCAAGCATGATTGAGGAAACTCAAACACAGGACTATTATAGGTAAACCTCATTACATTTAATAAGATAATTATAATTATAAATTAAAAGGATGGAAAGAAGATAGTTTTTAAGCACTGCATATTCCGACAAAGCAGAAGTAATACGATTTTAAAACAAAGAAGTGAGAGAAAAATGCAGAATAAAATCACTGTTGTATAGATAATAGGTGAGAATCAAAGGATATCACTTAAAACTGATTGGAGAGTAGAATGTTATAAGAAAAAAGGGGATTGAGGCCACCATAAAAAGCACACTTAAAAGAAAAGCCAATGGCTAGAAAAGAAATATAAACCTTTCCAAAATGCCAGAATAAAAAATTTAAAAACAGCAAAGAGAATAAACCACACAGAAAAACAGTACACAAATATATTTAGTAATTATAGAATAACATGACAGGTTTGAGGCAAAATATCAGCAGCTTATTGACATGTAAGTATATTCAGATTGCCTCAGGAAGCAAAAGAAAATTCTCTGCTTTATGGCAAAAAGACACGAAAACAAACCAATTCAAAGTGGCTAAAAGAGGGGGGTGGGGAGAAAAAAATGAAAAAAAAAAAACCCACAAAAAACCAAGTGACTAACAGAGATAGAGAATGATAAATCAGGCCCGTGAGAATAGTAGGAAACAGAAGCTGCAATCCTAATATAAAGATATGTGAAATATAAAGACGTGAAACCACGTCTTTACAAAAAACACAAAAACCAACTAGGCATGGTGGTACGTGCCTGCGGTTCCAGCTACTTGGGAAGCTGAGGCGGGAGAAGTGCTTGAGACCCAGAAGGGGAGGTTGCAGTGGGCAGAGATCACGCCACTGCACTCCAGCCTGGGAGACAGAATAAGACCCTGTCTCAAAAAAATATTTTTTTAAAAAAGATACATGTGGAAGAACTTTCTAGAAATAGCACATAAAAATACAGTTGGAAAGAGCACAATACTGACACACAGTAGTGAAGACCAAGACGTATCTGAGTAAAAGCACAGGAATTCAAAATTTAAAACGAATCCTTTTGTGAGCAATCAAAACGATCAAAGTATTTATAAGGATGGAGAATGGGGCAGAATCATGAATTCTGACCTCAATAATTCAATAAATGTTTATTAGCTATATGCTAAGTATTAAACACTAACTTAAGCTATTTGGAATTCAACACAGAAGAAATCAGACCAAATCCCTTTATTACTGCTAGTTGCATTCTATAGATGCAGATGACAGTAAACAAATAATCCAAGGAATATATACACCAAGTGACAGAAAAATAAAGCTAGATAAGGAACTGAGAGTTACTAACAAAGAGGGAAGAAATATATGTGCGTGCTCAGGTTTTCAAAGTATCATTTAAAGAATTGCTGGGTGCAGTCACTCATGTCTTTAATCCCAGCATTATGGGAGGCCAAGGTGGGAGGACTGCTTGGGGCAAGGAGTTCAAGACCAGCCTGGGCAACAGAACAACACTCCTTCTCTACAAAAAAAATTTTTTTTATTAGCTGGGTATGGTGGCACATGCCTGGAGTCCCTGACACTCAGGAGGCTGAGGCAGGAGGATCATTTAATACTAGGAGGTCGAGGCTGCAACGAGCTATGATGGTTCCATTGCACTGTAGCCTGGGAGTGATAGTGAAACACTGTCTCTAGAAATAAATAAATACAGTTCTAAGATAGGCTAAGTATAGTGGCTAATGCCTATAATCCCAGTGCTTTGGGAGGCTGAGGCAGTAGAATTGGTTGAAGCCAGGAGTTGGAGATCAGCATAGACAACAAAGTGAGACCCTATCTCATTAAAGCAAACAAACCAAAAAACCCTACGATAAAAGAGCAATGTCTATTACCTCCTCAAGGAAAGATAGCCTAGTTAATTTTGTATCTCGTCAAACTACCATGTAAGTATAAAAGAAGAGACAAAATTTAGAACATAAAATAATTTGGGAAATACAGTTTCTATGTGACTTTCTGAAGAAACCACCAGAACAAACCTCAGCAAACCAAGAGATAAAATGACTATTATGAAAGGCTTAGCTATAAACATTGATTCTGTTTATTGCCTTTTAACTGTTATGAATAAGATCAAAAATTTGCAGGAGGGAGGAGGATAATAGGTATGGTTACAGAACAGAATACAAATGTTATAAATCTCGGGAATAAATATATAAAATAGAGTAATTGGGAGAGGGAAGGTGTGAGACTATGAGAGTAAGAAAGAGTTCCTCATCTTTTATAGCCAGGGGTCAAGGAGATCCTAAAAAGCTGATAAATCATGTAATTGAGGTACAAGTATTCTTAAAAACACTAAGGTAAAGAAAAATTTTCTAGGAAAACAGAATGAAGAATTCCCCAAAAAAGGATACTTAATATCTTTTTAAAAATCTTGGCTGGGTGCAGTGGGTGCACTACAGTAATCTCAGTACTTTGGGAGGCTAAGGCAGGTAGAATACATGGACCTAGGAGTTTGAGACCAGCCTGGGCAACATGGAAAAACCCTATCTCTAAAAACATGTTTTAAAACAATAGCCAGGCCTGGTGGCATGCACCTGTAAACCCAGCTACTTGGGAGGCTGAGGTGGAAGGATTACTTGCGCCTGGGAAGTCATAGCTGCAGTAAGCTGAGAGTGTGCCACTGTACTCCAGCCGAGGCGACAAGGTGAGACTATGTCTCAAAAAAACTTTTTTTAAATAAAAAAATCTTAATCATGTTACATGAAGTTACAGATCTAAAGGTGGTCACTTGAATAAAAATACAAGTCTCACAAATTACTGGAAAAAACATACACACAAACCAAAGTGGGGGAATAAGGCAAAAGACAGAAACAAATTAAAAAATCCTCATAGAACAGAAAGCATACCATACAATAACAAAAATCAGCCCCAAAATATCTGGTTTAAACTATATATTTTACATAATAAACACAAACTTGATTCATACAGTAAGAATGAATATTAAAAAAATTTTGCTAAGTAAAAAAAAAAGCCAGAACCACTAGTCTACATATTTTATAATTTCATGTATGTGACATTCTAGAAAATACAAAACTACAGAGATGAAAAACAGATTAACTTTTCCCATGGTTGGCAGGTAGAACGGACCAACTACCATAAAGGAGCAGTATTTCAAATTACTTTTAGTGAATACTAATTTTAAAATACCAATTAGAATGTTGAGGGAACCCAAGATGGAATGCAAACTGTGACAAATTAGTCTAAGTGTATTAAATATGTATGATATAACCTTACCGAAAGTGGTGGGAATTAAAAGACCCTAAGTAACTGTAGCCAACAGTATTTTGTATACACACTATAGGGCTAAAGACAAAAAGAACTATATATGAGCACAGTACTCTGGTAAATTGGTTTATCACAGAGGTATGATTTAGCAATTTTTTTTTTTTAATACGGAGTTTCTCTCTTGTTGCCCAGGCTGGAGTGCAATGGCGTGATCTTGACTTAACTGCAACCTCTGCCTCCCAGGTTCAAGCAATTCTCCTGCCTCTGCCTCCCGAGTAGCTGGGATTACAGGCATGTCACTATGACCAGCTAATTCTGTATTTTTGTTAGAGATGGGGTTTCTCCATGTTGGTAAGGCTGGTCTCGAACTCCTGACTTCAGGCGATCTGCCTGCCTCAGCCTCCCAAAGTGCTGAGATTACAGGTGTGAGTTACTGTGCCCAGCCAGCAATTTTTGAACTACTTTATATGTATACTAGACTTGCACAAATAAGTAAATACGTGTCAAATAATGAGAGGCAGGTTTCTCACTATCAGAGAAGGAAGTTACAATAAGTCAAAGGGAAATGCTAGCATGAAGTCTGTGGTACTGAATTAGAGTCAGAGATACCATTATAAACTCATGATATTATATATATATTATAAACACACATAGGTAACAGGATTAAATACAATGTGTGTCTATGTATACATGAGTTAGCAGACATAAGTATATTTCCTAATTCTATCTGCTGAGGGAACCTACAAGCAATTACTGCCAGTAGCTTACGAGCAAACAGTGCTCAGATGCTGGTTTTGAAACACTTTCTCATCTCCTTCCTTCCCTCCCTCCCTCCCTCTCCCTCCTTTCTCTCTCTCTTCTCTTCTCTCTTTCTTTTTCCTTTCTTCCTTTCTTTCCTTTCTCTTTCTTTCTTTCTCCTTTTTCTTTCTCTTTCTTTCTCTCTGTCTTTCCTGCTGCTTCTTTTATTTCTCTCTTTCTCTCTTCTCTCCTTGCTCTCTGTTCTTCCTCTCTCTCTTTTTCTCTCTTTCTCTGTTTAGAGACAGGGCCTTGCTCTGTCACCTAGGCTGGAGTGCAGTGACATGATCATGGCTCACACAAGCTCAATCTCCTGGGCTCATGCAATTCTCCTGCCTAAACCTCCCAAGTAGCTAGGTCTCAGGCACATGTCACCATGCCTGGCTAATTTTTTTTTTTTTTTTTTAGAGATGGGGGTCTCACTACATTGTCTAGGCTGGTCTCAAACTCCTGGCCTCATGTGATTCTTCTGTCTCAGCCTCCCAAAGTGTTAGGATTGTAGAATTGAGTCACAATGCCTGGCCCTTTTCTTTGATAAAAGTGAACCAGTGATCCTTGGAGAAACAAGCTGGGGTCTAGAAAGTCTAGATGATCTTGTAGTGCCAGAAAGTAAGAAAGTAATAAAAAGATGAGAGGTCTGTCACAATGATACAGAAGCCAATGTAACAAAGCTCTCAATAGTTAAATCTGGAATTTGAGTAGTAAAAGTGACACAGTTTTAGATTATAACCCAAAGAACTAAACAAATATCCAGGAGCCCTATTGATATAAATGACAATTGAGGTTTTTTTTTTTTTTTCAGATGGAGTCTCACTCTGTCACCAGGCTGGGGTGCAGTGGTGTGATCTCAGCTTACTGCAACCTCTGCCTCCCGGGTTCAAGCGATTCTCCTGCCTCAGCCTCCCAAGTAGCTGGGATTACAGGCACACGCGACCAGGCCCAGTTAATTTTGCATTTTCAGTAGAGACGGGGTTTCACCATGTTGGCCAGAATGGTCTCGATCTCCCGACCTCGTGATCTGCCTGCCTCAGCATCCCAAAGTGCTGAGATTACAACAGGCGTGAGCCACCACGCCAGGCGGAATTTATGAAAAATGGAAACAAATCAGGTGTAGTGGCTCATGCCTGTAATTCCAGCACGTTGGGAGGCTGAGGTGGGAGGATTGCTCCAGCCTAGAAGGTTCAAGAACAGCCTGGGCAACACAGTGAAATTCCACACACACACACACACACACACACACATACACACACACACAAACACGGGAGGCTAAGGTGGGAGATCAATTAAGCCCAGGATGCCGAGGTTTCAGTGAGCCATGATCTGGCCACTGCACTCCAGCCTGGAAGACACAGAGAGAATGGGCGGGGGGAGGGGGAGAAAGGAGAGAAAGGGAAGGGGAAGGGGAAGAGGAAGCGAAAGGGATGGGGAAGGGGAGGGGGAGGGGGAGAAAAAGAAAGAAAATAAAGGAAAAGGAAAGAAAGAAAAGACAAGACTACTGAATTTGTAAAAAACGAATACACACTGGGTGTGGTGGGTCACACATGTGATCTCAGCACTTTGGGAAGCTGAGGAGGGAAGATCACTTGAGTTCAGGCATTTGAGACTAGCCTGGGTAACACATTGAGGCCCTGCCTCTTTTTTTTTTTTTTTTTGAGACAGAGTCTCGCTCTGTCACCCAGGCTGGAGTGCAGTGGCGAGATCTCGGCTCACTGCAAGCTCGGCCTCCCGGGTTCCCGAGTAGCTGGGACTACAGCCGCCCGCCATTACGCCCGGCTAATTTTTTGCATATTTAGTAGAGACGGGGTTTTACCATGTTAGCCAGGATGGTCTCCATCTCCCGACCTCGTGATCCACCCGCCTTGGCCTCCCAAAGTGCTGGGATTACAGGCGTGAGCCACCACGCCCGGCCAGGCCCTGCCTCTTAAAAAAAAAAAATTAGTTAATTGGGTGTGGTGGCATATGCCTATTGTCCTAGCTACTCGGGTGGATCACTTGAGCCCAGAAGGTTGAAGCAGCAGTGAGCCATGATCACACCATTGCACTCCAACCTGAGCTATATAGAGTGAGAATCCATCTCAAAAAAAATTAAGAATATTAAAAATGGAGGCAAAGAGACACATCTTCCTTAAAGAATTTGAATTATTAAATATGAATATAAGAATAAATGAGGGAAATAGAAAATCAACACTAGAACACCATAGTTGTAATTGGTATGGGCAATATCCACTAATAAATGCTATAAATCAGTGGGTAAAACTTTAAAATATTAGAATATTTGCATAGTTTCACAATATCTCTCCAGTAATATTTATTAATTACTCTGGTGGCTATATCCTTCCTCTATGAGGTTTCTAAACACCATTCATTTTGTATTTACCCCCCCCACCCCCAAGTGTGGGGTGGGTTTAGTGATTCATTTCTAATGAACTGTATATGGAAAGGAAAAAATAGACAATGGAGAAACCCAATGGACACCACCTTAATTTGATGTTCAAGGTTCACACTTACAGTAACAGACTGATACTATGTACACCTTGATGTGATACACTGAGAAAGCAAAATCACCTCAATGGTGGTATTCTCAAAAACCCATAATTTCAGTCTAATTACAAGGAAACAACAGATAAACTCAAATTGAAAGATATCCTACAAACTATCTGACCTCTACTCTTCATAAGTGTCAAGGCCACAAAAGATAAGGCAAGACAGAGCAACATGACAATGAAATGACAAGTAGTATCTTCCAACAGATCCTGGAAGAGAAAAAGAACACTACTTAAGAAACTGGGAAAATAAACCTGTGGTTTAGTAATGGTATTGTACCAATGTTAATTTAGCTTAGATGAAGATCCTACAGTTATTCAAGGTGTTAATATTAGGAGAAGCTAGGTGAAGAGTACATGGAACTTCTTTTTACTATCTTAGAACACTTCTATAAATCTAAAATTATTTCAAAATAAAACTATTTGGGCCAAGCGCAGTGCCACGCTCTCTCTCTCTCTCTATATATATATGTGTGTGTGTGTATATATATATGTGTGTGTGTGTGTGCATGTGTGTGTATATATGTGTGTGTGTATATATATATTTTATATATATATATCTAAAAGACCTGAATATCTATCTATCTATCTATCTATTAGGCATGGTGGTGCACACCTGTAGTCCCAGCTACTCAGGAGGTTGAAGTGGGAGAATCACCTGAGCCCAGTAGTTCGAGGTTGCTGTGAGCCATGATCACATCACTGTCCTCCAGCCTGGGCAGCAGAGTTAGACCCTATCTCAAAAAAATGAAAACAAAAAAACAAAATCTGCCCCCCAAAACAAACAAAAAACTATTGATGAAAAAATAGTCACAATGAGATATCAATAAGTACCCATTAGTATTGGCTAAAATTATGACATCTGAAAATAGCCCCAAATAGTGTTGAGATAGCTGGCATGTGGAAAAAGACAAAACTGATTATGGAGAAAACACTGTCCTATCAGTTCTTTATATCAGACCACTGTCTGCAATGATGGAAATGTTCCTTTTCAGTATCCAATATGGTAGCCACTACCCATATTTGGCTACTGAGCACTTGATAGGTGACTACAATGGCTGAAAATGTTAAACTTTAATTTTTAAAAATGTATAGCTAAAGAGCCACATGTAGCTAGTAGCTACCAGACAACAATGCATTTCTAGGTCTTACTAGGAAATTAAGTGATAGAGGAACAACGCTACAAAAGGAAGCACTGAACCTTGTAGAACATTGTGTGAGATAAATGTAAGACCTGGCTTCTCTGACAAACCAACAGAAAGCTAAAAAATGGAGGGGAGGGGAGGAAAAAGACTTACAGAAAGAAGAATCTTATCAGACATCACAACTAGATGACATCTCTATTGATGTAGAAAAACTATTTGGCAAAATTCAATACCTTTTTATAATTAAATTTAAAAAAGGCATAGAGGAAATCACCTCAACCCAATGAAGACCATATATGAAAAGCCGATGGGTAATATAATACTCAATGGTAAAAAAACGGAAAGCTTTCCCTCGAGGACAATGAATAAAGCAAGAATGCCCCCTCTTGCCACTTTTTTTTTACAGACAGGATCTTGCTCTGTCACCCAGACTGGAGTGCAGTGGTGCGACCACAGCTCACTGTAACCTTGAACTCCTGAACTCGATTCTCCTGCCTTAGCCTTCCAAGTATCTAGGACTACAGGAGCATACCACCATGCCCAACACAGTAGTGCTGGAAGTTGTAGCCAGAGCAGTCAGTCAAAGAAAGAAAGAAAGAAAGAAAAGAAAAGAAGGGAAAGAGGAAAGAGGAGGCATACAAATTGGAAATAAAGAAGTAGAATTATTTCTTTAGATAACAAATCTTGTATGTATAAAAAGCCTAGAGACTACACATACAAAAAAATCTGTTAGGAGGAATAAACAAACTCAGCAAAGTTGCAGGACACAAAATAAACATAAAACAACCAATTGTGTTTGAAAATACTAACAATGAACAACCCAAAAAGAAAATTAAGAAAACAAGTATATTAATAATAGCATTAAAATGAATAAAATACTTATGAATAGCCAAGAAGGCACAAGATTTTTACACTTAAAACCACAAAACATTGCTGAAAGAAATTAAAGAATACACCAATAAATGAAAAGACATCCTGTGTTCATGGACTGGAAGACTTAATATTGTTAAAATATCCATACTACTGAAAGGAATGTACAGATTCCTTTGTAAATGCAATTCTTATACAAATCCCAATGACATTTTTTTGCAGATATAGAAAAAAATTCTAAAATCCATATAAACTACAAAGGTCCCCAAATAACCATAACAATCTCAAGAAAGAAAAACAAATATAGAGGCCTCAGAGTTCCTGATTTCAAAACATATTACAGAGCAACAGCAATCAAAACAGTATAGTACTGATAGGCCAGGCACGGTGGCTCAAGCCTGTAATTCCAGCACTTTGGGAGGCTGAGGAGGGTGGATCACGAGGTCAGGAGATCAAGACCATCCTGCCTAACAGGGTGAAACCCAGTCTCTACTAAAAATTGAAAACATTAGCTGGGCATGGTGGCAGACACCTGTAGTCCCAGCTACTTGGGAGGCTGAGGCAGGAGAATGGCATGAATCCGGGAGGTGGAGCTTGCAGTGAGCAGAGATCACGCCACTGCACTCCAGCCTGGACGACAGAGCGAGAATCCATCTCAAACAACAACAACAACAACAACACAACAACAACAACAACAAAAACAGTACAGTACCAATAATCCATACAGGATAGTTTCTTTGAGAAATGGTGGTGGGAAAAACAAGATATCCACATGCGAAAGAACAAAGTTAGACCCTTACCTTATTGTGTATACAAAAATAAACTCAAAATGAATTAAACAATTAAATTTAAAATGTAAAACTACACAACTCCGAGAAGAAAACACTGGAGAAAAAAGTTTCATAGCAATGAATTTGGTAATAATTTCTTAGATAAGACACCAAAAGCATGGGCAACAAAAGGAAAATAAGATAAATGGGACTACCAAACTTACAAACTACTGTACAGCAAAGGAAACAACAGAGTAAAGAGGCAACTTATGAAGTGAAAGAAAATAGTTACAAACCACATATCCAATAAGGGGTCAATATCCAGAATATATAAGGAACTCCACAACACAGCACCCCCGAAAGAATCCAACTAAAAAAATTGGCAAAGGACTTGAATAGATATTTTTCAAAGAAGATACAGAATGGCCAACAGGTATATGAAAAGATGCTCAACATCACTAATCATTAGGGAAATTAAAATCAAATCCACAATGAGATATCATTGCATACTCATTAGGATGACCACTATTAAAAAAAAAAACAAAAAACAGAAAAATAACAAGTGCTAGTGAGGATGTGAAGAAATTGAAATCCTTGTGCACTGTTGCTGACAATGTCAGATGACACAGCCACTATGAAAACACTATGAAGTATCCTCAAAAAATTAAAAATGCCAGCAATCTCATTTCTGGAAATATATCCAAAAGATCTGAAAACAAGATGTTGATGAGATATTTGCACACCCATATTCATTGCAGAATTATTCAAAATAGCAAAGAGGTGGAAGCAATCTAAATGTTCATCAGCAGATGTATGTATAAAGATGAATGTATAAAGAATGAATGTATAAAGAAACATGAATGTATAAAGATGAATGTATAAAGAAAATGTGGCTGGGTGCGGTGGCTCACACCTGTAATCCTATCACTTTGGGAGGCCAAGGCAAGCGGATCACCTGAGGTCAGGAGTTTGAGACCAGCCTGGCCAATGTGGTAAAACTCTGTCTCCACTAAAAATATAAAAATTAGTTGTGGTAGCATGCACCTTTAGTCCCAGCTACTCAGGAGGCTGAGGCAGGAGAACTGCTCGAATCCAGGAGGTGGAGGTTGCAGTGAGCCGAGACTGTGCCACTGCACTCCAGCCTGGGTGACAAAGCAAGATTCCATCTCAAAAAAAAAAAAAAAAAAAGTGCTATATATACAAAATGGAATATTACTTGGCCTAAAAAAAAAAGAGAGAGGCAAGGAAATCCTGTCATATGCTACAAGAAGGATGAACCTTGAGGACATTATGGTAAGGAAGTGAAATAAGTCAGCCATAAACCATGATTTTCCTTACATGAAATATCTAAAATAGTCAAATTCACAGAATCAGAGTGGAATGGTGGTTGCCTGGGGCTGTATGAAGGGGGCAAAGGGGAGTTACTGTTCAATGGTTACAGAGTTTCCATTTTGCAAGGTGTTTGTACAAGAAATCTATTGTACACAATGTGCATACAATTAACATTACTGTACTTTACACTTTAAAATGGTTAAGATGGACTGGGCACGGTGGCATATGCCTATAATCCCAGCATTTCGGGAGGCTAAGATAGGAGGATCACTTGAGGCTAGGAGTTTGAGAACAGCCTGGGCAACATGGCAAAACCCCAGCTCTACAAAAAATTTTAAAAATGAGCTGGGCGTGGTGGTGTGTGCCTATAGTCCTAGCTACTCTGGAGGCTGAAGTAGGAGGATCACTTGAGCTCCAGGAGTTCAAGATTACAGTGAGCTATGCTGTGCACTACTACACTCCAGTTCTGGGTGACACAGCAAGACCCTATCTCTAAAAAATAAATTAAAAGGTTAAAAAATATTTTTCTTTTGAGACAAGGGCTCACTCTGTCACCCAGGCTGGAGTGCAGTGGTGCAATCACAGTTCACTGCAGCATCAAACTCCTGGGCTCAGGTAATTTTCTCACCTTAGCCTCCCGAGTAGCTCCGACTACAAGTGCGCACTATCACGCCCAGATAATTTTCATATTTTTTTTGTAGAGACAGGGTTTTGCAACATTGCTCAGGCTGGTCTCAAACTCCTGGGCTCAAGCAATGCTCCTGCCTTGGTCTCCCAGAGTGCTGGGATTACAGGTGTGAGCCATGTACAGCCTAAAGTGAGAAATTTTATGGTATGTATTTTTGACCATAACTCTTAAAAACACAACTAGATCTCTCTCTCTCTCTCACATACACACACGCACACCCACACATGCACACATACACACACCCCTTGTCTAGATTACAATTTGAACAAAACAAAGCAACTGGAAACTATTATTACTGAGATGATATTTTAATATGGACTAGATACTTTAATTGAAATTTTAATATGAACTAGGTATTAGA
The DNA here is from genome assembly GCF_000951035.1 of Colobus angolensis palliatus. Taxonomy (NCBI): domain Eukaryota; kingdom Metazoa; phylum Chordata; class Mammalia; order Primates; family Cercopithecidae; genus Colobus; species Colobus angolensis. Next base: position 7,935,816 of record NW_012113141.1, on the reverse strand, counting down.
AGATACTAAGGGGTTACTATTGATAACATATGAGGACAGGTAATGAGTACACAGGGATTCATTATGCTATTTATTTTTATTCTATTTTTGTGTGTATGAATAAAAGTTTTCTATAATAAAATAGATCTTTAGATCTGGATAGACCTTAGAGAGAATCCTACTCATCTTTCCATTTCAGAAGAGGAGAACTTTAGTACCAGAAAGGTTATTAAACTTGCACATTATACAAATTAGTGGCAAAACTATGCCTAATAATATTTGAGACCCAATTTGCCATCTAATACTCTATCCAGTACATCATACTGACTTCTTCGTAAGAGGCTCTATTGATGAGCACAGAGTATATATAATAAATTTTACGGATTCTAACTAAGTAAAATATTAAAGATCATGCCATTAACAATTATTTAAAACTGGCATGACAGCATGCCATATCTGAAAGGATCACTAGACATCACTTTATGAAGGTTTGGAGAGCACAAACTTATTAAAACTATAAAAGTCAAGGAGGTTTTGACTTCACTGAATACTTCATCTCAACAATATCAAAAACAATCCCTAATGGGTAGTCTCAAAAATAAGAATGGCAAAAAAGTTAAGGCACAGCCTTTGTCTTTATGAAAACAGTGAGAAGAAAGAGACAAAATTATACATCTATCTACATTCCTAAGGGCCTTTTAATACTACTTGCTACAACACCATCTTCTCCCTCTTCCCCAGTCAGAATCATTGCTCACCCGGGACCCTTACTGAATAGAAAAGGGCACTTGAGAAGAAAAGTACAGTTGTGCTTTAACAGTGTAATAAAATACAAAAAGTTAAGAGGAGGAAATAGCCATACAGTACAGTGAAAACTAATGAGGAAATGTGGTATACAGGAAAAGACCTGGGTTTGAGAATTGGCTGTCAGTGACTAACAAGATTTGTGACCTCTACCTAGTTTCACAAAAATGTTCATTAAAATATTCAATAGAAATGAATTGAAATTGCAAAATCAACTATAATAAAAAAATAACATTTATATTCATTGTGATTCCAAGGCATAAAAAGATCACTTAATGTTTAATATAGAGATTTAAATGAAAATTAGTATTTTCCTTATGAATTTTTTTGGGAAAATTAAACAGAGAAAAACAGAGACAAGTCTCTCATAATGTGACTTCTTAGAGATAAACTGAATAGCTTTACTATTAATTATCAACTACCATAAAAAAGAAAATATTTCATTTCATATATTATTCTACTCTGAAATTATCTGGATAATTTCCACAAAAACTTTTTATTGTATTGCAGCAATGAATGTATTAAGTCAAAATTTTTTTGTCTTATTCTTTAGAATTCTAAGTATTAATAACTGGGCAATCTGAACTATGAAATCAAAGACACAAAGAAAGCCCCGGAGATATAAATAATCTATAACTTCACATTAACACATGTGGTGGCTTTCTGTACTATCAACTCAGGATAGAGATGTCCAGAAATGGCAGTTCATTGTTCTTCAATGCATCAAGTCTGGAGTACCCTAGTAACTCACAGTTTCTTAGATATAGGCTTGCACCAGTAACAATGTGTTAAAAGGTTGTTCCAAAAGGTAAAGAGACCACTAAAAGCATCCATGAATTTTGTTTTAACGCTATTACATGCCACCATCTTTTCTTTGAGGTCATTTATCTTCATTGTAATAGTTTAATATAAGAAATAATTTTTTAAAAAGATGGTGATAATTACACTGCTGGATCAATAGCCTATACTTTAAAACTACAAAACTTTGATTTTTATCTTTTCCTTCTATATTATACAAAAATATCTAAAATATGTCATTTAGAATACATATATACATGGCAATACAAACATATATATGTACATTAATTTATCATCATGCTGTTCTCGGAAAGATCTGCAATTTCATAAATTTATCTAGATTTGTTAAAGTGGATTGAGACTTTTGTTTATTGTATATAAATACCAGTAAATCACTAAATGTCTTAGGTAACAGATATTAAATGAAGACATGACATTTCAGCTAATGAAGCAAAGCCATTTATCTTGAAATTTTCTTGCTACAGAAAGAGAAACCTTTAAAAATGGCCTCAAGTTTGCAAAAATCAGCAACTTTAATCTACCCACTTTCTTTTGACCTTTACACTCAACCTCAAAAAAATGTTCAGCACCATAAATTTGATCTCAAAAGGCTGCTGCAGATCTCATTTTCTGCTGTTTTTCCATTAGGTATTTATGGGACTTGCGAGTGCTACAAGGGACTAGTAAAACACCAGAGTAATCCTGCAGTTCCTGTGTATGAATTCAACTTTTCCCTTTGAGATAACTTTTTCCCGACTCTTGCCAAGGCCTTTTCAGATTCAAATGTAAAACTAAGACCATAGGTGTAATGTTCTTTTCAAGAGGTAGGATAGGTAAGTAGGGACTGAAGGCAGACGGAAAGAAAATTAAACAGATTTAGTAGTTCAACTACTGAAAGAAAATAATTTTTTAAGCTATTAAGGTAACTTGTTATATATTTGTACTAATTGAAATCACAGCATGCTTACACAGGATAGAAACTGAATCCAATGAGTTCTGAAGTTTGAAGAGCTCAGCTGTATGTGTGCCTTCTCTTAACTGCATAGGAAACCAGCTGCTTCCATTTATGACACGTATTGAACACACATGCTCTAGTACATCCATGATATAACACGCAACAGTATACTTTCAGACAAGTTTGCCAAGAAGGGGGAAGAGGGATACGAATACATTAGTGAGACAAAAAAACATTATACAGTGTATGTTCATTTTTTTGAATGTTAGGAAGGTAAGAAAATAAATTTTAAGTTGTGTTTTCACTAATATGCTTTAAAATACATTATAAAATACAAATAATAAAATCAATTTAAAAATCCATCTATCATAAAGAGAAGTTTATCAAAGTCTAAGTCACAAGTTTGAGACAAAAAAATTATTAAATTAGTCAGTAAAACCTATCACTTATACACTACAGAGAAGGTACTACATTAGCCATGGAATACTCAACTATGAGACCAAGACTTTCCCCACAATTTATACAAAACTAGACCAAATTATCCCCTTTTACCCTCTCTCGGTTAATGAAGCTTCCACCCTTGACTCATTTCCTCATAAACTATTCTTCAATCCAATAGCAATTTCTATTAAATCTACCTACACACTATATCCAGAGCCTGATTGTATCTTAACACTTCCATTGCTAATTCTCTAGTCCAAGTCATCATATCTCTCACTGGATTATTGCAATGACCTCCAAAATGATTTCCCTATTTCTATTTTTGCCCCATTCAGTTCTGTCCATATAACAGTGAGAATAACCCAGCTAAAATATAAGTCATGTTATGTTTCTCCTCCACACAAAACCCTCTAAAGGCTTTTGATCTCGTTCAGAGTCAAAACAAAACAAAAACAACGAAGTCTTTATAATGACCTATAAAGTCTTATTTAATATGCCCCTAGACTCTTCCCCAGTGTAATTATATCTCCTACTTACTTTTCCCATTGCTCATTTTACTCTAGCCATATTAATCTCCTGGCTATTCCTTAAGCATGCTATATTTATTCATTGATTGTTTTTCTCCCTAATATGTGCACAACTTGCTTCTTGAAATATTTTTAAACATCCCTGTCTTGGGTGAGACTTTCCCTAATGATCAGATTTGAAAGTGTAACCTTTCACGCTAGACCTGAACACTCTTTTCTGTTTTATTTTTCTCCAAGGTTCTTGTTACCATCTAATATACTAGATATTTTGTTTAAAGCATTACCCACTAAAAAGTAAGCACCCTGAGGACAGCAGTATTTACTTGGTCGCTGCTATATATTCACCACCTAGAAAAGTGGCAGGAATGTAGTACTCCTTTAATAGGAATAAATTAACCATGCAAAACAACCTTTACATTAAGTGCATTTCAAAAAGTATCCTTTGAATTTCTGCTTCTATCTCTCCCTCTCTTTCTCTCTCTTTTTTTCGTAAATAGTTGCCCAGACTGTAGTGGGGTGACACGATCATAGCTCACTGCAGCAACAAACTGTTGAGCTCAAGTAACCCACCCACCTTGGCTTCCAAAAGTGTTGGGATTACAGGCATCAGCCACTGTGCCTGCCCTGCTTCTGCATGTCTTGAATAAAAATAATTAAAGTTTTTGAGATATTTGAAGTTATGACAGAAACAAATATACAGTAAAACTATAAAACAATATCATTCCATGAGTTGTGTACAGATTCTTATTTTATTTTGTTAAAGACATGGTCTTGCTATATCACCAAGGCTGGAGTGCAGAGCCACAATTGTGGCTCCCTGCAACCATGACCTTTCAGGCTCAAGTGATCCTCCTGCCTCAGTCTCCCAAGTAGCTGGGACCAAAGATGCATGCCACTATGCCCAGGAAATTTTTTTTTTTTTTTTAATTAATAGAGATGGGGTCTCCCTATGTTGCCCAGGCTGGTCTTGAACTCCTGGGCTCAAATGTTCCTTCTGCCTCAGCCTCTCAAAGTATTGTAACGACAGGCATGAGCTACTGTGCTCAGCCAGATTCTTAGAACAAACCTTGAGCACACTCACATGATATCCTTACAAAGATGAAAATTTCTAGAAACTTGAACACAAAGGATATAGAAAAAGGTGAGTATCATGTATAAGATATGTCTTATGTGTAGTGCTGAAATTTTTCTTGGTGGTCACTGTTTATTTGTACAAAGACTTTACGTATACATATATAGTTTTGGAAAAATACAAGTAACATGTACAGGAATCTCTGAGTGTCTATAAGAATACCTCGATTCAAATTAGTCATAAAATCAAGAGTACTTTCCAATTCTGTAAATTTCCTTTTAAGAAGTTTTGCTTATGACATTTCTCTTACACTTAGGCTCTGTATGTTTTCAAATAACAATCTAATTTCTTTCTAAGAACATTTCCTTGCATCTTATTAATTATATTTACACCTTGCCTACTACCTTACAAGGATTAAGGCAGTTTAGAAAGATGTAAAAAAAGGACAAGATACCATGACAAAAATTTAGTGGTAAAGAAGAAGAATCTGCACAAGACAGGTTGTTTTTAGCCTCCTAACAATGAGAAAAAAGAAAAAAGAAATTCAATGATACAATTAGAATTGTATGAAACAAGGGTCCCCAACCCCTCGGACATGGACCAATACGAATCCATGGCCTGTTAGGAACTGGGCCACACAGCAGGAAGTGCAAGTGAAGCTTCATCTGTATTTACAGCCACTCCCCACCGCTCACATTACTGCCTGAGCTCCACCTCCTGTCAGATAAGTGACGGCATTAGATTCTCATTAGAGTGCGAACCCTATTGTGAATTCTGCATGTGAGGGATCTAGGATGCACAATCCTTATGAGAATCTAGTGCCTGATGATCTGTCACTGACTCGCATCACCCCCAGATGGGACTGTCTAGTTGCAGGAAAACAAGCTCAGAGCTCCCACCGATTCTACATTATGGTGAGTTGTATAATTATTTCATTATATATTATAATGTAATAGTAATAGAAATAAAGTGCACAACAAATGCAATGCACTTGAATCATTCTGAAACCACCCCTCACCCACCGCACCCTGTGGAAAAATGATCTTTCACAAAACCGGTCCTTGGTGCCAAAAAGGTCGGGGACCCCCCGTATAAAACACTGGTGAATCTAATAAACAGTAGATAAAGATTTTTTGTTTTAAAACTAGAAAAAAAATAATCACTTATTAGATGGCAATTTCTCAAGAACTTTAGTTTATTTTTCCATATTTACTGATGAAATTTGAGTCATCACAATGTTGGAATTCCAGGAGACAGGTTTGAGACCTTCATAAAGCCTAAATCCCTAAAGGTTGGACATGCTAAAACGTTCATGTTTATTCTAAATTTTATATCAGAGTCATCTTTATGTGTATCTCTAAATTTAATCAATAGTGTATCATTAATATAGATTTCTGTCCTCATTTAGAATTTATTTTTCATAAAAAGCCCAAGTTCTTATCATTCCAGAGGGTAACTGTTTATTTGATATGTTGTAGGTAACAACAAATGCAAGTCACATTGGATGCTAGATGGTTAACAAGAATAATTCACTACCTAACATCACAGCAAACATGAGTTAAAGTATGCTAAATTTTTGAATGTTAAGAGACTATCTTGTTCTTTCATTTTGAAGCTGATGATTCCACTGTGACTAAACTGTAAGACTCTACCTGATGGTCAAAACACAAAAATTATATGGATTTTAAAAACTATGAAATATATATCTTATTGAATCACTTTCAGTAACTTCAGTAGTGAGTTCTAGGAGAAAATGTGGCTTGTGTACACATACACACACACATATATATATATAAATATTTGAAAATACTTTTTATACTTTCTTTCTCTGTAGGTTGATTTACAAAATTTTAGAAAAATTTCTTAAAATACACTCTTAGAGGTTTTAGTTTTCCTAGGAGTACCAAAACAAAAAGTTTTTTCTTAATACTCCGTATAACTTCTAATTTTTCTCAATTTTTTCCATGTTCCCTATAATAGGTCAAAAAATCAGAGAAACTATCTAATATAAAAATCTATTAATGATATTATAAAACTATCATAAGCAATGTTTTAAATTTACTGCTGCTTAGGACATGGTGCTCTGGTATAAAAACAAAACAACAAACAAGAAAGACATATAAAAAAACTATGCTCAAAACCTGCAAGGAATTTGTATAAGATTTAAAACAGACATATGCTTTTAAAGAACTTCTGAATGCAATAGTTAATCCACATAATAATTCAACAACCAACATAGACTCAGAGCTCTAACAGATACCATATGCAACCTGTAATAAAACCTGAGTCAAGATATTTCAGGCAACAGGATAATTTCATTTTCCATTTTAAATACCCACTTATTTTTAGTTAACTGGCCATAACACAGCACATGAAAATGCTGTCATTATTGTATAATAAAACTCTAGTACAGATAAGATATTTTATTATTAGTCAAGAAACTAAAATTTGGGGAGCATTATTACAAAAATGTTTTTCTATGTTTACTATAGAAGATATGCATACTGAATTTACCATTAATTCTATAAAGTCTAGTACCTGTAAAGATAAATTTAGCTTAGGAAGTAGATGAAATAGTAGGAGAGTTATACTTAGTCTACAAAATATATGAATTCCAAACCATCAATTATATTAAATACCTACTATATGGAAAGCTCTATGTCAGTTATAAAGGAAATAAATGTCTGTAAGATGTAATGCTATTGTAGCAGAAATACAACATATTAGTATTAGTATTGAGATAGGGAAGGGTCAGAGATATATCTAACATAAGTCACATTTCAAATCAGAATGAAATAATTAATTGAAATGCAAATACTATGACCAGGTTTTTTTCCTTGCCAAAATAATCAAACCCTTTGTTCTGACAATTATAACAATACTGGGCTACATAAGCCGTTCAGACTAGTAAGGTAAGAAAGTTTTAAAATTGAAGCAATGTGCAGATAAAATCAGATGTTAGCTGAGTAAAGCAAGAAATGTATTTATTGCTTTCTGCTAACGTTTTTGAGACAAAGGAACAAATGTCTAGCAGCTGAACCAAGACAAGTTAGGGACTTAAATGGCATTGTTTTAAAAAAAAGTTCTATTTCTGGTTTCTTAAGTTTATAGTTGGTTTACCCTAAGGACTTGCTCTAAGTATTCCTTACGTTAATCACAGAAGATGTCCTGTAAATTTAAGGACAGAAAACTGGCAACCTCCATTAGCAGTATTTCAATATTACAATAGTGTCTTTTATTAGAAAACTCAGTACTCCTTATTCATTCATCTGCTACACAGAACTTCCTGGCTAACAGTCCATAGTGATGACATAATTTCTGACAGAGACATTCTGAATAAAATGGATACTACCAGGACTAATCATTACAGTTTTTTACTTTAAACATTTTCTTAAGCTATCTGTAATTCATGAATAAAAGAAACACTTTACTAGAACATACCTATTGTATGCTGTCATCCTAAAGGGAAAACTTAAAGAGGAGAGGACACAAACAAAAAAAACCTTGCAAGTCTCATACTTGTTAGGGAAAATCTTGCATATACTACAGTTAAATGCAGTATTTAAATTGTCATGGTGGGGGGTCAAGGTAAATAGGAGAATCTGGCCCCAGAAAGACAAAACCATTTACAATGAATATAAAATCATAACTGAACTATTAGAAAAAACTAAGTGTCCTTCAATAGGAATCTCTCCATCATTTGCATTATAAAAAATTAATAAAGTTAATAAACACCTGAAAAATGACAATCTTTTTATATTCATACAAGGTATTAAAAGCAATAATACTACACGTGTGTGTAATAAAAAATAAAATCCACAAATTGAACATGTCTGAAATTTCACAGTTGCAGAATAGCAGGCTCATAAGCACAAGAAATGACCCCCAATCTCTGCAACCCAAATGAAGATAATTTCTGTTTGTCTGTGTCATTAGGATAACACAGTTTACGTCAAGAGGACGTTTTGGTACACAGAGAAATCACAACAAGAAGTTTTTGTTTATTTTTGATTTCAAAAATGTCTTATCTAGGGTACGACTAGAAGAATGACGTTCAGAGCACGCTCAATAGCAGGTGTTCTTTCACAGTTAGGGTGAAGAAACAGTTTCGCATCTTGGGGCCGAGAAACAGGTGGATAGCCAGAGACAGAAACAAGCTTCCAAACCCAAATCACTTTCTAATTTGAAATTTGAAAATAAAGTATAGTGGTTCCTACTTTGTAAAGTGTGAGTATAATTACGGGGAGAAATACCCTTAGAGGAAAGCAAGAAAACAAAGAAGTGATCACAGGTTTGGGTTGGGGTGGGAACACATTTGGATACTTTTTTCTTTTTTAACTCATTGGGAGACAGGAAAGAACCAATAAAAGTTGGCATGGCAATTAAGCAAGAAAAAAAAAATGTCTTATTTTAGCAGTAAAAATGTTTGACTTTTGACTACAGAGAGGCTGATTTTTTTCTTTTTTCTTTTCTCTTTCTTTTCTTTTCTTTTTTTTTTTTTTGAGATGGAGTCTTGCTCTATTGCCAGGCTGGAGTGCAGTGGCGCCATCTTGGCTCACTGCAACCTCTGCCCCCTGGTTCAAGCGATTTTCCTGCCTTAGCCTCCCGAGTAGGTGGGACTACAGGTGTGCACTACCACGCCCAGGTAATTTTTGTATTTTTAGTAGAGAGGGGGTTTCACCATGTTGGCCAGGATGGTCTTGATCTCTTGACCTTGTGATCTGCCCACCTCAGCCTCCCAAAGTGCTGGGATTACCGACGTAAGCCACCGCACCTGGCTGAGCCTAATTTTTTATTCTAGTATTTACCAAACTGTATCCTGCTGAACTCTAATGTCCTCTGAAATGTAAAAAGGTGTTCTAGGAAAAATCCACATTAAAGAAATCTGTTAAATTTTTGCATATTCTTACATCTTCCATCTGATTGGAAATAAAACCTTTTTTTTTTTTTGAGATGGAGTCTCGCTCTGTTGCCCAGGCTGGAGTGCAATGGTGTGATCTTGGCTCACTGCAACCTCTGCCTCCTGGGTTCAAGCGATTCTCCCTGACTCAGCCTCCCAAGTAACTAGGATTACAGGCACCCACCCCCGTACCCAGCTAATTTTTTGTATTTTTAGTAGAGACGGGGTTTTGCCATGTTGGCCAGGCTGGTCTCAAGCTCCTGACATCAGGTCCACCTGCCTCAGCCTCCAAAGTGCTGGGATTATAGGCATCAGTCACTGTGCCCAGCCAAAACTTTTTTTTCATAGAATGTATTTTAGGAAAAATTGCTTTTCACCATATGTTAAGGTAGAGTATATATGTGTATGTTTTAAAAATATTTTGGTAAAGTTTTAGCTAATTATTTCTTTTTATTTTCCATATTAAACCTTATCTGATCAAAAGAACTCTCTTATAAGGGAAGAACTACTAGGTGAGTCTGTGGTCTAGTATTAAAGGTAAGGCAGATTAGTACTATTTCAGAAAGAAACAGCATAGAAAAGAAAGCTATTTTCTTTTATTTATTTCTTTTGGGAGCTGTGAAAAGTGAAAGCTGATAGTACAGGTGTAGTGTATGGAATAGTCTGTATCAAACTAGATCTACATTACTTTACAAGAACTATAGGACAATAATAAAATTTCCAAAGCCAAACTGAACAATAATATATATTTCTTTGGAAAAAGTCTCAGAAAACCCATTCTTGAATGACAAAACAGAGAGGTAACTTCCAACTAGGTGATGGTGGTAGTGATCTGAGGGATAAATCTGAAGTTAAATTTTCTTGGTTATCTATTTCAAAAATTCACAACTATTCTGCACTAAAATGTGTCACTGGGTCAGGCGCAGTGGCTCATGCCTGTAATCCCAACACGATGGCAAGCTGAGGCAAGAGGATTGTTGAGGCTGGGAGTTAGAAACCAGACTGGGTAACACAGAAAACCCCCGTCTCTGCAAAAAATAAAAAAATAAAAATAAGCCTGGAGTGGTGATGCATGCCTGTGAGTCCAGATACTTGGGAGCCTGAAGTGAGAGGCTCGCTTGGGCCTACTCAAGGCCAAGGACACAGTGAGCTGTGATCATACTGCTGCACTCCAGCCAGGGCGACACAGTGAGACCTTCTTTCAAAAAACGAAAAACAAACAGAAAAAATTTAATGCACATTAAAAAATATTACTTTTCCCCAGTTTTACATTCAAGAAGATGTGAAATATCCAATTTTTTTCTTTTTCAAATTTTATTATTATTTTTTAATTGTATTTTAAGTTCTGGGATACATGTGCAGAATACACAGGTTTGTTACATAGGTATACACGTACCATGGTGGTTTGCTGCACCCATCAACCCATCTGCATTTGGTATTCTCCTAATGCTATCCCTCACCTAGTCCCCTACCCCCTGACAGGCCCTCGTGTGCAATGCTCCCCTCCCTGTGTCCATGTGTTCTCATTGTTCAACTCCCACTTATGAGTGAGAACATATGGTGTTTGGTTTTCTGTTCTTGTGTTAGTTTGCTGAGAATGATGGTTTCCAGATTCATCCATGTCCCTGCAAAGGACATGAATTCATCCTTTTTAATGGCTGCATAGTATTCCATGGTGATTATGTGCCACATTTTCTTTATCCAGTCTATCATTGATGGGCATCTGGATTGGTTCCAAGTCTTTGCTATTGTGAATAGTGCTGTAATAAACATACATGTGCATATGCCTTCATAGTACTATGATTTATAATCCTTTGGGTATATACCCAGTAATGGGATTGCTGAGTCAAATGGTAGTTCTGGTTCTAGTTCCTTGAGGAATTGCCACACTGTCTTCCACATGATTGAACTAATTTACATTCCCACCAACAGCTGCTCTCTGTACCTGTGGTAGAATTTGGCTGTGAATTCATCTGGTCCTGAGCTTTTTTTTGGTTAGTAGGCTATTAATTACTGTCTCAATTTCAGAACTTGTCATTGGTCTATTCAGGGATTTACTTCCTCCTGGTTTAGTCTTCAGAGGGGGTATGTGTCCAGCAATGTATCCATTTCTTCTAGATTTTCTAGTTTATTTGTGTAGATGTGTTTATAGTATTCTCAGATGGTAGTTTGTATTTCTGTGGGATCAGTGGTGATATCCCCTTAATCATTTTTTATTGTGTGCATTTGATTCTTCTCTAATAGTCTAGCTAGCGGTCTATCTGCTTAATCTTTTCAAAAAACAACCTCCTGGACTCACTGATTTTTTTCAAGGGTTTTTCGTTTCTCTACCTCCTTCAGTTCTGCTATGATCTTAGTTATTTCTTGTCTTATGCTAGCTTTTGAATTTGTTTGCTCTTGTTTCTCTAGATCTTTTAATTGTGATGTTAGTGTGGCTATTTTAGATCTTTCCTGCTTTCTCCTGTGGGCATTTAGCGCTATAAATTTCCTTCTAAACACTGCTTTAGCTATGTCCAAGAGATTCTGGTATGTTGTGTCTTTGTTCTCTATGGTACCAAAGAGCTGCTTTATTTCTGTCTTAATTTCATTATTCACCCAATATTCATTCAGGAGCAGTAGTTGGGTGGTTTTCAGTGAAATTTTTTTTCTTTTTTCTTTTTTGAGACGGAGTCTCGCTCTGTCGCCCAGGCTGGAGTGCAGTGGCGTGATCTTGGCTCACTGCAGGCTCCGCTTCCCAGGTTCACGCCATTCTTCTGCCTCACCCTCTCCAGTAGCTGGGACTACAGGCACCTGACATCACACCCGACTAATTTTTCTATTTTTAGTTGAGATAGGGTTTTACCGTGTTAGCCAGGATGGTCTCGATCTCCTGAGCTTGCGATCCGCTCCCCTCAGCCTCCCACCTCAGACTCGCAAAGTGTTGGGATTATAGGCATGAACCACCATGCAAGGTCAAAAATATCTTTATAGCAAACATTTTGTTATTGTTTCTTGTGGTTCATGCACTGCTCCATACAATTTACACACATTGTCTCATTTTATCCTTATACGGCAGATATTATCATCATTATTCCTATAGGCATGGTTCAGGATATACTACCCTAAAATATAGCACCTTGACATATTGAAAATTTTAAGGTGAAGAAATGTGAGAAAATGGCAGAAGCAGGAGGGTCTCTCTGACCCCTGCCCTTTTCTCTAAAAACAGATAATAAAACCTGGTAACTATTTTTTGACCTTTCCCAGAAGCAGGTCACAAGACCCTTATGTGAGTGGTATCCTCCCTATAAAGAAGCGTCTTTTCTCCAAAGACAAAGAGATAGAGGGCAATCCAAACAAAAAGGCTTTGCCAAGTTTCACCCAGTTTACTCCATTTACTTCATACCCTATCGTTTCACCATTAAACCTAATATAAAAAACACTCAGATTTAGCTGTTTCTTTGGGTCTTCATTTCCTTATGAAGGCTCCCATGTCATGTAAAACTTACACTTAAATTACATGTGTATACTTTTCTCTTGTTAATCTATTTTTGTTATAGAAGCCCCAGTCATGTATATATAGGGAGAGAACGATATTTTTCCTCTCCTATACCTTTTTGCACATAAAGAGAGATTCAGAAGTTAACTGCTTAAGAAGTTAACTAGTAAGCAGTGAAACTTGGATTTATACCCTGCCTTCAGGGTATATCCTCTTATTCAATATACTATTCTTGCCTTAGTATGGCATAAAGTTACATTCCTACTAAATATTTGCTATTATTGTTATATAATTTTTAAAATAAAAAGTATAAAAAACACCAATATTTTTTGCATAAATGAGTAAGACATTCCATATACTCACTGCAATACTTCAAAACTTTTGCTAGTTATTTCGAATCCTCTCCAGTGATCATTCCTTCAAATCAAGCACACCAATGAAACAAACTGGATCAAGTACTGTAAGAAAATATGCCACCAACAAACAGTAGGAAAACCACTGAAACAAATTTTTAAATGGGGAAAGAAAAAAGATATGTCAATGAAGCCAAAAGATTTTAATCTAATCAATGTCGTCATATTCCTTAAGATTTAGGTGGCCTTTATTTAACATTCTTACTTATGACCTGCTGGAGAATGGTCCATTGACTGTAAAAGTTAAGGAAGCAAAAATATCATGGACATATGTTAGCTATGAGAAAATTTTAAGATATTAATGAAACTGTAATTTAGAAAAAGTTCTGTCTCATATACACAAAAAAGTTTACACTATATGCTTTTTGAATTTTTTAGCAATTACTAATAATTTTTAGATTCAATTCTTATTGTTCTCCAAATTATGGCTTCTAGCATGAATGTTTATATGCTTAAAACAAAGCAGCTCTTGAAAACACAAAACCAAGTTTCATTAGTCCTTTAAAAATTGTGGTAATTAAAATATTAAGTTATTGAATTACAAGTTTATAAATTATTACTTTTAATGAAATCAATGAAATAATTGTTTCAATCCTTTCTTGTAGAATTTTATAGGATGGGGAGGGTAGAGAAAAGAGAGGGAAAGGAAATAATCATAAAATGATGAAGTAATTTTTAAAAGCAAAATCACTGAAATGCCACTAATAACTTCAAGTGAAATGCCATATAAAAGCTTTTAATTGCCCTAAATTTGTGAAAACCTACCCAGGAGATCAACAAATTCACATCAATGAACTGCATTATACTAATAAGAGACCCCTGGCCTCAAGCCAGGGAGAACAAACAAAATGAACCATTCTCACATGGCTGCAACTTATCTGAAAAGAAGAGAAACATACAAAGTCAAAGTAACATGTTTGCATGGTGGGAAAAAGATCAAATATTGATCAGTCCAAGCTGAGGTAATTAGAGCCACTGTCAAGGAGATAGGATGCATGTTCTTAGTAACACAGAAATACATCTTTGTCTTAAGTGTTGAGTAAATTAACTATTCATTTGGTGGACTTTTATTTTAGAAATTCAATAAAACATCTGGATGGCACCAGGTATATATACATTTTAAATTTAGTATATTCTTAACTGTTTTTAAAAAATCTCATTTGTGAGATTTTTCAGAAAGATTTAAAAGAATTTGCTTGATTTTCTGTTAAATATTTTACTATCACCATGGTTTGCACAAATAAGCAAAATGTAAACTTACTGCAAAACGAGGATAATTTAAAAATTAGTACATTTAATTGTATATCATTACAAATCTATAAAGTGTGGAGCTTATATAAGTTGTTCTTATTTTTATTATAGTAAAGCCTACACATTTCCTTTTTTGTGTATACTGCCACTAATCATTGTTGAAAATTTCAGAGATTAAAGTAACATTTAAAAAGTGGAAAAGTCTTAATACTCTATGGCAGAAAGCAAACCAGAAATGTGTTTTACTACTTGTTCACAAAAAATCCTGGAGCTATTCTAGTTATAACCACTAAGTACATCTGGTAGTCCAATAGGGAAATGTTCACCCACAATTAACTTGCCATGAGAAATTCTTAAAAACACCTGAATATTACAGATGACTTCAACCTTTGGTAAAAATAAGAAAGAAAAATTAAAAAACAACAAAAACCAAAGGAAAAAAATCACCTGAATATATTTCTAATTATCACATTCCTGGAGCAAAATGAAGCTCCCATTTATAAATTTACTAATACAGATCCAAATGATTGTGTTTTTATATCAATTTACAAATTCATGGCTTCAATGATGTTTAAATGAAAAAGAAAGCTTGTATGCTTAATCTCATTTCTTCCCACTACATTCATGTGTGTCAATCACAGACAGACTTCCAAAATTCAGAAAAAGCAAATCATTGAGCTCTGAAGGCAGCACCACAAAGCCTCATTCCATACATTTGGTATTACAGAAGCTGTAGGTGAGTAGAATAAATGCCTATTTTCATGTTCTAGCTAATGAAATAATCCAAATTTAGATAAAATTCTAGGTTACTCTAAAAATTCTAAATTCATTTATTTAAAAGATCTTTCATATTTTTGTTAATCAAGTCTGTTTTCTCTGTTGCAAATTTACTAAAATAACTGTTATTTGTTCAAGGGAGGTATATCTTTTAGTCATGCATTATTATACATGGCTTAATTTCTGTGTAATTTTGTGCACATCATATGTATACACTGAGAAGTTATAGTTTGTCTAACAGGAGCAAATACAACAGGCAATTGAAAATTGAAATGTTTCATCAATGTATCCGTTGTTTATCAAGCCCACTTTCCCAAAATACCAAATACAGGAAAAAGTGAGCAAATAATTATTAATGTAATCATTATTTTTATATTGAGTTCTGCTACTATTCTATCAAAAAATACAAATTTTGTTTTCTTTCACTTTCTGGTATTTTGTTCCTTCATTTTAGGATGATTTTGTTCTATCATACACTTCTTTGTAAAAAGAGAATGAATTACATCCATTTATGCCAAATTCTTTATCCCACTGAATCTTTTGACAGATGGAATGAAATACTCAAATAGTCATTTTAGTAGCTTAGCTACATATATGCTTTCCCACCTCCACCTTTCTTTCTGAATTGCTGGCAGAAGTGGATCAGGTGTGATGAAAATGAACCACAAATGTGGATGTCACCTCAGAAAGATAGGCTTCATTTCCAACTTTTTAGTCACATTTCAAAGAATATAAATTATACTCATCTTTCATTATTAGCATTTTCCAAAATATAATCATCTACTACATGCTACCAGTGCTCCTAGGAAAGAACTCAGCAAATTGTTCCACTGGAACCCTGCTTTTATCATACCTTTGGGAAAAAGTGGAAAAGTAAATACACTGCTTTGCCTTTTGTTACCTACTTTGCAAACAATTTTACTGGCTAAAATAACAAGGCAATGTTTATCTTTCTAGTAATAAAATCACTAAAAAGCAATCAGGGCAGAATACTTTTTGCTCTCTCCCTCTCCTCACAACAAAATCTCTGCATGTCATTACTTGACTAGATATTATAAAATCAGAACCTGAAAAAAAATCATGAAATAAAAACTATTATTTTTTTCATAGAATCTCAGGCCAAATTCATCTAACTACAACAACAACAACAACAACAAAAATAGGCAGCAGAGTCACAATTTTTATAAATTTTAAAAGCGTGAAAATCAGAAAGGAAGCTCAGTTTTATTGTTTTTCCTTGGGCATTTTTCTAATATTTAATTAAGCAATGGAAAGATAGTGGGAAATATAGCAATTTCTATATATTAACAGACCAACGGCCTACAGATAAGATAGGAAGGTAAAAAGAGAGCATAGTTAATTAATCTTTAAACCATTTATCTAATAAATCTTTAATTCCCCAACAAATATTTGTACTCAGAAGGATAAAACTACAGCTGCTTTCTTTCATATTCAACAGAAAAGCTATTAATATGCCTTGTTCTACAGAAAAGCTATAATATGTCTTATTCACTGGAAGATAACAAAGCAGAAGATTTTTATAAAGATTTTAAAACAAAATAAACATTAACTTCAAATACATAAAAACAGGAACATTAAAAAATCAGTTTACTGTTCCTTATTCAATCAAATGATGTATTTGAAATATTCTGGTTTTCTTATTCTCGGAGGTGATGTATTACAAAATTAAATTTGGATCTCTTCTGTATGCTGTTTTTAATTAATTCATCAAGCAGTATTTATTACCTTTTTAATGCAAGGCAATAAAACACTGAAGAGCAGACAAGACTGCGTAATTCTTACCCTCAAAGAGTTTACAATCTAGTGGAGGAACAGAGGGAGATGAAATAGAAAATGACTTTCTCCAATTTAGAAATTGGGACTGTATTGCTGTATTGATTCCTTTATTTATTTATTTGAGAAAAAGTCTCATTCTGTCACACAGGCTGAAGTGCAGAGGTACGATCACAGATCACTGCAGCTTCCACCTCTAGATTCAAGCAATCCTCTACCTGAGCCTCCCAAGTAGCTAGGACTACAGGCACATGCCACCATTTCTGGCAAATTTTTATTTTTTAATTTTTTGTGGAGACAGAGTTTTTCACTATGTTGCCCAAGCTGGTCTCAAACTCCTGGCCTCAAGTGACCTCCCACCTCAGCCTCCCAAAGTGCTGGGATTACAGGTGTCAGACAATGTACCTGGCCCTGAGTCTTAATATTAATTTAGATATGTTGCTTTTGACTCCAAGTATAATTAGATCTGAATGCATATAACAAATCACATTTCAATATAGATAGCTTTTAAGTTATGTTTTTGCTCATTCCTTAATCTACCTAAACAACTAACCATTGTTGAACTTTTTCAATTACTGTGCCAGGCCATGGCAACACAAGGATAAATAACACACAATACCAGCTTTTAGAAAGCTCACAGTCTAGTGTTCTTGAGATCATCATTTCTTATCCTCTTAGTTACCACACATACTTCTGCCTCAATCTAAAGCATATGCATCATCCATGTTCCACCTCTTCTAACAATACTTAATCAATGAATTCAGGGAAAATGCTTGAAACAACTTTAAGATGTTAAGATTTGAAAAAAAAAATCAAGATACCTTTGTTTCCTTTATAATTCTTGGCAAAATACCAGGCACTAAACAGATTCTCAAAAATAAAAAATAAAAAAGATATAATAGGCACAATACACAAAAATAAAGACTAAAATGCCCTGAACTTTCTATTTCTTTTTTCAAAAATAATTTATCCCAAGATGGCTTTTTTGAGGTGACAACTTGACTAGGCTACAGACTCTAGTTATTCAATCAAATTCCAATCTAGGTGTTGCTATACAGGTATTTTTCAGATGTAATTAAAACTCCCAGTCAGTTGACTTCTAGTACTGGAGTATCCTGGATAATCTGGAGGGGCCTGATTGAATCAGTTGAAAGGCCTTAAAAGCATGTGGCTTAAGTTTCCTTGACAGAGAGAATAAATTCCACCTATGAATGACAGCTTCTGCCCATGCCCAAGAAGTTCAACCCTTTCTCCCCTTTCTGGTTGCCCGCCCTGTGGTTTTTGGACTGCTTAGCCAGTCTCCACAATGACATAGACCAATTCCTCGAAATCGATCAAGCAACAAATAAATCTTATTCTCACTCTGTCTTCCCTAATGAATCTGTTTCTGTGGTGGAATTCTATTAATACAACCTCATTATTTCAAATTATATAATTATTATACTAATACATTTTGAAAGAATGTGTGCCTCTGCTTTTTAATTTGAAAAATGGGCACTTTTTTTTAAAAAAAAGGCAGTATACAATCTGCTATGGGATGAGAGGGAAATAAAGAAAGCCAGCATATATTATTGTATGTGTATATATAACATGTATACACAAGTATACATCTTGTATATAAGCGAGAACTGGTATAAACCTAAATAGGAATTCCTAAGAATTCTTGGCCTAAACGTCAGTTTTTAATTAAAGGAGCCCAGATGTAGAAAAAAGCAGTCTGTCAACATTATACTTTAGTTTTTTGTGTAGCCAGAGCTCTTCATTAAGCATTGAGGAGTGTCATAAAGGAAAAAGAGAACATGGCTTAATATAAAAGTCACTTATCTTCCTGGGGCAAGGTGAGAGTCTAGAAAGTCTACATAAAAGATGAAGTTGCATGTCATAAACACTTATATAGAAGACACTATATGTATATACGCATTTATATATACATACACACACACACACATATACAGGCTGTGTCGTTTAATCCTCATAACAATCTAATGAGGTAAAAATGATTCTTATTTCATAGATAGGAAAATTGAGGCTTACAGTTATCCAAGGTCATACAGCTAATAGGTGGCATAATCAGCACTGGGAACAATCCCACCCTTTTTTTTTTTTTTTTTTTTAAGAGATGGAGTGGAGGGAAGTGCTCACTAGGTTGCCCCGGCTAGACTTGAACTCCTGGGCTCAAGAGACCCTCCCACTTCACCCTCCCAAATAGCTGGGATTACAGGTGCACACCACTGCATGTGGTTTTAAACCTAACTCTTTTGTCTATGTTTTTGAGACAGAGTCTCGCTCTGTTGCCCAGGCTGGAGTGCAATGGTGCGATCTCAGCTCACCACAGCCTCCGCCTCCAAGGTTCAAGCAATTCTCCTGCCTCAACCTTCCAAATAGCTGAGATTACTGGCACGCACCACCACACCTGGCTAATTTTTTGAATTTTTAGTAGAGACGGGATTTCACCATGTTGGCTGACTTGTCTCCAACTCCTGACCTCTGGTGATCCACCCACCCCGGCCTCCCAAAGTGCTGGGATTACAGGTGTGATACACCACACCCAGCCAAGTCTAAATCTCAAGCTCCAACTTTTTCTTTTGCATTATGTACTCTCAGAGGGAAATGACTTCTTAACAGTATATACATTATTCATTGAGAATTTACTATGTGTCAGACCACTTTATTAAGCATTTTTTGGTGTTTTTTAAATTGACATCATTTTTTGAGGTAAGTGCTATCATGATCTCCATTTTACAGATGAGAAAACTAAGATAGGAAATTGACAAAGAGTAGTAGATTATTAGCCAAGCCTTCAGAATTATTTTAACTCAGTACCCTGGTATTAAAGAGCAGTCTATAATGAAGGGGATCAGAGTATGACACCCCCAAATATGCCACTTCAGCATAAGGATTATTTTGAACTACAGGCAATTAAAACAGCAAACATAGGAGGAGCTCTCTGTCCTCCCCTTTACTTCCTAAAAACAGGGCATAAATTTCCCTTTTGTAAAGGAAATTCATATTTGTAATGGCGTCCTCCTCTACAGTACCAGGAAGAGAAGGAGCAGACTCTTCTCACTTGAGTCTGTATAATAAACCTTACTAAACAACCCTTACTTACCACTCATTTCTTAGTCACCTATCGTTAATGCCCACCCTCACCCCACCAGAAGGCCAAACCCCCATTTTGTCTAGTCTCTTCTCCATACTTTATCACTCTTTGTTAAAATGGTATGTAAGCCCCTTGGTCTCACTGGCTTTTGGGGGTTTTCAATTCTTTTCTGTGAGGCTTCTCACGTGCATACAAAATAAACCTTTTATCCTCCTAATTTTTTTTTCAGTTTAATTTGCAGGCACCAACTACTGAACATAAGAGGGTAGAGGAAAAGTTTTTCCTCCTACAGTACCTGCTCTACCCCTCTTATGGGGGGATGAGGTAGTGGAGAGATGTTTAAGTAAATATAGCAAATAGTACAGCAGATATAAAAATATATTTGACAGAAATTATTACTGGAGAGTAGAAGATTTAAAATACTTTGGGTAAAGCATTATACAAACAAAACAACTCCGAAAGCTTCCTAAGTGAAAATCAATGAATGAGAACCACGCAGTGATTTATAGACTAATAATATATTTTGGATTTTAAAATCAATGTTAACAGTTTGCTCAAAATCACTGTACTATCTAAATAAGAGCAAATACAATTGATAGAACTAGTTCACATGTCTTTTTAACATATTTCCAAGCTCTAAAACCAATAAGAAATGAGAACACTTGAAGATATTTGTCTCCTATATTTCATTCACTGTATGTACATGGGAATCATTAGCATAAAGGAATAAAATCCAATGTACAATTAACCGCCCTCTCACTATTCTTTCAAATTAGTCTTATATCACAATACTTCTTAAAAGGATTTTATGGCTCCCAGCTGCTTACTGTATACAGTTTATACTCCTAAGCATGGAATATAAGGTTCTTCTGACCCCATCCTATCTTCTTTCCTATCATCGTCTCTCACTATTCTTCCACAGGCAACCTAGTTTAGTATTTCACAATTTGATCCATAGGAGAGGTTCATAAGCTGTCTTTGAAAAATGGCTTGACTGGCAAATAGGTTTTTTAAAGTTGCATATCATATCTCCCTCTTGGAAATCCAAAACGAACATCAGCGTATTAAGGTAGACAGGGGGCAGGTTTGAAGGGTTCCTGAGAGAGTAAATTAAACAAGGGTTACACAATTAGTGACAAGATTGCCCCCTCTCCTTCAACAAAAAGGGTCAAATAATTAGAATAAGAGATAAATTATCAGTCTTAAATAAGTATAAAAGAAAAAATTAAAGCCCTTTAAAGTATAGACTATTCATTTCAGCATTCAACTAGCAGAATCTATTCCCAATTTATTTATTGGCTTTTGGCTAACCAACTGTTTATTTGTTCCCAACTATTTACATGTAATAAAAATATGTTTAAGCTGTATGCTTCAATTAATTTTGAATCACTACTGAAATAATTAAAATCAAAATATTATAACATCCATTTATGTATTTAAATTTAAATAGCTCGTTTAAAAAGAGTTAGATTCATGATAGAAATTCAATGTGTGAACGGCAATTCTTTTCAAAGTGGAAAACAGTTATAACTGTTTCATTTATACTTGATGTTTTCCATTAGCCTTTCTTAGATTTCTCAGTAAACAATTACTTGCACTCACTTTATGATTTAGGTGAGGCTCAATAGCCACTTCCTTTAAGTAAGGAAGCCAAGGTTAAGAGAGGTTAAATGCCTCAGCGCAGATCAGAGGTTGAACTACCTATGTAACTGTGGGGTTTTCAGGAAATACTTTACTCTTTCCTTCAAGCAGGTGTAAATACACTAATACATTTGTTATTACAGACATTCCAGTAGCTTCTTTTATATTTCAACCACTTCTCTTCACTTAAAGGCACTTAAAAGTATTATATAACAGTAAAGGAATATATAAAAGAATGAGTATAAAAGTATGTTATAAGGAATAGGAATTACTATTAATAACATCAGATATAATTTATTGCTTCATTAAATAAAATTGATATAATAATTGCCACTTAGTTATAAATGGAAAAATCCTTCATTTGAGGAATGAATAATAAGAAACATAAGGTGTTAATACTGAAATTAATTATAGGCACATTAATGACATTCACACTTGTTATTAACATGTTAATCACTAAGAACTCAAGATATGTCAAGCTAAGGGCAGCTGATTTTAACAGAAGGTCTTTTCAACAGAGGCTGTATATAACGTCTATAAATTCTGTTTGAGAATAGGGGGAGAAAAATTTTTTCGGTAAGAAATCTGGGCAAGTATGTAAAAGTAAGTGTGCATGTAATGAATTAATTCTTTATTAAAATATTGAATAATCTATTTACAAACCATTGTTTATATTTGTTTTTCTAAATTAGTTATTATGACATTAAAGAAATAAATTCTACCATGTTTTTATTCTTAATGCCTTCTTACTGCTTCTTTTCTAACCTACACCTTTAATCTTCTGCATGTATGTGCCACTAAAATCAGATGTTGTGAAAATTATTATACTGTCACAGGAAAAACGGATTTTGTGATTTCTGGTGGGAAATAAAGCAGTAAGACAAATGAATCATTACGGGGGAAAAAAATCTTATCTTTTAGGAAAAGTAATGGATCAAGATATTAATGACCATCACCCCTGAACTCACTGCTAGATGCTAAAGAAAAAGAATTTAAACTCCTTAATTCTGAAATAAAAAGAAATGGCTTTATTAAAAGACCAAACCCTCTTTTCCCACATTATAAATTACATGTTTACACTATACTCGTAAGAAAGAGAAGCTGTCAGAGAGAAGCTGCCTTAGAGTATACTCCCCCAACCCCTTGCTACAAAATAGTGTCTATCCATGTTTACTTATTTAAATAAACACTTCAAAATACTCTGGAGATGTAGGAACATTTAACTTGTAACAGGGAAGGCCACAGAAAAATTTAAAGATATTTACTCTTTAAAGAAAAAGATTCACATTAGTTAAAAGATCAGTATCAAACAGGAGATGGGCAAGTCTACTTACTCCCAAGTATGTGTTTAACATAAAACGGACAACTCTGCCCCATTAAAATTCAAAATCTAGGGGCCAGGATCTAGCTCTAGGAAAGACTTTTCTTCTTCTCTCGCTGCAGGTACTGGGTTTGCTACCTAATTAAGCCTTTATGAAAGAGTAATAATAAATTAGCCAGCATTTGTACAGGACATTAATTTCTATAGGGAAATGCATTTTGCAAATAGACTTTGGACATATTGCTCATTTGGGCATAGTGGATGGTCTGACGGATGAAGCACCATAGAGTTAATCCTCTGAACAGGTAGGTCAGTTGCATATACCTGAAATGGAGGGACAGGAGATAGAACTGGTGATCTATAAAGCTCTGGTATGATTCTTTCTCACTGGCTTACCAACACATGAGCTTTATTCTAAATACTATAATGTATTTATCCAATAGGGGTTACAGTGGAGTGATTAATACTATCTTTATTTTGATTAAAATAAGAAATAAAATAGCAATAATAACACTTCTACATTATATATTTCTTCAAGAGGTTACATGCCCCTATCTAAATTCATGCCTTTCATACTATAAATTAATGTACATTTAAATATTAATCTCTTTGGATGCTTTGTAGTTAGGTGTGCCAACTGGTCACAGTAGTCTAAAAGTTTTGTTAATACCATCTATTTTTTAAAATAAAAGCTTTATTGAGATCTAATTCACATGTAAAATGCATATATTTAAAGCATACAATTCAGTGATTTTTAGTAGATTGACAGAGACGTGTAACCATCACCACAGTCAATTTTAGAATAGTTGTCGAATTTCCAAAGAAATCCCGTATCTATTAGGAGTGTAGCATTGTCCCACAACATTTTCAGCCTAAGACAACCACCAATATACCTTCTGTCTTTATGGATTTACCTATTCAAGACTTCTCATGAATGAGATCATACAACAGACAGCTATTTATAAATGGTTTCTTTCACTTAGCACAATGTTTTAAAGGTTTATCCATGTTGCAGCATGGATGAAAGTACTTCATCTTGCATACTACTAAATAGTATTTCACTGTGTGGATATAATACATTTTTCATTCAATTTTCTCGACTTATAACTGACAAAAATTACATTTATTCACAGCATAAAATATGATATTTTGATATATGTATACATTGTGAAATGATACCACAATCAAGACAATTAACATATCCATGAACTTACAAATTTATTTTTTGTATGTGGTAGAAGACTTAAGAGCTACTTTCTTAAAAAATTTCAAGCATACAATACATAATTATAAACTATAGTTATCATGTTGTACATTAGGTCTCCAGAACGTATTCATCCTATAACTATAAGTTTATACCCCACAACCAAAATCTCCCCATCACTCCACCCACCCTTCTTCCCTCCCCAAACCACACTATCTACCCTGTTTGTATGAGGTTGACTTTTTTAGATTTCATATATAAGTGAGATCACACAGTATCTATATTTTTGTATCTGGCTTATTTCACTTAGCATAATGTCCTGCAGGTTCACCTGTGTTGTTGCAAATGGCAGGATTTCCTTCTTTTTTAAGGTTGAATAGTACTCCATTGTTTATATATACATATACTTTCATTATCCATTCATCTGTTGACAGACCCCTAGGGTATCTCCCTATTTTGACTATTGTGAATAATGCAGCAATGAACACGGGAGTACAAATATCTCTTCAACTACTGATTTCATTTCCATTTATTTAATTATTTATTTATTTAGAGACAGAATCTCGCTCTGTCACCCAGGCTGGAGTGCAGTGGTACGATCTCGGCTCACTGCAACCTCCACCTCCTGGGTTTGAGCGATTCTCCTGACTCAGCCTCCCAAGTAGCTGGGATTATAGGCATGTGCCACCACGCCCGGCTAATTTTTATATTTTTAGTAGAGATGGGGTTTCATCATGTTGGCCAGGCCAGTCCCCAACTCCTGGCCTCAAGTGATCTGCCCACTTCGGCCTTCCACAGTGCTGGGATTACGGGCGTGAGCCACCATGCCTGGCCGATTTCCTTTAGATTTATATCCAAAAATGAGACTGCTGGATTATATAGTAGTTCTGTTTTTAAATGAACTTTCATATTGTTTTTCATAATCTCTGCCAATTTACATTCCCACTAACAAGAGATCCCTTTTCTCCACATGATTTTGACTTTTGATAACAGTCACAAGTTTAAGGTGGTATCTCATTGTGAGGAAGAGAAAAGTAGGGGTGTAATTTTTTTTTCTTTTTTTAAAGAGACAGGGTCTTCCTATGTTGCCCAGGCTGGCCTTGAACTCCTGGGCTCACCTGATCCTCCTATCTTAGTCTCCTAAGTAGCTGGCACTACAGGCATGTACCACCACCACTGGACCTAGCTTCACTATGGTCTTTTGATTTGTATTTCTTTGATGATTAGTGACATTGAACATGTTTTCATATACCTGGGTCATTTGTATGTCTTCCATGGAAAATATCTATTCAGGTCCTGGGCTCATTTTTTAATCAGTTTGTTTTTCTGCTACTGAGTTGTATAAGTTCCTTACATATTTTGGATAATTAACCTTTTATCATATATGGGGTTTACAAATATTTTCTCCCATTCTGTGAGTTGCCTTTTCTTTTGTTGTCTCTTTTGCTGTGCAGAAACTTCTTAGTTTGATATAGATACACCTGTTAATTTTGCTTTTGCTGCCTGTGCTTTTAGTGTCATACATAAAAAATCATTGCAAGACTAATGTCACAAAGCTTTTCCAATATGTTTTCTTCTGAGTTTTAAGGTGTCAGGTTTTATGTTTAAATATTTAATCCATTTTGAGTTAATTTTTGTGTCTCATGTAAAATAATGATCTAATTTTATTTATCCATTCAACAGTTGATAAACATTTCAGTCACTTCTACCTTTTGACTATTATAAATAATGCTGCCATAAACATTCATATACACATTTTTGTGTAAACACAAGTTTTCATTTTTCTTTGGTATAAATCTAAAAGTGGAATTGCTGGGTCATATGGTGACTCTGTGTTTGGCCTTTTGAGGAACTGCCAATATTTCCACCAGTGGTACATGAGGGTTCCAAGCTCTCCACATCCTTGTCAACACTTGGTATTATCTGTCTTCTTGATTATAGACATCGTGGTGAGTGTTAAGATGAAGCTCACTGTGGTTATGCCACTGTCTGATGGCTAACATTAGCATCTTTTCAGGTGCTTATTAAAACTCCTTGCTTTCTGTATTATGTGTTTTCACAAAGTAGAGGTAAGGTCCTGAGTTTGTAAAAACTAAGATTAATACTAAGGTGGTGAAATTACAGTTAGCTTGTTACTTTTTGGAACTTAGCTGAGGAGACCTTCACATATACTAAGCACTTATCATTCTTGTTTATATTACAATAGATCTTATTCTTCCTAGAAGATGGGTGGTTCAGTAAAGACAGCACCCACGTTTTCTTCATCTTTGAATCGGTCACATTGCTTCACAGGATACGTATAGTAGGCAGACTCAATGAATGATGGTTAAATGAATAAGTTTAACATCTGATGTCATATTAACTTTATAATGCCTCCCTAAGATATACAATGGAAGAATACTATTTAACCTTCTTTGAAAAAATGATGAACATATACAATTATGCGCTGAATTGGTATGGCCATTTGAAAACTCCAAATTTTTTAATCCCAAATTTAGTTCTCAGTGTGCCTTTGACTAGGCCAGAGATTTTTCATGTTTAGATGATCTAAGTTTTAAAACATTAACATCTAGGGGGAGGGATTGCATTGGGAGTTATACCTAATATAAATGACGAATTGATGGGTGCTGACGAGTTGATGGGTGCAGCACACCAACATGGCACAAGTATACATATGTAACAAACCTGCACGTTATGCACATGTACCCTAGAACTTAAAGTATAATAATAATAATAAAAAATTAACATCTATAATAAAACAATATCTTTATTTTCATTTATGAACATAATGGTAGATCACTTATTTTAAACAAATAATGAGATATCATCTCATTAGGATATACTAAAGCCTAACCTAATGTATTAATTGTAAAATAGGCATTCAGTGGAATCTTTTGTTCTTTTCAAGTATAAAAGGCAGAACTGGGAATAACTTTATTTCTACAATCCTACAGTATGGGCTATGAATATAGGCTGTGGTATTAGAGGACCTGAGTTCCAGCCCCAATCTGTCACTTATCAGCTGGGTGAATTTTAGCCAATTATTTAACCTCTCTAACCTTGAGTTCCTGCATTTTTCAAATGAATAACAGAATTTAACTCAGAAGGCTACTGAGAGAACTAAATATGTAATGTATTACTATGTGGTAAGCTATTATTATTCAAGGAAATATTGTAAATATGTCCAGTGTGGAATCAATCTTCAAATAAAAAATTCTTTAAACAATACTAAGCCACTAGGATTAGTCTAAATGCCTTAGCTTAGAGAGGAATTAGGAAATAGGGATAGGAAAAATATATTATAGCTTTTGAATTTTGTATTATTTGTACCATATATTTAAAATAATCAACTAAGTTTAATTATTAACTATTAAGAGAAATACTTTATTATAAGAAAACTATTTCTACATTATAAGTTGTAAGGAGAAATTACATAACCTAATAACAGGGGCTTCTAAAATGAAGCATATATGCCTATTAGAAATTATGCTAGTCTATATGTTAAAATTAAATCAAGTTGGTTTGTAAGGAAAATCTGTGATTATTTCAAATTGAGACAATAATTTAAACATTAAAATAACATAAAATGATTTACATTAGAGATTTAATTATATGTGATATCCCTAGAATGTTTGCTTGATTTATCGTATATTATAAAATGTATATCCAGGAAAATATTTGCTGATTTAACTAAACATTTTCAATATAAAGGTGAACTTTCCTTTGGAAGCCAAGATAGATTATAATCCATTAATATATCTTTCAACAAAAAGGATGAAATCTTCCACTGGGTAGGCTGATAAACTCTTTCGTGTCAAAACTAAGCCTCTTTATCATGATAACCCAGAATAATGGTCAGCTGCTCTAGGCACTTTATCTACTTTACAGATGAAAAATCAGTTCTACTTTCATGGAATTAGATTAATGCCATAACAGGAAATACTTCTGGGGCTGAACTTGCTTCATGTCTTCAAAGCTGCCTGTAAATCTGAAGTACTTCCTGAACTCAAAAGATAAGACAGGAGAAGGAAAAAGAAAAACAGTACAGTGACCCTTTTACTGAAGGAAAATATTGCTTCCTGAAAAAGATGTTGAAAGCTACTTGCTAAGGACATTATGCTCTAGAAAGCCTAGGGCAAGTCTGTTTTAGTGGAACATAAGGATTCTGGTCACATATCAGACAGTTGCTATAAATCTGTTCTTTCTATAATCCTTTTTGATAAACTTTAAGTCTTTCCAGTGAAAGCTAAAGTAATAACTTTCTCACCTTTTAGTACATACAGAATTGCTTACTCTTTTACATATGACATTTTATGAAGGATTACAGTTTTACACATTTGGAAAAATGCTGACTACAAACTCTAGAATTAAATTTTGGATCAGAATGCAGATCAAAGGCAGCGAATTCAGTTGACAACATATCAGGTAGTCTGATATAAAAAATAGGCCACATTATCTAGAACATATAAAAGAGTTTTTTGAAAGGTGATGCTACTGAAGATGATATATATAGTAGATAATTAGGAGGAAAAGAATATTAGCTGTATGTATGCATTGGAACATGACCATATAAAATCAGAGATGAAAATAAAACTAATGATACAACCTAAAAAGAGGGGGTAAAGGAAGAAATGATCCCACCATGCAAACAATAAAGAAAATTTAGAGAGAGAGCACCATCTATCAATTTATGCATATCAGGTTGCTCACAACATGCTCATCACTATAGAGTATACAAAATAATAATATTCAACAGATGCATACTGAGCACAATAAATACCAGGCACTATGCTGGTTGCCAGAGGTAATACGGTTATTAAGAGAGGCAGGCGCAGTGGCTCATGCCCATAATCCCAGTACTTTGGGAGGCTGAGGCGGGTGGATCACGAGGTCAGGAGCTCAAGACCATTCTGGCTAACATGGTAATGCCCCGTTTCTACTAAAGACACACACACACACACACACACACAATTAGCCAGGTGTGGTGGCGGGCACCTGTAATCCCAGTTACTAGGGAGGCTGAGGCAGGAGGATCACTTGAACTCGGGAGGTGGAGGTTGCAGTGAGCCAAGATGGCACCATTGCACTCCAGCCTGGGTGACAGGGGAGACTCTGTCTCAGAAAAAAAAAAAAGAGAGAGAGAGGCAAGGACCTTACCTTCTTATTAGCCAGCATTCTAGGAGGGTTTAAACAATTACCAAATGGAGATAACTGCAACAAAGGAGACAAGCATGGTTATACAAGGTGGGGCTTGGGGGTTGGAGGGATATTACAACAATAGCTTGCGGAGGAACAGGGAAGGCTATTTTAGATAGCTAACCAGAAAATGATTCTCTAAGAGGATGGCATTTGAGTTGAATGTTGAAGGTTATAAATGAGTCAGCCCTTAGAAAACAGTGAAGAGCATTCCAGGAAGAAGAAATAAGAGTGTAGGACTTTCGAGGGAAAAAGGTTTGGTTGTTAAAGGAATAATCAATGAGAAAGGAACTAGAATAAGATGATATTAGACAGGTAGGAGGAAAGCCATGTAAGACATGTAGGGCTTTATACACCATGGCAGAAAGTTTGGAGTTTATTCTATGAGCAATCACTGGCAGCCATGAGAGGGATTTAAACATCAAAATGTTTTTTGCTGGCTTGCATTTTTAAAGGGCCACTCCAGCTATTCTGTGGAGAATGGTTTGAAAAAAAGTAAAAGGAGATCAGTCAGGAGGCTATAGCAGTAGGGTAGGAGAAAAATACTAATGGTCTGTAATAGAATGGTAATTGCTGATAAAAGAAGAGTAAATGGGTTCCAGATATAAAGATAGGGACTTATTGAAGGAAAAGAAAAAATCAAGGATGACTCCTAGGGTTTGGCTATGGCACATGAGTCAAACCCTACAGTGGTACCATATACAGAGATGTATTAAACATAAGAGAAACAGGAATGATACTTTAGATTAAGATGTCTATTTGCATATACTAATCAAAATAATCAGTTGGATATTAAGCTAAAAATATACATTTGGAAATAGTTTTTTGGATGGTACTTTTGGCCATGAATCTAACTAAGAAACCTATGACAATGAATACATAAATGCCAAAAATATATAAACAAATTAGAGAATGTCAAACTTTTCTTGGTCCAAATTTCTTAGAATTGTTTACTGATAAACATTGTTTTTCACTTATAATACTGCTTCTATCTTGTCTTTTTTCACTTGCTTAGTGTTATCACCACTTTGACTATGTTAATTTTATTTAAAAAGGCTTTAGATTTAATTCTATTTTCTTGTTTTCTATTTCATAACTTTCTGTTTCTGTATTTATCACTACCTGTCCTCCTTTATTTTTCTTAGTAGATTCCTTAAGATTTTCTATATGCAAAAAAAAATGTCATCTACAAACAGGAGTAGTTTCACTTCTTCCCAATCTTAATGCCATTTCTATTTATTGCTTATTTGCTGTGGCTACTACAATTTTCAGTAGAAATTTGATTACCCCTATATCCTGAGATTGTCTCCTATGTTTTTCATAAGAGTTTTATTGTTTTACATTTAAGTCTGTGATCCATTTACTTGTATCAGGTCAAGTTTCACTTTTTGGTCTTTTGACCACTTTTCACTTTTGATGTCAAGTTGCCACAGCAACATTTTGAAAAGGCTATCTTTTCACCAATTAGTTGGTTTTATACCTTTGTCAAAAATCACTTAAGCATATTTATATGGGCCTTTTAATAATTTTTAACTAGAATTTTTTGTTATTTTCTCACTAGTTGCCCTAAGGGTTAGAATACGCATCTTAATTTATAATAATCTACTTAAGAGTCATGAAAACTTTTTTTTTTCTTGAGACGGTAAATGAAGACTAAGAGGATGAAGACCTTTATGATGATTAACTTCCACTTAATGAATAGTAAATATATTTTCTATTCCTTATGATTTCCAGGCTGGAGCGCAGTGGCATGATCTCGGCTCACTGAAACCTCCACCTCCCAGGTTCAAGTGATTCTCCTGCCTCAGCCTCCCAAGTAGCTGGAACTACAAGCATTTAAAGAGTTTATTATATTAATCTTCTTATTTACCATTCTGGTTTTCTTCATTTCATCTTGTGAATTTAGTTTACCATCTGGTGTCCTTTTCTTACTCCAATAGAGCTTTGTTGCCATGCACCTCCTTTCTGCTGTTATCATCATATATATTACATTCTAATAAGTCACAGGGCCAAAATACAATTATATACAAATTGTTGTATGCATTTGCTTTTAAATGAGTTGAGAGAATAGTGAAGAAATATGTCATTATACTGTCTTTTGTAATTACTTACATAATTACCTTTATTGATGCTCTTTGTTTTTTTGTGTATAGATTTAAATTGCTATCTGTTGTCATTTAATTTCAGCTTAAAGAATTTTCTTTAGTATTTGTTGGTAAGGCAGATGTTCCAGCAATGAATACTCTTAGATTTGCTTATCCAGGAAAATACTTCATTTTATTTTTGACATATTTTTGCTGGACATAAGGTTATTTGCTGATAATTTTTTTCTTTCAGCACTTTAAATATGTTATCTTATTACCTTCTGGCTTCATTGGTACCGGTGAGAAGTCAGCTGTTAATTTTGTGTTCCCCTGTTGTGATTTGCTGAGTTTAAGATTTCCTTTTGTCCTTGTCAAACAGTCAAGATTTTGACTATTATGAGTCCAGGTGTGCATCTCTTTGCATTTATCCTACTTGGTGTTCAAAGAGCTTCCTAGATATATAAACAAATGTTTTTCAATAAATTTGGGCTGTTTTTTGCCATTTTTTCTTCAAGTATTTTTTTCTGCCTTTATTTTCAGACATAATAGTAGTTATAGCATAGAACTGGGCATGAAAATATCTCCCCATTTACTAACCACATGACTGTGGATAAGACACAACATTTTTTTGTGTCTCAATTTTCTTACATGTAAAGGGGGAAGAATTATACCAACCATATGTCACCTAATTCATTGGATTCCTGTGAGGCTCAAGTTACATAATATATAATTTAAAAACTAAACATTAAATGAATTTAAAAGTATTTTTCCAAGGATTAAATGAATGTAAATGTATTTTCCTAAAGTGTTCATCTATAAACCTTTGATCTCAATTCCATCTAGTAGTTATCACTCTTCCACATTGCATTATCAGTCTTCTGTTCTATCATATCTTCCTTAGACAATATACAAACTCAAACCTCTTATATCTTTAAGCAAATCTTCCCTCTCACCCAACACTCTTCATTCGATGTAATCTGCCTACTACTTCCATCTTTCTGGTGCTATAGTGATTCTTAAACTCTCTGAGGTGAAGGCCAAGTTAGTTTTTATCCCCCAGTTCAACACAGACCCATATATGGTGCTACTGTGCATAACTAGTTTACAGATTATATATAAGCAACTCACCACAGGTGCTTTCCAATATTCAAAGTTCTCCATTCCGTGTTCAGTGAGAAATCTGATGGTCATGCACCAGGATGTTGGCAGTGTTAAATAAAACGTATAGGATCCCATTAATTTGGACTGAGCTCCTGCACTAGGCCCACCAGACCAAACCAAAATGGAGTCACTCAAGCTGAAGTTCCACATCACCAAGCTAAAACATAGTTGTTTATCTTACTTTCCAAGAAATCAGGAGAAACAGATAATAGCCAGATCCCTAAACAGACCAGTTTCAGCTGGTATAAGAAGTCCCCTCTGCTTTAACCTTTATAAGAAAAGTAACTTTGGAAATGCCAATCCACGTTTTATTTTCTGCTTTTGCTCTCCTCAGCCCTTTTCTGTCTATAAAGTCAACTTCCTCTGCTCTGGAATATTCATTCTATTTAATAGAATGAGGCTGTTGTCCGATTCTAGAATTGCAAATAAAAACCAATTAACATCTTTAAATTTGTTGTAATTTTGTATTTGCTGGAAAGGGGTGTAAACTTATTAAACAGTTTCCAAATAGTCTCAAATTTTATATTTCATTCATTGCAGTCTAAGACCAAATAGTTCTCAGACTACACTTTTCTCTGATCATTTTTTTTCTATCACCAGTGGTGTAATCAAAATCCATTAGTCATTTTAGATAGTGATGACCTCCTATCTTTCATACCCATCCTTTTCTGTCTCCTCTGTTGATACTAATTTCTTTCTTCACTATTTAGGAAGCATTCCTTAAGTTATTTTTGGCATTCTTCCTGTATTGCAAATTCATTATGTATACAGACAACCATTTCTTCCTCAGGGTTTACTAAAGGAGCCATGATTCTCTCAAGTCATGTAAAAGGGTAACCTCTACTTCATTTTACTCCACCACACACAAATATTCAATTCCAAGGGTCTTTGCATCCTTTTCTACTTTCTTACTTGTATCAGCCTCAACCTAGACTAATATAACACCTTTCTTATTAATGTATCCGTAACTAATCTTCCTCACCTCCAATTTAAAGACACATGGTCAAATTAATGTATCCGGCATAGTTTTGATCATAGTAACTCCCTCCCTACTCAAAGTACTTCATTGTTTTAGCAATCCATACCAATTTCAAATTTTACCACTGTTACTCTCATATGAATCAACTTTGACAAGTCAACGATTCCTTTAACATAACTGCAACTGTAAACACTGGTAAATAGTTACTGAATGAATGGCTGACTTAAATGATTATTGGATTCAAATAATTTTGAAAATAAAAAATCACTCTATAGTGTTTATATCATAACTATATACTTTTATATTACTATTCTTACTTTACGAAAATTATCCCATAACCAATGTTATTTTCACGTCTAATAATACTGCTGCTGGTTTTACTGTTGGATGAACTACATGCTAACCTCCTGCTGCTACTGAGAAATGCATTAAAGTAGGTCACGTGGTTTTCTTCATGTCAACAAATGATGGCTCAATTAGGCAGATAAGTATCTACAGCCCTCAGCAGAATCTTCAGTCCATTCTTAGCAGTTTAGAAAAGCACTTTAGTTAGCATTAGAGCCAAGGAAAGGAACACTTGTAATTCTCTAAGCATTCAATTAAATTTTTTTAATTCAAGACTGGCTATTGAATGTTTCCAAACAAACAGTGTGGAAGTAGACATTCATCATGAATGAGCACTCTAAAATCTGGTGTGTATGTAAATTTCTTAATGAATGAGATTATGACATTTCTGATACACTGTTTGCAGTATAAACACTTATGGATGATCCATTTTGGTAATTTTGTCATCAACAGATGATTCTATGTTGGTTTGCTAATTAATGGGCAGTGTTTGCTTGCATAGAGCCAAAGGCATTTCCAACTAAAAGATACACAGAACTACTGCTGAGTCACTTTGTAAAGTAAAACCTTCCAGTTCATGAAAGGAAATCTCAAGAATGCAAAGTAAAAAAGAAAAATCATGAAGCAAAAAAGATTCCAGAATAGACAAATACCTGAATATTTAGACATCAGTTTATCTGCTCTTTTCTAAAAATCCAATCTACCGAATTAGGTATTTCCCACCCTAAGAAATTAGAAGTAACTTTAAAAGGGAGGTTGTTTGAAGATGACACACTACCAGCTCCACAGCTGGTAAAATTATTAAAATGTATATATAAGTACTCAAAATACATAACAATTTGAGTAACTTAAAAGCAAATAAATGTATACACTAGAAGAGACTCACAGAATAGTCCTATAAATAACAGATATTATAGATGATGATCCTGTGTCATGAAGAAAACTGAATTGTATTCATGGAACTGATGAAGAAAGAAAGAATTACATCAATATTTGAAAGAGGAAAATTTAAAGAAGGGTTCACTTTAGCAATAAATGATTACAGATAAATGATATGTTCCTAAACTAAGTTTCAATAATACTAACAGCAGTGCTAAATTTATCTCAACAACAAAAAAATACTACAATCATTTATCTCTATTGCCAATACAAGGATGATCAATGTGAGATATCCCTCAATAACATGGAAATAACAGATATTAATACTGCCTTTTAGTCAACCATCACACCTCTAAGTAGGATCAGATATGGAATATGGCCTGTCTGAATATATTAACAAATCTACAAAAGGATTATGTTGGGGGTTAGGGTAGTGTTGGTGCATTATGAAAGAGAAACAAAAACAAATGTTAGTGCTATTTTTTTTTATTTTAAATAAAAATAAAAATTCTGTTGCTCAGGCTGGAGTGCAGTGGTGCAACCATGGATCACTGCAGGCTTGACCTCCTGGGCTCAAGGGATCCTCCCACCTCAGCCTCTCGAGTAGCTGGGACCTTAGGCACAAGCCACCATGTCTAAATATTATTATTATTGTTATTTTGGTAGAGACAGGGACTTGTTATGTTGATCAGTCTGGTCTTAAATTCTTGGCCTCAGGGATCCTCCTGCCTTGGCCTCCTCAAGTGCTGGAATTATAAGCATGAGCCACTGTGTCTGGCCAACACTAGTTATTAAAGAGCTCAGGAAGCTTTTTGTCTATGGACTTTAATTTTTTCAGGTCCCTACTAAGGAGATAAATATATCTTATTGATTGATTGATTAATTGAGACACAGTCTTGCTCTGTTGCCCAGGCTGGAGCGCAGTGGCACAATCTAGGCTCACTGCAACCTCCGCCTCCTGGGTTCAAGCAATTATAGTGCCTCAGCCTCCTGAGCAACTAGGATTGCAGGTGCCAGCCACCACACCTGGCTAATTTTCATATTTTTAGTGGAAATGGGATTTCACCATGTTGGCCACGCTGGTCTCAAACCCCTGACCTCAAGTGATCCGCCCACCTCGGCCTCCCAAAGTGTTGGGATTACAGGTGTGAGCTACCATGCCCGGCCTCAGACACATTTAAAGATCGAATTATTCAAGTCCCCTTATCCTGATTCTGCAGTCACTATTACATTCCAATGCAAGTTTGCCTAAAGGAAGAGATATGTGGATTAAGCAAACACAAACATTTGGGCCCATGTGATAACTATATTTCCTACTATAAATAAATAAGGCAATCTATTGGTTTCTGTAATCATTCTCTTGGAAACTGGTAAACGGAATCATTCTTGCCTCCTTTCCTTTTCTCATATCCAACTGTCAGCCCATCAGAAAAATTTTTGTGAGCTCTTCTTCAAAATATATCTAGAATCTGAACCATCTTTAACACTTCCACCATAAGTCTAAGCTACCATCATCTCTCATGTGGGCAGCCTCTTAATAGTTCCCTGTGCTTCAACTCTTGCCCAGCTACCATCTGTTTTCTATATAGCAGCCACATCTTATAGACCTTGGCTCATAGCTGCCTTGTAGAATTCATCTCCTTCTACCCGCCTTGCTCTGTCTCAAACACTCCAGGCATATTCCCTTCTCAAGGCCTCTGTGCTTGTCCCCTCTGCTTGAAATGTGCTTTCCCCAAACAGCTGTATGGCTTTTTTCTTCACTTCCTTCAGGCTTCTTCTGAATGTCAACTTAACCATCAAGTCGTTCTCTACTATTTATTCCCTACTATATATTGAGAGATGGTAGAATGTAAGAATTAAAAGCTTAGAGGCAGCCTAAAGAAATGAAAATTGATGTTCCTCTTAAAAAATTAATTTTTTTCGCCGGGCGCGGTGGCTCAAGCCTGTAATCCCAGCACTTTGGGAGGCCGAGACGGGTGGATCACGAGGTCAGGAGATCGAGACCATCCTGGCCTACACGGTGAAACCCCGTCTCTACTAAAAAATACAAAAAACTAGCCGGGCAAGATGGCGGGCGCCTGTAATCCCAGCTACTCAGGAGGCTGAGGCAGGAGAACGGCGTAAATCCGGGAGGCAGAGCTTGCAGTGAGCCGAGATTGCGCCACTGCACTCCAGCCTGAGTGACAGAGCGAGACTCCATCTCAAAAAAAAAAAAAAAAATAATAATAATAATAATAATAATTTTTTATTTTTATTAAATGAGATGGGCTCTTGCTGTGTTGACCAGGCTGGTCATGAACTCCTGGCCTCAAGCAATTCTCCCATCTTGGCCTCCTAAAGTGGTGGGATTACAGGTGCGAGCCATTGCGCCCAGTTAAAAATTGGTGTTCATACAAAAACTTATGTGCAAATATTCACAGCAGCTTTATCTGTAATAGCTCCAAACTGGAAACAACCAAGATGTATTCCAATAGGTGAACAGAGGGAAGTGGGTGGGCAACATGAAGGATCATTGTGGTGACAGATATATTTGGAGCCTTGATTATATCAGTGTCAATATGATGGTTATGATATGGTTCTATAGTTTTACAAGGAGTTACCTCAAGGGAAACTGAGTAAAAAGTACATGAGCTCTCTCTGTATTATATTACTATTGCATGTGAATCTACAAACTATCTCAAAATAAAAATAAAAATAAAAAAAGCTTAGACCCAAGCCAGTCTGATGGATTCAAAATCGTGGGTCTGCTACTTATTAGCTGTGAAACCTGGAGAAAGTTAACACCTCTGTGCCTCTATTTCTTCATCAATAAAATACAGGTAATAATAGTACCAATCTAATAAGGTTGTTTGAGGTAAAGGAATTACTATATGTAAAGATCTTAGAATGGTATGTGGCCCCGGAGTATCATATGAGTATTAGCTATTATTGTTAATAATTTTAGAGAACAGTGTCTGCTATATCGTCCATTTTAACATATGCTCCCGACTGACAGTCTAACAGTATAATAGGCACTGGATAAATATTTGTTGAATGAAAACATGAAAGCTCCTGACAGATGAATTTACTTTTAGTGTACTGATAGAATCACTCTTCTGGATATCCAAGTTTGAGAGTATCACTAGTCAAACATTTTTTCTTTTTATATTTGTATAACTGATTATGGCATACCATAAAATTTTCTATATTAGACAGTTCCTGCTCCTCTTCTGGTCAAGAAAACTTTCTTAGCTCAAAGTCTATTAAAATTATACCGGACTTGATTGAAAGAACTGATGGATATTTTTAAAATCTCTTCCTTCCCTACTCCCATGACAGATAAGAATTATGATAATAAGACCACTTGACTAAAGAATATGCAAGTGTCTGCAAATAATTCTAACCATCTTTTTCATGCATACAAAAATTGCTCAGAATTAATTCTTAGAATTGGGATAGTTTGCTGCAAGTTATAACATCACTATATTAAACTACTATCATGTGTTGAATCTCAAATTGATTCTAGGTAACATAATTTAATGTTGTAAGAGACATAAAGTCAATGCAATAATGCATTTCATAATTAGCACAAAATCAGTTTCCTAACTGAATAGTTTGAATAATATTCAACTAAGAAGATTTGCTAAGTGTCTTTTATGACTCTCCATTATTAGTCTACTTTAAGACGTTTTTCCCCTCAAGTTCTCTGTAACTTTAGGACAATTTATCTACACTTTTCCATTGGCAATCATTTCAATGTACAAAAAGTTCCAAAAATAAAAACACAGAAAATACCTTTATCTATTTTCATCTGTTGTCACATTTTTACCTCATTTTATTTATCATCTATGTTCAGTTGTATTCTTTCTTTTTCTGTATGTATGCATAATATTCTCTTGTGATTGAGTTGAGATACATTCTGGGCCAGAAACTGCATAGATGATGCTGTGTACTTCTCAGGGACAGATAAACCCATAAGGAGGCAAACAATGTTCATGAGACTCTCACTGGAGGTGGTAATTGTGATCGCCCTGTCAATGTGTTGTCTTATTTCTCCACTGCATTGTGGCTGCTTTTCTCTTCTCCCGTACAACATTTCAAGATCATGTAAATACTCTGTTCTTCATTGACATGTCTGTCCTCTTAGATGTTACAACCATTTTAGGATTTTGGCCTGATCTAATCTTTAACATGATGACTGCAAAATGAGGTTTTCTTGTTTCGTTTTTTCCCAACTCTAGCACAACCTCCACATTTGCTGGTCAACTTTCGGCATGCCACTGTAAGCAAAATATCTTTATTTTCTATCCATCCACCCATCAGTGATTGGAATGGTCTTATAAAGTCCTTTATTTCCAACAGCCTATAATTTGTTACTGTATTTAATTATTTGATGCTCAAATTGTCCTAGATTTGACCAGTGGGGAACTCTTCAAGCTAGATTCTGTATACTTAACAAACAACTCATCTTACTTTTTAGCATTTCCTTACTTTTTGGCATTACAACATGTTCTAGGTTCATCTTGTACCTACTCTGCCCTGGACAGAAGCCAGCCATTTGAGTGAAGACCTTTGGTTTTAGTAGGCATTAGGGACTGAACTGTGCTCTTCAAAAGGTCATAATCAGGTACTAACCCTGTGAATGTGAGCTTATTTAGAAACAGGGTCTTTGGAAGTTAAGATAAGGTCACAGTGAATTAGTGGGCCCTAATCAGTGGATTACTCTGATAACAAGAGTAAAATTTGGACAGATAAATATAGGGTGAATGCCATATGACAATGAAGGCAGGAATTGAAGTTATACTGTCACAAACCAGTAAGTTTCAAGGATTAAGCACAACCACCAGAAGCTAGGAGAGAGGCATGGACAGATTCTCCCTCTGCCTCCCCAAGAAGTAACCAACCCTGCAAACACCTTTGGTTTGGAGCTCTGGCCTCCTGAGCTATGAAAGAATAAATTTCTCTTAAGTTTGTGGTAATTTGCTACAGCAGCCTTAGGAAACTAACGGTTGGAAATAACGCTAGGTGTGTCACTACAACTTTTGTGACATTGATCCTTTGCTCTTTCAGCAACAGAGCTAAGAAATACATGAATGTCTCTTCACACACACGTATATATACATACACATATATAAAAATACATGCACACACATCAACAGATACATACATACACAGAAATGACCATATTTACACAGACACCTCCAATCCAATTCATCTACACAGAGTTCTTACCTGTCTTCCTCCTGTCTACATATTTGTCCTTTCTTCCATAGTGAGAACCCAGGCTCACTCACTTGTTCAAAATAGTCTCTGATTTAGTTTGCTCATACCATTAAAATAAACCTATAAAACTGAGTTCAGGATTTGTTTGCAATTCTTCATTTCTCTCCCACCCACTCCAAGCTAAGGACATATAGTTGAATCTGGTGTTCATAAATTAGTCCTCCCTTCTTCCTTCATTTCTTTCCCCTTTATCCCTCCTTGGTATGGATATAGTATTCATTTTATTTTAAAATTAAGTTTATCATCTGCAAACAGGGACAATTTGACTTCTTCTTTTCCT
>NW_012113141.1:7889686-7889949 GCF_000951035.1 Colobus angolensis palliatus | reverse complement strand
AGTCAAAAGAACAAAGCTGGAGGCATCATGCTACCTGACTTCAAACTATACTACAAGGCTACAGTAACCAAAGCAGCATGGTACTGGTACCAAAACAGGATTATAGACCAATGGTACAGAGCCCTCAGAAATAATATCACACATCTACAGTCATCTGATCTTTGACAAACCTAACAAAAACAAGCAATGGGGAAAGGATTCCCTGTTTAATAAATGGTGCTGGGAAAAGTGGCTAGCCATAAGTAGAAAGCTGAAACTGGATC
>NW_012113141.1:7860725-7885121 GCF_000951035.1 Colobus angolensis palliatus | reverse complement strand
GCATGTTGTGCACATGTACCCTAGAACTTAACGTATAATAAATAAATAAATAAATAAATAAATAAAATAAAATTAAGTTTATCAATGAGAACACAAGGACACAGGGAAGGGAACATAACACACAGGGGCCTGTTGAGGGTTGGGGGGCTAGGGGAGGGATAGCATTAGGTGAAATACCTAATGCAGATGATGGGTTGATGGGTGCAGCAAACCACCATGGCACATGTATACCTATGTAACAAACCTGTACGTTCTGCACATGCATCCCAGAACTTAAAGTATAATAAAAAAATAAATAAAGAGAAAAATAAAAAAATAAAAAATGAATTAAGTTCATTTGTTTGTTTACAGTTTTAGGTCCCTGTCCCAGTGATATCATTTTTATTTAACTGTTTGAATATGTTGGACATTAACATGCTTTCAAAAGTTGAAACTATGCCAAGAAAGTATACCCCAATATCCAAGTCTCACTCCCCTCCACATACCTTCCACTTCACTTTCCCTTCTACCTCTTGTAACTAATTTTATTGTTTTCTGCTTTATCCTTCCTGAACATACACATTCTTTACTTCTCCCTTTTTCTTGTATGACAAGTAGCACTATGGGTATTTGTTTCTGCTTTTTGTTTCATGTGATATTTCCTGGAAATTACTCCATATATTTATAAAAACAGATAGCTTTTATCAACATAGTAGTCTATTGTATGTTCCAGAGTATATTCAACCAATCTTTTAGAATGGGTCATTTATATGGTTTCTGATATTTTGCAATTATTAATAATGTGGCATGAATAACTTTGACAAAATTATTTCCAAATGCAATACAGATTCAATTTCTGAATTATACTAATTCCTATCTGTGCAGCATTTTATATTTACTCTCATATATAATGGGGGCTGTTTTAAAGGAATAGTTAATGGCATGAGCACACATTCATTATGTATTAACAAAAATCATATTATGAAATAGATACAATGCAAATTATATAAAAATTATGGAGACATACATGCATGTAAAATGAACATATATGATAGGATTATGGATAATTTTAATATTCTCCGTACCTTTCTCTATTTCTCAAAAAAGAAAAATACATTAAATTTACAAACAAGAATAGAGACATCTATTTCTTTCTATATTTCCCCAAAAAGAAAAATAATACATTATATTTACAAACAAGAACAGAGACTTCTTTTTCTGACTAAATAGGTACCCTAACACAGGCCTTTTGCTAAAAATAACAACAAATGCTGGGTTAAAATAAAAAGAAAACAAAAGAATCTTTTTTTGAAGTATATCGCTGAGTTGACACAGAATACTCAAAAGGTTAAAACAAAGTAAAAATGGAAATCCAGGGGGGTAGGCAAACACTTAGATGTCTTTCATTCTGAGGGATATGCCAAGCCCTGTGCATTGAGCTTCAGTTTTCACAGCCATGTACAGAACTGGCAGTGATACACTGGAGCCGGCTCGAGAAAGCTAACTGTACATATCTTTTCCCAACTCCACGTTCAGTGACTTCAGGTTGGTATCGTGAAATCAGCCATAGTGTGAAACAGAAAAATGTGAGAAAGTAGGATTTTTTTTTTTGCCCTGGAGAGCCAGTTTTAAAATATTTACCAGGACACTACTGAACCCAAGGTTTAGGGGATAAATTCTAGGGTATATTAAAGATAGGAAGTCTAATTAGACTCTCCACATAAAGTTGGGATCCTAAAGAGCTACACAATGTTTAGTGTAAGAGCTGAATAGAATGATGTCTACCCTATAGAAAGAATAAGCAAAGAAATTAACCTCTTTCAAACTTGATGCTGGGTGGAGGTAAATACATCTTTTCTGAAAATTTAACCACAAGCCCACCCTCATGAAGGTTTATGGATCTGGAACTCATGTTACCTATGCAGCCCACAAAACTTGAAGCTCAACATTTATTTGAATGTGTTCCCAGGTTGACAGTATCCCCGGCTTTTGGCAGATTCAAATGTAAATACTCTCTTTGGAAACATATCTTAATCTCAGTCTCAGAAATCACCACAAATAACGAATACAAGCTAACACACAGGAAAATAAGGCAGTTTGAGTAACAGCCAGAGGAAACAACAGACAGCAAAATCAGAACTGCATAAGCTTTAAATATTAGGCTAGGCACAAAATAGAAAATAAGTTTAATGTATTTAAATAAATAAGAGGATTGTATACATGAGAATGAAGTGAGTCTATCAAAATGATAAAGTAAACTGATTTCAGGGGAAGAAATGAAAATGGAATTAATGATTATTATATGAAATTCAATGTCAGGTAAAACAGAATATGAGACACTGCTGAAGACACAATTAGCAATATCAGAAGATAGATCTGAAGAAATTATCCAGAACATAGCAAACATGACAAAAAAAGGAAACTATGTAAGAGGTTATGAGATACGATAGAACAGTTAGTGATACACACATGGTTAAGCTATAAAGAAAAGCATGGGAATCATAATCATAAAATGTAGGATAATGGTTACCCTCTGGGGTGGACAGAGGCAGGGGAATTATTTTTTTAATTTTTTTTTTTTTTTTGAGACGGAGTTTTGCTCTTGTTGCCCAGGCTGGAGTGCAGTGACAGGGATCTCGGTTCACTGCAACCTTCGCCTCCTGGGTTCAAGCAATTCTCTTGCCTCAGCCTCCCAAGTAGCTGGGAGTACAGGCGTGTGCTGCCATGCCCGGCTAACTTTATATTTTTAGTAGAGGCA
Source organism: Colobus angolensis palliatus (assembly GCF_000951035.1). Taxonomy (NCBI): domain Eukaryota; kingdom Metazoa; phylum Chordata; class Mammalia; order Primates; family Cercopithecidae; genus Colobus; species Colobus angolensis. The sequence continues at coordinate 7,882,384 of NW_012113141.1, read as the reverse complement.
GGATTTCTCCATGTTGGTCAGGCTGGTCATGAACTCCCGACCTCAGGTGATCCACCTGCCTCGGCCTCCCAAAGTGCTGAGATTACAGGCATGAGCTACCATGCCCGGCCATATTTTATTTCTTTAGATAGGTGTTTAAGTACATACATGGTCTTTGTGTTTAAGTAAAATTTTTATTTGGAGAAATCGCTGGGGGTGGGGGGACAGAAGTGGAGCCTGTCTGAGCCCTAGCCCCAAGTAATGCTACTGCCCTTGAGTTGTCTTGGAGACCCCCTCCCCAACTAAGTGCCTCTTTGCATAGCAATGGCTCCCGTCCGCATGCTCTCTAGTACCATGACAGCTGGACGGGTAGTGGCGGGTCGGTGAGGCACAGCACACAACCTAGTGGACCAGCCACTGGGAACAATGACTCTGTGGTGGCCAAATCCAGCCTTGTCCTCCACTTTGTCAAGGGACAATTTCAAGAGTACCAGGAGAGCATAATCAGAGCAGCGTTCCTTACACAGACTGTCTGCTTAGACAACACAATAGTCAAGTTTGAGATCTGGGGCAGCACTGGACAGGAACAGTATGGTAGCCCAGCCCCGCTGTACTACGAAATCACCAAAAAAGATACATTTGCACCAGCCAAGAAACAGGTGAAGGAGCTAGAAAGGCAGGCCAGCCCCAACATCATCACTGTACTTGTGGGTAACAAGGCCAGCAAGACCTGGCCAGCAAGAGAGCCCTGGAATTCCAGGAAGTACAGGACTATGCAGACGACAACAGTTGACTGTGGAGACATCAGCAAAGACTGCAATGAATGTAAATGAAATTTTCATGGCGGTAGCTAAGAAGATTCCTAAAAATAAGCCCCAGAATACATCTGGTGCTCCAGGCTGAAACCTCCAGGAGAACCACCCAGCAAGCAAGAGCCACTGCTGCATCAACTGAGCCTCTCTTGCCTGCCCACTGCAACTACTTTCTCTGCCTGAACGACTAGACTGGAATCCATTCTAACCAATCGCACTCAGTAACTGGGGCCACCACTGGGGACAGAGGAAGGGGCCCACCATGATTTCTCCACATAATTTTGATCATGGGCCAGAGTGAGTTATTCTACCTGCACCTTTCTGTACAAATACTAATTCAATTTTAAGTCTTCAGTCACTTTTTAAATAATATTGATTTTCTGCTCTTCCCACTTCCTCCCCTTTCTATTGCTCTCCTACTTTTCCTTTGCTAGTAGCAGCCACATGCTCCTGTTCCCCTCACCCTTGTATATGAGGAAGGTGGGGTTGGAGCAACTACCCTTTCTTTGCCTCTTGCAGAACAGACTCAGCAAGAGCATCCCCATCCATACCTTATTTGGCGTGGTCTTGGGTTCAGGTGATGGAGCAGCTAGGGAAGGGAGAGGCAGCTCTTACTTCAGCTGGTTGTCATCAGGCTGCAGCCCTCCCCCACTCCTAACTCCCAGCTGGGAAACCACAGAATTGCCACAGCATTATTGTGACAGCCATGAACCCACTGCCCACAACTCCTCCACCCTCAGTCACCCTGACCTCTGGCACTAAGCCCTGTTCTGACCAAATCACAATGATGAGTATTGGGAAGTAGGTAGGTAAAGGGGGAGTGGGAAGGGATGGAACTGACTTTTTCTCTATTTTATATTGGATGTTTTTTTTCAACACGTAACCTATCAGTATCTTGTCAATATAGTCAGCCCATTGATCGACCTCAAATAATTTTTTTTTAATTTGGGAATTTAGATACACAGAAAAGCCGGGCGCGGTGGCTCAAGCCTGTAATCCCAGCACTTTGGGAGGCTGAGACGGGCGGATCACGAGGTCAGGAGATCGAGACCATCCTGGCAAACACAGTGAAACCCCGTCTCTACTAAAAAAATACAAAAAACTAGCCGGGCGAGGTGGCAGGCGCCTGTAGTCCCAGCTACTCGGGAGGCTGAGGCAGGAGAATGGAGTAAACCTGGGAGGCGGAGCTTGCAGTGAGCTGAGATCCGGCCACTGCACTCCAGCCCTGGCGACAGAGCAAGACTCCGTCTCCAAAAAAAAATAGATATACAAAAAAATTACAAGTATAATATACAGACTTCCTGTGTACCCCTCATTCAATTTGTTCTAATATCACTATCTTAGCATCTTATGCTAAGATGCTAAGGCACATTTGTCCAAATCAAGAAACCAATGTTGGTGGATCATTGACTAAAGTTAAGACTTTATTTAGATTTCACCAGTTTTTACACTAATATCCTATTTCTATTCTGGACCTGATCCAGGAAACCATGTAACATTTAGTTGTCATGACTCTGTAGTCTCTTCTTGTCAGTGAGATGTTTGAAGTCTTTCTTCGTTGTTCACAATCTTGACAGTTTTCAGGAATGCTCAACTTATGTGGTAGAATGTCCATCAGCTGGGATTTGTCTGATGTTTTCCTAATGATTAGATTGAGGCTACAGGTTTAGGGAAAGAATATCAGAGAGATGAAGTTTCCACCTTTTCACATCAACATGACTTCCCATTTGTGATGTTAACCTTAATCACTTAGTTAACATAACTGTTTACCAGCTTTCTCCAATGGAAACAGTCAAGTCAGTATTTCGCTGTCTTCCAAACTCAATTTTTGGATCTGACTCACTCAATCCAGCTCATACTCTCAAGGAGAAGGGAAGTAGGATCCACCTTCTGGAGGGGGCAATATGTTATTTGGAATTCTTCTGTCAGGGAGATTTATCTGTTCTCTTCCATTTATTTATTTATGCGATTTATACATAACACCATGAACTCATGTATATTTATTTAATATCCTTAATCCAATGCTACATGTTTTATTTTGTTGCTCTAATTATTCCAGCTATGGCCATTGGGAGTTCTTTCATGTTGGCTCATGTGTCCCTTTTGGCATGCTTAATCTTTATTATTTTTAAGAAATCTCTTGCCTTCTGGCACTACAAGATATTCCATGCTTATGTTGTATTTTTCCATCACCAGCCCCAGAATCAGTCATATTTAAAAGGAGTCCTGGATCCTTTTATTGGAGAATAGGATTTACAAACCGGGATATGAGCACTGGATGTGTTTGTGGCTACTGGGATATCACTGCTTCTAGGCCTTCTCAGTGAACACAGTTAGGAAACATATGCATGTATACTAATCCACATATATACATGTATTTATGATTATTTCTGCATCTATCCATCTACATATATTAAGCTAAACATGGGTAAATACTTATATCTCCAACTCTAATTCAGTACCACAGGTTTCATTCTGGCTCTCCCCTCTTGTTTATTTATCTGTAACATCCCTTCCTGATAGTGAGAAAATATTTGTTCAACCCCAGGATACATGTAAAGGGGTTCAGAACTGTTAACCCATATCGTTATGAGAAACAAATTTACCAACTAGAATACAGTGTTTCTATAGTGTTCCTTAGTCATTAGCTTTACATTGTCCAGTCAAAATACCATTTTCCAAAGTTACTGAGGTCAGCTCCTTTTCCCCCACCTACTCAGTGAAGTTATGCCATACATTTGTAATACAATTAGATTCATTTGTTACAGCTTGCATTCCATCCTGAAATCCCTAACATTTAAAAGACCTGCATACATTAAAATTAACCCTTTGTGATTTAGTTCTTTGGGCTTTAACAAATGCATAGAATCACATATCCACCACCATAGTACCATACAGAACAGTACATCACCCTAAAAATTGCCTTTTGTATCCCCTTTGTAGTCAACCACTTTTCTTTCCCATCATTTGTAATTTCAATACCTGAAACAACTGAAAAATTAGGATGCAAAAATTAAAAATCATGAGTCTTCACAGAATAAAACCTAAAACTGTCAGAAGAGTTAAACTGCTTAACAGTTAAACTGTAGGGAGAGTTACTACTTAAAAGTTATTGAGTTCTAGACAGGAGAACAAACACCTAAATTCTTTAATTAACTTTTTCGTGGTATTATTCCACAACATGCAAGATTATGAGATCAACTTTGAAGTTGTTCATGGTCAACAGAGTTGGATTCCAATCCTAAGCAACTATTTCCTGTATTTATAAAATATTTTTTCCAAGGATGGAACCTATAAGCTTTGGTCATAAAAATGTTTTGAATTTTTAATTGTTTAAAATAAAGCCAAAACTATTTATTAAAAACAAAACCACAGTGTAGTAACAAAAAAAAAATAGAAAACTACCTTACAGTCTTTTCATTTGCTATATTAATTATGTGATTATTAGGTCTTAATAGATGTGGTATGACCGCTGCCCAGTTTCATAGATCTAAAGCACTCACTTTCAAGGATAGCTCTTCAAGTAGACTAACAGATAAGAAAAAAACAATAAAAATGTCCAGGTTGCTTATTTGTACTGTCTCTTTCCCCTTCCCGACCCCAACCACCAGAGTACGAAAGTTTCCATTTTATTTACAATTAATAGTGTGCTAAGCCTACAGGTTTCACATACTACAGGTTTTGAGAATCATGTCCCAAAAGGCAGTATTATCTGGGGTAAGTAGTTAACTATGTAGGGCTAAGGAATATAATCTACCTACTGGCAGTATCATCATCAGTTAAGAACTTTAAGATTTTAGCTTCCTTCCCCTGGTGGCAGTGTCTAGGGTGATAACTTTTAAAAAATATTCAGATAGCATCTTAAGGTTTATAGCTGCTATAGTCAATTATAGGTAAGTAATTTGGGGATAGAAGTAGATTTAAATGAAACAGAAGGAGATTTAAAAACTCTTCTAATAGAAGCACTTGGCTCCTATAGTTCTCTCTTTTTCTAAAATGCAATTACAACCATTACATCATTGTAAATTACATGCTGGGGTTATCTCAGTAGGTATCTGCCAAATGTAAAACTTACAGAAGGTCTTCAATGTAATAACGATGTTTTATCATTTTAATTACAAACTCTTTAAAAAACTCCCTAAAGTGTACCAATTGGGGTGGTCTAAATTAACAGTATCTTGGTAGCCCAAGGGTAGCAAAAATAGATTGAACTACAAAATTTCATCATACTTATAGCAGCTGTCTTCCTGCCTCTAGGAAGCTAAGTATTTAACAAAGCAGACAGCTTGGCATTGGCATCTGATTAGCAGTGTGTGCATTGTCAGATAGAATGTGCTTGGCTCTTTTGTTCCAGGGTTTGATTAGAAATCTGGAGAGCAGAGGCATCATGTAACTTCATTTTTAAAGCTTTTGAGAAAGGTAAATACACTGTGATGGTTCCTCTGGTGTTGTATCTGAAAGACTGATTGATGCTTTTCTAGTAACATGCTTTATCACACCCTAAAAAATTTAAATAAGGGATTTTTTTGGGGGGGAAATACTTCAAAGATTGAAATAGGCCAATCTTAAAATCACTTTAAATATTGTACATACCAAAAATATTTTTGCAATAGAGTGCTTTGCATATTGAGTCTTGCACTAAAATACTGTTGTTGGGGAGGAAGAATGGTCATTTTAGAGTATGTAAATACAAGACTCTATTCCTAAATATATGAATAGTCTAAATGAAGATTCAGAATGTTTTTCTAAAACCACGTGAAAAGCTTACTGGAAAAATAACCTGTCTTATAAGAATTATATTATTTTGATGGAGGTGTCCAAACATTAAACTATAAAAGGGTGACTCTCATTACCTTTTCCTCACAAATTTCTTTGAAAATTTATTACAAATGATTGTGCTTACTGGCAGAGTTCAAAATCAGTAGAGTCCATGCAAACAATCTACTTCAATGAGAAGTACATTCTTTTACTCTATCAAATCCATCGGAGGTAATCAGACTGGATGTTTTATTCAACAGGGCTGAAGAAAATTGTTCTACAATAGGTTAATTCAAAATGGCAGCATAGAAAATGCATCTGTCAGTGGGGATCAAATTACAGGGCAAGCTCCTCTCAATGCTTAGAAAAACAAGTCTGCAGTTCTACAGATTATGTGCCTGTGTGTGTTTAAAGGGGTGGGAAAGGAGCTAAATATCTGAGCTAACCTCCAATTAAAGTCAATCATAAAAACAGCCAATTTAATGAGTGCGGATTTCTTTGGGTAATTATAACACCAACCACTTTTTTCTCTTTTAAATCTGTAATTCTGCCTTCTTGTTATTGCTTGCTTTGTCATTAATCGCCTCAGGACCTTGATTTCCTAGCAACAGACTGCCACCAAACATTTGGCTCCTGTTCAACATTTTCTTTGTGAAAAATGGCACTGCTGTTGCCGCCTGGGCTGCTGCAGCTAGACTGGCTGTGTAAGTGCTCTAATAATGTATTCCACTGGAAAAAAAAATCACATGATACAGGGTGCAATGACTGAGCTCAGTTAATTACTGAGCTGGGAAGTTTATCTACAATCTAAAAGCTGTGTTGGGGGAAAGGGGACTAAGGATTGAAAAGGTGTTCCTTCCATTATCAATAACTTGCAGGTAACAATATACAAAGAAACATTTTATTTTGGGGAGTACAAGTTTAAGTTTATTTGGGAAAGAGTACAAAACACCAATGTTCCCAAAATGTTGCTTGATGAAATTTTCCTCTACAAACAGTCCCAAACACACAGAAGATTCAAAGAATAGTTTGCTAAAATTTTAAAAAGCAAAATAACCTATGTATCTTTCAGCTGTTTCTTTCCTACTTAAGGCAAAAATTATTTGTATACATAAATATGCTATGAAGTAACAGAATGAGGTTTTCATTCACAACATGAACACCCAACACTAAGAATACAGAATTCAAAATGTTTTGATACATTGTGCACGTGAGTAAATATTTAATAATCTATAAGAGAAAAATATGCTTATCACTATTTTTGAAATTATTTAAGTGGGACTGAAGCAGTCAGGTCTCATGATTGGAAACCCAAGAATAAAATAGATACTTTACTTTTTTTTTTTTTTAAGTAGATTTACTGAGATTCTCCATGCCTTAGAAATCCTACCACCTCCCAGAAATGATAGTTATGGAAATTAACACGGCATGTCAGATATGGTTCGCCGATGCCTTGCTTTAGTTCTCAGAAATAAGGCTTTATAAGACTGGCATGTTTCAGGATTGCTGTCAGGATATGATAATTTAATATACCCAAGAGTACACTAAGAATTATGGAAGCATCTGTGAAACTAATAAGCCAGTGGACATACTGATTTTTACCAATGTGTCTACATACTATATAAAAAAACTTCCTACAAAGTATTTTCCCAAATCAGTTCATCTGAGGATGTGAAAACACTACAGTTTACCTTAAAACATCACAATCACAACCCTGACAGACTGAAATAAAAATGAAATTAGGGAATATCTATAAAGGAAAACAAAGCCTTAAAAAGTCTTCAGTTATATTAATGTGGTTAAAATGTACTGTTTTTGAAAAAGACAACAAAGGAATAAAAGATATTTGAATGATTTTAAGTAATTCTGCTTATTGCTGACACTAACTCTACAACGTTTCACTTTGAGTCTGATTCCCCACTTTATTTTTATAAAAACAAATTCTCAGTTAATATAAGAAAGGAAATATATATTTACAATGAGAAAAGTTTTAGAAATGGGCTCAAAACTTGCAAATGATTAAAAACTACCACAAGAAGCCTGTCAATCTACCAGGAAAACATCAGTTGACTTTAGTAAGTAAAATATTTTTAAAATTTAACTTAGTTTATTGCAGTTTTCACATTTAAAAAGTTAAACTTACAAGAAGCAATGTATCTGTGAAAAAAATATTATTAAGGATAAATAATAAAACATAATGCTCATTTACTTTACTATATGTGTACTTCTCTGGAAAAGATGAAATAAAATATTTTTGGTGGACTAGTCTACATTTTATATTTTATTTGATTTTTACTATTTCTGTAATACAAAATAATCTTAAATAATCTTGTCATTTATAGAATGAAGACAGAAATAAATACTTTGAAAGATGAATACAAAAAATGATTAGTTAGGACAGCAGAGCTGGAAAGAGTTGAGAGACTGGACAGAAATTAGATGTTTGCAGTGAAGGTGTGATAAGGGAAAATGGGAAACTTATAGAGAAAAGCATCCATGGACTTACTACAATTGAAAAAAAAAAAAAAAACCTTGTGCCAGAAATCTGTATAGAGAACAAGATAAGTAAGATTTTAAAAAGCAGCACTATATCTTTCAGAACATCTTCAACTATTTAGGATTTACTAAGATCCCTAACTGGTAAACCAGGACAATGTTAGTTAATATGAATGTGCTCTAGAAGTCTGGGGCTTTAAGAAGCTATTTCCAAGGTGAAGAAAGAAAACACACGATAGATTTAAGAGGTTAGAGTCAAAAGATCCCTATTATATAGATGAGAAACCAATATTGGTCTGAAAATGGGTAACAGGACATATGGGTTCATACAAGAACTTGCCTTCCTGCTATGTACCAGAAAGGAAAAAGGTTGTTCTCTCATTTTTTCATACCAATTTACCAAATAGTTTTTTAAAGCTTGATGTACCATGTCATCCAGTCAAATCAGAAAAAAACTGGTATTTCAAAGAACTGACCCTCACGACCCTCAAACATGGTAGCATTACATACATATATATATGTGTGTGTATATATGTATGTGTATATATATATTTATATTTATGAACAAAAGCTTAAAAGACTCTTTATAACACTTGTAATAGAGAAATAGGTAAGAGCAAGAGATCAAAGTAGACTTATTATGTCTTCCATTACATGCCAACAATAAAGACATAAATACATTATTTGTGTAATCAGGAACAATTGTATTGTTTGTAGTCATAATAACTAGATATCGCTGTAACTATTACAAGAAATGTGGACATAAGACTAAATCCAGGGGGTATGGAGCATTACTGCTGATGGGTATAATGCTTCCTTTTGTGGTGATGAGAATGTTCAAAAATTAGATTACAGTGATGGTAGCAGAACTCTTTAAATACACTAACAGCCACTGAATGATATTTTTTAAATGAGTGAACTCAATGGTACATAAATACCTCAATAAAAGCTGTTAAGAAAGATTAAATTCAACTTTATCTGAAAAGACAGCAACAACAGAACACGTGGGGTAAATCATATTAAACTATAAAGATTCTATAATATGTTCAGTAAATATGTTGGAAGACAGATACCCTTCTGCAGACACTCGATTGTTTATGTCCAGGTTACACACAATTTCAAAGATATGACAACTAACACATAAAAATGTACACTGCCATCCGAATGTTTATAAGTTTTTCTGCTCTTAAACATGTTTATTAAAGAGATTTAGTAAACATTTCATTTTCTCAAGCAACTGCTGATTGGTCTAAAATACATAAGGAAAACAGAAGTGAAAATATTTCAGTAGGCAATTTGTTAATTCATTTGGGGCTCTGCATAAGTGCCTACTGTCTTAACAACTAAATGCTATACATATGCTTATTTTCTTACCATTCAGAAGCAATTAGCACATAGTGTGGTTTCCAATCTCACATAAAATTCCCAGACTTTGTTATAGTGCCACAAGTCCATAACACAAAATCTACCAATCTTTATCTTTAGGGCTCTAAGCTTCTATAACCAATACTATCCCAATTCTTCATAGTAAAAAGGTTAGTCCGTGTAATGAAAAATTACATTACTTTAATATTCCCAAAGATTTCTTCTCAATCTTGGTAGGGAGTTTTACTTTTGGTAGCTGCCAAAAGTAAGACTTAAGAAAAATTATAGGAATAAAGGAGTACATTCTCCAATTTGGAAGAAGTCTTTCTGTATAAAAATCACAGTGTTACTCTAAAAAAACTGGTATTAGACTTTTACTTACTGAAGAAAACAAATTCTAGAGAAATTAAAAATAAATACAAATAGGATTTCTATAATCACACTCCTTTTTTTTTTTTTGAGATGGAGACTCTCACTGTCACCTAGGTAGGAGTGCAACCTCTGCCTCCCAGGTTCAAGCCATTCTCCTGCCTCAACTTCTCAAGTAGCTGGGATTACAGGCATGCACCACCACACTTGGCTAATTTCTATATTTTTATAGAATGTAGTTACACCATATTGGCCAGGCTGGTCTGGAACTCCTTACCTCAAATTATCTGCCCCCCTTAGCCTCCCAAAGTGCTGGGATTACAGGCATGAGCCACCACGCCCAGCCTATAATCACACTCTTGTTTGAAAATTTATCCAGCAAAAATTCTCCCTACTAAGGTGGAAGTAACAACAGTAAATAATTTGTGTAACTTAATGAACATCAATAACATATGGAAAATGGAAAACATTAGAAACTGAACTCTAATACTAATGGTAAGAAATAGCAATAATTAAGTCTGTTTTGGTATGAGCATACCTTATTTTATTGCACTTCACAGATATCGTGGGGTTTTTTTTGTTTGTTTTTATTTTTTATTTATTTATTTATTTATTTTTTTAACAAATCGAAGGTTTATGGCAAGCCTGCCTTGAGTAAGTCTATGGTGTCATTATTTTCCAATAGAATGTGCTCACTTGGATCTCTGTCATATTGCGGTAATTCTTTCAATATTTCAAACTTTTATTATATCTCTTTTATAGTGATCACTGATCTATGATATTATTATTGTAATTGTTTTAGGATGCCACAAACCACACCCATAGAAGATGGTGAACTTAACTGATAAATGTTGTGTTTTCACTGCTCTACCAGCTGGCCATTACCCCATCTCTCTATCTCTCCTAAGGCCTCCCTATTTCTTGAGACACAACAATAGTGACATTAGGCCAATTAATAATCCTACAATGGTCTCTAATTCTTCAAGTGAAAGGAGGAGTTGCATGTCTCTCACTTTAAATTAAAAGCTAGAAATGATGGAGTTTAGTGAGGAAGGCATATGGAAAGGTGAGACAGGCTGAAAGCTTGACCTCTCACAGCAAACAGGTAAGTTATCAACGGAAAGAAAAAGTTCTTGAAGAAAATTAAAAGTGCTACTCCAGTGAACACAGGAATAAGAGAGTAAAATAAGCTTACTGCTGACATGGAGAAAGTTTTAGCGGTCTGTATAGAAGATCAAACCAGGACAGCATTCTCTTAAGTCAAAACTTAATCCTGAGCATAGCCTTAACTCTTTTCAATTCTATTAAGGCTGAGAGGTGAGGATGCTGTGCAAGAAAAGTCTGAAGCTAAGAGAGGCTGATTTGTGAGGCTGAAAGAAAGAAGCCATCTCCATATCATAAAAGTGCAAGGTAAAATAGCAGGTGCTGATGAGTTACCCAGATCTTGCTAGCATCATTGATGAAGGTGGCTGCACTGAACAAGATTGTCAACACAGACAAAAGAGTCTTCCACTGGCAGAAGATGCCACTGAAGACTTTTACAGCTAAAAAGAAGTAAATGCTTGGCTTCAAAGCTTCAATCAAAGGATAGGACGATTCTTCTGTTAGGGGCTAATGCAGCTGGTGACTTTCAGTTGAAGTCAATGCTCATTTACCATTCTAAAAATCCTAGAGCCCTTAAGAATTATGCTAAATCTGCTCTGCCTGTGTTCTATCAGTGAAATAACAAAGCCTGGATGAATGCATACCTGTTTGAGTATGGTATGCTGAATTTATTTTTTATTTTTTATTTTTTGAGACAGTGTTTCACTCTTGTTATCCAGGCTGGAGTGCAATGGCGTGATCTTGGCTCACTGCAACCTCCACCTCCTGGGTTCAAGCAATTCTCCTGCTTCTGCCTCCCGAGTAGCTGGGATTACAGGCATGCACCATCATGCCCAGCTAATTTTTGTATTATTAGTAGAGATGGGGTTTCACCATGTCGGCCAGGCTGGTCTCAAATTCCTGACCTCAGATGATCCTCCTGCCTTGGCCTCCCAAAGTGCTGGGATTACAGGCATAAGCCACCACGCCTGGCCGGTATGCTGAATATTTTAAGCCCACTGTTGAGATCTACTGCTCAGAAAAAAAGATTCCCTTTAAAATATTACTGCTCATTGGCAATGCATCTGGTAACCCAAGGACTCTGATGGAGACATACAAGAAGATGAATGTTGCTTTCATGGCTGCTAAAACAACATTCATTCTGCAGCCCATGAATCAATGAGTAATTTGTGACTTTCAAATCTTATTTAAGTAATATATTTCATAAGGCTATAGCTGCCATAGTAACTCCTCTGATGGGTTCGGGCAAGGTAATTGAAAACCTTCTGAAAATAATTCATCATTCTAGTTGTCATTAAGAACATTCATGGGCTGGGCATGGTGGCTCACACCTATAATCCCACCACTTTGGGAGGTCACAGTGGGAGGATCACTTAAGCACAGGAGTTTGAGACCAGCCTGAGCAATATGGTAAAACCCTCATCTCTACAAAAATAAAATAAACGATGAGGTGGGAGGATTGCTTGAGCCTGCCTGGGAGGTTGAGACTACAATGTGCAGTGATTGTGCCACTGCATTTCTCTGCTTGGGTGACAGGAGTAAAACCCTGTCTAAAAAAAACAAAGAAGCCAGACGCAGTGGCTCACGCCTGTAATCCCAGCACTTTGGCAGGCCGAGGCGGGTGGATCATGAGGTCAGGAGATCGAGACTATCCTGGCTAACACAGTGAAACCCCGTTTCTACCAAAAATACAAAAAATTAGCCGGGCATGGGGGCACGTGCCTGTAGTCCCAGCTACTCCGGAGGCTGAGGCAGGAGAAAGGCGTGAATCCAGGAGGCGGAGCTTGCAGTGAGTCAAGATCGCGCCACTGCACTCCAGCCTGGGTGACAGAGCAAGACTCTGTCTTAAAAAAAAAAAAAAAAAAGAACATTCATGATTCATGCGAGGTGGTCAAAATATTAACATTAATAGCAGTTTGGAAGAAGTGGGTCCCAACCCTCATGGATGACTTTGAGGGCATCAAGACTTCAGTGGAAGAAGGCACTGCACATGTGATGGAAATAGCCAAGAGAACTAGTATTAGAAGTGAAGCCTGAAGACAGGACTGAATTGCTGCAAATACATGATAAAACTTGAATGGATGAGAAATTGCTTCTTATAGATGAACATAGAGAGTGGTTTCTTGACATGGAATCTACTCCTGGTGAACACGCTATGAACACTGTTGAAATGACAATGAAAAATTCAGAATACTGCATAAACATAATTGTTAAAGCAACAACAGGGTTAGAGAGGGCTGACTCCAATTTCAAAGAAGTTTTACTATAAGTAAAATGCTATCAAACAGCATTGTATGCTACAGAGAAATCTTTTATGAAAGAAGAGTCAATTGATGTGGCAAACTTCATTGTTATCTTATTTTAAGAAATTGTCACAGCTACCCCAACCTTCAGAAGCCACCACCCTGAGCAGTCAGCAGCCATCAACACTAGTGCAAGACCCTCCAATAGCAAAAAGATTATTACTCACTGAAGGCTCAGATGATCATTAGCATTTTTCAGCAACAAAGTATTTTTAATTAAAGTATGTAATTTTTAAAGGTGTAATGCTACTGCACACTTGAGAGTACCATATAGTGTAAATACAACTTTTATATGAATTCAAAAACCAAAATATTCATGTGACTTTCTTTATTATATTTGCTTTATTGTGGTGGTCTGGAACTGAATCCACAATATCTCCAAGGCATGCCTGTGTTCACCTCTACATGTTACATTTAAGCAAAGATGTCTTTGCTTAACTCAAATGTTAACACAGTTTGGGCTTCACTTGAAGTGACTGTCAAATAAAATTACTAAACATGAGTGAAAAAGATTCATATGTGTTAAGTGTCAGGAATTTTACACCAACATGAAAAGCTCCAAATAGAACAAACAACTCTACAGATTTTTTTTCATTTTATTCTCTGTATTTATAAATGAAATAGTTAAGGTCACCTGCAAGGACATTGTAAAATAAAGGCTTAAATATTCATAGTTAATCCCTAAAGAAGTTAATTAAGCAGTCCAGAATAGGATAGTTAAAAATTTGAGGCAAAAATGTAGGAATAAAGTCATATGGTGATCATATGGTGATCATCGATTTGACCAATATAATGGGAGTTCTAACACATAAGAGTTCAAAACTGCACTTGGAACAGTGATAAAAGGCGAGACACAGTTTAGCTATCCCACTTCTTTAATAATCTTAGAAGAATATTACAAATTAATAAATTCCAAAAATACTTTGAACTCTATTTAAATGCTATATATAAAGAGCTGTGACATTATTTAATCAACTGTCATTCACAGACTAGCTTAAATTATAAAAAAACATTAGTTCACTTACTCTGCCCAAGTGTACTTATTGTAACAGCATAAATTATGTTACAAAGCCTTGTTTCATGCTCTAATAAGGTTTAAAGCTATCACTTTAAGTAAGTTTTTTGTTTGTTTGTTTTCAGACAGAGTCTTGCTCTGTCAGCCAGGCTGGAGTGTAGTGGCATGATCTTGGCTCGCTGCAACCTCTGCCTCCCGGGTTCGAGTGAATCTCCTGCCTCAACCTCCCTAGCAGCTGGAATTAAGGCGTGCACCAACATGCTTAGCTAATTTTTGTATTTTTAGTAGAGATGGGCTGGTCTCTACTAAATATTTTGGCCAGGCTGGTCTGAAACTCTTGATCTCAGGTGATCCACCCACTTCGGCCTCCCAAAGGGCTAGAATTTCAGGCATGAGCCACTGCACCTGGCCTAAGTAAGTAACACTTGCCTTTTTAAAAAAATATATTACTTCAATTTCTATCAGGTGACCATTACAAAACAACTTAATTCACTTTCACTGAAACTTTCTCAAATCTTTTCATGACAGAGCAAAGAATACTAGATGACATGTTCTAAATTCTGAGCATGAAATTTTGAGCAATCTTTTTAAATTTCTAGTCACATTTTAGTTTAACCATATCTTTTGGTAAATACTGCCAAAAGATAACCAAATACTAAAAAATGATATTATTTAATTATAAATTCATTCTAACTTGTTAATTCGATGGACACAGACTACATTACTGACACGTAAAATTTCAAATATAGGATTTCTTAGATAAGATTTCTTATAATTTATCACACTGCCTCATTTTAAGGGCTTTGTTGCTTTTAGATTACTGACAAAGATATTTAATTGTAACTGAGTATAAATGAAAGTTTTACTAAGAAAAATTGTTACTCATGGAATAGGTATGAAAAACCCATAGGGCAAACAAAGCAGGAGATGTAAAACGTAAATATTTGGTAGTGACTCTTACTTGCCTTTAATATACATATACTTCTGTTTCTTTGTAAGTATGAATTCTATTATTTACTGCCAAGGCTGTACATTTCTTCATACCATGTTTCCTCTACTGACCCACAATCATACTTCCCTTACTCCAGAAGCAAACATTAGTGACATCTGAAAACTGTACCCTCACAAAAACCACATTCTCCAAAGCAGTAAAATTCTAGGCTGAAAACAGATAGAAGTGGTCAAGAGAGAGTTATAAATAAATGAAGAGAGGAAAAGAGACATAGGAACTGAAAAAAATAATTTAAAAAAGAAAACAGGCATGAGTGCTAAAGGAAAACTCACCACAAGTCTCATATTCTCACAAAATTACTGACAAGATATGACATATTATTCTTTCACTTACAGTGTTTAATTTCTAATCCATGAAACAGGGTACAAATTTGGCTGACCTTGTTTACGCAGGGTAAGTCACAAGGTACTGAACGTTTGTTAAAATCTATTTCTTAAATATATTTTTAATACCTAAAGTTTAAAATTTTCCCCATTCATAAGCCTAAACTTGCAAGATGATTAGTTCTTTACAGTGTTATTTGAAACTGGGAACCTTTTTTCCTATCCTAAAGAGATGTTTTTTGAAGTAATGAATAGATTTCTAAACAAAATCCCACTGGACTTACAATGTAATTCAAACACTATGCAGAGATGACTAAGAAATTACAAAAAATTACAATACTAGTAATTACACAAAGATGAACAACTATATCTTAGCTGAGAGCTTTCACATTTATTTTTCAGTGATAAAATGGTATCTAGAACATTTTATAGAGTCTAGAATAATATTTGAGGGAATTTTGACATTAAATCAACCTGAAGATGAATTTAAGATTACAATTGATACTATAACAATATGAATTTGAACTGTGCAGGTCAACCTATACATAGATTTTCTTCTGCCTCTGCAAACCTCTGAGACATGAAGGCCAACCCCTCCTCTTCTTCCCCTCCTCAGCCCACTCAACATGAAGATGACTGAGATAAAGACCTTTATGATGATCCATTTCCACTTAATGAATAATAAATATATTTTCATTCCATATATTATAACATTACCTTTTCTTTAGCTTAATTTATTGTAAGAATACAGAATATAATACATATACAAAATACGTGTTAATCAACTATTTACATTATCAGTAAGGCTTCCAATTAACTACTATTAGTAGTTAAGCTTTTGAGGAGGTAAAAGTTGAATGTGGATTTTCGAAGGGGTCAGTGACCAGAACCCCTACACTGTTCAAGGGTCTACTGTACTTTCTCACCACAACTTGCAATTTCTGCTTTTACTCAAATATTCCCCATAACACATTTATCAGTGAAGGTTATGGTCATTTTCTGACACTCCAATAGGTCAAGTAAAGGAGAAACAATATTTGGGGACAAGAAAGTCAACTGGGAATGAAATCTACAGTTTAAAATGAATACAATGTTCCAGGAAAACTCAGTACAGAATTCCCATAGAGATAAATCATAGTTATTATCAAATTCAAATTCAGGCTGGGGGCGGTAGCTCATGCCTGTAATCCCAGCACTTTGGGAGTCTGAGGTGGGTGGATCACTAGAGGTCAGGAGTTCAAGACCAGCCTGGCCAAAATGGTGAAACCCCATCTCAACTGAAAAAAAAAAAACAAATACAAAACTCAGTCAGGCATGGTGGTGGGTGCCTGCAATCCCTGCTACTGGGTAGGCTGACACAGGAGAATCATTCAAACCCAGGAGGTGGAGGTTGCAGTGAGCCGAGATTATGTCACTGCACTCCAGCCTGGGCAACAGACCAAGACTCAAATTCAAATAAAAAAAATTAGGCAATCTTGAAAAAAAAAGCGAGTTACCTGAAAAAGGGAAAAACCAAAATCAACAGAGATTTACACGTCCAATCACTATGAAGGACCAGGGAGTAGATTTATATTCCCATCTTAAACAACTAACAATGAACAAAATATATGAAAACACAATTTTCAGGCATTGGATAATAAACAAAGAAGGGGCACAATAAGGTAAGTGCTACAATTACTCAAACTTACACCTTGAATAGAGTTCCCAGGCTGCAGAGCAGAAGGAAGAACCTAAATAGAGTCAAGTAGTTTCCATTCAGGGAGGCCAAGCTGGCTACCACATGCTGGGGCAGAGTACTGGAGAGGAGAGAGCTGCTTGAAGAAGAAAGAGGTGGAAAGTGAGAAATCGAGATATGCAAGGGATTCCTCTGGAGTCTTCAGTACACATGTATGAGGAAAGAACCAATACCCAGGTAATCAGAAAAAACCAATAACGCAGTAATCAGATAAAAAAAGTGATAGAATTAGTAGACATGGATATTAAAACAATTGTTATAACAACATTCCATAAGCACATGACAACATAAGCATACTATGTAGAGCCATAGCATGAGTAAAAGAGGCCCAAATCAAGATTCAAGAGATGAAAACTATAATGTCAGACACAAAATGTCAACTGGATGAGATTAATGGCAGATTAAACATTGTAGATGAAATAATTAGTAAACTTCAGAGTAATAGAAATTATTCAAGGACGGACGTGGCGGCTCATGCCTGCAATCCCAGCAATTTGAGAGGTCGAGACAGGCAGATCGCTTGAGTTCAGGAGTTTGAAACCAGCCTGAGCAACACAGAAAAACCTGTCTCCAGAAAAAATACAAAAACTAGCCAGGCATGGTGGTGCACTCAGTCCTGTAGTTCCAGCTACTTGGGAGGCTGAGGCAGGGGTTGCATTGACCCAATATTGCGCCACTGCACTCCAGCTTGGGAAACAGAATGAGAATTTGACTGAAAAAAAAAAAAAAAAGAAAGAGCCCATGAGCAGTGGCCCACACCTGTAATCCCAGCACTTTGGGAGGTCGAGGCAAGAGGATCATGAGATCAGGAGTTCAGGACCAGCCTAAATAATATGATGAAAACCCATCTCTACTAAAAATACAAAGATTAGCTGGGCATGGTGGCACGTGCCTGTAGTCCCAGCTACTAGGGAGGCTGAGGCAGGAGAATCGCTTGACCTGGGAGGCGGGGGTTGCAGTGAGCCAAGACTGCACTACTGCACTCCAGCCTGGGTGACAGAAAAGACTCCATCTCAAAAAAGAAAAAGAAAAAGAAAAAAAGAAAAAATAGGGGAGAGAGTAATTATTCAAAATGAAGAACAGATAGAAAAACAAAAATATTGAAAACAGAATCACTGAGACATGGGTCAACTACAAGTGGCTTCTTCTTCTTCTTCTTCTTCTTCTTCTTATTATTATTATTATTATTATTATTTTAATTGGAGTCCCAAAGGTAGACAGAGATGGAAAGAGAAAATATGACTACAAGAGTTTATTGCAAGAGTTTCCAGAATATGGCATAAGGAGGAGAACTGTAGTAGATTCCAGTGAGTTGAGGAAATAGAACTGAGAGTCTGGGAATTTCAGAGCAGTTAAGAGCTGAAAGATCACAATATCAGAGAACAGAAAGATTTACAGAGAAATCTGGAATTCTGTAGAGGGTCTTTTCTTAAATATATACCAGGTCAGTACCTGGGAAAGAAACATCCAAAACAATTAAGAGGAAAAAAAAAAAGAGGGAACAGTACCTGAGGCACATATACATTTGGAAATAGTGGCTATTTCCAAGACCTAAAGCAGAAAATCTCACTATTTTTCTCATCAAAGTCTCCAATGTTTTTGGCACCAGGAACTACTTTTGTGGAAGACAATTTTTCCATGGAAAGGGCAGGAGGCATGGTTTCAGGATGAAACTGTTGCACCTCAGATCATCAGGCATTAGTTAGATTCTCATAAGACACATACAACCTAGATCCCTCACTTGTGCAGTTCAAAATAGGGTTTGTGCTCCTATGAGAATCCTCTGCTAATCTGACAGAAGGTGGAGCTCAGGTAGTAATGTTTGCTGGCCCACCACTCACCTCCTGCTGTGTGGCCTGGTTCCTAACAGGAACTGATACAGCTGTAGTACCTGGGATTAGGGACCCCTTAGTGCTCTATGCCATGGAATACTAAGAAAAGTCTTGCCCCAGCAGTAGGAAATATTTAGCTTTATTTATTTGATGAGATTAATAGCAGTTCAGGTATTATAGAAGAAAATATTAGTAAAATGGAAGGCACAGCAAAGGAGGTATGCAAAATAAAACACAGAGAAAGAGACAAAATAAAAAAAAGAGTATCAGTGAGTTATGAGACAACTTCAAGTGGCCTGAAAGGGTCAGAAAACCAATTTGAAGATATATAATGGCTGCAAATATTCCAAAACTTCATAATAAAAACTAAAAACTCATAGCTCTAAGAAGTTAAACAAAACCTATGCATAAGAAACATGAAGAAGAATACACTAAGGCCCATCATAACTAAACTGATCAAAATCAATAATTTTCTCTGTGTGTGTGTATTTTTTGTAGGGATGAGGTCTCACTATGTTGCCTAGGCTATTCTTGATCTCCAAGCCTCAAAAGCTATCCTCCCATCTTGACCTCCCAAAGCACTGGGATTACAGGTGTGAGCCACTGCACCTGGCCTCATACAGAAAATCTTAAAAGCAGCAAAATTTGGGGAATTGGGGACGTGAAATATTGAAGAACAAAAGAATGTCAGATTTCTTATCAAGAATTATGCAAGTAAGGTGGCAATGGGGTAACATTTTTCATATACTGAAAAACTGTCAAACTAGAACTGTATATCTGGCACATAAAGATGTTTTCAAACATACAAAAGCTGAAAGAATTTATTACCAACAGATCCAAATACAAGAGATGTTAAAGAATGCCCTTTAGGCAGAAGGAAAATGATACCAGATGGAAATCTAATTCTAACCAAAAGGAATGAAGAGAACTAGAAATGATAAATACATGAGTAAAAATATGCTTTTTCTTATTAAGTCTTTAAAAATATATATTTGACAATTTAAACAAAAATAGCAGCAAGGTTATGATGTTTATAATATATATGTAGAAGTAAAATGTATGTATTGTAAGTTGTGAGACATATATTAACAAAGCTGATTTAAAAAAAAACAACAACAATTAGGCTGGGTGCAGTAGCTCATGCCTATAATCCCAGCACTTTCAGAGACCAAGGCGGGCAGATCACAAGGTCAGGAGATCAAGACCATCCCGGTTAACATGGTGAAACCCCATCTCTACTAAAAACACAAAAAATTAGCCTGGCGTGCTAGCGGGCGTGTATAGTCCCAGCCACTTGAGAGGCTGAGGCAGAAGAATGGTGTGAACCCGGGAGGTGGAGGTTGCATTTAACCTTAAATGTAAATGGACTAAATCCCCAATTAAAAGAAAAAGACTAGTAAATTGGATAAAGAGTCAAGACCCATCAGTGTGCTGTATTCAGGAGACCCATCTCACGTGCAGAGACACACATAGGCTCGAAATAAAGGGATGGAGGAAGATCTACCAAGCAAATGGAAAACAAAGAAAAAGCAGGGGTTGCAATCCTAGTCTCTGATAAAATAGACTTTAAAACAACAAAGATCAAAAGAGACAAAGAAGACTATTACATAATGGTAAAGGGATCAATTCAACAAAAAGAGCTAACTATCCTAAATATATATGCACCCAATACAGGAGCAATCAGATTCATAAAGCAAGTCTTCAGAGACCTACAAACACACTTAGACTCCCACACAATAATAATGGGAGACTTTAACACCCCACTGTCAACATTAGACAGATCAACAAGACAGAAAGGTAATGAGGATACCCAAGACTTGAACTCAGCTCTGCACCAAGCAAACCTAATAGACATCTACAGAACTCTCCAACCCAAATCAACAGAATATACAGTCTTCTCAGCACCACACTGCACTTATTCCAAAACTGACCAAAGAGTTGGAAGCAAAGCACTCCTCAGCAAATGTAAAAGAACAGAAATTATAACAAACTGTCTCTCAGACCACAGTGCAATCAAATTAGAACTCAGGATTAAGAAACTCACTGAAAACCACACAACTACATGGAAAGCGAACAACCTGCTCCTGAATGACTACTGGGTACATAACGAAATGAAGGCAGAAATAAAGATGTTCTTTGAAACCAATGAGAACAAAGACACAATGTATCAGAATCTCTGGGACACATTTAAAGCAGTGTGTACAGGGAAATTTATAGCACGAAATGCCCACAAGAGAAAGCAAGAAAGATCTAAAACCAACACCCTAACATCACAATTAAAAGAACTAGAGAAGCAAGAGCAAACACATTCAAAAGCCAGCAGAAGGAAAGAAATAACTAAGATCAGAGCAGAACTGAAGGAGATAGGGACACAAAAAACCCTTCAAAAAAATCAATGAATCCAGGAGATGGCTTTTTGAAAAGATTAACAAATTGATAGACCACTAGCAAGATTAATAATGAAGAAAAGAGAGAAGAATCAAATAGATGCAATAAAAAATGATAAAGGGGATATCACCACCGATCCCACAGAAATACAAACTACCATCAGAGAAT
>NW_012113141.1:7829506-7856181 GCF_000951035.1 Colobus angolensis palliatus | reverse complement strand
CAAGGCACAGTGGTATGCACCTGTATGTAGTTCCAGCACCTCAGGAGGCTGATGTGGGAGTATTGCTTGATCCCAGGCAGTCAAGGCTGCAGTGAACCATAAGTGTACCACTTGCACTGCAGCCTAGACCACAGGGCAAGATGCTGCCTCAAAGAAAAAAAAAATTAAGGCCGGGTACAATGGCTCATGCCTGTAATCCTAGCACTTTGGGAGGCCAAGGTGGGTGGATCACTTGAGGCCAGGAGTTCGAGACCAGCCTGGCCAACATAGATAAACCCATCTCTACTAAAAAAACTCACAAAAAACTAGCAGGGCGTGGTGGTGCATGCCTGTAGTCCCAGTTGCTTGGGAGGCTGAGGCACAAGAATTGCTTATACCCGGCAGGCGCAGGTTGCAGCATGCTGCGATTGCACCACTGTACTCCAGCCTGGGCAACACAGCAAGGCGCAGTAACAAAAAAAAAATTGAAATGTGACAATTATAGCATAAAGGTTAGGAAAGGTAAGATGGAAGTATACCACTATAAGGTACTTTAATACTATATGTGAAAGCAAAATGTAATGAAAGATGTGCACTATAAATCCTAACGCAACCATTAAAGTAAGAGAAAAAGAGAGAGATTAAGCCAACAAAAAGGACAAAAACACAGGATTAACCCAAAAGAGAGCAGGAGAGAGAAAAGAGAATGAAGAACACATGAGAGAAATGGAAAACAAATACCAGGATTATGAAATCAAACCTAACTATACTGCTAACTGGAATGGTATAAACATTCCAGTTAAAAGGGAGACACCGTCAGGTTGGACAAAAAATAAGACTCAACTATGTTGTCTATAAGAAATGCACTTTAAAAGATAAAAACATAAATAGGTTAGAAGTGAAAGGGAGGAAAAAGATATAACATGATATCAATAATCAAAAGAAAGTTGGATTGACTATATTAATATTAGATAGTAAATTTAAGAGTAAAGTATATTACCAGGGATACATATTTCATAATGAAAAACAGGCCAAATAATCAACCTTGCACCTTATGCACCTAACAAAAGATTTCAACATAAGTAAAAACTAATAGAATATGGGAGATGAATATAGCAATTCACAATTATAATGAGAGAAAGATCTCTGCAAAGTCCCCATATCTAGAAATTAAACAACAGACATTTAAATAACCCGTGATTCAAATAAGTAGTTAAAAGAGAAACTAGAGAGTATTTCAAAGTGAATGAAAATGACAACATGACAATATGTGATGCAGACAAATTAAGCCTTAGAAATGTATAGCACTAAGCACGCACCTATAGTAGAAAAAAAGTGACAAATCAATAAATTACTCTTCTCCCTTAACAAACAAACTAAAAGAATAAGGCAAAGTAGTGGGAGGCAGAATAAAGAGAACAACAACAAAGGAAACCCAAAGAAGGAACAAAAGGCAATAATAAAGAACAAACAAAAATCAACCTGGCTTAGCTTTCCCAGAAAAGGTATGAGAAGTCAATGAAGCAATAACTACAAAATATTTTGTTTTGAAAAATATTACACCAAATGAGTTGTCATTTATGTAAAAGCAATAGGAAGTAAATAAAAGCTCAAGAAGGGATGCATTTTAAGTCCTTCCTGTAAAAAAAAAAGTTTGATGATAAAATGGAGCCAATCAAGGGATAATCAAAATTAACAATAAAGGAATGGGAAAATTGTGATAAAGTAGTTGATGATAAGCATTTATCTCATTTAAATATAGAATTAAGACTACAAAAATTATAGTTACAGAATAAAATGAAAATGTTTAAACATTGAAAAATATTAAAAAAAAAGTAAAAATGTAACTACCAAAATTCATGATGAAACATAGTGCTAATTTTCACCTAGCCTTTATGCTATCATTGCCACATTTTAATTTTTTTTACATTTTCCATAGCAGATTAATACACCTTAAAAAGGAAATACAAGCCAGGTGCAGTGGCTTACACCTGTAGCCCCAGCTACTCGGGAGGGTGAGATAGGAGGATTGCCTGAGCCCAGAATTTCAAGGCTGCAGCGAGCTGTGATCACACCACTGCACTCCAGCCAGCCTGGGAAACAGAGCAAGACCTTATCTACAAAAAAAATCAAAAGTAAAAATAAAAGTTAAGAATATAAAAGAAGGAAATACATAATGCAGAAAAATTAATGGCTCCAATGTACTATTCTTTTTCATAAGCCTTTCCTGAATAAGTCTTACAGGTCTAATTTAAGAAATATTATTTTTCCTTTTCTTTTTTTTTTTTTTTTTGAGACAGGATTTTGCTCTGTCGCCTAGGCTGGAGTATAGTGGTACAATTATAGCTCAATGTAACTTCTAATTCCTAGGCTCAAGTAATGCTCCTGCCTCAGTCTCCCAAGTAGCTAGATCTACAGGTGAGTGCCACTATGCATCGCTAATTTAAAAGAATTTGTTTTTGGCACAGATGGGGTCTCACTATGTTGCCCAAGCTGGACTCAATCTCCTGGCCAAAAGCAATCCACTGGCTTTGGCCTCCCAAAGCACTGGGACTATAGGCATAAACCACCCTGCCTAGTCAGGAAATACTATTTAAGTGAGGAAAAACAGATGCATCCCTTAGATAATTCTAAGGTGAAGAGAACCTGAGACTTATGTTTTCAAAAACATAATTACCTAGTCACCATAACCAGTAGTCAATAATTACCTGCTAATAAAGAATCTGAGAAGTTGGTTTAAACATGGAAAAACTGAGTTTACATGGCATAAAATGAAACATTTATTATGAAAGATAAAAAATAAATTTTAAAAGATCTTGACACTGTATTTAAACCCAAAGAGGATGCTGGTGTATCCATATTCAATTTTAGCTTTTCAATCAGGAAGGTTTCCAGTGTGAACTTACTCAGTGAATTATATGGTAAAGAAAATGAAGAAGAAGGTTTGCAATTTTCTTAATATTCATTAAACACTGCTAGTTTAGAGACTAGTGTGAAGAAGTAGAGCTGAGTACATAGATCTAGTTTAGCTTATGTGATGCAGACAGATGTTTTAGTTACAGAAATTTGTTTAATAGATAAACTGAGTTGCTTCCTTAGATCAAAATCATTTTAGAATTAAAGAGCCCCCAGAACTTTAACTTCTTAAACCTCATTAGTTTATGATGATAATGTAATGAGACTGCTGACCTCATAGAACCAGAAAGTATGGGGCAGCCCATTTAATTTATGGTTTGACCATATGCTAAGAAAAAACTAGACTAGACTACATCTCATTTCAGGATGCTCTGAAATCAAAGGGAATTACAGCTTTGTAAAACCTGCAGTGTCTTTGTGGAAATAACATTATATTTCAAAAGAAGTTCACAGATTTCAATGAATACGAATTATGCTCTTAATCGCCAAGAAAATATTTGTTAAATGTTCACTAAGAATATACAGCATCCCAGGTATCCAATATGAGTCTACTATTTTCAGAACTATTTTGGAATAAGCCAAGCTATGAGAAGAGTATAGATTTATCTGGCAACATAAGAGATCATTCTTTTTATGAAACTGCTGAAACAGAAGCTACAAGCTAACACCTGCATCACAGATAACAACTGAAATCCATTTTGTTATTTCTTCTAGCTGAATACACCACCCAAATGTCAAAAATAATCCCATTTGCCTTATTAATTTGACCAAAGCTGATCACTTTACACTGTACAAAATTGCACATTAGGTATAAATATTTAACACTACTATAAAACTCCATTCACCCAAATATGGCTAGATACAATATAGTGCATAAATGCTAAAACTATAAGTTGTCTGCAAGTTGAACCTATACTTTCATAAAAGTTCCATTCACCCAAAGTTGACCAGACGTGTTATACTGTATAATCATTATAACTATGAATTGTTTGCAAGTTGGCTCACAATTCAGGATTGAACAAATATAAACTGAAACATAGAAGACTGTAATTGTCAAGTTAAATATACTTTTTCATCAGAATACACTGTCTTAGTTCATAGTCAACAAATACACATAAATTATGCCAAACTCTAAACATGGTGCTTTTGGAAAATCAGACTTTCACGTGTAAGATGGTTTGAAATAGTACATAAATCCCCCATAAAGAATCACACTACAAAAAATATAGTAACAAGATTCGAAAAATGGAATGAACATGAGACCAATTTGCGAAATAAAATGAAATGGAAATAATAAAGGGGAAAAAATATTTAATCCTTGAAATGTTTTTCTCACATAGTGGCAGAAAAGATAGCGTAACTTTCCGTTATATAATCTTCTCAATGTAAGCATTTATTTGACAGTTATAAAGGGGTAGGATTTGGTATACAGAGGAATCAATAACAATGTTGTAAAGCCTAGAACAGTGCACATAAACATGCTGTAGGAGACATTAACATTAGACTGAAAGAAATAATTATATTTTCAATAAACATGTTCCTATTAGTAGGATAATCAATTTTTACGCATCTTACCAGCTATTTCACACAGCTCAGGTAGTGAAATGGCAGCAGCTGTTATACCAAATCCATATATTACACGCATATGAGATGCTTTTAATTTTTCATAGGTATCTACTTATTTGTGTATAGCCACATTTAACACATATTAAATAAAAACAAGGTAATCATGGGTGATTAATTCAGAAGAATTTTTGGTACAGTCCTATTTTACGCATCTTACCAGCTATTTCACACAGCTCAGGTAGTGAAATGGCAGCAGCTGTTATACCAAATCCATATATTACGCGCATATGAGATGCTTTTAATTTTTCATAGGTATCTACTTATTTGTGTATAGCCACATTTAACACATATTAAATAAAAACAAGGTAATCATGGGTGATTAATTCAGAAGAATTTTTGGTACAGTCCTATTTTAGAAATAAATTCTTAACCAATTATTTTTATATCAGAAGACTTAATAATTCAAATAACACCCTGCCCTTATTTCCAGATTTAAGAGATTTGTCACGATTAATGTTTTTGAAATATTAAATTAAGAGGTGTCATGGTAATTACTATGGAATAAATAGCAATTAAGTTTTTTAGGCAAATCAGCTCAGACTATTTGCAGTAAATATATATACTACTAATATTTTTCTGCACAATGCAAGTTGCCTACAAATGTAAGATGTAAGTTTGTAGAATTATTTTAACATATATTAGGAAACTGATTTAATATAGAATTCTGCACTTGGTTGGGAAGCACCTATGCATAATGTATCCAAAAATAGGTAGACATGAAGATAAATAATACAAATTATGTTACCCATAGAAAGATAATTATTTCTGTTCTATACTCACAATAGTGAATCTAACATATGCTTTGAGATAGGTAAATAATAATTTGCACGGTAAATAAAAGATAATTACTTTAAAATATATATCAGACAACAACTATAATCCATCATGTAAATATGTACCAGAGATTTGAATTAGGTAAGTACTTACTGCTATATAACAAACTCTTGCTTTTTCTACCAACATCCAGTTTTTCTCCAGATCAAGATGTTTTTCCTTTTTATAACAATTGGCAGCAGCAAGATTAGCTACAAGGGACCTAAAACAACCAAAGAATAAGCAAGTAATATTATAGCCAAACTTAGCATATATTTCTATAGACAGTTACCAGTATTTTTTGCAAATTTTACAATTTACAGTTTAATTAATTCTTCAAAACTGATGTTATTGATTTTTAAATAAATATAAATACAATTTTGTTTTGAGAACTTTCTGAGGTATCTATGATAATTTTTGTTCTAAACAACACCTGGTATTCTGAGAAAGAAATTGGCATTTAAGTTGCCTTTTGATAGTAAAATAAGACCTACTTTTTACACCTTAATAGTTCAAAATGCAGTTAAGAAATAAAGCTAACTCATTATATAAAAAGAAATCTATACAACTAAAAACATTTTTTATAGTAGAAAAATGCCTTGATAAAAATAAATATCAACATACTATAATTGTCTATTTAATCGAAGGCTTTAAAAGCCAAGTATGGAATTAATGTCACAAAAGACACTTACAAATGTAGACCATATTCACTAAAAGGAATTAATTTGTAAACCATTATATTCTAAGGACTGAAATCAATTAGAATTGTTTTCTATAGCTGAAAAGTCCCTTGACTGGTCCAGTTTTAGAGATGGAATATCTAAGCAGGATACTGCATTTAAAATCTTGCTACAGGTGGGTGCAGTAGCTCAAAGTTGAAATCCCAGCTCTTTCAGAGGCCAAGGTGGGAGGATTGCTTGATACCAGGAATTTCAGGTTAGCCTGGGCAACACAGCCAGATCCCATCTCTACAAAATAATTTTCAAAATTAGCTGGGGGTAGTGGTGCACACTTATAGTCCTAGGGACTCAGGAAGCTGAGGTGGGAGGATTGCTTGAGCCCAGGAGTTTGAGGCTGCAATGAGCTATGACCATGCCACCTGCACTCTAGCCTGGGCAACAAGGCAAAACCACATCTCTAAAAAACAAAAAATGAATAAATAAAAAATAAAATCCTGCTACAAGTGTCACTTGGCTTGTTTAATTAAAAATAAATACAATAATTATTTACATTATAAAATAATAAAAATACTTTCCTTCCTCATACTGCTTCAGAATTTAAAAAATTACTTGCCAATTTTTCTCTTTTTCTTATTAAATTGTAACAGTTATAGCTTATAAAAAAATCTTATCATTTCAGACTTTGGTAAAATGTTCGATTACACTGTTAAAAAAAAAAAAAAATCTCAATTCTCTTCCAAAACGTCTTTCCACTCATCCATCTGCCAATTTACTACTAAAAGATACATCTGTTTATGTTCAAGTAAACGAAGGAAGGAAAGAGTAATATGCATCAACATATCCAAATACAAAATAACTATATTACAAACTTAAGAAAATTTAGACCTAATTTATAAAAATATTTTAGTAATTGTGACTTTAGGAAAATTTTGACAAAATGGCTACTAAATAAAAGCAAACACTTCTGGTACCAGATACTAAACTCTATTTTGATAATACAATGACTTTTTGATGGGAAACTACAGTTTCTCCAAAAGAAAAATAAAAGATTCCTTTTTTATTTTTTTGAGATGGAGTTTCGTTCTTGTCACCTAGGCTGAAGAGCAATGGCTCCATCTTGGCTCACTGCAACCTCTGCCTCCGGGTTCAAGCAATTCTCTTGCCTCAGTCTCCCAAGTAGCTGGGATTACAAGTGCCCGCCACAACACTTGGCTAGTTTTTTTGTATTTTTAGTAGAGGTGGGGTTTCATCATGTTGGCCAGGCTGGTCTCGAACTCCTGGCCTCAAATGATCCACTTGCCTTGGCCTCCCAAACTGCTGGGATTACAGGCATGAGCCACCAAGCCTGAAAAATATGAGTATTATTATCCCAATGTATTTGATTCTGACTTTGAAGAGGAAGAACCTGGATCAAGAAAGATACTGAATTACCCAAACACTTCGATTTCTGAAATTTTTTGTTTTATTTTTTGTTTTTGAGACAGGGGCTCACTCTTTTGCCCAGACTGAAGTACAGTGGGTGGCACAACCCCAGTCCACCGCAGCCTCAACCTCCGGGGCTCAAGCGATCCTTCCACCTCAGCCTCTCGAGCAGCTGGGACCGCAAGTACATGCCATCATCCCCAACTAATTTTTGTATTTTTTGTAGAGATGGAGTTTCGCCATGTTGCCCAGGCTGGTCTTAAACTCCTGAGCTCAAGTGATCAGCCTGCTTTGGCCCCCTAAAGTGTTAGGATTACAAGGTGTGACCACCATGCCTAGCCAATTTCTGAGTTTTTGATAGTGGCAGCCAAAGGTTACCGGACCTATTCAAAACAATTCATCCAACTGTATTAGCGTCCAGAATTTAGATAATGATTTAGATACTGAAGATTTCTCCCCAATTTTTGATTCCCATATCATCTGAACAATATCACTATAACTATCAAATTAGTATAAAAGTTAAGTTTTTGACATCTAGGAGATCTTATATTATCATAACTGTTCTCTCTCTTTCTTTGTTGTTGTTTTGTTTTGTTTTGAGACAGAATCTTGCTCTGTTGCCCAGGGTGGAGTGCAGTAGCACAATCTCGGCTCACTCCATCTCCCGGGTTCAAGCAATTCTCCTACCTTAGTCT
Source organism: Colobus angolensis palliatus (assembly GCF_000951035.1). Lineage (NCBI taxonomy): Eukaryota > Metazoa > Chordata > Mammalia > Primates > Cercopithecidae > Colobus > Colobus angolensis. The sequence goes on along the minus strand of NW_012113141.1, from coordinate 7,848,050 downwards.
CCCGAGTAGCTGGGATTACAGGTACACACCTGGCTAATTTTTGTATTTTTAGTAGAGACAGAGTTTCACCATGTTGGCCAGGCTGGTCTCGAACTCCTGACCTCAGGTGATCCACCCGACTCAGCCTCCCAAAGTGCTGGGATTACAGGCATGAGCCACCACACCCAGCCATAACTGTTCTTTAAGACAGCAATTTAGCATACCAAAACAATTTAGTAATATTACTGTAGCCTAAGTGATCTCAGAAGAAAATTTGACCTACTTCTCACGAATGGTAAAACTTTGCACCTACAGATTAAGGCTGGCCTTGGGAAAACTAAGGGCAAAGGTCTAAACAAGCATATTTCAACACTTTTAGTTTTTTTTTTTTAATCTCTTAATCCTATATTTCAATGTTTACTGAAACCTTAAAATCATGAAGTTCTCCTGTATATAAAAAACAAAATTAAAGGAAAAGTCTGAAAATGGCTTACATACCCTAATAATTTTTGAATGCTGTATTTTGGTTATTCAGTAAATACTGTGCTTATTGATCCCCAGTCTCCAGAATAGTCCATTCCTTAATATACCTCTGCTGAAGGTCAAGTAGTGAGCAATAAAATGGGTAAATAGAAGAAATGGAGCAAGATGGCGGTGGAGAGGAGGAAGGAAATAAAGGAGGATGAAGAGAGAAAAAAGAAAGGAAGGGAAGATGGGAAAAGAAAGGAGATAGGGAATGGAAGAGGACAGACTACATATTTCCAACTATAAGTAATGCAAAATTTCTAGTGAATCACTATTTAAAAAGAGGTCATCTTTGATTATTCCAGCAATATAATAATTGGTAGGGCAGTTATTTTGTTTTTCCCTTGCAAAGGGAAAAAAAGCCTGTGCTGATATGGTAATAACGTTAGCAAAGCATGAACACATTGAAGGAGTATCTCTATTTGGGAACAAAGGAACAATCAACCAATACATGGAGGGGCCTGAGAGAGATATTTCAAGTTCATATAAAGAATACTTTTCTAATAAGTAAGGGTATATAGAAATATACTTGGTTGTTTCGTTAGTGGTATATTACCCATGGCTGAGTTTATTTAATATGAATGAATTACTATTTGCCAGAAATGGTTTAGATGATCATTTAGATAACTAAGTCATATGAGCCTGAATGTAATGTTGTATTTTATATACATAAAATACATACACACACACACACACACACACACACACATACACTCACTCTCTCTCTGTCTCTCATTCTAATATTCCAACCTCAGGATATGGTGAAAAGAATATTCTTTCTAATTCAAGTTTCGCAACAAATTAGCTACAAGGCATTGAGCAAGCTATCTGCCTTTTCTGATTCTAATTATAAAAAGTAGAGACAGGACTAAATAATCTCAAACTTTTATTCCACATGCCTCATGAATTCAACTGCATGTTTAACAAAAGTAAATTTAAAAACAACACAGGAAAACTGATATAAGGAATAAGCATTTATCAAACATTAAAAGGAATTATAAAGTCAAAATTCCAAATTCACATTGGAATTCAGATTTTACCAGTGTTAAAATAGCCAATTAGTATAGTGCTTCCCTTGGAATTACACTGACCTGTTGTCACCAGTGATGCATGCAGCACAAGTTCCTGTGGGCTGCTCATTCTGCTCATAGTAATGAGCATCTACATGGGCTTCAGCAGCTTTTCTCTTCAGGATTTCCCCAAATTTATCTATCCCAATGCATCCAAAAAATGTTGCTGCTTTGTGTGGCTGTTGAATCATCCACTGTAAAACAGGAACATAAATAATTTAATGGGTCAAAAAAATGGTACACATAGTTCAGTATTCTGCCATGGATAGTGATGTGAAAAGAATGCTTTGTGAGAAACTGTGACTGTTATGAATGGAATTTCAATTCTGTGCTATCACGATAAAAAAAAAATATATAACAACCATGTAATATCTTATACTGCATTGGGGAGAGAAATTAAGTACATAGAGTGGTTAAGGATTCAGCAGCTAAAATCATACAGACCTTAAGACAAATGCTGGCCTGATATAGGAAAATAATAGTGGGTTCCAATATAAGAAGTCTAGCATTGTCATAAAAAGAGCAGAATCCATCTTGATTACAGACTGTCTGGGTTCAAATCTTGCTTCTGCCACTTACTAACTGCATGAGTTAGAGCATGTTAGAGCATATCACTTAACATTTCTCACTTCACTCATGTTTAAAGTGGAGATATAATTACAAATACATCTCATAAGGTCGTTGAGGATTAATTGAAATGATGTAAATTAATGTACATGCATTGCTGAGCATGGTACCCAGCACATAGTAAACAACATATATTAGCTGTGGCTGTTACTATGATTGTCATACTTATTGTAGTAATTCATACATAAATTAAGCTAAAACATGCTCGTATCTAAAAAATTCTTCTAAAAATTCACAAATAGTGTTATAGTTCTAATTACAAATATCTCATTTTTTCATTAAAGTAATTATAATAAATTTTAATGACAATGGACTTCTTGTAAGATGTATACGTTTCACAGATTTGAACTTTTTACCTTTCATAATTAGCTCAAATCCCTGAGGGTTCTAATATTCTTTAGTGATTCCATAGCTAACACCTATTTGGTTTTGAACACTTAAGAGATAGCAAAATAACCTACAAATAATCTACATACAAAGTCAAAAGACATCAAGATAAATTTTTATAAAATCTGTTCGTGAATATTTGGAATAGAAAAGAAATACATGCATATTTGAGAGGTAAAAGGATGAGGAGACGAAAAAAATAACAAAGATAAAACTGTAGGAATGAGATATAGTAACAGCTTGATGACCAGCAATCCCAATTCTAGAGACTCATCCACAATATAAAACAACATGTAAGTATTGAGATGTTATTTGTAACGCAAAATGTTGGAAACAAACTAGAAGTCCACCCGTAGAAGATCAGTTGATTAAACTATGATATATCCATATAATGGAATACCACACAGCCATTCAAAAACCCCAACAAAACAATGGAAAACAAGGAAAAGCTCTATGGAACACTCCATCTATATAAAGTAATTTCCAGGATATTTTGTTAACTTTAAAAAAAATCAAGTCTCAAAGGTATAAAAGCTTTGTTTAAAAAAGAATAAAACTTGGGCCGGGTGCGGTGGCTCAAGCCTGTAATCCCAGCACTTTGGGAGGCCGAGGCGGGCGGATCTTACAAGGTCAGGAGATCGAGACCACAGTGAAACCCCGTTTCTACTAAAAATACAAAAAATTAGCTGGGCGCGGTTCCGGGCGCCTGTAGTCCCAGCTATTCGGGAGGCTGAGGCAGGAGAATGGCGGGAACCCGGGAGGCGGAGCTTGTAGTGAGCTGAGATCGCGCCACTGCACTCCAGCCAGGGAGACAGAGCGAGACTCCGTCTCAAAAAAAAAAAAAAGAATAAAACTTAATAATATATATTATTTTCAAATATAGGGGGATAGCTTCAGGACATTGGATTTAGCAACGATTTCATAAATATCGCACAAACGCACAGACAACAAAAACAAGAATAGATAAACGTTATTATATCAAGCTTAACTTCTGCATGGCAAAGGAGGCAACCAACAGAGTGAAAAGGCAACTTATTTCCAAACCATATATCCAATGAAAAGTTAATATCCAGAATATATAACAAACTTCTAAATGAACAATAAAAATACAAATAACATGATCTTAAAATGGGCAAAGGATTTGAATAGACATTTCTCTAAAAATGATATACAAATGGCCAATAAGCACAAGAAAAAATGTTCAACATCAGTAATCATCAGGGAAATCAAAACCACAATGAGATATCACTTCACACTGATCAGGACGGTCACTACCGAAAACACAGAAAACAAAAAATGCTGGCAAAATGTGGAGAAGTGAATGAACCCTTGTGCAGCGTTGGTGGAAATGTAATATGGTGCAGCCACTACGAAAACAGTATGGAGGTTCCTAAAAGAAATATTAAAAAATTAACAAACAATCAAGCAACCTCAATTCTGGGTATACAGTCAAAAGAATTCAAAGCAGGATTTCAAAGAGATATTTGCATGTCCATCTTCACTGCAGCAATATTCATAAATGCCAAGAGGTACAAGCAATCCAGACGTCCATCAACAATTAAAGGATAAAGAAACAAAAGAAGGAAATCCTGTCACATGCCACAACATAGATGAACATCAAGAACTTGCTAAGTTAAATAAGGTCTGTCACAAAAAAGACACATATTGTATGATTCCATTCACAGGAAGTATCTGAAGTAGTCAAAATCATAGAAACGTAAGTAGAAAGTTGGTTACCAAGGACTTGAGGGAGGGAAGTCGGAGAATTAGAGTTTAGCAGGTACAGAGTTTCAGTGTTGCAAGATGAAAAAGTTCTAGAGGTCAACTATGTAACAACATACATATACTAATTGGTACATTTAAAAATGGTTAAGATGGTAAAGTTAATGTTATGGTTTTTATTACATAAAAGAGAATGTATGTGTATGTATATACGTGTGTGTGTGTGTGTGTGTGTGTGTGTGTGTATATATATTTTCTTGCCTCGAACTCCTGAATTCAACAGATCCTACCAGCTCAGTCTTCTGAGTAGTCGGGACTACAGGTGAAAGCCACCTCACTCAGCCATATATATTCTTTTAGTATAGATACTATACTATATACATACATTAGAATGTATATATAATTTTGTGTTTGCTAATTTTATAAAAAGAAACACAGAAAGAATAAACTAGAAATGAAAAATGATTTTCTATGAGAGTGACTGGGAAAGGAGTAGAGGAATAGGAATAGAAGAGTTCTCTGAATATAGCATTACATTCAAATTTGACTTCTGAAATGTGAAAATTTTGCATTTTCAAATAATAAAATTTAATTTGAATTTTGAATTCCATTAGAAGAAAAACAAATTATGAAGTTGAATATAACAAGAATGAAAAATCAAAGAAGGTATCAAATTGTAACATAAGTACATAGAAAAAATAATGTAAATAATTTTTCAGTATGCTCTTATAACAATACAGTCTTGATGGAATATATTATAAGGAACAAAAACAACAAATAAACTTTACTTAGTAAGTTTATTATTGGTTATGTTATTGGTTAAACTACTTTGTGTGTACTGTAGGATAGAGCAAATGAATATAAAGTTGATGCTGTTGGGAACTAGGTTTACTGAACAGGATAAGGAAAATACAAATATGAAATGGGGAAAGGGAAGAAGGTTCTATGCAAGAAACCTGAGGGATGCTATCTTAATCATTATCAATTAGCATTATCAATAAAGCCATAAACCTTATGATGTGATGCAATGGGAAATACACAGTGTCACTTACGTACTATTACTGCTTAAAATAATGAGAATAAGTCCACAAGGTGGCACATATTACAATCAACTGGGTTGGACCCTTAAAAGAAGAAAATGCCTTGACCAAAAAGATGAGAGGAAAGTATATTAAAGAAACAGTACTAGGCCGGGCGCGGTGGCTCAAACCTGTAATCCCAGCACTTTGGGAGGCCGAGACAGGTGGATCACGAGGTCAGGTGATCGAGACCATCCTAGCGAACACAGTGAAACCCCGTCTCTACTGAAAAAATTCAAAAAAAAGCTAGCCGGGCGAGGTGGTGTGCGCCTGTAGTCCCAGCTACTCGGGAGGCTGAGGCACGGGAGGCGGAGCTTGCAGTGAGCCGAGATTGCGCCACTGCACTCCAGCCTGGGCGACAGAGCGAGACTCCGTCTCAAAAAAAAAAAAAGAAACAGTACCAATACATGTAATGTGTGATTCTTATTGGATCCTGGACTGAGAATAAAATTAAACAGCTATCAAGGACACTATCAGAATAACTGCTACATCTGGAATCTTGATCATATATCAGAAAACAGTACCAATGCTTATTTTTTTGAATAAGGAATAAATACTTCAAAATGATTCTGAGGAAAATATACACACATATATTTATTTAAAGAGAGAACACAAATGTGTTGAAATGTTAACAGTTGGTGGATCAATGTGAAGGGTATAGAAAAGTTCATTTACTATTCTGTAAGTTAGAAAATGTTCAAAATTAAAAGGTGGGACAAACATACTGTAGCTAAATCATTCCTTTAAAGAATAACAATAATTTAAACTTAATTTATTCCATTTTGGATATTATCACTCCATTTATCAAAATGAGTAAATAACATGAAGTAGTTAATATTATAAAATGTCTCAGTATAAATGCCTAACTTAAAATACTTTATTCTACAATTAGTTAAAGTATAAATTTAACAGAGAATTTCTAGGTGTTATTAAACTTAGTGAAAGTATAAATTTAGCAGAAAATTTCTGTGTTATTCTATAATTTACTTTTATTTATCTATAAGGTATGAAATGATCAATCATGTCTATAATATATAGCAAAATAAGTAAAACCAGAGCCAACAGCAACTTTTACTACGATTACTTAAATAATTTGTCATCAAAATGATAGCAAACTTTGTTCAGTGAAAATAAAGTCATTATTATATAATTTAGCCTAGTTATAATCAGAGAGTCTACATGTTCAAACTACAGTCTGAAATAAGGGCTATATCAACTCACAGTCAGGCTTAAACCTGATTTACTAACTACTCCATAATCAGGATTTAAATGAATTGAAATATTTCCATTACAAATAAATATTATTTGAACCTGCGAGGCAAAAATTGATAAATAGTAGAAATATTCAGCAGCTTTCTATCCTTTTAGTATCGAATATTTCAACATGAGAAACTGCCTGACATTCTATTTCTGGTATTCAGATATTGACAAAATGTGAGAACTTTGCTTTTGATCACTGATTTCCACTTAAAAGTCATTCTAAAACCAGAGTTTAACAAGCCTAAACATACAGGTTTTTAACAGCCATTAAAAAAAAAGAAGCCATGTTAACTCCTTCAAAGCATTTAATAATTTGAGTAAAGATGTTATAATTGAGAATGAAATAGAATTTTAAAAATCACTTTAGGAAAATTTAATAAGTAATTTGCAAAGATTTCTGTTAAAATTTTAGTACATCTGTAAGCATCTAAAACATAATATTTCACCAACATGTAACTAATCTATTTCCTACCATTTTGATACTCAATCAACACACATTTAATGCATGTCTGCCAGGGAATAAAAAGAAAAAAATGATGATATTCCTAATACAAAGTCACAACTACTAGATTTTGATTCTCCAGGATGGAGATTCAACCTTGTTTATAATCTTTGATAATGTTCCTTCTTTTAGCTAAAATAAACTGCCCACCTTCCTTCCCTTGGTTCATAAATGTACAGTACACCTTAAAAACTTTAACTTCTGCTCTGGCCATAAGTGATTAGCAGGGTCTGGAATTACTATTGCACTGTAAACTAGAAAACCAAAAGGAAACACCTACAGTATTTTCAGACATTGAATAACAGGCATGGTAGGACTGTGATCTCTGATAGGAAAGAAACAAGGTGTGCCTTGACATCATGTAGGCTCTCTGCCAGGAGGTAAGTTCCACACCATGGAGAGGGAGAAAGAAGGCAAATAGAGCCTGGCATTCTCACTAAAATGAGGGGACAGAGATAAGTATTCAAGGAGAGCCAGAAGACTAGAAATTGTGAAAAAGATTTTCAGAGAAGAATGAGTTGAAATCTACAGAGTAACCCTTGAGGCTATGGCTGGATACCAACCTGTGTATGTTTAAGGAATATATGTAAAATCATAAGGAATCCACATAAATGCTCTAGAATTAAAAGTAAGTTAATCAAGGTCTCAGACCTTAAAATGAATATATAAAAATCTAATGTAGTTCTATAAATTTTCAAAGAAGAGTTGAAAATTAAAATTAAGAAAACAATATTTACAATACCACCAAAATTGAAATATGCAGGAACACATTTAACCAAATATGTGCAAGACATATACATAGAATACTACAAAAGATTGCTGAGGAAAAATAACAATTTATATAAACAAAGAGCTATATTACGTACATGGATTTGAAAACTCAATATTCTTAAGACATTAATTCTCCCCAAATTGATTCATAAGTTCAATGAAATCCCAACCAAACTCTCAATGGATTTTTGAGGATATCAAAAAGTTGATTCTATAATCAATATTAAAGTAAAAGGAACTAGAATAGCTAAAGACTAGGAGGTATGTGGGTGTGAGAAAAACTAACACTGCTAAACGTCAATTTCTTCAACTATAAAATGTGGATAACATAACCTATGATCTTTTAAGGATGTAGTAAGAATTAGAAATTTACAAACAAGGCCGGTAGCAGTGGCTCACGCCTGTAATCCCAACACTTTGGGAGGCCGAGGCAGGCAGATCACCTGAGGTCAGGAGTTCAAGACCAGCCTGACCAAAATGGAGAAACTCTGTCTCTAAAAATATAAAAAATTAGCCAGGCGTGGTGGCGCATGCCTGTAATCCCAGCTACTCAGGAGGCTGAGGTAAGAAGAATCACTCGAACCCAGGAGGCAGAGGTTGCGGTGAGCTGAGATTGCGCCACTGCACCTCAGCCTAGGCAATAAGAGTGAAACTCCCCTCAAGAAAAAGAAAGAAAGAAAAAGAAAAGAAAAGAAAGCAAAGAAAAGAAAAGAAAAGAAAAGAAAAGAAAAGAAAAGGAAAGGAAAGGAAAGGAAAGGAAAGGAAAAGGAAAAGGAAAAGAGAAAGAAAGAAAGAAAGGAAGAAAGGAAGAAAGGAAGGAAGAAAAGGAAGGAAAGGAAAGAAAGGAAAGAAAGAAAACTAAATAAATAAAAAAGAAATAAAAAGAAATTGACTAATAACCCATGCAGTTTAGTATACTATGGGGTTTCTATTATTATATTTGCATCACTTTTATACAAAGAAGGAAAGGGCTCTCATTATACTGTAAGTAACTATACCTAACTGGTGGAATAGGAAAACCACAGCCACTATTGGTAACTTCAAATAAATACTTCAATTAGTTTAACTTAAACAGCAATAGTAAAAAAGCATATTACTAGAAAATACCATGAGAGAGATTAATTGCAGTGGAGGGGAGGGGATGAGGAAAGGCCTCCAAAGACAGGTAGCAGTATCAACTGGTCTTTGAAGGACAGGTATGATCTTCCAAAATGGTTACAAACTAGAAAGAAAAAAGAGTTGTAAGCATACAGTACATGCCTCCTTTCCTATGTTAGAAATTTTATCATGGTGCCCCTAGGATGACAGAAAATCCATTTATTAAATAATTAGTTTCAGCCAAAAGTGTTTATTTCCTAACAATTTTGTACCTGTTAGACACTGCAAAATTCTCAAACCTCGGAATCAGACTGGTAACCATCACCCTCATTTGTTTCACACTGATTTGGGAGCAGTATTTGCTTTTTATCACAGAAATCGTCAAAGATCCAGTTTTGCAGAGTATAATGCCATCAAAAGAAATGTAGTAATCTAATGTTAAAGCTGAAATACCAAGCTGGGGGCAGTGGCTCACACCTGTAATCCCAGCACTTTGGAAGGCCAAGGTGGGTGGATCGCGAGGTCAGGAGTTCAAGACCAGCCTGACCAACATGGTGAAACCCCATCTCTACTAAAAATATGATAATTACTGGGGCATGGTGGCATGCGCCTGTAATCCCAGCTACTCAGGAGGCTGAGGCAGGAGAATTGCTTGAACTCGGCAGGCGGAGGTTGCAGTGAGCCAAGATCACGCCACTGCACTCCAGCCTGGGTGACACAGCGAGACTCTATCTCAAACAAAACAAAACAAAACAAAAACTGAAATATCTAGAGCTAGTGGTTCATGCTGTGTCTGATAGATGTCACTGTGTTTACCCTGAAATTTTGAAATAGCCTGAAGACTCTCTGTGTGTTTGCTACAGCACCCTAAGGGGACTTAGTGCACAGATTGGGAAACAACAATATAATATTAACAAAAACAATGAAAAACAGAAATAAAAGACTATTAGGAGTATAGTGACAGAGCAACTATATGGGAGAGAAGAGACAATTGGGAAAGGTAGATGTAGGCCAGATCATTAAATACTGCTTCAAGAAATTTAGGCAACATTCTGAGGGTAGAAAGCAACACATGAAGGTTTTTGAGCAAAGAGTATGATGAGAAGAGATGATGGTTCATTAAGGTAAGGAACCAGAAGGAAAAAATTTACAATTGAATTTAAATAAGGCCTAAATAAATGACATATTAAACTTCATAACAAGAGTCTTTAACAACATATGGAAAGATTTCTATTAATATTAACTTTACCTTCAAGGCAGATTTCCTTTTTATTACCTAAATACAATATTTAGGACAATATAACTGACAATGATGCCCAAGAGGCAGTCACTTCTGAGATAATGCCATATGCTTTAATTCGATTCATAATAGAATGATGAAGAATGACACCTAGATACTAAAAGAGCTGCAAGATAAGACAAAGACATGAAATTTTATACAGAAAACTCAACGAGGCATCTCAGAAAAACTGTAAAGCACAACTAAAAGAAATTAAACGTCAAAACTGAGAAATAGCAACAAGCAGACTGCAAAGGATGATGAGGAAATTGAAACTGAAATAGATTGATTAGGAAAATAGCAAATATCACATAACTTACAGGATAGATTCTCATATGATTACAATACCACCAAGTGAGACAGGGTAAAACACAAGATTTTCATAAATATTAATAATTCATTCTCACTGAATAACTAGTATGTTATGCTTCTTTCCTTAAAAAACTGCTCCATTGCCCCTGCTGGCATGTATCCTATGAATAAAAATCAATTTCTAATAATCCTATTCTTTCCCCTAAATAGTTCTACTGTCATTTTTGTTAGTAAATATCTGTTAACATTATCATAACAGATTTGGGGAATATTAGGCCTAGCAGAAAAAAATAAATGTTAGACTCAGGTATATAAGTTCATCCAGCCATGTGTTGGTAAACAAGCTACTCTTTCAGAGATTATGTTTCTTGTGGAATTATTGTGAGGATTGAATAGGATAACGTAAGCAAAGTGTTTAAGGCACTGCCTATTGCAGAATACAGATGACGATGACAACAGTGCCCTGAGACTATGATAAAATGAAGAATTTTTAGTGTATATTCATTCAATTCATTCCACCAATATTTGTTGCTCACCTATTATTTGTTGGACATTATTGTAATTAATAATGGATAAAGAAGTCTTCTCTATCTCTTTTGTAGGCTTCTTTCCTTCTTTCCATCCCTTAGCGTTTCTCAGGCCTGGATTCCCAGGTTACCTACAATTCTCACCCTATATACTTTCTCTGGATATGATCTAATCTACTCTCATGGTTTCAATTATCATCTATATGCTGAGACCCCCTCATTTTTAGCTTATACTTGTCTTCATATGACTGATCTGAATATCCAAATACCTACTCAACCCTATTTTGCCTATTAAATTGACACATTTTTACTCCTGTCTCTATTAACACCACTTTAGTACAGGCCACCATCTACTCTCAATTAGACTACTATAAAAGTCTATTTTTTAAAAATGTATTGAGATATATTCATATAACCATACAATGTGCCACTTTAAAATGTACAATTCAGTTGTTTCCTGTTTATTCATATAGCTGTGCAACCATCAGCACTAACTCCAGAACATTGTCGTTACCTTAAAAAGAAACCTCTACCCAATGGATATCATTTCCCATTCTGTCACTCCATCCTCCCAACCATGCAACCATTTGCAAAAGCTTCTTAAATCATCTCCCTGCTTTTAGTTCTGTTTTTCTCCAATCCACTGCATTTTGAGTGCTCTTCCTAAGATGTCCTTCAATCGTTACCTAAGTATCTTAAGCAAAGTTCAACATAAACAACTTTATGATTGAACCATTAACTTCCTCTCCAAGTTCATCCTAAGCATTAACACTCTTGAATGCAATGTTCCAGTACACTGAATACTTCATTCTGTTTCTGTTTGTTCTTTCTAGCTTCCTACTTAAGTTTCAGGTTTCACTTACTTAGACAAGGTTGTCCTAAACTCTGTTCTGTATGCCCATCGTTATTTATTTTTTATTTTTTTGAGACAGAGTCTTGCTCTGTCACCCAGGCTGGAGAGCAGTGGTGCAATCTCGACTCACCGCAAACCTCTGCCTTCCAGGTTCAAGCAATTCTCCTACCCCAGCCTCCCGAGTAGCTGGGATTACAGGCACACGCCACCATGTCCAGCTAATATTTGCATTTTTAATAGAGATGGGGTTCCACCATGTTGGCCAGGCTGGTCTCGAACTCCTGACCTCAAGTGATCCATTCACCTTGGCCTCCCAAAGTGCTGGGATTACAGGTGTGAACAACCATGCCCAGTCTATATGCCTGTGTTTTATGTTGCCTCAACAAACAGTATCATTCCTATCATAGAATTAATTCCACTTAATGGTAATTTGCTGTTCAAGACTGTTTTCTTGGCGTCTTTAAAAGTGTTGTAGGGTGTGTTTCCAAATCTAGAAGAATGCCTGCTACATTCTATGCAATTAAATAATTGTCAAATAAGTGAACAGGAAAGCCAGGATTCTATCTTCTTAAAACTTACAATTTAAGGGTACATAAAGCTTACATACAAGATATGTTACTATTTATTATAAGAGATTATATATATAATAGGAATTACTGCAGCACATGCAAGTAGCACCTAACTCAGTCTTTGCAGAGTGGTCAAAGGAGATTTCCTAAGATAAATATGAGAAACTTTATCCAAGCTGACACTTAACTACGACGGAGATCTGGACACACTACCCCAAAATATGGCACTTGACATACTGAAAATTTTAAGCTGAAGGAATTTGAGAACAGCAGGTGCAGGAAGGACTTTCTGATTTCCTCTGAAGCAAATCATAAGACCATCCATGTGAGAGGATGTTTACTATATGCAGAAAAAAAGAACATCCTTATCTCAGAAGATGGAAGGACATGAAAACAGGTCTTGCTAAGGTCCCCTCAGTTTACTACTCTTAGTTCATATCCCTTTTTCTCCTATTGCCTTTCCCTTCCACTCTTCATAAAACCTAATGTAAAAATGCCCAGGTTTAACTGTTTCTTCAAGTCTTCATTTCCCTCCATGTTACATAAAACAGAATATAAATTAGTGTATTTAATTTTTGTTAATTTGCCTTTTGTTACAAGGGTCTTACAGCAGAGGACTTAGAAGGAAAATATTTTTCCTCCCTCACAACTACAAACAGGAATTAGGGGATATATGAGCCTTAGGTGGGATAGCTAATTTTCAGAGGAAGAATAATGGCAGAGAGGCCGAGAAAGAGGGAAAGAAAGAGAGAGAGAGAGAGAGAGAGAGACTGACTATTGGAATTAGAAAACTAAAAGTTCAGTATTCTAAAACGTCTTAGAACGAAAATGCATATAATCTCTTACTCAAATCTGTATTCTAAAGATACAGTATTTCCTAAAGTACAGAAGAAAAGTATGCTGAATATACTGTATCTGGAGGTATCATTAACAATATAACCAGTAATAAAGGTTAAAGGTTCAGCATAGAATCTGGCATAAGGTTGGCAGAGAGTAAATTTTATTTTTTATTATTATTATTACTGTTGTAAGTATTGTAGCAGTATGACTAACACTGTTACTGTTACTTCTATGTCAAATTGTTAGATACTTAGAATACTAAGAAGGAGTATGAATCTTATTTTCTAAGCTTTGTTAGTCGGCTTGAAGTCCAAGGGCTCCTATCATTGCAGGGTATATGCGGCGTGGTGGGGCGGGATCCAATGAACATCCTGAAATTTTAAGGAAACTTTGATGTGTTTTTCAAGAAAGGATTCACAGATTTCATTAGATGACTAACAGGGTCTAGGCCACTACACCAAGGAGAGTATAGGCAGAACCCAGATATAGCCAGTGAGGGAGCCTGTTTCTTTTCAAGAAAAAGAGCAAAAAGATTATAGAACTGCATCAGATTAAACAAGAAACTCATTTAATCCAAAGCTATTTACCAAAATTTTAAAATCCTATTATCTTATAATTTTAAAAAAATTGTATTACTGAAACTTTCACTCAATTTCTTAAGATTAACAAAAATGGGTTACAAAATAGCATGGATTTATCTCCAAACGTCTCCAAAACTAGGGATAAAAAAAATAACCAGCACCTGGTATGGTGTTACAATAGGTGTCAAATTTTTATTCAATGTGACTTTCATCAAAACAAAAGAATAGGCTGTACATAAAATAAGAAAGAAAAATCACCAAGGAAGTTTATTGTGGTAACTTAAAACCAGGACAGAATGCTGAGAAAGGGCCAGGTGCGGTGGCTCACACCTACAATCCCAGCATTTTGGGAGGCTGAGGCAGGCAGACGGCTTGAGCTCAGAAGTTTAAGACCAGCCTGGGCAACATGGTAAAACCCCATCTCTAGAAAAAATAAAACATTAGCCAGGCGTGGTGGTGTGTACCTGTAGTTCCAGCTACTCAGGAGGCTGAGGTGAGAGGATTGCTTGAGCCTGGGAGGTAGAAGTTGCAGTGAGCTGAGATTGCATCACTTGCACTCCAGCCTGGGTGACAGAGTGAGACTGTGTCTCAAAAAAAAGAGAGAGAGAGAGAAAAGAAAAATAAAAAGAAAGGTGAGGAAAGGAAGAAACCTTTAGAGAAACAGTGATCTTTAGACATAAGAATCTTTAGACATAAGTGATCTTTAGACATAAGAATGTCACTCAAATGCATCTGCCCAGAAATTCTACAAAATCCACAGAGAAGCATGCCAACTAATAACCAAAGAATAAAAAAAGAATTGAGAAAATCCTTCTCCTTTACTATTTCTAGTACACACTTTATAAAAAGCAAAATCCCTCAAGGCAGTAAACATCTGCCCACCAACACTTATCAGCAGCAACATCAAAAACATAAGGCAAAGGTCAAGTCAAAGTTTATTGACAATGATGAACTATGACAGCCTCTATTAAATTACCCCTTCCTTCAAGGTGTGTGTGATCAAAGCAGCAAAGATATTTTCACTCAGTCACATAACAAGCCATTTGTTGAGATTGAAACATCTGGTCAATATCTCCTAACACTGCAATTTCATGCACAGTTAGCATTAGGGTACATTTCTTCTACTCTTCTTCCAGGGTCCATAAGGGTGGCACATATGGCTGATCATTTCATTCAAAAAGGATTCAATTCAAGGCATTACACACAATCGTCTGTGCTTTATGGTGTTTTAAGTCTACCTGCCATAGTATTCCATCATCATTGCTGACTGCTGTTCTCTTCCACTATAAAAGCCTGCAAATATGACAGAGCACTTAAAGCTTAACAGCTTTCCTCTACCGGAGTTAGCAAGCATTTAAGGCAAAGGAATCTATAAAGCAGCAGGTCGTTTTCTATTGTCAAGAACTCCCATTACATGAAACTATTTACCATTTTATTTACCATTTAGCAAAAATCTAGTACAGATTAGAAAAGTAATTTTTAATGCCAAATCAAATACTTAACTTTCTGCTTGACAGATCTATGAAAGTACACTCTTTTGGCTATAATTTTAAGTTACAATAAACAATTTGAAAACAATATCATAAAACATTTAAAAATTTAATGTTAACATATATTAACAGATTTTTTTTAACTTGACAAACAACGATTCTATACCAGAGAAAATCAGAATGTTACAATTTTATCAGTCCCATACACTGAAAATTTTCCACTTGAAATTCATGCATTTGTTGTCATGGTAACAGAGCCCTTTCTTAAACACTTAGAGTAGTAAACTTGAACTCACACCATAGATTTCTCTTTTTCCCTTTCTACCTTTAGTATGATACCTTCAAAAGAAAAACAGGGTGAGGGTGTGGGACAACTTTAAAGCTATTGCTTCATATTTCCTTTGACATGTCTCCCTGACAGGTAGTATGACTACCTGAGTATAATTATTTTCTGAAATTTAAGATTTTGCCTAGAAGCTAATAGCTAAATGAAGAAATATTCTTTTTTTTTTTTTGAGACAGAGTCTTGCTCTGTCGCCTAGGCTGGAGTGCAGTCGCGCGATCTCGGCTCACTGCAACCTCTGCCTCCCGGGTTCAAGCGATTCTCCTGCCTCAGCCTCCCGAGTAGCTGGGACTACAGGCATGCGTCACCACGTCTGGCTAATTTTTTGCATTTTTAGTAGAGACAGGGTTTCACCATGTTAACCAGGATGGTCTCAATCTCCTGATCTTGTGATCCACCTGTCTCAGCCTCCCAAAGTGTGGGGGTTACAGGTGTGAGCCACTGCTCCCACAGAAGAACTATTTTTTTCATGATAAAGAAACACAACCACCTTACAATAAGGAACATGCAACGACTGATTAAGGAAAGCAAATATCAAAATAACAAGGTTAAATTAAAATCTAAATTAGGTACAATGTCCAGGACTGCTACTTCAGCATATATTTTGTTTGTTCATTTGTTCATTAATTGAGTCAGTCAATCCAATCTAATGATATTTATAAAGATAGTTCTAAGGGTCAGGTACCATCCTGTTACTTAACCACAAACTTGAACAAGTCAGACTGGTCCTTATTTTCATGGAGATCCCACACAAAATAAAATGCAAAGCAAAGCAAACAAAAACATTACACAGAAATAAAATGTGTAATTGTAAGAAATGCTATGAAGAAAAAAATGTTTGAGAAGGACAATGAGTGGGAGTGGGGCAAAGAAGTAACCAATTATTTTAGTGGAATCTCACTCTGTCACTCAGACTAGAGAGCAGTGGTACAATCATAGCTCACTGTAACCTTGAACTCCTGGGCTCAAGTGATCCTCCCTGCCTCAGCAAAATAAATATTAGCTATTTGTGTTATTGTAGGATGCATATTATCACTGCTATTTTTAAACTGTTATGGCCTATATAATTACATCCTAAAATTAAATAAAGGCCTAAAATATGAAAAAAGATAAAGCACAATATCACAATCAGCAAAAGATATGGAAAAATTAAAAAATAAACATCTGCTTTCTTCCTTTTTTTGAAGCAGAATCTCACTCTGAGTGCATTGGCATGATCATAGCTCACTATAACCTCAAACTCCTGGGCTCAAGGGATCCTCCCACCTCAGTCTCTCATAGTGCTGGGATTACAGGTGTGAGCCACTGCTCCCAGCCCAAATATGTAGTTTCTGATTATTATGGGAAGTGATTCAATCTTCATTATAAACCTATGAGGTAGATACATGATCTCCATTTCACAGATTGAAAAAAAATAAAAACAAAAACTGAGGCACAGAAAGACTAAATAACCATCCTGGGGTTTGATTTGAGACACTTCAACCCCAAAGCTCAAGTGTGACTATTCTATACTAGTCACTGAAGGGGATCAACCAAAAAATTATTAGAAACAGTTGTGAGATAAAGTAAAATCCTAAGTGCCCCAACCTACTGAATAGACGTCTATGGGCTAAGGAGGTCCCAGAAAAACTTTAAAAATGAAGTTTCCTGGCCTTGATGAGATAGGAGGTTGGTCACGTCTTCCTCTTCTTCACTACCTGTCATTAGACTTTTTTTTCCTACGAGTTAAACAAAAACCAGCCCTGGAAAAGAAAGAATGGAAAATTCTTCCACTGACCAACTGCCTGATGTTGTGGCCAGATTCCCCTCCCTTTTCATGGTTTCGACATGACTGCTGACCAACTTACAAAGCAATCCTTCCTGATAAGTGACAACTGACCATGGACTGGTCAGTTTACAGAGAATGTGCACCAAGCACCTTTGAGTCCTAAGTCTCACCTTTGATGTATAGAGTCTGATTTTACCGCATTTTTAATGTTAAGTCTCCATTACAAAGCGAACATGGGACACATGTAACATGTTATGTTTGCTCATCATGCATACATGTGACCCCTTTCATGAATATTCATAGCTCCTCCTATAACCTGTTAAATATGTATGCAGCTAACCCAGTTAGTGTAAAACTCCTCTCTCACCCATCCTCTTTGAAATGCCTACTTTTGATCTAATCCAGAGGCTGCGCTTCCCAGCCTACAGGTTGTAACCCTTCTCAGAAATTAAGTTCTCTTTTCCAGATTTACAGATCTCATGATTTTTAAGTTGACACAGTAAGGAGAGTTTGGTCAGATGTCCAGTTACTAAAACATATGCTTTAAAAATCTTCTCAGATACCAACAATAACGTATTAGAAAGACAGTAAGGAAAACGTTCTATATACAATAGCAGAAAGAAAACCAACCAAACAAAAAACCTACACCTGAACATAGTGATTAATCTCAGCATCATTAAAAGTGGAACAACCAGATATGATGGCTCACAGATGAGAGCATCACTTTAAGAAGATTCTTGTCTAAAGAAATGAAACCTGAGTTTAACCAAATCTCTAGCTCTAACTCTCAGCAAATACTAAATATGAAGCAACTAACCAAATTCAGAAAGTGAGATATTCTCCTGGAAAAATAACCCAGTTTCTCTTTTTAAAAAATGTCAATGACAAGAAAGAAAAGAAAAGAAAAGAGAGAGAGAGAGAGAAAGACAGAAAGAAAGGAAGGAAGGAAGGAAGGAAGGAAG